>NW_024066075.1:2430643-3038304 GCF_014898465.1 Botrytis porri | reverse complement strand
AGAATGGATGTGTAACAACCATCGGGGTAAGCATTGAGAACGAAATCACGAACAAAGGTGATGTACCCAATTGCGATACTTTGAATGCATAAGGTTGATAAACAGAGAAGGAATGTTACAGCTTGCTAATTGAAGCAGATGGTACCTTCTCTCTGTAAAAATTCGACCATTCTAAGAGCTATCCAGCAAAGACACTCAACCTCCTACAAATCCTAATGACCACTCTTTTGACGGCAAACACTCTCGAATTAACAATTTCACGATTACCATAACTTTCTATCCCTTATGAAGTACCAAAACCTGTAAACACCTAATATCAAAGCTTGTGAAGGCATAGGACTCCACCAGACTACTCAAATAGCGGCAGATCTCCTTGGCACTTCCAAAAACACCAAAAAAAGAAGAGTCTGATAACTCCGAGTTTGAAGAGAGCCCTCGCTAGCCAATTCGGCCAACACTCCACCACCATATCTCTTGTTTGTTGAAGGGGGTGTCTTATCCGGATATATACCTTTCTATGAAACTAGTTTACATAAAAGTAGATCTCCTTGGCAGTCAAAAAAGAAAAATCGCCAAAAAAGGAGAGTCTGATAACTCCGAGTTTGAAGAGAGCCCTGGCTAGCCAATTCGGCCAGCACTCCACCACCATATCTCTTTTTTGTTGAAGGAGGTGTGTTATCCGGATATACAACCCATTGCTCAATGTTCTGGCTCGTGACTTCCTTGCCTATGTTCTCCTTTACCGCCGAATAGACAATTGCAGGTAAATATATCAATTAGACGATTAGAATGCACACAACCAGATTTCATGTTCAATTACAAGTTCATGATAGAAGGAAAGTATAAAAGCATGCATCTATTAAGTTATATTCTTCAACCCATTCTGTACAAAAAGTGCTTTATTGACTTCATGAAGCTCCTACGAGTCTCTCCCAATTCACGAACTGAATATTCACTTTTTACGATTTGTGCTACAAATCATTTCTCCTTGAGACATGATAAGAAAAAAATGAACAAATGAACAAAATGAATCAAACGAAAAGGACACCAAGACATATTTGATTCTTGAGCGGGGCCGGAAAATTCGAGAGCAAAGTAACTTCTACTAGAACAATCTGATCTTAACTCAGTAAGACCCACTCAAATACACAACCAACAAAGACCACCCCAGAATCTTAAATTTCACTTCAAAACAATACTCCAATATCAACAAATGCCATATCATCAAGCCAGGAGTCGTGGAACGAATATTCAAGCCCTTTCAAAAAAAACCCCCGATAACTATTGAGAAAATCAATAACTCTCTCTAGTAAGCAAACTATACACACAAAATTTCTCAAACACCAACTCGCATCATACATCCAACTAATCATCGATAATTCAATCATTCCACAGAATGCCTAAATCAAATCGATGACGCCAAGAAGTATAGCGCTAATAAGGGGGCTCGGCAAAAAAAGACAGAGGTGAGTAATCTAACCTAACTGTATTAGACGAGGAATCTGGGGTAGTATGATTATTAGAGCTTGGATAATTTGAATGACAGAATTGGGATTTGGGATTTGGGAAAGAAGGGGGCTGTGGGATTACTTTGAGGGGTTGTAGTGTATGATGTGGTGTGTTTGGATTTCTACCTGTGGGGTTTGTTGCGAAGATCTTCACTCAGGCTTCACTTGTTTGATGAATGATCTCGGAAAGAATTATAGACGGGTATGCACGAAATAAAAAATATGTATCATTCTTTACGCAAAGATTTTGCCAGTTGAATGAGAACAAAAGTAAAAGTATAATAAATCAAAATAAATTCTGAACCTAGGACGAAAACCCCGGGCTACCTGAAGGCTGAATAAAACTCTCATGATAGATTGACTGAGAATCCCATCAACGATTATCTTACAAAGTCAAGTCATATCATCACTACACTAATTCGAAAAACCTCTGATGTGAGTTATGGATATTATAGAGAGGATGGTGGAAAGATTTCCGAAGAGAAAAGTAGTATGTGTGACGAATAACACATGACATTGTGATTACTCATCGCGCACACTTTAGTTCAAGACTAGCTTGAACTAAGCGATTGTTACTATATAAGAGATAAAGAGACCCCTTAAGGTTCTCTTCTCTCTTTAGCTTTCTTGTTCTAGTTGTTTGGCCTCTATCGATATTCTCTAGTATGTGATCGTAACAGTATGGTGAGCTTATATCCGGAACTTCCAGACTGGGTTGATGTGTTGAGATACGGTACCTCGGCTATGAGTAAACTTCTGTATGAAATAGACAGATGATGTAATTTTTCTGCTTCTTCTCTAGTACTCAAGAGATAGATATATTTTCAGATATTCTGGTCATCTTAAGGGAAGACTTCTTTTTATCCATGGACCATGATCTCGAAGAGGAAGGCCGTATTCCAACTACCCTACGAATCACTTCATTACAAACGAAATGATAGATTCATAGCAGCCACATCATGCATACACAGCGACGACTCGAAAAAGAAAAGCTCGTATCACAAATGAAATACTTCGTATTTATATTTTGCACGAAAGGCTGAAATAACATGCATGTCAAATGTTAAAATGGAACCACACACATCCATTATCTAGATTGAAAATGTGATAATTATATCATACGCATGGGTATTCGTTATCTTAAAGGTCGGAAAGAACATTTCGAGGTGAGTAGGAAAGTAAGTGCGAGGAGATTCAAAATTTAAATTTACGGCGACTTTCTGATATGAGTTTCATTGTTAATTGCGAGATTAGCGGTGAATTTGAGATAAAACATACTTCGCGCCATCCATCCATCCATTTATTCACTCCTCATTGAACATCTTCAGTACTTCCTGAATCATTATTTCATCCTCCCGATTCCTAATCTCAGCTAAAATTCTCCACGCGATCCAGATTTTTTTGGGGTCTAGAAAAACAACTGCTTCTTCATCAAAAGTCTTGCTGATTCCCTCCCACTGAAGAGTACAGATCTCCAAGAAGGATCCTCCGATGCTCGCGAAATACTGTTGTTACGCAAACGTATCGCAATTCAGCACATTGTAAATACACGCAAATTTGGACATCGGAACTAGACATAAGTATTGGAGAATGTATGGTATCAAGCATGAAAATAGTCAAAGAGATTTCGCGGTTGGTTCCAGCTTTCATTATCAAGAATTCTGTACTAATTCCTGGCTACAAGTTTCTCCAAGTCATGTGGTGAAAAGAGATGACGATGTCAATGCTAATACTGATGACAATAGCAATAAGAATACAAAGTACGAGAAAAATAACATAACACCCAGGCACAGATTGAAGAAAATACACGCGGGAATGGTCATTACGAAAGCTACAATTCTACACACACGCTCGAGCAGTCAATCAAATTCTTGCGAGATCTCACAAACTGCATACATAACATTCTTCAATCCCCAAAACAAACGATCCATCATTCATGATCCTTCACGACTCCAAAACAGCACATAAACGCGATACACTGGTAGAAGACACACGGCGTGTTTAAAATCGACACCACTCGGTTGTAACCATAGCGATATTCCTAAGATCCACCACAAACTTCGAAAACTTTCCAATTCGACTCCCATCATCCATTTCAGCCCGTTTGCAAATACGACCGTACTGAGATATTTTCCATCGAATCCGAGTATTGTATCCTCAAACTCCTAACCATGGAAATATCGTAAGTCCATCAAATATCATAGCACAATAACTATCAACGCAGTATGAAATTCAAACACAACATGCCACTTGACACCCTATGCACTTACTCAACACCGCCTAGTAAACGCGCGTGCACAGAAAAGCAGAGAGAGAAAGCACCCCGAGTATCAGATATATTTCTATCCATCTATCCACCCCTCTATCCATCCATCTGATAAAGACCCGAAACCAAAATTCTCATCATCCTATTCATCATCTCATTTTACTCAGATCCCCACGATCGCGAAATCTCACCACAATTTCACAGGGACGAGATGGCGTGATATCTTGATGGTTTTGCTGTGCATGAACCTATGGGAGCAAGGGGTGTCTTTGATGTGAGAATTATTTCTCGTTACTTACTTGTTTTGTGTTTGAGGAATTCCATCAATGAGTTTTCTTAACATCACTATGCGACAATACACCGCATGTCTCTCAACAATCGCCTCCCTTTTGTGGTTCCCTCTCTTCCCGTCTTCAGTATTCTGCTCTAATACCTTCTCCATCAACTCTCTTCAGACTCTCCCCCAAATCACCCCCCCCCACCCTTCCACAACTCTCCTAAAAAGAGTGCGTCCAGCAACTTCACAAGGAATCAAAATCATGTCGCCAATGCCCGCAAGCCATATCAAAAAAATCATTTTATTCCGCTATCTACCATGCCATCAAAACACTCAACCCTTCAACCCGCTAATCATCCCAGAAAAATCGACTATCAAGCGTCTCCTGATATCCTATCCCTATTCTCCATTCATAACCATAAGAACCTTTAGGGTATTAAACATAAAACGCTCCACACACGCAAGGTAAGGCAAAAAAGGCAGTAAAATAGATTCAACGTAATTATCCATGGTATACTCCATAAATCCTCATTGCGTTAGATCTGTCTCTCTGTGAGATTATTTGTCTCACATGATCGTATAAGAAAAAATTACTCCAAAAGAAAGGTGTGCGACCGGACCAGACTTTTCTATATAATAAGAAAATCAATATAAAGTCGATAGAATGGTCCAAAATGCAAAACATCCAAAGTGAGATCGGGCCCAATGATATGTCTGCACAATCATCGCCATAAATCTTGGCTGCTGTTTTTCCTGGAGTGTCTTTTCTTTTCACCAGCTGAGCTGCTGGGTCTCGGGGGATCATCCGCGGGCACGGCGAGGAAGCCACCAAATCCATTTCCGACAATAACACTTCTTCTTGCGCCATGACCTGGAGCCCATGCTTTACCCATACTATCACCTAGTCCATAACTGCTAATCGGTCTTGCTGTTGTTGCCGAACCTCTTCTGCCGGGTGCAGTTGGCGGTTGGACTTTGGCGAAATTCCATTCCATTTCATCAAGACCTTTACTGTAAACCTCCAATTCTTGTTTAAGTCCCATTCCAGTAGGCATCGCCGGAGACAGGCTTGCTTGAGCTGCAAAAGGATTGTTGGAACTGAATCGATTGTTGGGCATTGCAGAAGGTGCATTCGAGGAACGATCGAAAGGATGAGGTGGTACAAAATTATCTGGATCGGACGCATATGCGGGAGCAGGAGGTGCGAGACCGATCAAAGATTCGGGGAACTCGGAATCGCGAACGTAAAGAGCTCGAAGCGCAGGTAGTCTATTGGAAATTAAGGAGGTTGTGAGGTATGAGTAATGACTTTGTACAACGCTCTTGAATGTATTTGCGGATGATGCGGAGATGATTTCATAGTGTAATGTTTGTAGTGACGTTGAGGAAAGTGGTGGAATATTTTGAAGAGCTGGAAAGGACGCATGTACTGACTCAACGATTGATAGAAAGGTCAATCTGGGAGCATTGTCTGTAATTTTATGCAAAGTAGAAGGATGAATACCCGTTTCGGTCAATGAAAGATTTGTAAGTTTCTCTTGCGTGTCTGAACGGAATAAATACGCCTCCAAGCCGATTGCTGTAACGTTGGGTGTATTTTCGAAAACCAATTCAGTAAAAGCTGGAAATGGCGGCAGATAATCGCTGTGCTGGAATACTTCATCATTGAAAGTCTTTGTATCTGTAACTTTCAAAGCTCGAAGCCCGGTTAATGAGCCCAAGGCACGTCGAATAATCGTAGGGTCCATGTTAAGTCTTGTAAATTCCAATACCTCCAGATTCCTCCAAATCTTACCGCCTGCCAATTGTTCAAGGCTTCTCTCTGAGCCGGTCATATATGTCATCTTTCGTAGATCTGGACATCGAGCTTGAATTTCGAGTTTGAGTGTGTGACAGGAAGGATCATCTGAAAATATACCCTCGGGGAGATCAAGATATCGCATATTAGGACAAACTGCCACGCTTCGTGCAAGATCGGCTTTACAAGCTCCTCTAGTCATGTATGGTGTTTTGAGAAATTCCACCAGTTCTCCCAACATTCTATTATCGCGAATCGTTCTGCAAAGTAGTTGCAGCCTAACGTTTGGCGTTTCCTCTGGTTCTGCATTGCGATTGAATCGACCTTTATGTTTCCTCTTCTCTGATAATATTTCTTCGAGTTCGCAGAAATGGACTGCATCAATCCGAACACTATGATACCTGCGCAATAATTCAGTCAGCTTAATTGAACACTTCGCACAAATGGGTGGACTACGAACAAAACCCCAATAGCTACATTCCTCCATTTTCTTGAGACTCGCGCACAATGAGCCAAATCTCTTGTATCGCACAATGGACAACAGTCATCCAGAGAAGATTGTTCGCATGTCTCATAAGTTTCGTCTTGAGAGTGAGGGCATACAAGTATGAAGATACGTTCGAGAACTTTATCGGGAAGCTTGTTTATGATAGATCCACGCGGGGTTGCATATGCTGCATGATGCCTTCGATCTGCTCGATTTGTATAACTGCGTACGAGAGATGGTTTATCTGATAGCTCCTTTCCTAGCTTCTTCTTTCTTCGAAACCACTTCATGATGAATTTGGCCAGTTTGATAAATGAAGCAACAAATCACCCCTATGGAAGGAGGTGATTATTAAAAAGAAAGGAACGATCTCGGTACTTGGAGGGTTTGAATCTTTTTGGTGGAGGAGTTGCAAACCAACAGGGATTTCTTGTGGATTGGGGTAGGATTCCTCTTGGGGTTATGGGCTAAGCCTGAGGAAGCGAATCAAAGGGCGACAAAGCCTGAAAGGATTGATTTGACGGTTTTTGGTTGGTTGGTAGTGCACTGAAGTTTTTGGGCGGATTACCTGTGAGGCTATGAATTTATGAATTACCTAGGGATTACCTGTTACCCAGTATGTATGTATGTACCTGGTACCCAGAATCTAGTTATCTAGGAGTACGGAGGATGTGGGGAAGGGAAACTCTTTATTAATAACTTCAAACACAGTTTCGCTCTTCTTCCTTGGTATCATTTGGTGGAGAATCAACCGCACACTTTGGACGCATACAAGAGATGTGTGTGTATGTGTGTGTGGATGTGAGTGTGTGAATATGTGTGAATGTGTGTGAATGTGTGTGAATGTGTGTGTGAGTGTGAGAAAGTCTGATATAAGATTCTGAAAGAAACCCTTCAAACGATAAAGGGAAACCAGTTTTATTAAACCACCACCTAGGTAATGATGATTTACTATAATTCACTTGATTACATACTCATGAGAAATAGGGGAATTCACTATCATTATATCCTTGGCATCACAAGTACAAGTACAAGTACAGGTACAGGTACACATGTAACCAAGATCTACCCATCTCTATCCGTCACCTATAAACCTTCACACAAGACTCACAAGACGACGGTTAAATTCGAATGGGAATTTCATCCTATTAATCCCATTGTTTGCTAATTCTTGACAGGGTCGGTGAATGTTTCATATCCAACCGATCAACCGTCTGAACTTCCTTTGATTCCTTGAGATCCACCTTTTGTGGTTCAATGGAACTTATGGAAGCGATGAAGTGCATTGTGTCCCGACCCCAAATCTTCATTTGATCCCTGAAAGATACCGGAATCAAGCTCCTGTTGCTAATTCGGGATATCCGTAGGGCTTGTCAATGTGGCTGTGATTTGTTTGTTTGCTTGTGTGTTTGTTTGTTTGCTGCAAGGGACGATATCTCAACAACAAGAAAGGAGCCAGCCTTGTTCTCTCCCCCACTTGTGAAGTCACATCTTTCATATATGGAGTCCAGGTTTCAGATACTCAGATCAATTGGGAGTTGATCAAGGAAGCGCTTCTAAATTTTGCATCAATTTCCTTTGTTCCTACTAGGCAGTACCTAGGTAGTCATACATCTGTTTGGTCACAGAACGCGAGTTCAAACAAGGCTTCCTGATAATTGTCCGATGTGCTGAAGTTCCTTTCTTTGTTCTTACATCTATTTTGGCTCCAAGATATACCTAGTAATCTATCTCATCATGAAGCCAGCGAACAAACACAGGGAAAATATCCTAAACCTACTCTTCTCGTATTTCTGTTTTCGCCGCCATCAGATAATGTCTGCCACTCAGTGTTGGCGAGAGGTACAGGGAGTACATATGCCTGAATTACTCAAAACTATCACACAATCCTTGGTACTTTTGATATTTCACCACCAGCCTTTTGTCATCGGTTCATCGTGATTTTGATGCTCCTTCGCAGAGAACTTTAATCATATGAGTCAGATTCAAATCGATATGTCTAGCAAACTACAAATTTGGGGTTTCAGTGGCCACTTTCCATGATCTACTTGCTCTACGCTTCATTCATTGTTGAAAGATTCCAATTCAAAGAAAATCGAGACACCATGGCGTACATGAGACGCCCATACGTACATCTCTCAATGAACTGATGGTGATCATTGCAAAGCGAGATTAAGCGCTTTATAAAGAAACATACGGGTGCTCGAATGCTTCTTATCAGCGATGTAAGGCGAAACAGGTTACATCGGTCCTTGTGTCGGCGAAGTTTTCTAATGAAGAGAAACCGAATCCATCAGCAAAGCAGATCAACAAGCCGATCGTCAATTATGGATTGTGTAAAATTTATGTTTCACTACTTTCCCCGCCCTATTATGAAGCTTAATTAAAAAGCTTGTCCCTAGAAATGTCCGTGCATTAGATATTTTTGACTTTATCAATGACTTGGTTCAATTGTTTTCTCCTGAAAATCTTGATGCATATTCATTTACTTATATTTTTTATTCACAACATTCACACGTTTGATTTCATTGCATCTGGGAGTTTGATACTGTTTTCAATTCAATTTTGATTTTCTTGATTTTTTTATTTATTGATCAAAAGACTAGATCCTGCCTGCCATCATAGTCACACTTTACTTATGTAAAAAAACGCCGATTGTGGATATCAAGCATTCTTTGTTGTTTTTCTGGGTGCTTTGGAATATGAAAATCAATCGACCAACTCCAAAATGCTAAATGATTGGTATTTATACAATTTCTGCGTGTGTGTGTGTTGATGTCCTCGTCATCCTCGCGACCCCAAGCTCAGTGTCGAACCAAACATCCCCATTTCATCGCAGGCACTTGCCATTTCGGACCCTTCTTTTGTCGAATAGGAGGGACGAAAGTATTACACCACTGGAGACCAAATCCAAATGCTTGCTTCTCCCCCTCTGAGAGTGGAATTAGTTCGATCGAGACTCTGATATCATCACAAGCTGAGCGGATGGCGGGGCTTAAAATGTCTAAATGAGGTATTACTTTTTGTGTCGGGTCATCCCGAAGAATTACCAAGGTTTTTACACTCGTGAACTTGCTGGCGACTCTCAAGTCTGAAAGATGTTGTCCATAACACCGATCAATGTCGCCTATGCCGAATTTTGATTGTGGAATAGCAATGGTTTGGACCGAAGATTTGAGCTTGGAGATATGCCACGCGCCTAGTGTAAAACCATGGACGGGCTCAATGACAAAGACATCAGCTTCCGGGCTAAACCAGACCTTACTAGGATGACAAGGGCCAGGAGGCCGGAAGCCATGCGTTTGGTAACACAAAAACGATTTCAGATCCGAACGACGACGAAAAGCTTCTATACGAGATTCGTGATTGACTTCGAGAGCTCCGATGGCTCTAGGCTTCCACTGCATGTCGCCGATGATCACCCGAGGAGGACTGAGATCATGGTCCACCATGGTACGCCAGATCTGGAGTCTGATTTTCGTGGGAAGATCCGCGAAGCGAGACATATCTGTGGAAGACATGATCTCTGAGTTGTTAAGTGATACCTGATAGATTTTTGGATGTGTCTAGTAATCGGTGGTCTAATGTCTTATTCTGAGAAGGTACTAGGGATAATGAACTAAATTATGAGAGCAATAATCATCTCTTTTATACTCCGGAAGAGGGACTTCGAGGAACAATTTGCAAGCTATATCTACTTCCACAGACAAGTACTAATTCTAGACCCCCCCCCCCCCCCCCCGAACATAACTAAACTGGCGAGTTGAGGGGCAAGGTCACGTGATCTGAAGCTCAGTGCCTCCTACATCACTTATGAACTGATGCGTATTAGATTAGTCTGCTCGTAGTTGTTCCAGGGCATTACGATACAATACCAAGACTATTCACAAGAACTCAAATCATACCTGTCTGCGCTCACTAGCGCACACAAATCTAGCGCTACATATAATAAATTGTTTTTGAATTACAGAACAATGACGATCCATCTGTGCGAGAAATCACCATGTACGGTTTTGTACTCTGGGTATGGATTTGATCAAGGCAATGGGGTTTCTAAATAGTAGGTTGAAAAATCGGAAGCTCCAGATTGTTTATTTGGGAGAGTTTTGAGACCGGGAGTAGAGAGGGTGAGGGTCGGTGTGCAGTAGGTAGTATATCTACTCATAATAGAATTACTGGAGCCGATGCTTGGGAAATTGGGATTGAATGGTGGTTTAGCATTCGGTACTTGTAAATTGCAGACGATAACGCTTTCGCTGATCAGTCAGGCCGCTATTCTCTTCGTCTCTTTTTTTTTTTTGCTTTTTTGCCAAACAAACTCGGGATTTGTGGTATTAAATACCATCAAAGAGTTCTCAGTATCTCGCATATATTAAGCTTCAAACCTGTACTTGAGAAGCTGCAGGTGTGCTAGGAATCACAACCAGATTCAAGTTCATAGGATGTCGGCATGAAACTTTTTGGCGGGTGCAGATCACAATCTAGATATTTGGTCGGACAAGGTACTGACGGTGTCAAGGGCGTAATGTCCTATCCAAGTTGTGCACTTTTATGGTTTCATTGTTACAGATTCTTTTTACCGAGCTATTAATGATCGTCACATCTACATTATCGCCCGAGTACAGAATTTAGAAAAAGCTTGAGTGATGGGGGTTTTGATACGGCTATTTAAGTCGGGCGAGTTGGGAGATGGTGTAGGGGTTACATAAGCACGTCTTGTTGTAGAACATGCCTAGTACATGTTCAGTGGACCTCATGATTTATCAATTCAGGAGTGAAGCAATCTACAACACTTGCTTCGATACAAGAAGTGAATATGTCATTCCTTCGCAAAGCAAGCGCCAAGATGATCCACAATCTTTCAACCTGGCTAGATAGGTAGGTATTTAAGACATCCTACACCTTACATTCAAGCTGGCAAACTAAGTAAGTAAATATCTAGTCAAATCGAAAGATATGGTCAGAACTGGGGACATCCTTTTGGCCTGCGTATGGGCACTTATACTTCGGCTTGTGGTTTGGGATTTTAAAATTCTGTGTTCTTTGGTCTTTATGTACCTCGATGGTCATATTTTTTGGGCTGTTCGGTTGATTTCCTTGGGAAGAGTTGATGGGTGGGTCTATGGATGTTAATGAATTGTTAGACATGCAGTGAATATCTACATATGTATTCGAGCTGTTCAGACTGAGGTCGCTGCAATATCTTATTATTTAAAAGATACCCCCTATCGGATTTCCATACTTCAATATACGCTAGAAAGCCCAGAATGAGTAAAGCTGAGGTTCTTGAAACTTCAATTGTTGCATGAAAACGCGATGATAGATGTTCAGCTACAGCAGAGCTCGACCCTGCAACTTTTTCAACCGATATTGGTGATTTTCACGGTCTAAGATTTTGGTTACAGTAATCATTATCATCAAAAAAAAATTCATCGTCAATTCCGAAAGCGTTTCACCGAAAAATCTAACACACAACAACAATATCTCCCATCTCTAGAATCGTGGTACCTCTTTTTAGCATTACTTTATCTTTCATCTAGGGAACTTACAAAAGATTTCAAATCCAGGACATTCCAGATCCTTGAGTTTCTTTAACTTGTGATCTTGTCTTGTGGAGAAGTTATCCTGCATGTATTTATACTATTAAAAATAAGTTACTGGTCATCAGGTGTCCTCTCAGGTCTTTCGTAAGTAGAGATCTAGCAAACGATTCACTTTCTTTGCTTTAGTCAGGGGGTTTGTAGATATATGAATTTGTCTTGGATCTATTTGACTCCCCGATAATCGTGAAGTCGCTATGAAATAAAACCACCAGAACGAACAGATAATCTTCTCGTTCAACATGCGCGAGATAAGTTCTGGGTGTCTTACCCCTTTTCTCTTGTTCAATCTTTGTCAGAAGAAACCCGAAGTACCTGCTTTTCCAATTAGCACTATCGATTGCAGTGAGCTTTCGCCTCTTGGAAGAGCAATGTTCGCTGCCATCAGTGGTAGATTTGAAAGTCATCCCTTCTGAATACTCATCGGACTTGAACGACAACACTCCCTTGAGAACGAGCACTAGTTTGACTTGTTCCGGGCTTGAAGAGGTATCAAAATGTGGTGGTCTGGAATACGGACAAGGAGAATTTGTAGCCATGGAAATACATTTTGAGCACCTCCGCGATCTCATCGAGGTCATCGTTTGTTCTTGAATATCACTTTCTCTGCCTTGATCGAGACTTTTATATTCAAGAGATTCCACGCGGTGTGAAAAGTGAGCTAATGAATCAATGGCAACTTCTTACATATTGATGCCGTATTAGTTCACCGTGCCAGGTCATGGGTAAGGAGTAAATTCATGGTGAAGAAACACACTTGAGGCGGGGATGTATGAGAAACCAACTTGTACTGAAGTTTTTGCTGAACTGACCACTATCACCTATAAAGTCTATGGTAAAGATCTAAACCCTTCACTGCAATACTCAAGAGTATTGAAGGGTAACGAATCTATTAACGGATTCTGGCTGTAAACTATCTCAGCATCTTTCCTTTTCACGGAAACCAGAGATGCATAAATGATAATGACATTGAGAACAGTGACGATGAAGTCCGATAAATATGCCATTTTGACAACTACTATGGACTACCATCAACAGTCTGATCTTGCTGTCTCTATAGTTATATTGATGCACGAAAAGAAACCAACCACTGACAGCATTGCTAAGAACATGGGGTGCAGATGGGGAATATGAATAACTCGTATTTAGTCTGAATACAGAGCTGGTCCTTGAAAATAGAGCATCTGGCTAACTGAATTCCTTTGCAGACTGCAGCGAATTCTATCCATGGTATTGTATAGAAGTACCTACCTAGTAGGTATGTGTTGAAATACTGGCGCGCGTTTAGAAAAAAGTAGAATCCGATTAGCCCTCTTGTAAATCAGAAGACTAGCCCTCTGCTAATAAGCTATCCCCTAAGGTGTCAACTCATGGCGCCATTGCTTAAAAGGACCTTATTGACCAACTAAATCATTAGGATTCCTGAAATTTAATTTCATATTTATAGTACTAACGCACTACTACTAGCCACTTATCAAAATCACACCTAAAAAGCTATTTTTTATTTTATTATATATAAAATCAATAACTTTAACTAAATATTTTTAGTTGAATTTTAGTATATATATTATTTCGATATTAATATTTAATAAAATTATATTTTTAATATATTTTTAATTCTTTTAAAATCTTAATTATATTGTCTAAGAATATGTTTATAGAAGTTTTTGATTTTCGCTTATTTTATTAGCAAATTTCAATATTTTAAAGAATTATTGTTTCTTTTAATTCTAATTTTTTAATCTTTAATAGAAAAAATTATTAAAAATAAATTTTAAAAATTTTGATAAATTTTATTTTATTTTTAATCTAATTATATCAATTATTTATATAAACTATTGATTTTATAATTTAAAAATTAAAAGTATATTTTGTAAATTATAATGAATTTTACTGTGATTTTGATAAGTGACTAGTAGTAGTATACGATGACTATATGTTCAATCTTTAATATAAAATCTAGCTAATATTAATTTTATTTTTTTAAAAAAAGTGATGATAATTAGGTTAGGCTAATTCTTACTTATCAGTATTTTTTAAAAATTAAAAAATCGAATAACTAAAGACTCTATTTTTTATAAATAAAGTGATCAATCTAAGATATATCGTACAGACCATAATAGCGTCATGAATTAACACCTTAGGGGATATATAACTGCTCCTTCCGCTAACAAGGTGAGCCTTGCATATCTGAGCGAATCATCCAGATGCTTTATATAATAAAAAGCACATCCCATCAAATAAACTTTGCATGATCATCAGCGTCAAAACAAGTCACTTTTTTCGACAAGTGGTGGCTTATAACCTCATAATCTCACAACCCAACCCCTTCACAAGTTTGACCTTATTACCCCACCACCCGAACCTCGGTACGAGCGTCGCGTCCACCGCTCGATCTTGGTTAAATTACCTTTCAAGCTACGTGATTCTCGTGAAGCTTCGATATTTCATATTTTACTCGGTCTATATTCATTTTATGCGAATTGAAATTTCTGTTTTCATTTGCGAAAGAGTAATTAGAGTGGGAAGGACAGGAAGAATAAGAGGGGTATTCGGTGCAAGATGTCGAAGTCACGGGAAGAGGCTATTAAGGGTATCGAGGCGATTTTTGAGAGGTATTTAGTTTTAGTTTCTTTATGTGGATGTGTCGAGAATTTGTCTATCCGTATGCGCCGATTGGGAGCATATGATACAGCAAGTTACGAGACCTGTACAGTAGTGATATTTTGTTGGTCGACTTCCGTGTAATGAAGGACTCTTTTTCCCTGGGTGGTTAGTAGTGCTATACCACAGCCTCAAGAAGTTCTTGAGCATCAATCCGATTTTCTCTATTTCGTTTACTCTTTCTCGTCTCAATCTCTCACAACAGCTCTTCGCTTCATATTCCCATTACTTCTCCCCCCCTCAAATCCTACACCCTCCTCTCCCATCCCTCTAACAAACCCCCAGGTACCGCCTGATCGCCCAAGCCCAAAAATTTAAAGGCTTTGACTGCCACCTCATGGAAAACATCAAAATCATCGATGCAACCTCCTCAGGAACCGCAACATTCGATTTCTTCATAGATGAACAGTATAGCAATATCAACAATGTAATGCATGGAGGAGCCGGTGCTGTCATATTTGATATGTGCACTACGTTTGCTTTGGGACCTATTGCTAAACCCGGATCTTGGGAGTATGCTTCTCTTCTTTCTGTAATGTGGGGTCAGGATTGAGATAAATGTTGATGCTAATGGGGAGTAGTTTCCTGGGCGGCGTAACGAGGACGCTCAATTTGAGTTATCTAAGGGCTGTTCCTGTTGGTACGTAGATTTCCATCTTATCATGTGGCTAAAACAGTACGCCTAGAGGACCAAAGTATTAATAATCCCAGGCATAACTGTACGCATCTATACCGAAGTAGTCCAGTATGGCAAAACGATGGCGATGCTTCGTGGTACCATGACTAGTCAAGATGGATCAATCATTTATTGCACGTGTGAACATCATAAAGTGCGTGTGCCAACCCGGAAAGAACATTTAGAGCATAAGGTAGAATGGGATGGTTTGTGGAGTAAAGAGTCGGATGGGAAATCGAAATTATAGTATCTATAGATCTCGTATAGTGTAGCGTAGCATTGTCCAAAAGGCACTACGGATCATTCAAGCATACGTAGAAAAGAGCTGTGTTCCTATTGGACATGCTTGAAGGGAGGAAGTCTCGCCATTTAATAGTGATCTTGAAGAAGAGAGTATATCGAGATGACACTGGGAAGATCGTTTCAAGGCTATATAGTTCGCATTTTCTCGAGCAATGCCTCAATCCGCTTCAGAAGCTATCCTGGATAAGAGCACCATCTAAGATGCTTTAATGCAAACTTTAAGTGCCGAGTAGATCTGGCGTTTCCTCAATACAAAAAAACCAGCATTCACTCGCAGTAAACATTCTGCAACACATTAAATTCAATCCAGGTTCATTTTCCCAATGATGAGGGCATCAATTCATAGATTCGTTAATCCAACACACTAAACCAACCGAACTCCAAGGACGATATCCCAAACCATTACTCATATACACCTCAGCCCTACATACCCATCTCAATATCTCCATCATCGTCCAGGAGACTTTCAACCAGACTATCCTGCAACTGTTGTTCTAACAATGATTCCTCCTCATCGGGAGGGACGATGGTCTTCTCTTGCTCTGCAACGACCGTTCCTTCGCTGTCATCGACATCTTCTTCCTCCGCGTTTTCCTCTTCGTCTTCCTCTACGCTCTCCATCTTGACTGGGTTGTCCATTATCACTTCCGGACCTCTGCTCTTTTTCGATTCCACACTTCCAGCCCTGCTTCTGTTGCTGTCACCGATCGGCAGGCTTTCACCTCTTACACTATCTCTCATCACACTTCCTCCCCTCAAGACACTCTCTTCTCCCGCATCTTTTTCGGCGAGAGAATTTACAATCTTGCCAAGAGTAACGTGTATCTTGAACAAAGCATTTCTACCAGTAGCATCGAGGCCCAGCTTTTTGTTCTCGACGGCCTCAGTCACCTCCTCATATGTGGCACGAAGCTTATCCTCGGATGAGGCTGGTGAGATATGAAGTTTGGCAAGAAGTGGTGTAAGAGTTTTCTTTTCTTCCACTGTTTGAAGTGTTAGTTTAGGTCTTATAGCACTAGGAACGAATGTTTTAACTTACGTCTCATAGTCGAGTTTAACCTTTCCAAAATATCCATAGCAAAATCAAGATGAACGTCTCCATTGACTGCTTTCTTAGCTACATCATCGGATAACGTAAGTTGATTACCAGGAACATAGCATTTTCTAGGGTCTGTCCAATCTACCAAATGGGCACCGATCGTCCCAAGACCAACCATTTCAGCCTCAGCATCCTCATCATCATCTTGCGTTTCAAATAGTTTGTGCATGGCGTCTAATGCCACTCCTCGCATTCTATCTTGATTTTCTGCTCTGCTGTAGCAGTAAACCGGTAGGAAATAGGTAAGCGTTTGACGAACACCTTGGTTATGAGCTGTGCTGGGATCAAAGTAAAGGACAACCAATGTCTTCAATAGATCATCAATAGCAGACGAGGCATCCGTGATTATACGTCCCAGTAAGAGCTTAGCAACAGCAACGGTAGCTGCTGCCTGGACTTCAGGGTCTTTGGCACCGGATTTCAAAGCCTTCAGATAGACCTTGGTCAAAATTGTAGGATTCGATTCCAGAAGTTGCGCACCGTGTTGATTGAGCATATCGGTCAAGATCTGCAAAGCAGTTATTTGAAGAGCAGAGTGGCCTTTACTGAAGAAATGTATGAAAAGAGCTAGATTCTCCTCGGCCAAAGATTTGTCAAGAAGAGAACACAAGCCAATACAGACAAGACCACGTTCTCGCACAGGTGCCTCATAGCTACGCACAGCCGGTACAACAAGGTTGTTGAGCATAGCTACAAGATCCGGGTTCTCCTTAAGACTTCCTTCAACATTTTCAAGCATACATTGCACAATATGCAAGCATTTCATATTGACCATAATTTCACGGACCGCTTTCTCTTGCTCTTCTTCTTCTGTCATTGGGGGCTTTTTCTTGCCTCTGGTGGGCTTTTCGTCATCGCTGACATCAGATCTTGCAGAATGGAAGCTCTCTTCCGCATCCTCGAAATCTTGTTCATCCGTAACTGTATCATGAACATCTGCAACAGCTTCCAAGACCACACTACAAAATTCCCTTTCACCAGCAGGAGTTGCGGCACAAATTCCTCTGAGGACTTCAACGGTTAGTTTAGTAACTTCCTCAGGCAGCTCCGGAATCGCCAAGTGCTGTCTCAGAAGCGTGAACATTTTCCGTCGTCCAACTTCATCTGAGTAGTCCAGAGTTCGAGCAATGTGGAGTAATTGTTCGACGATGAATTCTTGCTCCACGGTATCTTCCTCTTCCGCTACATCCTCGGTCACCTCCTCTTGTGTTGCAATCCTCTTGAGAGCCTCTACCAAAACGGCAGTGTATCTGTGGAGGTAAAATGCCAGCTTCGTAACTTCTGGCATTTTCTCTTCAATCAAAGCCTCATACTTGCTATTTCCATCGTTCCGACAGAAATCATTGAAACTTCTTGCCATGAATACAGCTTCCGCCGATAATGTGTCCCAGAAGCGATCATCAAATTCAACGGCGTCTCGAAAGTCGGGTCGGCCCTCCCAAAAACCTTTCATCGCCTCTAGCGCAACCCCATTTTCAACCCCAGAATTAACAACATCAATTCTTTCAAGAAGCTCTAATAGCGCGTCCATATTCGGCGCTCTATTCTCTTCGGCTGCCTCACCTTCCGCAGACTCTGCTGCAGCTGATGCCAAGCAATCTTCGATCCAACGCTCTCTGAAAAGTCTCGCAGCCGCTTTGCGAACGTTTTCATCACGGTCGCGAAGACCCCATCGTAACAACTTTTCACGCATCGAAAGTGACAAATGTCGGAAATCTCCAAGTGCTGGTAAAAGTCGAGAATATAGTGCCCGACGAGTTGCAGGGTCCTGATCTCTGGCTCTTTCCAGCAAGTATGGTAGCGTATTTGGTAAAATTGGTAGATTGATCAAAAGAGACCTTCGAACGTCGGCACTGGGATCATTCTGCAAAACTGCTAATAGTTTGACAAGCAAACCCCCAGAAGACTCATCATCACTTTCATCTGCCTCTCCTTCTGCTTCGTTTCCAGCCAATCTGCCAAGACCCAGCACAGCTTGCACTCTCACCATCGCTTCTTTATCATGGATTCTGCGCAGAAGCCCATGTCGGAGTTGCTGAAAGAGATCGTCATCAATCGAATCGAGAGAGTTGATGATATGCGAAATCAGCTGCGTGGATCTAAATCGCACAAATTTCTCTTTGGCCGTTAAAAGAGGTAAAATAGTCGTCATGAGATGACTTGTGAGTCTCGTACTCGGCGTCTCAACCAAGACTCCATCCTCCTCTTCATTTGCCGGGGTCACTTCATTGTCCTTCTCATTAGCATGTCTCAAAAACAGCCCGATAAAACGAATCGCCTTTTCTCCAACACTCTCACTCTTCTTGATCGGCATCACTCTTAGAACACATCTTGTGAACTCGTATGTGAATTCCTCCTCCTCAAAGTCTTCTGCGCCAGTTTTATTCTTCTTGCTAGTTGGCTCATAACAGCAGGCCTCTTGTATTTTACGTAAGTTAACGACCAATTTTCTATGTGATGCGGTGTTTCTTTGGGAATCTCGAAATATGGCTGAGATCTGCGTGCGCAACTCATTGTCTGGTGTCTCTTCTGGAATTTCAACGTATGGCGCTGAGGATTTAGATGTAGCAGATCTGCGACTACTTGGTTCCACCGTAGATGATTTGCGAGATCCAGAAGCAGATGTCCTCGAGCTCCTGCTAGAGACTTTGCCCGGCATCTTGTTTTCTTGGGCTCAGGTGTGATATGAAAAATTCCGTTTTGATCATAGATTATTCCGTTTCGTGGTCGTAGATTCGTTGTACTTGGATTGGGCGACAGTAATATCCGTAGAGGATAGTATAGTGAGAGTCGAAAGAGTATTGTCGCAGGCTGCATGGACGCCTTAAATGATCAATCACTTTTTTTCACACTTGATGTTTGTTGACATTGATTTGTTTACTTTCCTACCCCTGCTTAGTCATGAGCGGCTGTCAGCGATAAGCGATAAGACCCGCCCCGCCTCCGGGATAAAGTATTACCGAGGCCGATTTGGTCGATATGGCCAAAACCCCAAAAATAGATTTCTGCCTGATGAAAAAGTGTATTTAGTATTCAGGAATGTGGGAATAAGAATCAATATCACCTATTACTAAATTACTTTCGTAATTTAATACTCTTTCTTCTTTTCAAACTTTATAAATACTAATATATTATTTCTTTATAAATATTTAATTTTCTTTTATTTTTTCTTATTCATTTTTTCTTATTCATTTTATATAATATCATTTATATAATTATAATACTGTTACGGGAGCTGCCTCTAGGGTCACGTGGAAGTGTCTAGAGATCTCTCGAGGTGGTTTAGACTAGACTTCAAGTAGGAATTCAATAAGGTTGGTAACTGGTTGCAATTCTCGTAACTATAGTAATGAAACTAATGATTGTTCTTGAGCACGAAGCTCTACATTGTAATGAAATCCCATTCTTTATATAGACCTTCGTGCTTTGTCCTGGTCCCTGGGACCTCTCCGATATGTTGGATCGTTAAGGATCGCAACGCGCTCCAGGAGCGCTGAAGCTCCTTGACGCTCCATCACGTGCGATTTATGTCATGTGACGCGGTGTGTTGGATGCCGTCGTAACAAATACTTTAATCTTAAATTTTATTAACTTAA
This sequence comes from Botrytis porri, assembly GCF_014898465.1. Classification (NCBI taxonomy): domain Eukaryota; kingdom Fungi; phylum Ascomycota; class Leotiomycetes; order Helotiales; family Sclerotiniaceae; genus Botrytis; species Botrytis porri. The sequence goes on along the minus strand of NW_024066075.1, from coordinate 3,018,030 downwards.
TATAAAGAATTAATTTATAAATAATATAATAATAAATATAATATTTATAATATTAAATAATATCTTTTTAAATCTACTATTAAGATTATTATTAATATTAAGATTAGAATTATTATTAAATACTTTAATATTTAAAGATTTAATTAAAAGTTTAAAATTAACTATAATAATTTTATATTTAAAAACAAAATTATGATATAATAATTAAAAAAAAGCTTTTAAATTAATAATTATAATACATTTATAAAACATATTAAAAATATATATTTATTATTCAAACTTTATAAAAAGTTTTTATTTTAAAGAATAATATAAATAAGATTAATATTAGTTCAAAATTCTAAAAGATAATATTAAATTAAAATATATTTAAGAATATAATAAAAGATTATTATATATTTATTTTTAAAGGAAAAAGAGGTTTATCTTATAATATACTTTTTTTAATTAAAATTATAGAATATATTTATATTGATACTTTATATTTATTTTCAAAATATATTATTTAATATACTTTAAATTATAAATTCTAAAAATATTTATAAATCTATAAAATAATTTCAATCGATTTATAAAAAATATTCAATTTTTAAATTATATTATATTTAATTAGTGAATTAATTAGCTTTTATAAAATCGAAATTTATAACTATATATACTAATATATATTCCTAATTTATTACATAAATATTTATATTTAATAAATATTCAGAATTAGTTATATATTAATATCCATTATAATACTTTGAAAATAATATAATATTTAAAGGTTTTAAAGTAAATAATAAAATAAAGTTCTTTTTATAATTAAAGCTTATTTTATATTTCTTAATAAAATTACTAAAAATAGAAAGTGAGGTGAATCACATAGTATTTATAAGAAGAGTTGAATTGTGTTCGTTCTCCCTATTACCTACTACCCGAAGGGTAGTATATATAGGGATTTTGGGTACCTATGGAGCCCTTACCGGGCCCGAAGAGGCCCGGTTTCTCATTATATCACATGATATATTATACAAGCGTGACCTTCGGCCCCGGCCGAGATTCCTCCGGAACCCCACATTCTTCACAGAAAGGAAATTAAAGATTGTTTTTAATTTAGAAAAAGTAATAGAAATTAATATATTAAAAATTAATAATAAAAGCTTTAAAAATTATTATAATATTAATGAAAAATATATTTCCTCATTCCTTATTTTATTTTATAAAAATGATTAAAAAATTCTCTTGATTTATTATATTTAATCTATTTTTTTTTAAATAATTAATTACTAATATTATTTAAAATTATTTTGAAAAATTGATAAAGAATAAATAACTTTATAAAAATAAATTAAAGAAAAAGTAAATAAATATATAAATCTTTAAAATCATTATATAATCTAAAAGAATAAAACATAATCTTATTATTATATTAATACGCTTTTTATATTATATTAATATTAAATCTTATACTAAATCTTATATTAAATCTTATATTAAATCTTATATTAAATCTTTTTTTCAAAATACTTTAAATAATTCATATATATATATAAAATAATAATAAATATTATATAAGTTATAAAAAAAATCAATATATTGATTTTTATTAACTTTTAATAATTCAAAGAATATACATTTTAATAAATTATATAAATATTTTGAATTTAATATATTAAAGATTAGTAAAAAGAAAAAAGAATTATTAATTATAATAAAGTTAAATATTATTTTAATATATTAATTATATAATTTAATATTATTAATTTTCTTTAAATTAAGTAAAAGATTTTTAATTAAAAAGTAAATAAATTGAATTATTTATTTATATTAAATATATTTATTTATTATAAGATTATATATATTAAGGTAATTATATAAGCTTTATATAATTAATAAAAAGTAAGGTCTATCATTAAAATAAGTATTACAATTTAATAATAATATTATTATTATTGTATTATTCGAAAAATTAAAGATATATTATGTATAATTTCTGTAGTAATATACGATGAGATTGTGTTCTGTATAATACAAATATTTTTTCCAAGTTTTCTATAACCACACCATACAAATTTTAGAATTTTTTTTGCTTCAGGCAGAAATCTATTTTTGGGGTTTTGGCCATATCGACCAAATCGGCCTCGGTAAGTATCGATGGCGACATCGGACCAGTGCGAAGCATTTATTAGAATCGGATAAAGAATCTCGGAAGTACAAAAGTCAAGCGCAAAAGTTTGGTCCAATTGCTGTCCCAAATCATCTTGAAGATGTTCAGATCTGGCGTTCGTCGCTTTACGACCACAGCTGTAAGAGCTGCGGAAAATGTTGCTCAGATGGAAGCTCCAAATCAATATGGAATTGGAGTTTCTAAGGCTCAGGGTGCGGTAAAGGGTTTAACTGGAGGTTCGTTGAATCTTGGTAGTTCGCGGCGCGTTATAAAGTATTGACTAAACAATCATAGCCATTGGAAACACCCCACTCATTCGATTAAATCACATTTCTGATTCAACTGGCTGTGAAGTATTGGGAAAGGCAGAGTTTATGAACCCTGGAGGATCAATCAAGGACCGAGCAGCTCTATATGTTGTGAAAGACGCCGAAGAGAGGGGTTTATTGAAGCCTGGAGGAACTGTTGTCGAAGGAACCGCTGGAAATACAGGAATTGGTCTCGCACATGTTTGCAGATCTAAAGGTTACAAGCTCGTCATCTACATGCCCAATACACAATCTCAAGGGAAGATTGACCTTCTAAGATTATTGGGTGCCGAAGTGTATCCAGTACCAGCAGTAGCTTTCGACAATCCACAAAATTACAACCATCAAGCAAAGCGACATGCCGATAAATTGGAGAACGCGGTTTGGACAAATCAATTCGACAATATCGCGAATAGACGAGCCCACATTGAGACTACCGGGCCAGAGATATGGAATCAGACTAATGGCAAAGTGGATGCATTCACCTGTGCCACAGGAACTGGAGGTACTTTGGCCGGAATCACTCGATATTTGAAGACAAAGTCCGACGGAAAGGTCAAATGCTACCTTGCTGATCCTCCCGGAAGTGTGTTGCATTCATACATTCAGTCAGGTGGAAAGTTGGTGGATAGAACTGGCTCTAGTATCACAGAGGGAATCGGACAAGGCAGAGTTACAGACAACTTAAAACCAGACATTGATTTATTAGATGGCTCACTGCACATCAGTGATGAGAAGAGTATCGAGATGGTCTACCGTTGTTTAGATGAGGAAGGGCTGTACCTCGGAGCTAGCTCATGTTTGAATGTCGCTGCTGCTAAGGAGCTAGCCGAAAAACTCGGAAAAGGCCACACTGTCGTGACAGTGCTATGCGATGGCGCATACAGATATGCGGACCGATTGTTTTCCAAGAAGTGGTTATCGGAAAAGAAACTTCTAGGAGCAATTCCAAAGCATTTAGAGAAGTATATCGTGCTTCCTTAGATTATTGTACAAGTATATACAAATACAAAAGTTTTCATCCGATCATTAAAAGAAACATGTGACTCATACTGAGCCAAATAAATTGGTATATGTTCTATAACCCAGGTTTCCCGCAGCGATTCCCTTCAAGTCGGACGCGTACCTATTAACACGTTTCTCTAATCGAGGTATGTTTTCCTTCAACTTCAATGAAGCTACCGTTGATGGGTCGAAAACATGTAATGCTGTTTTCATCCCATGCAGCACTGGTACTGCAGCTACAAGCCAATGGTTCTTAGCCCGGATAGTCTTTTTCTGTATTTCCTCTGCAGAATAATCTCCACCATCCATTTTAGTTTGACTGGCTATATCCGAGTCGACGGCACTGGATTTCGAATACACCCGTACTTCTGGCCTCTTAAGATTGAGTAAAGAAGTGCTCAAGTCGTATGGCGTTCCAAGTAGCCTTGAAGTATAAGTTGCGACCTTCCCATCCAAATCCTTCCCATCTGTGTGTTTGACGGCACGAACTGCAGCTAATTGCAATATTATGCCAATCACTTCCGGAAGAGCCCGTACATCGTTCGCGCCCTCTGCAAGGAATGGGCCCTTATCTCCAGCATGTCTTGGATCCTCAAGCAAATCTGCTACGGCTTCTGCCCATGCAAGCGCCTGCTTCGTTTCGTGCTCTTCAAAGCCACTGACCTGTGCTTTATAGTAGGTCCAGTACATCATTTGCAGAACAATTTCTTCGTCGTTCAAGCGAAATCCTGTGTGTCGAACCCTTCTTGCCGCCTCAATAACAGCATCCATTCGTCCTACTAAACCGGCCCGTCGAATCATCTGACACAATAAGGCATGTGCTAAAGGTCGTCGACAATCGCGATGTCCCTCAAGGAACTGTGGTAGATTGTCCCAATCCTTCTTTTCCATCATGAGATTGAGAACTTGTCTAAATCCTCTCGTGGTGCCTGGTATATCTCTCAATTGGTTTATGTGCTCTAGGACGAATTCTTCTTCACCAATCTGGACCTTGACCGGATCAGTTTTGAGTGACTCTGCATGTCTACTGCCGTATACTAGCTCCCGGTCGTATTCTGAAAGATGTGCGGGTAAGAACAGATTCTTTCGGTATTTCGACAGTAAGGCGTCAAGCTCTGGGGAGGAGGTTGGAGAGAAATATGGAACTTGGCCTACTCTGAAGTCAACACATGGAATACAATTTGGCCATTTCAATCACATACCAACTTTTTGGCATACTGGAGAACTTGTGAAAGATCGTTGTTGTCTGGTCAATTTTAGTGGCGCATGCTTGAACAAGCATTCGCTGCCACGAATGACCTTGGAAAGACCTTTACCACTCATGATGACCTGGAAAGTAAATTCAGGTAGCTTTGGAAGGGTGTATGGTTACTATTTGGAGGGGTGAGGTCGACCGTTATCGTTAAGAGAGTTTGGACTTCTGATTTAAATATTTAGGCGGTGACCCCAAAAGCGGCAGAATTTTTCAGATTGGTCGCATTCAACCTCATTTCAATACAAAATCAAGACCACAACAATCATGGCGACCATGACACCCACATTGCGGCCATTGAGCTGTTGGAAATCTCTCTTGAGGCTCTCTAGACAACAGAAGACCATTTCGAGGTCTTTGACTACATATCACCACTCAAAGCCGGCGTCGCAGACTCCTCTTCAGACTCAAGGTCGGTCCTCCATCGATCTTACAATTGAGCCCCTCTTATATTAATACCCTAAATAGCTGTCCGGAAAATCAAAACTTATCCTCCACCCTCATCACCGGCTCAGATATTCAAGGAACCAATAAAAAACATTCACGCAGAGCAAATTGCCGTCCTCGATCCCACCGGTGCCCGTACCAACCTATTCTCCAAAACAAACCCAGAAGCAGCCAGAGTTGGCGATATTCTTCTCGTACGACTCAAAACTGGCGATCCATTTGCCGGAGTATGTATCAATATTCGACGACGGGGTGTGGAGACGGGTATCTTATTGAGAAATGAGTTGACGAGAGTGGGTGTCGAAATGTGGTATAAGATATATAGTCCCAATGTGGAGGGTATCGAGGTGGTACAGAGAAAGGCCAAGAGAGCCAGAAGAGCCAGGTTGACATACATGAGGAAGCCCAAGCATGATATGGGCAGTGTGCAGAATATTGTCTTGCAATACCAGAGAACGAGGGGTGTATTGGGAAGACCTGATGGTGAGAGGAGGCAAACTAGTAAGAAGAAGACAAAGGGAAAGGGAAAGAAATAAATAGCGCGAGGGTGGTGGAATATCATACATTGACTTCATGAAACGAGCAGCACTTGTAAATTATTGTCATATTACCAGAACACAGGAAGTTTCTATCGTTTCCCTTTAATTTGATTTTAAATCCGAATGAGGAATGGGTATCTATACTGAATATCAAATGCAAAAGGAAAGTTCTTAGCTGATCGGCATTACACGTCAATGGATTGGTCAATTGAGCAACAATTTACAGCAAGCGCTTCTTTCATTGACGAACATCATACGAAAGTCGAGCTCTCTACATTTTACCTGCATTTCATAAATCCTGATTTGATTGACGAGGTCATAATCCCTCGTATGAAAAGTAGGTTCGCCTCTCTATCAATGAAGATTGATGTCTCCAACCATTACTTCTAGCAAGTTACCCCAGATTTCTCGGTCTCACTGAAAGATCGCGATAAAGATGCCATCCCGTTTCTAACAGCTCCGTCATAAAATCTTCCCTTTCCCAAAAAATTCTCTTCTCTTCCCCATCCTTCCATCTCACGTCCTTCAAAACTTTGTAATTCGTGAACGATATCACTTTCATCGTTTTCCACAACTCATCGCTTTTCCTATCGACAAGATCCGGCATGTTGTCGCAGAGGAGAGATCCGGCTGCGACAAAAGCAGGTCTTCTCTCTAGTACGTCTGTGTTGGAGTTGAACAACGGAGGTGAAGGGAGACGCGCAACATCATAGAATTTTTCGGCGGCGAGGCATTCCAGCATTTTGATCTTGTATTTGCGAGCGAAGATGTAGATTTCCGTGTTGAAAACTAGTCGTGAGTCGTCAAGATTCTTGGCAGGTGAAAAGGAATCCTGGGGGTGAAAAGGCAGTCCGAGTATGCGAGGAAGCATGTTCAGATTTGAATAGGTTCCAGAAGGGTCATCGTTGTATTCGGATGTGTAGATGTAGCAAAGTGCTGCGTTGACGATGAATGAATGCTGATCTGACATATCAAATCGTCTTAGATTTGTTTCAATGACGCTCCATCTCTCATCTTCTCTATTCGCGAGGACCGTGAAGCGAGGTAGCAATATTGCACTATGTGCATAGAGAATGGTGTCCTTGCACTTCAATTCGATATCGTGGAATTCCTTTGAATGGTAAATTCTTACAGGTTAGTCTAGAAAAGGGTAGACACAATCGACGGCTTGACTTACCCACGCTGGGCTTCAGTGATTGCTTTCTGGTGTTGATTCATGACTGCTTGTACAGAAGAAATGTCGCACTAACATTTGATGGAGTTGATAGGAACCTCATGTTTATATTCACATCAATAAATGGAATCGATCGTTCCAGAACGCTCACTCTTTATATATTTCATCAAAGCTGGCTGAAAGCCCTGAGTTTTCTTCCTCCAACTCAACTTCCTGTCATTCTTGAGAAGTACAAAGTGGTCAACTTCATGCTGGCTTCAACATTTACTATTAATAGTGAGTGCACAAACTTATGAAAGGGCTTCACACTTTTAGATTCTAAAATTCATATAGTAAATTCTCGTTGTCTTGTCTGCATAGAATGATTTGATCAATTTTTGAGACGAATAAGTGGGTATTGGAGACTTTTTCCTATATTCAGCTTTTGAGGTCTTCTCATGAGCCTACACGCCTTGGAATGTACATTAGAACCCCGTAGACTGTGCTACATTTCCCAAGTCGCATACATTTGAATGAAATCAATTGTCTTTCTCTGAAGAACATAATTGTATTCATTTTTGTGTATCATTACTATCATTAGAGAACAGAAAATAAATTGGTATCCTTAATAACTGCCGAAGCATCAACTACCGGAGCATTTGCCCACTCAAAGCTCCATCCGCCTACAGTATCGTAAAATCATTCCACATAACATCCTTGAGAATCCTTACATCGACCACGAAGACCACTGAAGAATTGGGAAACTGATGTCACCTCTCTCCTGGCACATTTGAGCAAAATCTCCCCTGACTAGGAGTAGTTTCATATACCTACTAGCAACTTCCAGAACAGCCTTTCGAAGATCATCACCTTCGGAGATATCAGGCGTACCATCGAAAATAAGTTCAATACTTTGAACAAAACAACAAGAATTCCAGTAGTTATCTGCGACAGAAGAGTAGTTTTGACGAGCAAGTGTCTTTAATGCGTGGATATCATATTTCTCTGCCATGATATAGACCTTTGCATGCTTGATCAAGTCCTCTGCTTGAAGCTCGATGTTTTCGGAAGATTGACCATAAGTTGCGCTCCTACCAAAGAGACCACCACGACCTGACCAATTGAATTTGCCTTTTGATAATTCGATTGGTGTCTTTGCTGCCTCGATAGTATTGCTCGAGGTATTTTCTGTGGGTCGGACAAACAAGCTCTTCGTTGAGGATGCGGTCGCAGTTGTAGGGGTATTGGCGGAAACAGTGGGACCAAATAAGCTTGATGTCGACCTAGGGGTAGTTGCTTGAGTAGTAGGTGGAGAAACAGAGCGAAACAGGCTTCCATTTGCGGGTGCAGGTGTAGTCCTAGGAGAAACGTCGCGATAAAGGCTGAATAACGACTTTTTTTCACCAGTTTGGGGTACGTAGCTGAACAAGTTGCGTCCACTGTCTCTTGGTACTTGTGGAGGTCCGAAAATGGAGGCGCCGTTTGAGCTTAGAAACAACTTTTGCCCAGCCGGGAGAGCTGGTGGGTCCGAACTCAATGCTGAATCTCTAGTGCGAGATGTTCCATCTGGCATGACAGAAGTTGCGTTTCCTCTCCATGTCGCAGTATCAGGATATTTCCGCTGTTTGGATACAGAGTAGAGGCCATCATACAGGAATCTGATGATGTACTCCACAATCTCTGGTTCGTCTTCCTCGAAATTGAAAACGCCATCAGAAGCTTCCTAAACCTTGATGTCAGCAAGAACAATCCACTCATCATCACCTTGCAACTGACTTACCTTAAATCCGTGATCTATAGCCGCAGCAATAGGCTTTGATTGAGAACAAACAATTGCTCGGTGAACTTTGAATTCTTTGCCTTGACACTTGATAATAAGATCTGTGTATTTTCCAGTGGTGTATAACCTGTGAATGTTCAGTATCATTTTGTAGAATGAGACATATCAAACTTACTGGGAGATAAAAAGTGGGTGAGGTTGCTTGATTATGGTATTCGTAAATAGTGATTCGGAGGAGGATTGATTCTCGACCGAGGGTAGATTTGATTTGATTGGAGGGTCCATAATGCTTTATAGAAGCTTGATATGTTTCTTACAGTTGCTTTTGACCACGAAAAACTAGTAGTTCTGAGAACTTAATTTATCTTGGTTGGAAGGGGGGGATTTTAATGAACTTTTTCTTCGAGGTTGTGGTTGTGGTTTTTGGTTAGAAAAGTGTTTGTCCTGAGCTAGATCTGAAAAGTATTGCAAACATAGTCCCTACACGTGATTGTCCTGAATTCACCTCATTGATTCATTTGCCATACTATCAGGCTTTAATTTGCATTGTAATGATCACAATGAACACGTGGAAAAAAATCATGGAAACAAATGATGTATTACTTGTTCTTTCTTCAACATGTGCGGCATCTGGGTATCTACCTTTTACCAAACTTCATCATGTCCACATGAAAATAACATAAACAATACAGACTTCCACAATTATTGAATTTTGGAGTAGACACTAGATACCAGACCATATCGTGCTTGAGTAAGAAGGCAATACAAAATATAGTCTCCACCAAAAAGGAGATTCAAAGATTGAAGTGAAGTTTCAACACTTGACCGCCAACCAACTCCAACGAAATCTTTCAGCCTTCTTCAATAGAACAACAATATGAAATATTCACCTGCCATTACTTACCAACCTCTGTTAAGCCCCACAAAAACGAATTCCAAAATGGCAAAACTCTAGGCGCGACGCCTAGAATCCCAATGAACCAAATCGTTTTTACCCTATCTAAACTTACGTTAAGATAGGTCTTATATACGTTGACACTGACGAAGCCCTGCCAATGCAAGTAGAGAGGCGGACAACATTACTCGGTAATGATGAACTCTACCGCTGCGCCATACGAGACGTGGGGGTGCTTAAATGTTTGTCGCCATATTTAGAATTATATCTATGGGGTCGGCTAATCTCTGAAGCTGGTTCACACCGCTTTCCATCATCAACACCTTCAAGCCGGTCACATGCTATATCTTTGATGGGTACTCGGTTTCTTGGCGCATGGTCAAAGTTCCAGAGTCCAACTCAACTACACATTGAGTATCCATCGTATTTTTGGCAGGTATGCTTTGTGTCCTTCTTTCAACATAAGCCTCAAGCAAGCATATGGCGCATAGAAATGGTCTCCATTCATCATGGTTTTACCACTTGATGCTCTTTGTAATAGGGTGCTCTCTTTCGGATGCGTTACTGATATTCCTAAAGCATTTCACTGTCCCAATCCGCTTTTGTAGATCGAATCGCATAGAGGTCTGATACACTCTCTTACTCTCAGATATGAATCCAGCTTCCCGACCTTCCTCTTCCAAACCCACAACTGATCTAGCAATATTGCCAGCCACAGCACTATCCCACACCCCCTCGCACCATGACTTCGACAACAATAATGAGATAGCTTCCGATCGAATTGGAAAATTTCGACATTTGAGTGCAACAACATATATCTGACTGATGATTCCAGAATCAAATGTGAACTTGCCTGTCCATTCTGGATGAGACATTAAGCTTTTTGCTGAATTGAGGACTTCGCGGAAATCTTCCAAGTATTGATCAAGAGCGACTTGCGATGGAACCAATGCGGAGTTTATGGCAATACGACAGAGGATCCAACGCAATTTTAGAATTGTGGCACCTGCGAAATCTCTACTGCTTGAGAAGAGACGGCACTTTTGCAAGACTGGTATGAACGCCTCGTGCCAAGATATCAGTTCAGCAAGATATCTCTCTTGCTCTTCGATCACAGCCGAAGAAGGTTTCTTGATGTTTGCTGTCTCATCCTCATCCTCGTAACCGCGCATCGTCGCCTGTGCAGTATTCAGCGTGGGCAAAAGATGCAAAAGACGACGCATGATGAGATCCCAATAGGCCTTTGCTTCTGGGAGAGATACAAAACGCGAAGGCATGTTCTTTACACACGAGGATCCAGAATCCTTAGCTAACATATGATAGGCCATGCCCCGACCGTCCACATTGAAGCTCAAGGAAGCAATTTCTAGTAAGCCAAAGGCCTGGTAGATCTCATCTTCTACGTCACTTGGTACTGGAGAAGATATGCCAAAAGTGACCGAATCTGTCGAAGCATCGGACTTCTCAGGCTTTTGCAGATGGGACATGCCACTTCTAGATGTATGGTCATGATGATATGCTTCTATCAGACGAATTCCAGCTACGATATGTACAGTGGCGGATTGTTGCGTTCCATATAGATTCTCGAAGCATACAATGAGCAAGCAAAACAGTAAAGCTGTTCTTAATGAATGACCTCGTTCAGCGATATTTGACTTCATCAATTTTACTGCTTTATCATACTGTTTGATAGCGAAAGTATGATGGTCCTCTATTGTTGACCTTGCAACTAATGAGTGCGACTTCTGCTCTTTCGTATGTAAGATCAAATCAAGAGCCCCTATAGCGCTCATAGCGTGTCGAATTGGCCGTTCCTGTTCGCCAGCTTGCAACATTAGACGACTCCATAGTTTCGATTCAAAGAATCCGCACAAACGTCGTGTGGTATTGTCGGTGAAGAAACAAAAGTAGCGGTATTCTTGTTCGGTTTCGACGATGGGACTCCTTGGTCTCAGGACTCGTATGTTTATACGAGCTACTTTGGGAGCTGCTTTCGCATTAGTCACCGATCATATAATTTTCCAACATGAAATATCTAGAAATTGCTGATTGGAAGGATCAGACCTTTCGGTAGTATAGCACGATCAGTTACACTAGATTTTCTCTTTGGCTCTGATTTTCGAACAACACTCGTGCGCTTACGAGCCTGTGAAAATGCGTCTAAAAAATATCCATCACATTGGAAGCCTGAAGCTTCACATCTTGCACAATGTGGCTTTTCTTCGTCACATTTGACTCGTCGTTTTCTAAAGATGTGGTCAATCTTAGCAATTCACGTGACCTTGGTGGTGAAAATAAGGTTTCCGGAGTTTAGTACACGAACCTGCAAGTCCAACAACCAGTCCTTGTCTAAAATTATCATATTGGTCAACGTCAAGTTACTTTGAGGAATCAATGGTAACTTACCTTGGGGAAATATGCTCGAGTTCGTTTGTCCTTTCGTTTCACAGGGACAGTTGTCATTCCACTACTCTTGCTCGTGCCTCGTGGCATCATTGGTTCAAGTCACACAAATTGATACAAACGCACAATCAGCCTGGAAGGATTCTTCGGCACAAGTCTAGGAAGATGATCATCACAAAAATTTATTTACGGAGAGTTCTATCAGTTTGATGTTTCTTGGATAGGAGTATCCCCTAATCAAGCTAAGCTGTTGCCTCTACCATGCACGTGCAGTGATCAACGTGCTGACGCCTAGAACCCCTGTCGCGACCTGGGTGGCCAATCCTATTGCCTACATCTTCATTCATCACTTTCCCTGAAACTGTTGCTAGATACCAGGTCTGATCTTGGCTCTCAAGTTCATAGGTGCTTTTGAATGATCATTATCACCGGAAACTCGTCAAAATCTACTTCGTCCTCTCCATCAACCGAAAAATGAAACATCCACAAGAGTCTAGTGACTGCGAGACGGATATCTGCCCAGGCAAGAGGCCTTCCAAGACAGCTGTGGAATCCCACACTGGAAGGTTTGCTAGCCGAGAGTTGATCGTTTGCATATTTCATCGGTTGATGGTCTTTCGGCAGCCACCGTTCAGGAACAAATTCGTCTGGATCTGCAAATATTTTCTTGGATCGATTGGTCGCATATGTTCGAACTGCTAAACGCGTCTGCTAAATGTTAGTCCAGCGAATTACTGTTCATATGGTTTTGAGTACTCACGCCTCCTGAGAGGAACGTCCCGCAATAATCATCCCCACCTTCAGGGACTACACGTGGTAGTCCACTAGGAATTGGATTGCACATTCTCAAGCCCTCGTTAATCACAGCTTCCAAATAATGGATAGGAGTACTTTGGATCGCATCTAAGGTGATCTCTCTCTCCTCTTTGAACTTTGTTCTAATGTCATCACGAAGTCGGTCAAGTATCCGCTTATTCTTCTTTTTGGTGAGGTGGCTAAATATGCCAGTCATCACCCTTGCTGAAGTTTCCGAACCACCCACGACAATGAAATTAAACGTCGATACGATTCCCTCCCGGTTCCTCCCGGGACATATTTTCAAAATTGAATTGTTTCTCATGAAAGGGGTCATGAAGTCCGGACGATCACTTTTCGCATCTAAGCGACGATTGATCGTCTTTTCCGCATACGCGCTATGTTGTCTCTGTTCCCCTATGATTCTTCTCGGAATCAATTTCTGAAACAGGAATTCCATCGTAGGGTAGAACCGAGGAGCTGCAGCAATTGATATTCCCTTGAGATAGCTGAATAGTGTATGGACCTAATGATGGTATTCTCCTTTCTCAAGACAATTAAACGGTGCTCCAAATGCCAAATCTCCGATGATGTTCATGGTAAAAAAAAATTCAACCAGTCTGTAATATTGATTCGAGCACCTTCGATCAAGTTATCAGGCTTCTCGGCAGCTCCTCTGACCTTGGATATCAGCATGTCAGCATGAGATTCGATTAATGGATACTGTGTGCGGAGCGCTTCATCCATGAGAGAATTACTCATCAATCCTCGAGCACGAGCGTGGAACTCAAAGTCGGTCGTTGTAATGAGGTTATCGGCTTGATTATTCGGTGCTGAAATAATTAGCTCATTGTTAAATATTCTCATCTAACCTATTTTCTAACCAATATACCAAACCTTATCTCTCAAAGCACGCTTGTGTCCGCGACGAAAAGTGTATATATCATTCCAAGCTTGCTCGCTAGCAAATGATACTCCATCTGGTGCCAGACGGTAGAATTCTCCGTAGATGTCGTGGAATTCTTTTACTTTCTTTACGAGTTGTCCGGTGAGAAGATAGTATATGAATGGGAGTCGCGAAGCGGTCCATAGCTTAGGACCTGGAAATTTCGAGAGAGAGTGGATGTAGATGTTGTAGATTGCACACTTGATATGGGATACTTTCACGTATTAGCTGTGGCGGTCTGTAAGGTGTTAGGGGAGAGTTACCGCTAGTAGAGCGAGAACTGCTATTACGATCTTGTTTTTCTTCAAGAATTGTTGTTGTGGTAGTTATGACTCCCATGTTTGACGAAAGTTGGCGAATGTTCTCAAAAATGAATAATTGAAAAGCTGCTGGAGCTTTGGAGTCATTTAGATGTCGATGGAGATGGTGTTTAAGCTAATGTCTAGGGAGAGGGGAAGTACCCTTTTTTTAGACGGTGTAGTAAGTACACCCCTTACACCCCTCCGCATCCGACTGTTGCCAATATAAATGCAGTCATGTTGGCATCAACCCACAGTCAGTTACAACAAATCAATCCCCGTCGTGATCTGACTAGCCAATTCTATTGCATGCTTTTCAATTCCTAACAATTTCTTTTGCCATTTGACTTCTGCCAACTAACAAAAAGCTTAATCGAATTTTTCGGATCCGCGAATTTCCAAATGAAGCAATCAACACATCCCGTGAGTATATCATTCAAAACAAGTATAGTTAAAATCATATTCATCATATTCATCATATGTTTGAATCACTTTGGGGGGGGAGGGATCTGAATCCGAATCACCAGGTAAAGCATTATAAAAGTCTATACAAAATGAATAAATATAGTTGAGATGATCTGTATAAAGGTATGATTCTTCTCTTCCTTATAAGGAAGTGAAGAATCATGTGATTCGCTTAAGCACGTGATCGTACGTTCCGACATCATATTCATCAGCCATCTATTTATCACCATCACCAAAGAATGTAACCATAAATTCATCCCCCAGACTCAATTTTCCCGTTCCCCTACTCCCCCATTTCCCATTTAAAGCTCCCATATCTATTCGTATCGAGGAGGCGGCAAAGCCGTAAACGCTCTCTGTCTCCTCTCATGCAACATAACTTCTATCGCCACCGTCGCATTCTCCGCTGTACAAACCAACTCTCCTTCTACCGCCATCTCCAAAAACACAGTTCTACAAATCGCCTTTGCTAATGTCTCCACATCTCTCGCATTACCCCAGCTATGCGTTGCTGTCAAAAACGTCATCACTCGTAGTAATTGCTCATACTCTCTCTGTTCAGTTTGCTTTAGTATCGGAATCGCAATCCCCGCAAGCCCTAATTTGATTTCCAAAATCTGCAAACAATGCAGAGGTGTCAAAGCAGGGAAATTCATTTCGTCTGGGAATCGCGATGCGAGTCCTGGATTCGCTGATAATAGTGAATTGATTTCGTCCTCGTAACCAGCGAGAATCACAATTAAGTTTCCGTGGAACTTGGGTTTGGTGAGGAGATCAACGAGTTCGGAGACGACTTCGGATGTGAAACTGTGGCTTTCTGTATGGGGTGCTAGACGATACGCTTCATCGATGAACAGAACTTTTCCTAGAGCCTTCTCTAGAACTTTTGCTGTTTTTGGTCCTGAATGTCCAACGTATTTGCCAATAAGGTCGCTGGCTGAGCACTCGATGACTGTTTCGTCAGAGAGAAATCCCATGTCGTAATATACTTTTGCGAATTTTCGTGCTGTAGTCGTTTTGCCGGTTCCTAGGACAAAGCTGTTAGTTTGGTTATTCCGTGAGCAGACGATACGTATATATTTTACCTGGTGGTCCCTTGAAGACGAAATTCGTCGGGATGTACTGTCTTGGATCTATGTTTCTGAATTTCATGGCTTTGCAAACGTTCTGGTATTGACCCAACTGTCCAACGATATTCTCACACCCAATGACATCGGCGAAAAGCTTTTGAAGATTCTCATTCGCCGAGCTGCCCCTATCATATTCAGGATCAAAGTCCCCCGGTTGGAATACACAAATAGCAGATCTTTCTTCCACTGGAGTTTTCGATATCCTCAATTGGTAATTGGTTCTCGCAGTTGCAATCAGATTCTCCACTTCTCCACCATTACCAAAGTTTAATCTCGTTCGAGCTTTTTGGAGTACATCCATAGCAACCTTGACAGCTTCTTCTGTAGCTTCAAGAACATGGAATTCTAACTTCGAACGGATGATTTTCTCAAGTTCATCAATCGAAAAGTTCTCGAAGCAAAAAGCACTTTCGATAGGGAATCGTCGACTCAATCCGGGATTCGAGTGATTAAGCATCTCCAGCATCGGCTCCTTATATCCTAGTAAGAGAACGCATAGATCATCGCCAGGATTTCCTTGCACTTCTGCGACTAGCGTATCGATGACTCCTTGTCTGTATGAATCGCTCTCATTTCCAGTGCCGTCGGAATTTCCACTGTACAACATGTATGCTTCATCGATGACCAAAACATTGCCTCTCGCGGCATTAAGCGTAGCTTTAGTATTGGCTTCAGAATCTCCAATGTATTGTCCGATCAAATCACTTGGGTTACGGAAAATCACTTCGCCTTTCGAGAGAACACCGATCTCACCAAGAATCTTAGCATACAACTTCGCAACCACTGTTTTGCCAGTTCCAGCTGGACCCAAGAATAAGCGATTCAGAGTAAATTGATGTAGAGGCTTTTCTTCCAGCTCTCGCTGGTAATTTGACTTCACAAGCTCAAGGAGTGTAAGCAGAGACGTCTTAACCTTTTCCAGACCGATGAGCTTTTGAAGTTCCTGCCAAGCCTCGCTGTTTAGAATTGCAGAAGAAGGATCTGGACCGAGGATATCTTCTTTTGTAAATAAGAGATCTTCTGGATCTATTGCTGGGGTTTCTTCTGTGTCAGATCCCGAGTCTGAATCTTTGTCGGTCGAATCTTGTGCTCCATCAGCCGACTTGTCCTCTTTGGAGATTTCGTCCTCCTCAGCTTTACTTTCATTGCTATTTTCGACTTTCAAGGGTTCTCCATCCTTTGTCTCCAGTTGTTTGTCGATTTGCACGTCCGTTGGGGATGTTTCTTTCAAGGATGCCTGCTCATCCACCACTATCTTGTCTTTTGTACACGAGGGTGTATCTTTGTCCGATTTTGGCTCTTCTGGTTTGACCTCTTCTATGAAACTTGCATCTATGGGTTTCTGTGCTTCCGCTGGTTCTGGAACCATTACGACAATAGGCTTTTCCTTCGATTTTGTTTCGCTCCCAAGAGTATTGCTGGCTGGAATTTTCAATACTTCCGCTTTAGTATATCTCTCGCGCAGCGATTTTCCAGTTTCTTCCTTTGTCTCCTCGCTCTTGGCCGCTTTATCATCTTTCCGTACATCGTTGACTTCCTTCGAAACAACAACGTTTGAACCAATAGATGCTTCTATACTGTCTCCCTGACTTGCTTCCTGACCTACATTCTCTTCAGTGTCAGACTTCTGTTCTGTCTCAGAGTTTGCTCCTATCAGAGGTTCCTCTTGCGGCTTTTCTCCGGCGGTCTGTTCGCCAGTAGTACTCTCCTCGGTTGTCTTCTCTTCACTTGTTTTCTCTTCACCTGTCTTCTCTTCATCTTCTTTCTCCTTTGCAGCTTCTTCTTCCACAGCTTTAGCAGCTCTCTCTTGCCGAATCTTAGACAATCTAGCAGACTGTCTCTCCCAGATCTGAGCCACAAGATTTTCCACAGCTCTCGCATTACCAAACTGGGAGCCCCCTCTCGACCTACTAACTCTCCTCGCAGCAATTCGCATATAAATTCCATCATTACCACCCTCAACCTCCATCTTCCCATCAAATTTCCTCTTGATACACGAATTGAGAATCTCAAGTAATTCCGGCTCTGTAAAATCGTCGAATATGAGAACATTGGGAAGCAGGCTGGCAACACTCTTTGTTCCATGACCTAACAGTTTACGCATTCCTTTCTCGTGTCCCGCGAGAATGAAAACTGCAGATCCTTTCTTCTGATCGATTTCCTGGAACAGAAAATCGAGAATCTTGCCGCCGTTGCTATAATCATCTAAAGTCATTGCATCGTCGATGAACATAACACCACCATCAGCTATCTTATCAACGTATCGTTTCGTTCTTTCAATACCTCCATCTGAAAGATATGTACCTGTCGTCATGAGAATATCATCTCTTTTAATGATTCCCATCGAATACAAAAATCTCGTATAGATCCTAGCCATGGTCGTTTTCCCAGTCCCTGAATTCCCCATAAAAACTGCGCCAAACCTCTCTTCCTTCAGATCGATTTTTTGCCGAATCGAACTCTCAACTTTGGCTTTAAATTTCCTCACATGCTCTTTTACTTTCTTCAAACCGGTCATAGCCATGATTTCCTCCCAGGCTTTTTCTCCTTCTTCCACTCTCTCCCTTTCACACCGTTTAATTCTCTCGGCAATTGCTTCTTCCCCATCTGAATCCGAATCTGATCCGGCATCAGATGTACTATCGTCATGGTTAGAGTATTCAGGAGGTGGTGCTGGCCCACCTTTTCTGCAACCAGGTCCCCGACGAATAAGCCATCGATGGGCCCTGTAATCCCATTCATAATTTCTTGATAGCGAATCCAAATCCGCGGGCATATTCTTTGGACAGAAAGAATCATTCGAATGTATCAAAGTTTTCTCATCAAGTTCGTCAGGTATACATATGCATTTCGATCGTTGATTGGGTCCCCAAAATGATGTGATTGTCCATACCTCCTTTCGTTGTCTTTGATAATCGGGATTCCATATACAGCTTGTTGTTGGTAATCTCTCCAGTTTGAAAGCCGCCTCAAACTCAGAAAGTTGACATACCACCGATGCTGGAATACCTATAGAATCGTCTTTTGATTCGAAGAATTCTTCTAACCATAGACGAATAGCTTTTAGCAGGTAAGGAATTTCAGGAGTGAGATGAGTCGGCACGGGTGTTAATTCCATACAACTTTCTGTATTAATCTCGTTTTGCTCACAGTCATCTTCCGCAATAGCCATAACATCATCATCCAAAAGGACGTCCTCAAAAAACCCTGGGCTTCTGACCTCGACCGCCGAATCCATAAACGGAACCTTGACATCGGAAAATCCCGCATCGAGTTTCAAAATTGGAAAATTCATTCCGCTTTCTCCCCTCACGGTTTCCTCCATTTCACTACACTTCTTTGTCTTTGCATCATTAACCACCTTAAAAAGAGGCAAGTTCCCCAACCCCTCACTCCTGTCTTCCCCCACCAAGCTACTTAAGATTTCTCTTCCTTCCTCCTCAGCAACATCAACCTTATACAATCTCTGTAACGCCCTCCTCAACTGTCCCTCCACCGCATATACATCATACCCCAACGCATGTCTCGCATGAGATTTCCTCAGAACAGGTACCAATTTTTGATAAACCTCCGATGCATTCTCCAGCGCAAGTATGACTTGCATCAATACATTCTGACAATCTTTTGTTGTGTTGGTGCAAGAGATGCATGTAAGATTACTTTTTAACTCTGGCGGCATCTTCGGAGTTGTAAATGTGAGATTCCTTCTATTTCTAGACTTGTAAAAAAGCAGTCGAGTATGGAGATATGATGATGGTATGAGTGAGTGGTTTTCGCCTATACTTAAGGTAGTCCGTTGTAATGCAATTGCAGACCTGTTGTACTCCGTGATTCAATATATATAAACCTCGCGATAATGAGTATTCAATCGAAATGCAATTCAACTTTGCTCAATTCAATTCAATTTCCCACCTGTGATATAATTCACCCAGTTAATACCAACACAAATATATAACAAAATGCAAAGAAACGAAAAATAATCAAATCAATTTATTCACCAGAACATGTTTTCCACGACTTATATCCATTTCCCTATCCGATACCTACCTCTCGATCCGCCTACCATAGATCGCAAAGCGTTAGCCTCAGAGCACCAAAATGCAGGTCAGATAGGCAGACAATCCAATCAAGCGAAAGCATATGCATAACGAGGCTAACAATGTTGCACCGCTGCTGCAAGTGCACTCCTCAAGGAATGGGCTCCTCCTATCATCGCTAAAGAAAATTCGCTGCTGATGACCCTGTATCGTGTCGATGAGTCAAGGCTGAGCGGTCGCCAGCGGTCTCGAGTTGATGATGAGAAAAGGATATGTTGTGGAGTGATTACTGGATGCGGATTATCCTATCTGCGTATAATACGCCACTTTTGATCGGTTTGCCTAATGGTTTGGGATGGATGGGATATTTAGCCCATTTTTATCTAGAAGTTTGTTCGTCTATTTGTCTACTTACTCCGGATTTCCAAGCAATTGTTAATGAGCTACGCTTCCTGCCTGCCTACCTAGCTGCTTTGAAAGGATTAATGCAGCGATAGAAACCCCGAGAGCCCGATAAGATAGATACCATACAAGAGGCCTGCGGGGGCCCTCAGTTGATGACATACATACCTATCTACCTATGTATCACCACCAATATAATCAAATACAAGCAACCAGCTTGAAGTAACTTAACCTTAACTCAACAAACTCGGTGAAGCGGCGCGGGGATATCAGAACAGGGATTCCACACGCGCTCCACTTTCCTGCCTCAACCTCCCAATTGGTGACCGGTATGACCATCTCAGGCTCATTTTCTGTACTCCTTTTCGCTGTCGCTGCAGATGAGTTTCTGCGCGGAAATGGCGAATCTAGAATATATGATATATTTGGGTGTAAAGGTTGGGTGATGCGGGAGGCCGGAAAAGATGCTGTGAGGAACAGTGAAGTGAGATGTGGGGAGAAGGATTCTACCTTGGGTGTGAGTGTGGAGATTCTCGGCGGAGCTGCAGATAATAGCGTGCGTGCACGTGAGTCATGCGGCCGGTCGAGAGTATGTGTGTGGTCGGTTTGGGGTGGGTTGAGGCTCAAGAGATTATTGAGGTTAGAGGAAGTGGCAATAAGGCAGGCGACTGAAATCGTAACGAGAGGTTGTTAAACATTGATTTCAAAATCTACTTGTGTTTATGATATTTAGGCTCACAATTTACGGGCAAGATCTCATATGGTTATCATAATCGTTAAATATCATCATTATTCGTCATCGCTTACATCTCACTCCCTCCCCATCAGCCATTTCCCTAAACACCATTCGCTCCACGAACCCCTCTCAAAACCTCGCACCAGTTCTATCAGCCCATCCTATGTCATCCCCTAAAATATCCCTCTTCCTCCACATCCTCTCTTCACACACTCTTCTCCCCCTCACCGCGCTCTGCTCCCAATCTCTCCCCACTCTCCTCTCCCTCTTAATCCTCCTCTCCTCCCCCCAAACCAACAAATCCACAGCACATTCTCCATTACTACTCAACAGCTCTCTCAACCCCTTATCCTTCATAATTTCCCCAACTGTAAATCTTTCCATCAAGGCCTTTACAGCTATCTGTCTAATCCGCGTATATGATACCGGTGTTTCTTCATAGATATGTCGCAACACCGATGCGAAATATGATAAAGGAAGATGGGAAAGGGTAGTTTGAATATTCGAGAGAGTGAGGACTTGTAAAGAGGGGATGTCCCAGAGATCAGAGAAGATGTGCAGTGCTACGTGGCGAGTACATCTAATTGCTTCGTCTGCTGAGGAGCGTGCCGAGGAGGAAGTGTTAGAGGGAAAAGGAATAGTATACTCTCCGCAATAAAGAAATTGGACCATTAAGCCTACGATTTCCGGGTCGTCGTTTTCGTCGCTGAGTGTCATTTCGTTTTTGGTTCCTTCCTAGATTCCGAGATAGATCAGCAAAACTTGTGTACTTTTACTTCATTTGAATATCATAGTGATGGTAAAAGAAGACTAGAACTAGCAGAGTGAAGCTTACCAAGAATTTCTCAGTGTCCATCGCTGCACCTAATGGTTTAGACTGCGGAGCAACAACATCTCTATGAACGAGAAATGAATGACCTTTACACTTAATAGTGAAATCTGGAGGTCCACGTTTAACGCTTGGATTATATGCCCTGAGAAGCAGTTAGGAACTCATTCTTATTTCTCTTGAAAACGAATGTCGCGACGATTTAAATCGGCCGAATTAGGGGTATTTCCGAAGGAGAATTTACATGTCTTCTAGGGCTGCCGATGTTTTTGATGCCGTTCCTGGTGGTGTGATAAGTGTGGATGTAATTTATCTCACGGTTTTGAGGACTTTTTAATGGTCAAGATTTGAGATGGAGAGTACCCTTTTATAGAGAAGTTTGTTGAGAAGAGTTGATAAGAAATACCTGTAAGGAAGGTCGAAGAGTATGAATGTGTTTTGGCTTTGCAGTAAATAGGCATTTCCTTTGATTTGAATGTGATATGGAAATATGTACACCGAGATAGTCATTCGTATGTGTAAGAGCGAGCGAGAATGAGAAACTGTGATTGTACATGCAAATTATAGTTTCACGTGTACTTCGTAAATAAGGGCAATCAACGTACAGAATATAGCGAGGTAGAAGTTATTGTGCGCAGGTATAATAACACTGAGAACAAATAGTGTTAAAGAATTGTATTAGAAAAGAGGATGATATTGTGATTCATGCATACGGAGCCAAGGACGCGTTGGCTCCTTAGCTTATTTATTGATCTTTATACCTTTTTTCAATTTTTAGAGCCGTTTTGCGAGCATTCAATTGGGCTTGTAAGATGTCCATTGCTATGCTTCCATTCTGTGCAACAAAAGCTCCGAAGTCACGATCCTTCATCGAGGGCTTCAAACTTTCGTGCTTCAGAACGTGATGCAAGATGACATATTTGAGATCAGTATTCAACTGTGGAAGACATGCATAAGCGAGCTTCAGCATTTCGAAGACTGCATCAGTAGGAGAATGACCGCGCCGTGAACATGTGTCTAGAAGGACTTCAACTTTGGAGGCAGTGTTCTCCTTCAGGAAAGGAATGCTCCATTTTCCCCCCACAATGTAAAGTTTGGTGAGAGTGACGAGGTCATGTTCATCATCAAGAGAGCGGTGATAGAAAAATCGGACCATTCTTTGAAAGACGTCGAGATCAGCCTCATGGAATTCGAGCAGTATCTTACAAGCAGTACCATCCTAACCACAATTAGTGTCTACTCTATAAAAGCTACATTTTGAAGTAGAGACGTGATAACTTACTTTCTAGTCGCGATCCACCATAGCAGTGAAGAACTTGGATTGTACGCAAATGACGTTTCTGTGCACATGAAATGCTACTCCTTTGAATATTATGATAAGATCCGAGTACTTGTCCCCTTCCTTGCGAATCCTGCGGCTTATGTCAATATGATCTGGTTGTGTGAAGTACAGTATTTGTTAATCATCTTTACTTACAATTCCCCTAGCTGGTCCACGTTATTAGCCGTTGTCCGAAATCGAAGAGATGGATCTGGTTCGTAGTTGGGCGATTTGAGATTTTTTTGGTATGTGTTGCGACACGGACACGACCTTCAACCGAAATTCATGGAGAGATTGAGACATGTTATACCAGTGCTAGTAGATTATGCACGAAGCTCGAGGTACTTTCAATGCATATAGATAGGCTAGAATGTTCCCACATTTTTGGTCTATTCCATTTTCTTTAGCTAATTCTACATTGCATTGAAAGGCAAACATATCGCTAGAATCTTTTCGAAATGTCATGGTCCCATTTAAGGAATGCTATCAACATTTTTGCCCCTTCTAGCGATTTCTGTGGACCTCAACAAGTTTCTCAAACTTCCTTCTGCATGCGATCCGCTTCTCGCCCTGCCTTGAAGATTTCGCACTGGACTAGGTGGTTTACTCCAAGGAAGCCATGAACTCAAACTACCAAGTATAGACGATCTCGACGAGGTCTCAGGCCTCAGTGTGGAAGCTATTGACTCATTGCGTATTAGAGTAGGCTTTGGTAATGTCAACTCATGGAAAGTGGAAGGTCGATCAGGAGTAAGTTCATCAAGGGCAGGCATATGTTCAAGGTCCGCACCAGAGGTTTGAGGTCGAGCGGGTTCGCTTATAAGGAAGGTAGGAGATGAAACTTGAGGTTTATGTTCCTGCCTGAAGCTTTGGGCATTGTCAATAATCATGGATGCGAATGTGGAAGATCTTGGCCTGGCGTGCTTGGCGGTAGGGCTCCTTTCAGAGGTGGCTTCTGGGACCGCAGCGTCTATTATCACATCGAGACTTGGAGGTGATACTTCAATCTCCTTACTTGTTGCTCTTCCGCGAACCTCATCTTCCAAAACAGCGGCTGGCTTCTTTCTGGACTTGTCCTCATCGGAAGACCTCGATGATGATATGATGGTCTCTAGTGTACCATAAGCGGCAGATTTCCCCCTTCGACTTCCTCTTGAGCTTCTGGCTAATTGTCTCGGAGAAACTTCATCCGGTTCAACGGCTTGTAATGTCGGTACACCTAGATCTGTCGCGGGGACAATACCGATTTGTGGTATGCGATCTCCAGATCCATGAGGGGGGTGATGAAATTCATGCTGATTTGCCAAACTATACTTGCTCCTTGCACATATTTCCGCGATCCTCTCTAAATCATCACTAACACCATGTTTTATTTCGTCCATAATTCCCTTGAAGCTGAAAGCTTCCACTGGCGGAAATTTCATATCCATTTTGTTTGCTGCTATGCCCGTTGTTCCATTCTGTTTCTTGGCTGCGATAGGATCTCGTTGTTGAGAGCGAGGTCGAATAGCTCCTGAGTAGGTCCGTACAATCACCGGTTGATTGAATGTTTCTCCAGTGGATTTCGCATAACGATGATCAGCCCGATTCGCACCGTTGAGAGAACGAAGAGCTGCAAGACGGTTTGCAACCTTGGCTTCGTCTAGGATATGTTCACCACGGGCAGCTTCTTCGGATTCCACAAGACTGGCAGTTGAAGTATTCGATGTCCATAAACTTGGTGGAAGGAAATGAAGTGGAAGCGAATGACGTCTGTTGTTATTTGTATCGGCATTCGAATTCGAATTGGAATTTAGAGAAACATTTTGGTTGAAGTTTGAGTTTGAGTTTGAGTTGTGGGGATTTGAGGAGGATTTTGAAGTGGTGCGAGGTCGCATGTGAGGGGTTGATGCATCTCGCACAATTAACGGTGTTCCAGTGGTTGTCATGGTTTGTGTATGGGTGGTGGGTGGATACTTTTCCATCTCAATCTCAATCTCTCACTCGGTATTGGAAAAGACAAAGACGAGACATTGTTGTTCTTAATTTCAAATCGCAAGTATTACCAGTCTTGGGAGAAGTAGATAGAAAGAAGCAATTGCTGCATTACATGGGCTTTTTACTCGTAAGAACATGTGAGATGGTAATATAAGAGATTGAAACGTTGTGTTGTCAATACCTTTCTCGACCTTATGGAGTTTTCGTGGCGAGCTCCCTATGGTTCTTTTTTTATCAGAACCAGTCAAACTGAGGTCCAAAGGGTTTTGGAGCTCGAAGTGGCTTATGTGCGGTGAAGGAATTGGAAGAGAAGGAAGGGCAGATGCATTTATTGGTCGATGATTACTAGATAAGTGTAGTAGTGTAAGCAGAAAGATAATAAGTGGTGTAGCAGGAGTGGTCGTGGGAGTTGAGTGTGAGTGTGAGTGGTTGAGTGTGAGTGGTTGAGTGTGAGTGGTTGAGTGTGAGTGGTTGAGTGGGTGTATGGTTGTGGTGGTTGGAGGTGCTTGTTTGCGGTGAAGGATAGAAGAGAGGAGAGGAGAGAAGAAAAGAGAAGAGAAAATAGAATGAAATGATTGGTTGATAGTAATTTACATAGAGTAACAAGTGGCAAGCCGAGGCATATAGTGAAGAATGAAATAAAATAAGAAGTATCTAGTAATAAGTATCACCGGTGGTATCTAGTGAAGTGTGAAAGCTCTGGCTCTCATTATTGTCTGTACCGAGTGAAGTGTGAAGTCAAGATTAAAATGAAGAAATGAAAAGAATCAATGTTGATTGGTTGAATAGATACACGAGTAGCTAAGCACAAAACCATTTGGAAAACCCATGCTACCAGTGCGTGCCTTCACGTACGTGCCTATGCACGAGCCGTGCCCCTTCCTCATCCAGGCGCTAACTTTATTAATAATTCCTAGAACCCCGCAAAAATCGTCAACAAATGTCATGATAACCTCACAATCTGGACATTATCTCCACACTACTTCGTACTATCTTATCAACAACCCATCAACTCTCTCTCAACATTTCTGAAGTTGATGATACCATCAATACATCTTGCAATACTTATTGCGCTGCATCACATACATCAGTAATATCAACGCCGTCCAAAAGCGCAATGTCAAAATCATCAAACCCAGGCGATACCGTCAAAAACTCCAAAAACAATCAATCTGATTCCGATAACCCGTTCATTCGTTTCAGACACTTTGCCGATGAACAGATAGGTGCAGTTCTACAAGGATTCATCGGTCTGCCATCAGCATTTTCAAAGCCACAGGGTGGTTCGCAATGGTCCATATTCGATGAAGATTTGAAAAGAAGAGATGCACTACAAGCGAGGCGGAGGGAATTGAAGGAAGCCGAAGAAGTGAGAAGTGAGAATACAACAATTTCGAAGGGCGGAGAAGTCCAAATACCTGTGAAGAAGTCACAAGCTACATACGGCGATGAAGATTTCGTTCACTTCTTACATGACCAATGGACAAATGTTTTCGGACCTGCCGATATTCCGCTATATTCACCTTTGCAGTCTCCCTTAGCCAATCCTTTCTCTGGTAACCTTAGGCAGACCATGAGTTCTTTTGCTGCGGTGATGTTATACAAAGCCAATCCTGATGATCACTCACTATTGCCATATCTTTTCAGATCGCCGTATTCGCCGCTGACTTTATCTTTTGGTCAATCTATCTATGCCTATCGAGAGTTCTACGACACGCAAATCAGAGGTACAAGAACGTATAATAGGCCTCGTGGGGCCACTCCCCGGGACGACTTTCCTTATTGCGAAGCATTTGAAGACCTTCTTCTTATCAGCCAAGGAAAGAGTCGCGATACAGAGGTTCTAGTCGGTCGCATTGAGGGAACAACGACCAAAAGACCCGAAAGTATCAGTTCGACAGTGGAGAATGGATTGAATTGGATTGAGAGACTTCAGAGACTAGGCATACTTCACCTTCCTAGCTCGGAGTTTACGAATATTTCAAGAGATTCCCCCTCACCTGAAGAACTTGGCGCCAGCAGTCAAGGTGTAGCTTCGCCTGTCTCTCAGGATAAAGAATTCGAGAATAATGCCGAGACCGAGGAACAAATGTACGAAATTTTCCTTCGAGATGCATCTACGACTCCTGATCAATTCTTCACTACGCTTGAGTCTACCCTTACAGCTGTCGAAAAAATGATGAAAGGCGAAATCGTACCATTCGAAGAATCTCGTCGGTCAAGTTCTTCGGGTCCGCAAGAAGCCAACATGATAAGTGGAAAATCACTGTCAGAACCCAAGAGGCCAAAACGAGAAGTATCTTCAAGCTCAACCGTTGAGCATTTTACCAATGAAGATGGAAGTGTAGAAACGACGATCCGTGTATGGAAGAGATTTGATGACGGAAGTGAAACAGAAACAACGTCTAGTCACACAGTTGATAAAGCAGGGACCCGGCAATCCGATATTGATAGGTCTGAATTTGACTTAGAGGGTTCTCAATCTCAGAAGAGAGTGGAGACTGATGATCAGGAAATCAGGTCGCGAGCCAAAAAGAATACAAAGTCTGGATGGTTTTGGAATTGAGCGATTGGATTAGCAGTGGATACATCGGCTCGTGAGATTACGAGAAACTTTGATTCGATGATAGCTCTAAACTACTATCTCGGGGATTCTGAGACCTGCAAAGAATACCGTTGCAGATCAAGCAATCAGACTGTATGTTTGCTTTTTACGGGAGTCGGATGAGATTTGGATAAATCATGATTTGTTATTACTTTGGGGTAATTCTCGAAAGTCCGGACACCCACTGATGGATAAGTAGGTATTAGGCGTTGGGTTTGTATATCATAGGTAGGGCAACTGGAGTTTATTGATTGGTTAAGAATGCAAATATCTCGTTTTCCAATATAGCCTGCTACATCCGCCAATTTTTTTTATAAATACCAAGCTCAAGGAGACAAATGTTGACTAAATTTGTGTTACTTGTTTGATTTCCATTACGGAATGGGGAATAATCATTGGAGCGGTGAATTTAGTGCGCATGACGCTATAGTTGCTTCTCCATGGGGAGCACTGCCCCTGTCTTTCATTGAATGATCTACAAACAATTCATAATCACCTTATATTTTCTACAATAAACAACTACCATGGCTCTCTCTTCTCAGAAACGTCTACCTGTATCAAAAGTTTGTTGGAATAGCCATTTCATATATCGGAAAAGAAAAAAAAGTTCAAATATTGGCTCTCATCCCCAGTCACGCAGATGTCTCCCGCAAGAAGCAGTGAGAATGAATCAGTCGATACGACTAAAGCCCTATGGGCAAAGTATGGATTAGAATTCTGTTGTTGTAGGATGACTCTGCTGATCTAGAATTAGAATGATGGGTGCAAACGAATACAGTGATTTCGTCATTAAATGTTACTCCCGAATATTCCCTGTCCATCGAATCGTCGTTTGCACACAATCAAAACCAATACAAGCTGCAGCAAATGGAGGATTCATGGTTAGTCCTGTCTCTTCAGCCCATTCGAAAAACTCAACTAAGCGTTGCGAAATGCATATGTTCCCAAATCATTACTGAGACTGATACAGGAGTCTGTTACTGGCGTTCTCGATTTAGAGGATGATGATCCTGAGATCGTCGCGAGAATGATCAATTTTTTGTACCTTCAAGACTATGACGATACTTGTAAGTCGAGTGAGGAGGTTGAAGAAGAGGTTTACGGACGTTTGTTAGTCAATACTATGGTCTATATCATTGGCGACAAATACGATATTCAACCTCTCAAGAACCTCGCAAAGAAAAAGTACGAAGCAGCGGTAGTGACAGATTGGAACACGCCTTCTTTCTCAGCTAGTCTAGAACTTATTTACGAGGAACTTCCAGAAAGTGACACCGCTTTAGCATCAATTGCCGTCGAAACTGCAGCAAAGCATTTAAGAGAACTAAACGACAGAGGAGAATTCTCAAACCTATGCAAAAATAACCCAGCAATCGCTTACGATCTTTTAACAACTATCACTTCACGACCTACAGCAGTTGCCTCTCCAGACAAGACACAGACGCAAAATAAAAAATCGTGTCCCAAAGGCCATACGTTTACACATCTTAATGATATTCATGCGATGTATGATTCGGATGCCTGGAAATGGAAAGTTAAGTGTCTGAATTGTGCGATGCAGAAGGTTTGTTATAAGGAGGATAATTCGTTTAATTTGGAGGCGAAATGGGATGCCCCGGATGTGGGATATTGGTATTTGTGAGGGGGGGAGTTGGTTGGGTTTGGGACGGGTGATGGGGGATTTGGGATTTTGCATGTTTGTGAGGATTGAAGTTGAGGTTGGGGTTTGGATTCGGTGTTTGAGTTCGGTGTCTATGGTTGGGATAGCATTTTTGGGGAAGGGGGGCAGCATATTGTTGTAGTGTAAAGAGTACAGAAAATATACCGGTACCTGGGGATTGATGAGAATATTATTATTGTTACTGTTTGTACTTTGATTTCATCAGTCGACGTCTTGTTGCCATTCAAGTTCAACCAACTGCAGGATTTTTTCCAGCAGCTAGATTTGAAATGCTAATGATATCTCATATACCACTAGTCGTATTATTATGTATCTAGATGTAGAGAAACCGGGGAAGGACGAGATAAGTCTCAGATGAAGTCTCTGATAATAAACCTATAAAAACTAGGAATATAAAGATGACCCTTTCGAATTGTAAGATCTTACTATTTTTTTGGATTCATCTTATTAGTATGGGAGTTAGTGGCAATAGTTTTTTTTTCGAAAATTTGTTGTGGGTTGGATGGGTGGATGAATTGAAATGAAATGGGTTTTAAGGGGGTTTATTGTGTTTGGTATATTTATTATGTGTTTGTATCTTTTGGGGGAGGGATTGGTGAGGGATGACTTGGTGAGTAGAGTAGGGTAGGGTGGAAATGGTAGAAATGATGTGGCATAATATGGTATGAGATAGTATGGATAGTAAAGCTCTTGATAATATTTAACATCATATCCTGATGATCATTCGCTTAAGGTTATACTCATTAATATACGCACTGCACACCAATTCACATTTACCTTGTATTCATCCCTCATCCATCCCTCTATATCAGAACCTCACATCGACA
Source organism: Botrytis porri (assembly GCF_014898465.1). Classification (NCBI taxonomy): domain Eukaryota; kingdom Fungi; phylum Ascomycota; class Leotiomycetes; order Helotiales; family Sclerotiniaceae; genus Botrytis; species Botrytis porri. The sequence goes on along the minus strand of NW_024066075.1, from coordinate 2,988,046 downwards.
CTCACATCCGCGTATATACATTCATGCCTCGTCACCAGCGAAAGATTCTCGAATCTCTTCGTCCCATCTACGTCCCTCGCATAATTAACTGAAGAGTATGTATATACACACCCAGTGTCTCACGTTCAAATGCATTATCAGAATAGGTCTTCCATTTGCCGTCTCGTTTGCAGGGTTGGTAGATAGATGGTTAGGAGGTTAGCATCAAATGTGTCACTAATCTATAACCTTAAGTACCTACGACGTAGATCATAGATGCAAGATGACGAAAAGATCATTCCGCTGCATGCCTGAGTATACCAAGTCACCAAGTATATTTTCACGTGGTGATGATCATGATTCTGATTGTTTCATTTCGATCATTTAAGCTTCGGAACTACTGAGATACTATCGTTAGCAGATAGATGGACTGGGAGCGGGTAGTAACTAGCGGGATTTGGTTGTAACTTGTGGGTGGGTGGTGATCTTGTGGAGCCGATGGTCTTGGCTTGGTGGTGGGGTGCTTGTCTCGTGATACTTTTTGGGGATCTTGATACTACTTCGTAGTACTAGGGAGGTAGGTAGGTAAGTTGAAAAGTTATATGTAAGATGAGACTTACTAGGTACCGTGAGGATGTGTTTTTCTTCTGGATTATATATAACTATATGATATGATGTGAGGTATATAAGGTAATTAATTAATCGATATTGTTTTTATGGTTAGTTCGAATTAGGGAATTTTTAGTGTGAAACTAGTTTGTGCCTGGTTTAATCATCATTCTTTCTAGAAGTAGCTCATTCTCCTCCAAACTAGATCCTCTCCACTACACACAACCTTTTGCTTCATTCATAACATCTTTTCAAATTGTTAACTGTTCATTTTGGAAACAATAGTGTTTTAAAGAGCGTCTCGATTTTGACAGATTTAATGTGCCCGGTTTTCCGTTCAAAGTGAGAGGACTTCGAGAACACAAACTTCGAAGTGGAATTCCGAGGGAAGAACGATATGATTCAACATGTTGAAGAAATAATATCTTTATGAGGTCTTGAAACCTACCAAGATTGATTCCAACGCCATCTTGGTCATTCAAATTCATTTGATATCTGTAAAAGATGATTGAATGGATTTGTGCCTCAATTTGTAAAGTATCAATTTGTTCTTCTCAATTGGCTGCTATGCATGAGCTGATTGTTTTCAGATGAGAAGTTCTCAACCAGAATCTCCTTTATCCGGAGCATAGCTCATTACGATAATATCCATGCTATGCCATAGGAGGTCTAATGATGAGTTAGTAAGATATTCTATCTGAAGAGCGAAGAAATTCAATGGTGATTGGATACTGCATATGCAAGTATGACCTAGCACAGCCTGTTTGAGGCTGTATCTTCTCGAGCACTTCAAAAATTCAGATAGCCTTACAATTCTATCCCAACTTAATTTTCTTTCAATCAAAAAAATCACGAATTATCACTATATACCATCATGGCAGAGGTTCTTGGTACAGTGGCTAGTGGCATTAGTGTTGCTCAGCTGGCGGGCAATCTTGCCTCGAGCATTATTAAGCTGAAGAGTTATTGGGATCAAATTCGAGATGCGCCCAACGATATTGGCTTTCTGGTGCGAGAGATCGATACCCATCACTTGATACTTCGAAGTATTCTAGAAAGCCAGGCTAAAATCGCTTCTTCCGGCAGGCATTCGAATACGTTCCTCGAGAATAGTTTAAAGTTATGTGACGACTCTTCGAATGAATTGAACGAGCTTGTGAAGGCTCTTGGAATGGAGATTAACTCGAGCAATAAATGGAGAAGCAAAGTAGGCGCCACGAAGGTGGTACTGAAAAATGATCAACTCAAGAGGTTGAAGAAGAGGATGAAAAGTGCGTCAAGATTAATGAATCTCGCTATCACATGGCAAACAAAGTGAGTTCTGTCAGTGCTTTCTTTGCGAGACTGCGAGTTACTTATGTTTAGCAGTGCCACTCTCCATCAACAATTTCCAGTCTTCGAGTTGAAAATACAGGCTTCTCTCGATCAGTTTTTGATAAACCATCAGAAGCTTATTTCAGCACCGCCATTGTCGAATGCAACCACCCAGATTTCCACGATGAATTCTCCATCGCCACTTAATAATGCTGCAACAATCACACATCCACGGAACTTCAAATGCGACAACAATTCAACCTCATACTCTGTAACCAAAGATTATACCCCAACACTGGTTTATAATCAGGTTTACTCGTCAAGTTGGTCTCTCTATCCAATGGGCTCTATTGATGTTCGAAAGACCCAACAAAAGCGGAAAAGAAATCGGTTTGAAGAAACAGAAGCGAAATACAAACCCCCAGTATGGTTATCCAATAGAGCGTGACAATGTATGTACACGAAAGATCTATCCACTTTAAGGTGGAACTTCAACATTCAGACTTATCGTACTTTGGACCTCAGATCAGATTTTTATAAAGCCCTGAAACACGGGGATGTTGTTGGTGTACAAGAGATGTTGGCAAATCGAACTGCTTTTTTGAACGATCAGTTTGTGGGAGACTCTCGTACATGGGATTGGAACCAGGGTACGCCTCTACATGTAAGTTGTACACGGATTTGTCACGGAGTTGTTGAATTATCGACAACTAATCTTTGTTTCAGATAGCTGCCTCGCACAATCATCTTGATTTATGTAAGCTTCTCCTGGCGAAGGGGGCAGATATCTCAAGCGAGGAAGCTCCATATGGGTATGCTAATCAGTCTAACGTATTTGATTTCAAACTGGTCTACATGGCTAACTATCGTTAGCAAAACACCATTAGGAGTATTTATTTACAATACCTCTGTTGAGCATACTAATCATATTCATCATACTCATCGTACTAAAGCATCTGATCATACTAAAGCATCTGATCATACTAAAGCATCTGATCATACTAAAGCATCTGATCATACTAAAGCATCTGATCATACTAAAGCATTTGATCATACTAAAGCATTTGATCATACTCGCGCACTTATTATCCTACGAACCCTCGTCGAAGCAGGGGCAGATTTGGAGCTTATTGATCAGACGAACATACTAGCTACCAGTACTGGTTGTCCTACAGAAATTTTTCACTACCTTCAGCACACGTTGATGAGCTCTGGCGAGATAAGTTTCATAGATAAGGTGCGTATTGCTTCGAATTCTATTCACTATTATAGTGTGGTATCTCAAAATTTGGCATTATCCTATCTTGAAGATTCTAATTTTGAGGCAAACATTGCACTGTATCGTGATCATGTTGTCGTGGAAACATTCTTTGTACTAGCTTGTAAAGCATATTTGCGAGATAATTTGAAAGATAAAGGGGTGGAATTCATCAAGAGAACGATATCGGCCGGTATGTCATTGCACGCATTGGACAAACTTCGCAGAACAATACTACAAAATAAATTTATGAGTTACCGGAGAAGACTTGACGTCCAAGAAGGAAAATTTTGTGGCTTCAGGAGGTGGCTTGTATTTTTGGTCAGTTTAGGTGTCGATCTAAATACATACGGCGAAGTAGAATCTTCAATTTATAAGAAGAGAAGAATGGCCCGAAAATTGGATGCCCCTGAGAATTGGCTGCTGGAAAGCTTCTTGGGATTCAGGTATGGACCTCGTATTGAGGATTGGGATGTGTGGTTGATCGAACGGACGGATGAATATGCAGGTGATTTTTGGAAACTCATTGAGAATCCACTTCAAGCTACTCTTGCAAATATATCTATACCCGGGGGATGGATTGATTAATCGAGATATTCTGACTTGGTCTTGACCTTTGCGAATATTGGAGGAGATATCTCTTCGGTCTCTTGGCATCTTGGTTTTATATGTTTGGATGGGAAGACTGGATGTTTGTAATTTCAGGCAGAAGTTCTCTTCTTGATAAATTTGTCTACGTTCAGCATACGATAATTGGTTTAATGTGAGCTTCAGGTGTCCAAATACCATGTTAAATCCACACACTTTGGCATTCCAAGCTACTTCGATTGAAAGAGTTGCAGTGTTCTACTCAGGAAGATATCGTCAGCAGTTGGCTGGATTGTTGCATGCACCACCAGTAATGATAGACCGAGCAAATTCGAAGGCTGCTTGAGCGCCGGAGTCTAATGTCCTCTCTATTGACTCTTTGACAGTAAAATTCCTTTCTTTCAGGCCTTTCAGGATCAATATATGCATGGAATAGTAGTACATCATCTCGGCTTCACCTTCAACTGCGAGATCAATCTTCCTAGATCAATGGAAAATTGTAAATGCTACACATGAGTTTTGGGTATAGTTCCAATCACAGGATGCCAGGTTCTAGATAGTGCAAGTAGTCAAACTGTGCTGGATAAGATGCAATGTCCCGTTTTGAAAAGAAGATTTGGGTGAAATAATCGCAGGCTCCGGAATATGCTTTGCGTTATTCTTCTTTTTGCTCTTCTTGGGTGTTGGAGATAAACATTCAAGCTAAACTGTGTCTGACACTGAGCGATCAGCTGAAGTCATCGCACCATGGAGGTTTGTGTTAGCGACTTATCAGAGGTTACGAAGATCGCAGGATAGAGTGCTTTGGGCACAAGATTCTCTTTATCACGCAAATGCGTATCTGTAAGTCGCATCGGTCAAATCTAAATCAGAAACAACTCAATAGTTATGTTGCTTGTTAAATAAGCTATATGAGCTACAAGTAACCGGATGTCGGTAATTTGCGCTTTGCTTTGAGCAACCTCCTTCCACTGATCCATATCTACTTTCCACTCGCTTATCATCGAGACCAAGGTTCGACCTTCTTCATCAACTTCACAAAAGTATCATCTCCATACAAATCCATAAGCTTTTCCAATTTCTCCTCCGACGCCGCTGCAATCCACTTAACATTAGCCGCATCGTAGAAATCAACATATGTCGCTACCACACATCAGCATTCTCACTCCAAACCCAACACTCAAAGCATCAAATAAAAACTCACGTTCACTCTCCCCATCATCCCCCAGCATCCTCTCCCTCAACCCCTTCCATCTGACTTTTAAATCCTCCAGCACCGCCGCTTCTCCACCCCCCCTCACCTCCATGACATCCTTCAACTCACACCCCAAAAATTCCTCTCTCGTCCTCTTAAAATACTCTCGTGACCCATCACCCTTATCCAGCGCATTCTCATAAACATCATTGATAATCCACCTCAGGATCGCTCTCCCAAAAAACTTTGCGCTAGTCGCTTCATAAACCTCTAATTCCTCCACGCCTTTCAAATCCCTATACCCATTTTCCTGCGTAAACCTCTCATTTAATAATTTCGCAATGGGCGTAGAATCATTGAGCGCGACATGGGGCGGTGCGAGAATCTCGATAATGGGAACGGTGGCGTCGAGATTCGTCATATCGGGGAAGAGTCGCTCGCAGAGGGGTTTGATGGCGGGGTAGGAGATTTTTTCGACGCGGTAGGGGATGTTTTTGTAGTTGAGGGCGTAGCGGGTGAGCCAGCAGGCGGGGGACCAGGGTTGCGGTCCGGAGAGGTCGTAGAAGTGGACGAGGGGGGAGGGGTTGGACATGTTAGGTTTTGTATAGGAATTTCGGGGTGAGAAGATGAAAAGATAAGGGAGAGAGAGAGGTTGATGGTTCTGTACGAAGTATATAGATAGGTCCAGTGACTAATGACACATTCCTCGGCTCAGTCGCTCGGAAAGGCAGGTGGAGAAGATGACGTGCGTTGTTCATGCAGGGTTCAGCGTGAGCCTTGATAAGTGCCAAGGTTCCATGCAACTTTGCAGCGGGGTAGGAAATCGCGTTGATAATGAAGATTTGGACCACTGGGTTGTCTCATATTGCTCTTACATTGGTTCATGGTAACCGAAATAATCGAGAAGACCACATCCCTATTGCCTTAGGATTTCGCGATGGTACACTAGAATCAATAGCAGAGATTTCTTTTGAGATAAAGAGCTGCATGAAGCTTTCGGACGATATGACTAGCTCAGGTCTGAATTTTTGAATGAGGTTTTTGAGATCGATAGTTGAGTTTTTGGTAACTTTTCGGGAGTCATCACCTTGTGGAGATGGGCCTGGAGCGAGATATTAAACATAAGACGAAAGTTACAAGGTAAGTTGGAGTTGTTAGTTGCAGGTGATAGGTCTCGCTGTTGGTTATATGATGATTGTGATATACTTCGAGAGTTTTGGTATATAATATGAGTATATACAATCCTTCATTCACTTGACTTTTCTCTTTCCCGCTCAACAAATACAATGTCCAAGTCCCATATAGACATGCGGTGTTACCCTAAACTACAACCGTAAGCTTCTTCATACCCACTCAGATATATTTATATGGATTCATGATTCCATTCTGTAAAAGTCAGTACATGTCCAGAGCTTTAAATATGTAGGCCAAGGCATTAAACTTACAGGATCATAGAGGCTCTTAATCCCCTTCATCAACCCAATCATCGTCTCACTCCTACTATATCCAATATAATTCTTCTTCGCCAATCCCAATCCGTGCTCGGCACTGATACTTCCATTCCTCTTAGAAATCCATTCATACACAAATGGTTCTAATACCTTCTCGACTCTTTTATCATAGCTTCGAGTAGCTACATTGAGATGCAAATTCGAATCTCCCATGTGACCATAACCTACTACACCTACGACTGGGTGATCTTCAGTATCGCCGATTAGACCAGCTTCGGTGATCTTTTCTCGTACATCTTCGACGAGCTGGTAGAGTTCTTTTAGAGGAATCGAAAGATCGTATTTGTAGACACCTCCCCAGTGACCGAGACATTCGGGGATGCCTTCTCTCCAGCTCCAGAGATCCTTGATTTGTGTGGCGTTCTCGGCCAAGGTACCATCTGAGACGATCTCTTTCTCCATGACATGTTCGAGGAAATTATTCAACTTCTCTTGGTCATGTTCGGAATTGGAACCGCTGGTTTCGATAAGACAATAGAAAGGATACTCACCCTCCAACGGTCTCTTATTTTTTGTTACTCTTTGAACTAAGTCTTGGCTGTGACTGTCCATAAGTTCGAAAGCAGACAGAATTTCAGAAAGTTGACCTTTTGCCTCTTTGAAAGCTTCTTGAACCTTTTCGAAAGATTCGAGACCGAAGAATGCGACATTGATGGCGTTTGATCGCTGAGGACAGATGATTGAGATTCCAGTGATTATACCGATTGTACCTTCACCACCAATGAACAATTGTTTCAAGTCATAACCAGTATTGTTTTTTCGCAATTTGGAGAGATCATCCACAATTGTTCCATCTGGTAGGACTGCTTCAATTCCGAGAACATTCCCGTGTAAACTTCCATATCGCAACAGCCTCAAACCTCCAGCATTTGTTGCTACATTACCTCCAATATGACATGACCCTTTTGCGCCCAGATCTAATGGGAAGATATGTTTGCGCTCTGCCAAATAATTGTCCGCAACTTCCAAAACAACACCAGCATCTACAACAAGGGTACCTGAAATCTCATCAAACGATCGAATTTGGTTCATTCGGCTCATGTTGATAACAATTTCATCGAATACAGGAACGGAACCCCCGACAAGTCCAGTGTTTCCACCCTGTGGTACAACTGCTAACATATTATCATTGCAATACTTCAAAATCTTGCTCACTTCCTCTGTGGATCCGGGCTTCAAAACTAAACTTGTATGTCCTCTATATTTGCGCATCCAATCTCCATTGAAAGGTTCAAGATCGTCTGTAGCATCCTTTGTAACTCCATCAATAATCGCAGATTCCTTCCCCAGTAAATCCTTGAAAAACTTCACATTCTCCTCGGTGATTTGTGCGAACCTCGAGTCTCGTTTTATATCAGGGTATGTTTCGGATGTAAATTTTATGGTCTTCGATGTGCCAGTTGTTCCTTTGGCTATTCCTTCAGTGTCTTCCGTACTAGCGGTACTTTGCCATCGAGTTTGAGTCAATGGTCGTAATGATCTTACTTTCGAGCATGAGGATGATACCGGCGATACCCTAGCTCTGCGGGCCGCGAGAGCAATGCGTGATCGAACTGCCATGTTTGCGATGTTCAATTTGAAGAAGGCTTCCCAAATTCTTGAGGGGAAGAAATTAACGGTGGGGTCACAATGGCGAGCTTTATCCAGGCTTATTAGTCTATCACTTCCAAAAGTTTTGTTGCACGTCTGAGTGAACTTTCAATTTTGGGGCTGTTAAGAAAAGTGTATATTTTCTGACAAATTTAGAATCTTGAAAGTTTCAGGATCATGAAAAAATTGCCTTGAGAATTTTGAAAAAGAATTCGATTCGCAATGGCTCGGGGTGTGTTGGCCAAATTTTGAAAGGCTGAGGTTTTGCCTTGTGTAGATGTGGCTCGTGCGCTACCTTGGCGGACATCCCGCATATTTACAGCCTTGTCGAATTAATGCCTGAGGATTGTGGAGCCAGGCTCGTGTCCGTTGGACCTTCCTGTCGCGTAGCTTCGTATGCTGAGCTGCCTGCAGTTCAAACATCAAGCTTCATCAATATTGCCCGCATTTCCCATTAAGCTTCGATCCTTTTCAAAATACCCAAAAACTCCATTTAATTTCACTTTACGGTTTAGATCATCATAAATTATGGCTTCAGGATATGATAGAGCGTTGTCTGGTAAGCTATTTCCATTGGCTAAATAGATTATTAAAGGTAGCTAACATGTAATAGTTTTCAGGTTAGTTGACGGCTCGAGCTGTGTTTAAGAATCAATCTAACAGCTGTCATAGTCCGGATGGTCATGTCTTCCAAGTCGAATATGCTCTCGAAGCCGTCAAGAGAGGTACTTCAAATAGCTATAAGCAATCAGTGGACAACAGCTTATAATTCAATCTAGGAACATGCGCCGTTGGAGTAAAGGGCAAGGATATTGTCGTTTTAGGATGTGAGAAGCGTTCCGCAATGAAGTTACAAGATACCCGTATTACGCCATCAAAAATTGGTCTTGTCGATACCCACGTTTGCCTAGCTTTTGCAGGTCTCAATGCCGATGCAAGAATCTTGGTCGACAAGGCAAGATTAGAAGCGCAATCACATCGTCTTACGGTGGAGGATCCAGTTACAATAGAGTACATCACGAAGTATGTGGCTGGTGTGCAACAAAGATATACACAAAGTGGTGGTGTTAGACCGTTTGGTATTAGTACTTTGATTGTTGGATTCGACCCCAATGATCAAACTCCAAGATTATACCAAACAGAGCCATCTGGAATCTACTCCGCATGGTATGTTGGATTTGATCTATGGGTTTTACATATTCTAACAAGCTTCTAGGAAAGCCAATGCTATTGGTAGATCGAGCAAGACTGTACGAGAATTCCTAGAGAGAAACCACAAGGATGATATGGATAGGGAAGCTACTATCAAATTGACGATCAAGTCTTTACTGGAGGTTGTCCAAACTGGAGCGAAGAATATTGAGATTGCTATCATGGCACCAGGCAAGCTCATTGAGATGTTGCCAGTGGAAGATATTGAGAAATATGTGAAGGATATCGAGCAAGAGAAATCCGAAGAAGCTGCTAAGAAGAAGGGTGGTCGCACGGGAGGCACGACTTCAATCTTGGCGAGAGGACCTGATGATGCTGCTGCCCAATAAGTGGATTGATATTTATGACTTTCTGCAATTCATAGAGCCTCTGTAATATAGCAACGAGCGACGAAATGACACAGCTTTGATGCTTCTGATGCATCTCAAGTTCATTTTGAGTACCATGTGCCATAACAGTATCACTTCCGTCATATATGCATATCAGCTTCTTATTAATTATTTGCTCTGCGTCCCAAGTTCCCATGCTTATGCCGCTAAATTCAGACCCCTTTTTTCTTTTCATGTTCATGACGTGTTGTATTATCCCAACTTGTTTGGAGCCTCCTCCACATCGAAGATCGTTCTCTGTCCCTTCCCTTGCAGTCGATCATCCTTAATCATTCTACTATCCTTCCTGACATCCTCGCCTTCGAATTTCAGTATTGGTTTTGGCTCGATCGCATCGATAACGTAATGATTATCGCAGTGCGGACAGTATTCATCTCCGTCATCCGTCTCATCGGCAAAATCCTTCCTGAATGCCTTTTTACATTTTTTGCATGCGAAAGTCTTCACACTGCAGTTAGCATGAGGGGTCGAGGAGAGCGGGGTGTAGGGGCAAGCAATACCATTTCTGTGGTTTTCTTGAGAGGATGTGATTCAGTTTCCTGGTGACATTCGGCACAGTCAAACCATTTTCGACCTTTAGTTAGAGTTTAGTATGGGAAGACTACTTTAGAAGGTTGTTCCTACAGCATGGCGACCGAATGGAAACTTGCGCGTTGAGAATATGTTTACTAGAGTTCTGTTAAATTGCTGAATGATGTTGAGAATAATCAGATCTTACCACATGATATGGCTATGGTGATTTGACGTATTTGAGTGTATTGTTCGGTCAATGATTGTCTACCGGAGGGCGTGGTTAATATTCATCGGCCAGCTCCAATTACGGCTTCACATGCGATCCAGAAAAATGGTTCCAAAGTAGTGAATCCCAGGCTGAGCCAAATAATTTTAGCGTGTAAAGCTTATTAATCAATAACTCAGCCTTACGCCTCTTAGCTCTCCCACCGACATCAAAAGGGAAACCTAGATCATCATTTCTCCAGTTTCTCTCAAACCAAACAACCTACAAGGTATAATTTTTTTGAAGGAACTTCGAGATGCCTCCAAAGAGGAAAGCCACATCAAGTATGAGGCTGTATGCTTGCTTTAATATGAATTTGTAATGACTAACAACTTCCAGGTGTGAGAGGCTCTACCAAATCGAACAAAGACTCTGCTGTCTCTACACCAGGACCTGCAACCCCTCGTAGTAATATGAGCAGTGGTGATAGTGATGATGACTATCAAGATGGTACCGTTGACGAACTTGAACGTCAAGGTCTAGAAGCTACAGAGGAGGAGAAAGCCAGTATTGCAAATACTATTAATAAATTCTCAGCAGAGAGTTACCGGCCAAAAGCGGATTCCAGAATAGTTAGGGACTCTGCTAGTCACCATTTTGGCAATAACGATTTTTCATACCTATCACTAAAGCCTGATCACGCAAATCGCCCTTTATGGATAGATCCTGAAAAGGCGCGCATTATCCTAGAAAGTTTCTCTCCACTAGCAGCGCATGCTCAAGATTTCCTGACTACAATAGCAGAGCCAAAGTCGAGACCTAGCTTTTTACACGAATATGCTTTAACACCTCATAGTTTATATGCCGCTGTATCAGTTGGCTTGGATCCAAAGGATATTGTTAATGTTCTTGATCGTCTTTCCAAGATACCCATACCTGAGAATGTTAAAAAGTTCATCATCAATTGTTCTCAGAGTTATGGCAAAGTCAAGCTGGTCCTGAAGAATACAAAACATTATGTCGAAACTTCAGATCCTGACTTGCTACAACGTCTTCTGTCGGATCCTATAATTGGTCCGCTCAGGGTCCAAGGGTCCACTACTACAACCATAGCACCTAGCATGGGTGCCTTGGTTATTCCAGGAACAAAGAATGCAGCTGGAGTTCAACAAACTGGAGATAGGCGACAGAGTGTAACAGATAGACAGCAAGCAGGACCAGAACCTACACAGGATGATATTTATGCAAAGCTTAACGAAGAGGACGATGATGACGACGAAGAAGAGGCAGTTCATTCGTTTGAGATTGCTGATAACTGCGTAGAAGCGGTACAAAAACGATGCCTAGACCTCGCACTCCCCGTACTTGAAGAATACGATTTTCGCAATGATGAAGTCAATCCAAATCTCGAGATTGATTTGAGGCCTAGTGCCCAAATTCGACATTACCAGGAGAAAAGCTTGAGTAAAATGTTTGGTAATGGTCGAGCTAAGAGTGGTATTATTGTGTTGCCTTGTGGAGCTGGTAAAACCTTAGTTGGTATCACCGCGGCTTGCACAATCAAGAAGGGCGTCATTGTCCTCTGCACAAGTTCTATGTCAGTTGTTCAATGGCGACAGGAATTTTTAAAATGGTCCAACATCAATCCAGCTGATATCGCGGTATTTACTTCGGACCACAAAGAGAAATTTACAAGGAGTACGGGTATCATTGTCACAACTTATTCTATGGTCACGCAAACACGTGCGCGAGCTTTCGACGCCCAAAAGATGATGGATTTCTTGACGAGCAGAGAATGGGGACTGATGCTTCTAGACGAGGTTCACGTCGTCCCTGCTCAAATTTTCAGAAAAGTCACCTCATCGATCAAAACTCATTCAAAGCTAGGTTTGACGGCTACGTTACTTCGTGAGGATGATAAAATTGAAGATTTGAACTTCTTGATCGGTCCCAAATTGTATGAAGCCAACTGGATGGAACTCGCAGCTCAAGGTCACATTGCTAGAGTTCAATGTGCCGAAGTCTGGTGCCCAATGACTACTGAATTTCACTCAGAGTATTTGAAAGCACCTAGTCGTAAGCAGGGCTTGATATCTACAATGAATCCTCGGAAGTTCCAGGCGTGTCAGTTTTTGATAGATTATCATGAGAAGCGTGGCGATAAGATTATTGTATTTTCTGACAATGTTTACGCCTTACACGTCTACGCTCAAAAGTTAGGGAAAGTTTTCATTTATGGTGGCACGGTTCAAACCGAACGTCTTAGAATTCTGGAGAATTTCCAACACAATCCTAATATCAATACACTCTTTCTTTCGAAGATTGGTGACACTTCTCTCGATTTACCTGAAGCAACATGTCTTATCCAAATCTCGTCTCATTTTGGTTCCCGTCGACAGGAAGCACAAAGACTGGGCAGAATTCTTAGAGCCAAACGTAGAAACGATGAAGGTTTCAATGCATTCTTCTATTCTTTAGTCTCAAAAGATACCAAAGAGATGTATTATTCTTCAAAACGACAAGCATTTCTTGTCGACCAAGGATATGCGTTCAAAGCCATTACTCATCTCCAGGGTATTGAGGATCTCCCTGGTCTTGCATTCAACACGCCTCAGGATCGAAGAGAGCTTTTACAAAACGTCATGCTTCACAACATGGACGAGGAGAAGTTCCAGGAAGATCTCAGGGATGATCTATTTCATCGAAACGACGGCAAGCCCAGACCGAAAAAGAAGTCGAATGTCAGAAGAACTGCGGGCAGACTTGCGGATTTGGCTGGTGGACAAGATATGGCATATGTTGAGCAAAATAGGAGCAGAAATAAAGATCTAAAGAAGAACAAAGGAGAGAGTTCTGCTTTCTTCAAGAAAATGGAGAGAGAGCGACAAAAGAGGAAGCTTGCAGATTAGAGAGTTATTCCTTCTGGGCGCAAAATGGTTGGTTAAATTGGCATGAGCATAGACGGTGATGGGGCGTTGGTCTGATGGGAAGGAACGTTTATGGGTCATTTCCATGTACAATATACTCTTACACACAAACAAATAATGATATAACCTGAAATGTATTGCTGGGCTTTTCTACACTGATGCTCTTACAGATTTTGGGCGTTGTTTATGTAAATTGTGGCACCAACTGTACTAGGTATTCACAATGTTTTCATTCACACACAAAATCGCCCCTGAAATGATTTCAACGAGCAAGACATTAACACTAGTATTTGACCGTCAAAATCATCAAAGTGAAGATATGCACCAGCTCAGCTCCTCACATAGTCTCCACATCCTCCTCCACCCACTCCAAATCTCCCTTCCCCTTATAAGCCTCTAGAATATCCGCCTGCTCGTTCAACATATACCTATCCGTTGGACCTCCAATCTTCCCCAACTTTCTCCAGCGTTCGAAATCCTCCGAGTTTCGCTTATCTCCATGTGCTTCCTTTGCATTTTCCCAATGTCCTTGCGAAAATGCAAGTAAGGTACTGATTTTCTTATTCGGGATATCGTACACGAGAGAACAGATGGTTCCGGTTTCTTCGAGCCAGTTGCATTGCCAGAGAGCACCGGGACGGATGCACTGGAAAGAGCAGCGTTGATAGTTGATGCGACCGGCCATGGGTCCCCCGTGGATGGCGTAGATTATCAGGGTGGGGTGCGCGAAGTACCTGGGGGGTTAGTGGAGTTTAGAGATGGTATGGGATAGAGATAGGGGAGTTGGGTTACATTTCATATTTCCATTTTTCGGGATTTCCGTTTGCGTCTTGCGCTGCGTAGTCGTAGATTAGATGGACGTCTTTGATGTCTTTTTCGAATTGCGAGAGGATTGCTGGGTCGGTTTTAGCGTGCACGGTAGGCATTGTGAATAGTTATGTTATGAATAGTATATAGAAGAGAGGAGAAACCGCAATCTGTGTATTTGGTAACTTAAAAGTGGTATTTGAAAATGGAAACCGTTCACGGAGAAACCAGGAATACAAAGTATCTATACTCCAGAAGATCGAAGAACCGCCAAAGCACCATTCTAATCGTACAATTCCAAGACCATTTTAGGCCTAATTCAGAAGCCGCGATCTCCCACGGAAAGGGGAGCTAAAATACATGTGAGGGTGGAGTCAATGATGCTGGATGACGATCATAGAACCCGGGCCAGACCATTTTAGAATAGAGTTCTATCAAGAGCGACAAAGCATGATTTTTAGGATAGAGTCAAAAATACGAACTCCTATCTCGTACCACAACGCGCCAGGAATCACATTGAAAAGACACCTTCAACACGAACTAAAACTTAGTGTCGCCCAATTAAGCTTGTATTAGAATCAGGAGAGAGGTTTTGGGGAAGTCCCGTTTCCTTGATGGGGCTAGAGGAAGATCCACGGTCCGGAAAAGTGGTTAAGAAAATCATGAAATGTCTTGTTGAGACTATAATAAACGTTCTCGTCCAAACTTCGTACCTCTCCTACACGCGGCGGCACTTGCGCGCGGTATCATGTGCATTTGATAGAGTAGGATTCTCTGGAGAAGAGGGTTCATTGCGTGAAATGAGGTGAGCACATCGGATGGAGGTCAGAAAGACGGATGAGTAATCGTTACCTAACCTTAGATATCCCACGTGACGGTACACAAACGGACGTCGCGACCAAAAGCGATGTCTCAAATTCTTTTCCAATAGTCATAATATCCAACTCACTCCATCATCCACTTGTGACAACAAAAAACACAAGCACACCTGCATATGTTGCAGTTGCAGCGACTGTTTCCGTGTTATTCGCACGAAGAACAAGACTTGTGATTCCAGCAAATAACAAGGTTACCACAGCTATACTCGTCGTTACTAGACTCTTTGTCAAATTTTCCCAGTTCTCATAATGAGCATGGAGACTAAAAGACTTGGTCCACCAGTAAAGGCGATTATAAATCGTGTGAGTTTAGAGACGAAGAGAGAAACTTGTTCTGGTGGCTCGCCTTTGAGATACTCGTCGGTACGGAACAGTTGCTCGCGCTTGGTGTGTGTCAGTTGAGATCGGGGACGCGCTCTGAGCTATTTTCTTAGAGGGTCGACTAGAATCATTAAATGATTTGGGAGACGACGGTAGGCTGAATGAAATGAGTCGCCTGGTATGCGGACAATGTCGGGAAAGGCATATATCAGATCCTGACACTTTTCTTGTGCTAGGGATCCGGCGATATTTTGAAGGCTTGAGAGCAAAATATAATCTCGAATTGCTTCGGCTTAAAATGCGTGTTACTGAGACCTCAGAGATACTATCATCAAAAGTGGAAGCTTGCCATACTGATGCAAGATTGAAGCTAGGTCTTGAATATCGGTGTTAGGAGCTGCGTTGTCTGTCCTTACGGCACTTTTTCTTTGCTAATTCCAGCTGGAGGTGGGTAATGTTAAGTACTTGCAGCCCACGAAACGTAAAAAAGCATGGTTCCTCAGAGATTGTCGCATAAGAATAATGCAACAATCGCTCTACTTCAGACATCTCATCTGGAGTAATGCCGATGTCTAGATCCTTTGGTTTATTTAGTGAAAATGGGTTGCCAAGAGTTGGGTTTGGTACACTCGCCATTTTTGCGGTTCTGATATCGAGTTTGGTGGCCAAACTTTGTCAGCTACTCGGGCTTTCTATGTCTGATATTATATGTTATTCAGTAGCAGTGGCACAGCGTAGGCAGGTAGTTACGCACATCAAAACTTTAGGCAGGAATGGTAAACATGAGAAGGTATTACTCGATGGCGTCAACTCCCAATGAAGCGATTCAAAACTCGATAAACATAAATAGAGTATGATTCGGACATTCTCATCGTCGATCATAATCCTGCAATTTCGATATCAAAACGACCTCTCCCAAGCCTCGAAATTACACTTTATTTGGAAGAAATAGCCAAGCGGTTATTTTGACCAACACCGTTAATCCACCGCAACAAAATTACCTCAACGAGCCTATTTAAGTCAGCTAATGCTGCACGTTAACAACAGATGATCTTGCTATAGCCATTCGCGAAAGATATCAACAGAGCAGGAATTTGCTTCTCGGATCCGCCACAAGGTACAATCTTCTTTCGTCATTTACTCTTTAGGGTAGGAGTATTGTCACCCTTAAGGGGCCTCCTTCGTTGCTAGATCATTCTCTCAGCGATATACTTCAATATTTTCTATTTGGGTTCTTTATACTGGATACCTCGGGCTCGGCACGATCACCTGAAGTCTGCAAAAGATTCGAATGACTTCTGGTATATTCACATTTAATCTCGCGAATTCGATTCCTACTTTCCCAATTCAGATGGTTGCACTTCATGCAATTGTCTTGTGGCATGTACTTACATCACTTTGTGTAACGTTCACTCCTGGTGCGAGAATCTCGACGATTACGATCTGATTCCCGCGTCGATATCACGACCTGATTATCCAATCTCAATCTGCTCGTTCACGCCTCATGGACAAATAGCTCTAGTGCCTGTCCTGCAATTCCGTATGCTCTACATCGATATCCACAATCACGAAAAAAAAAAGCAGATATTGTGTTACTTCCACAGCTCCGATATAACATTAGCGATATCTATCTATATCTTGATGCAATTTTAGATATGATACAAGTTTGCAAAATGCCACCCATTTTTTATATATGCTGTTGTGCCCAGAATTAAAATGCAAATTCATCCTATTTCACCCGTCCAATACCCTATCCTTTTTTCCATTTTCGTAAGAAATCGTCGTCCCATGTGTAGTGTACATAGTAACATAAATATTCCACAACCATCACACCTCATCCCCTTTCATCGAGCTTCCGATACTTACTCAATTTCAATTCTCACTACAGCTCAACACTTTTCTCCCCTGACTCAAAGACTTATTAAGCCACAACACCATTCGTCTCCCCATTTCCTTGCACAGCCACTTCCTCTTCCACCATCTTTCCCTCTCCATCACCGTACAAAAAGAATTGTACAAAAACTCCCGCATCCAATAATAACGTACCCGCGCTCCCTACTAACCAACTCGCATTTACAGCAATATAGCGAAGATATTCGGATCGTGCTTCGCCACTTTCGCACTTTGAGTGACCATGTCTCGAGGCTGTCAGACAGGGGGCTTCGTAAGCGAAGATGGAAAGGACGTATGTCAGATTTCCAATACAAGCGAATAGGAAGAAAAGCATTGAGATTCCCTGGGTAGATTTACGACGATGGTTGAGGAGAAGTTGGGGGACTCGAGAACTTAGGTAGAGGATGGCGCAGAGGTAGCCGAAGGTTTGTCCCAGGGGAGAAAAGGTTGGGCTGGTGTGAGTGGATGAGTGTTTATCGTGTGTTTTGTGGGATTGGGCGGAAGAGGAGTTGGAGATCCACCAGCCGAGAACACCGGCGATGCAGACGAGAATGATGCTGAAGAAATTGAAGAGGAATGTTTGCATTGGGGAAGTTTTGGCTTTCTTGGTGGCGGGCGCATCGTTAGAAGAAGGGTCGAGAAGTGGAACAACGGGAGAAAGATGTTGAGCTGAGATAGACGTGCCGCTATGTCTTCTCTCCAGGCCATTGAGGAGAGCTGTAGTTTCGCTGGGTGTACTAGCTGCTATTGCTGCGTAGGTGGGTTTGGGTGGCGATGGTGGTGGTGGTGGTGGCTTAACTTCATCACGCCAGGTGAAGCCCTTATAGTAGAAACATTGACCTAGAAGAACTATATCTGCTATGGTGTAGTATACGGCGAGGATAATCTAATGACGTTAATATTGATATCACGTGAAATTTATAGGACAGCATTTACCATTGTAGGAAGAACACCTTGCAGCACAGCACCCCAGATATTGAAAACATCACCGGCAAGCCATATAATAATGAATTGGAGAGATAATCCATCAGCCTATTGGATATTAGCACATCGCCCTCATTCAATTGCTTCTAAAAACCCAATTGACTTGCAAACAGAATCTCAATGAAAGTACTCACCGAACCTCGTCTCCAATTCTCAATAATCTGAGGACTAAACACCACTATCCAACAAGCAATCGATATCGAACTAGTTCCCATTAGCATTTCCTTTATCCAAATTTCCCAAACCAAGACTCGATTGATACGTACCCACATATCCCCGATATAGCAGTAATATCCAAATTCAAATTCTGAGTCGGAGGGACCATCTTGAATTTTCGTTCTGTCTAGACCAATTTCAAAAGAATCGTAAATATATCAATCAAGATATGAACAACCCAAAAATGAAAGCCTTGTGAAAAGAATCTCTATCTCTCTCTCCCAATTGTCCTTTCAAAAAAGCAAAAAAAGAAAGAAAGAAAAAAAAGATGACTCGATATCCTAACCCAACTCTAATATGATCTGATGTACATGCATGTGGCGGTCTACCAAACCTCTCTAGTAATGGTAAGACACGAAAAAAAAGTATTGCAATCCTGTCAACTCGAGCCAACTTCTCGAACGATTGATATTCTGATATTCTGCTATCCTAATCGCAGCAAAAGAGCGAAATATGAAGTGAAAAGTCTGGTATAGTGTTTTGAAGATTTTGCTGGAGTATTCAATAATCACGGTGAAAGATACTTTGCTCAAAGCAAGGTTTGAATCGTAGTTTGTCACTCACATGACTGATGATGGTCATGTGATGCGGATACTTGGCCGATTACAGGTGTCGGGACTGGGGTAGTTGGCAATTGGATACTGGACGGAACTCGGCGGGGGAAGGAGGGAAGACGTCAGTATTTATTTATTTATTTATTTATTTATTTATCTATGTATTTACAGATAATACATGGAATTTGGAACAGCTCTCATTGTCATTGTTCTAATCTGGAGGTTTGGAAGTCGCTTTGGAGGGATGTGAATCGGAGAATTCAAGAAACATAGGGGTTTCCGAAGGTAAGGTAAGACAAAGTCTCACGGCTATTTATTATCTAGAGATTGTGTACTACCCCTCGGTTGGTAATACTAATCCAATCTTCTCAAGATGACTCCGGCAGTGGTAACAAACAAATTGAATGAACAACTAGTTAACTAAACCATAAGTGGCTGACTATCAAATCGAAATGTGTTGGCTTAGAAATCCCGAGGGTCGGAATTTAGATAAAAGACAGAGTAGCTTCCCCACTATTTCCTTTCTGTAGCTTTGATCCATCTCTCTCTCTCCTCGGGTAACCTTACTCTCAAACATAACTATATATAAACCCCCTCTCTTCAAAAACACTCTTCAACAACACTCTTCTCATCCTCCTCCTCATCCTCCTCGCCACCACCTATACCCACCATATTCAAACCATGCCCGAACCTTCTCTTCCATCCCCTGCCCACCCCGACGTCGACTCCATGCTAACCCGTAAATTCGGCCGCGAAGTAGCAAACTACTTTTCCGGCTCGCCCCTCAACCGCGTTTCCTTCCTCCGCGCAAACCATGAGTTCATCTCCAGCGCATTCACGCATCCCGCCACCAATTTCCTCCTTCTCAATAATCTCGCTCCGCTGACTAAAGATCCCAGTCACCTGGCCTATTCCTCTCACTCCGACATCACGGGATTGACGGGACAGAACCCGTTTGAGAAAGATGAAGAGACGATGATTAAAGAGTTTAATTCTTCAAAGACATTACCTTTAGTTCTCTTCCTGGGTTTGGATGAGAGGAGTAAAGAGAAAGAAGGATTTAAACATGGGATTTACAGCGGGATTCCCTATTTTGCAATCGATGTGACTCCAAAAGGAACATACGAAAACGAAGCAAATAGCGTGGTGAAAGCCATGCAGGAAAAAGGGTTGGTGTTTCAAGAGGGGAGAATGCTGATGAGTCTAGACGCCCAGGAAGCTGCGATTTTTGCCCAGGCACGAGCGCTTCTAGATTGGAATGCTAGGAATCCTTTCTGTGGAGGGTGTGGACAACCTACACTTTCCGTAAGTTTACTCTATCTACCCCTACTCTATTTGGAGATAGAAACAAAAGCAACATCTCAACTTTCAAATCCCACCAAAACTAACAAACTCCCAGATCAACGCAGGCACCAAACGCGTGTGTCCCCCCACCGATTTCGCCTCTCTCCCCACCGCCCAAGCAGGAACCAACTCCGCAACCCCCACCCAGAGGGCCTCCTGTGCAACCCGCAAAGGCGTCTCCAATCTCTGTTTCCCACGTACTGACCCCACCGTCATCATGGCCGTCGTCAGCCACGACGGCAAGCGCATTCTGCTGGGCCGCCAAAAACGCTGGCCGCAATACTGGTACAGCGCGCTCGCCGGATTCTGCGAGCCCGCTGAATCGGTCGAGGAAGCCGTACGTCGCGAAGTCTGGGAGGAATCGGGCGTGAAACTCGGTCGTGTCGTTATTCATAGCACGCAACCTTGGCCCTATCCTGCGAATTTGATGATTGGTGCCATTGCCCAGGCGTTGCCGGATGGAGAGAAGATTCATCTGGAGCATGATCCCGAATTGGAAGATGCGAAGTGGTTTGAGATGGAGGAGATTAGGGAGGCGTTGTTGAATGGGACGAGTCCGTTGGGAGAACCGGCTAGCGAGGGGTATAAGGAGGGCAATTTGAGGTTACCATCTGTCACGGCCATTGCGACGCAGTTGATCAAGGCGGTTGCGGAGGGATTTTTGAGCGAGAGTCCTAAGATTTAAGGGGAAATGGGACGTTGTTGGTTGATTACGTAGAAGTCATGTGAGCTAGATTCTGAAGATATAAGAATTAGAATACTTCCCACATTGATGGGATTGTAGATAGTCTATGCTATTTCGATAGTAAGATTACAGTTTGATCGCTAGATCACACAACACTTAACAAATGTCAACGAGATTGAAAATCAAATTACACAATCTATTCAAGTTTCGAAATTGGGTGACATCTAATTTAATTGATGATTGAACATTTATGCCCTCGCTACCTGAACACCATACCGCAACAACAAACAACAAACTGAAACAACAAAGGTAGGCAATAAAATCATTTCATTCCTTCATCAAAATCATCTATCATCAATCAGAGAAGAGACATCTGGTCTTGTCTGATCTATCTTAATACCAAGGGTAGAAAGCAACAATCTATCTCAGATCTCCTACCGATCCCATCTCGTGCTATCCAGCCGTTTCGTTCCATTCCAGAAATTATACGCAGGAAAAATTAATCATGAGATATCAACCAACCACTTTATACATTAAGAATCTGTCTCGGCAAAATTGGCTCCATTCCGTTCTCGTCCTCCTTGAACACGAGGAGAACCGGTAAGAAAATCTTCAGATGTTGCTTCTTCAGGAGGTGGAGTAAGGCTTTTCTCCCATTGATTCATCATTGTAGATACAGTTTTCTTGAGATTACCCGGTTTCAATTGATCGAGAGCAGGCCATGGGATTTCATCCCTTCTTGAGGGCGAGTCTGGCGGGTTGTTCGAGTCCATAATGCTATGATTGTATTGTTAGCCAATTATTCCTTTGCCAGAAACAAAATGAAATTCTCACTTTACTTCATCTTCGCCGCTTGCATTTCCAGGAGTCACTGGACCGGATAATGTAGAACTACCACTCCATCTCATGGGCGATTTAGGAGCTGGAGAATCCCAATTTGACCAATCGTCATCGTCGATGGTAGCAGTAGGAAAGGAAATTGGTCTTGCGCGTTTCTTTTGAACGTTTGTGGGTTTCATGGGTGCCGCAAGAGTATCAGGGTCTTGCCATAATGCGCCTCCTAAATCTAGTAGAGCGGGATTGTCACCGGTTAAGGAATCCCATGTTCTTTGTGATGATGGATCTGGTCTTGGTGATTTTCCTCGTCGTCCACGTAAACTACCCTTACTAATTCGCTTATTGAGTCCACGTTGTGATGCATCCAAGCTTGATCGTTTATTCGCCGTGCCATTAACCGCTTCGTCTCCTACTGTAGCTTGTCGAAGGTCCTCGAGAAAAGTCCATAGTCCAGCTTTAACATCTTCTGTGATCTGTTTCACTCCATGTGTCACTCCTAGTCCTCCTTGGTATGAATTTTTGTTTGCTCGATTTGTGTTGACCCTAGAGATACCAATGCTTGTATCCGGCATAGTTGTGCTTCTTGGGAGGTCGACTGAGGTTGTTCCGTTCGATTCGGGGAGTGTAGAGTCGTGCGTCATTCTTTCCGGCGACAAGAGCGAAAGTGTACGAGTATGACCACCAGTAATGATTTTCCTGCGTGGATTCTTCTGATCTTTTGGTAGGTGAGGAAGATTGGCAAGAAAAGCTTTCTTTCGATCCATATCCATACTTTGTTTTGGGGTCGTAAGTACGTTCTCATCAGCGGACCCACGCTCCGTTTGCACAGGTTGAAGCTTTTCGACATGGCGAATTTCTGCTCTCTTCTTTGTTGCTTCATGATTCGCCCATTGTTTTTTCAACTGCTCGAGTTCGGTTTCGGCTTTTTCGAGCTCCTCCTTAAGTTCGAGAACCCTCCTTTCCTGACTAGCTAGGGCGACTAGAAAACCGTTTGAATCATTTGGCGATAGGATCACGTTGGGATCTGCAGGTGTGCCGGGAACTGACGGAGCATTTGATGAAGTTGGAGTAGCTCTGACTGATTCGAGGCCATTGCTTGGAGCAACGGGGAAAGTTAGCGAAAGTCGATTTGGTCTTCTTGATGTATAAGATAGTGCACGATCTGGTCGTACAATGGGTCGAGGTGGATGGTTTGTAGAGAAGTTTACTCTATTGGGTGAAGTACCAATATGGGGACTTGGTACATCAGTAGGTTGATCGGCCCCTGTTAGAATTGATTCAACAGAAGCACGATCAATTGAGGTTGTTCGGTTGTGGAATGAATCCATTGTGCATATTGGAGAGGATAAATATATATAATGATCACAGAATAGTGGAATGAAGGTAATTTTGAATATAAGCATTCAGTGTTGAAGAAATTCTTGTGTTTATGTTTGTGTTATCGTAATCGAATAATCGTTATGCATTTGGTCGGTAGGGGAGCCGATATGTCAACAAATAGCCAAAAAGGAGTATGAAAGCGAACAAGAGAAGGCAGAGATGAGAGGAATAAAGAAATGGAAAGTCGGATTGTCGATGTTTTGAGATTTTTGATCATAAACATCCTACAAGAGAAATGCAAGTATACGCAATCATTCCAAGAAGGAAACTGGTTTTGGAAACAGAAAGATGAGTTGTGTTGTGAGTGAAGTGCAGTCAAGCGAAGTGAAGGACAGGAAAGGACAGGAAAGGAAAGACTTCAACGTTTCTGTCTTACTCCAGTCTCACTCCAGTCTCGAGGAGATATTTGTTGAAATTGTTCGAGGTTTGTCTATTTGAGTTGAGTTTGTTATTGTTGTTATTATTATTATTATTATTATTATTGTTTATAGTTATGTATTATTACAGTATTATGTTAGCTGATCCTTGGGTTGCCTAGGTAGGCACTGGTGGTACTTATTAGTTGTATGATTCTGGGTTGAAGTGATGAATGTCCTTGTAAATTCTGGGGATGGATGGGTTTGGAACAACCCTGAAGTTTTGTGTAGATGGCATTCATAGAGTGGATGAAGAATGAAGAATCAAACAAATGAGATGAACTCTTGATTGAATTTAGACAAGTCAATATAATTATAGTCTAGAAAGGGGAAATTCGAGATCAAAGCAGCAAGCAAATAAGTAATAAGTCGGAACTTATAAACTCCGACGGAAAGCATCAAGATCACGAGATTTCGAGCTGTTTTCGTGTCTCCTAGTCTATCTAGTGTTCTTTCTGCTACAGCAAAGTTTCGACGTGACTTAAACTAGTGTATAACAAAGAGATATCACTACACATCCATTTTTCCATATCTGCAACCATACTCTCTTACAAAATATGAACATAATCACATATCCATCCTATCGTTCATACTATTCTTCCTCTTATTCATCAGCACAGCACACCTTATCCCACCTGCTTATGCTTAACATACTTCCTTACCATGAAAAATTTACCTTTCTATAAAGTATGTAAACTCCTAGATGAACTCGAGGGCTTGATCTGCAGATTTCCACCATTGCTTCCCAAAACTCTGAAGGAGAAGGTGAGTGATACTTGGATTCGTTGGTTCAAACTCCATCGCGATACCTTGGATGCTATGCACAAAGACGACCCTTCGGTTCTCTTTACTCTCAAACCAGAGGTCCTGGATGATTGAGACTACGACATCCACAAAGTAGCCTTCGAACGCTTCCTTGCTAGGTATTTTTTTATGACTGTCGAACAACGTGCCACATTTAAAAAGCTCGAAGAGGGAGATGGGACATTGATACCTGTGTGGAATCCCAAGGCTAGTCGTGATGGTTTAGTTAGGAATGATATAGGCTATCGTGTACAATGTATCATGAAGTATATAGGACGAGATACAAATCAGGTCAGTATAATAGTTCAGGAGGGAAATTATTCTCTTGAAATTACCCATGAATGGACTCTCGTGACTCGCGTTCCAATCGAGTAAAGTATGATCAGGGGCTCCTTCATGTGATGTACACACTTACATGGCGAATTTACTAAAACGTTTTCACAGGAGACAGTTTTTGGACATACGAAAGTCACTGTGCAAGAGATAGAGGATACACTAATCACCATTGCTGCTCAGAACGAAGGGTCCTCGGCTACTATAAGATCTCTTGCAGATCCCAGTGATAGAGACACCTGGGACCGTCTTGGGCAGATATACTCGAGGCTTCAAAGCTCTCAAGGAAAATGGCTCACTCGTATTATCCATAAAGACTTCGGATTCCAGGTTCCAGTTGATATTTTAGTCACAGCAGTTCACACGAGTTTTCCTCGGGATCTGGAGGTAAAGGCTAAGTTTGATGTCAAGAATCTTGTACCTATTCGAAGGCGAGGTGATACAGGAATTATTATGCCCAGTGTCGTTCAACCAAAACGGTCCTTTACCAAAGATCAAGGCATCCAAACTCTACCAATTCCATCAGTCGCACGATCAAACAAGTCCCTACAACTAATTTCGCCTCCGTCAACAAGACGATTAAGACCTCTCGTTTTGTCTGATTCTGCAGCGTCGTCCCTAAATGTTATGCAGTCATTACCACAACAGATTCCGCTAATAGGCTCTGAAAATATCGAGGTTCCTCAAAAGACACCGACTAGACCCACCCATAGATCTCGTCGGATGTCCCTAGAGCAATTAAGGTCTCTACAGAAATCAAAGTCTCCTGATCCTCTTGCCCAAACCATCTTCACCGGCACTGGTCAATGCAAACAAACAACCAGCTGTGTTTTCCATAACGCAATATTTATCCTGTCTCCCTGTATCTCATCCCACCTCTGGCTAATCGACCTTCTCCAATCCCACGGCGCCACCTACATCACCTCCTTACTTCCCCTAACCCGCAAAGTCCTCCCAAAACGCTGCCCCAAAACTGGAAAAAGAGTCCGCAAGATTGCCCTTATTGAACATGGCAGAATAGATCTAACAATTGCTTTTATGAAGCAAATCGGTGCCCTGAAGCTCACGAGATCAAATGGTAAACGTGATTGGATAGAGACATGTGATTGGCGTTTACTGGAGAAAATTTCTGGGTTAGAGAAAGGCAACGAGAGTGTCGAGGCTGATATCTGGGCACGTCATCGCTTGGGTACAGTTTAGTGTGCGGCTTTGTATGCGGATATTTGCAGATGAAGTGAATATTTGCATATCTCTCCTTATTTATGGAGTTGAGATCGGTCGCCTCTCTGCAATACATGATTGCAATGAGTATGGAAAGCCTTTGCCTATAAGGCATTTTTATTTTGGATATGGATAGGCAGGCATTCTGGTTATAGCATAGCGGATGCATTGGATGCCTATATACAACACCCTGCATTCTGGATATCCCTACTTCCGACACAGGTCGGTCACTTTTGGTATACGCGTTGGATGATACCCACACTTTATAGTAGATATAAATGTACATATTATATATGCATTTATACATACGGATTATCAATCACATTGAGTTATGAGTCTATATGATATGGAATTCCCCGTGCAACTGGAATGTGAATGAAGAGAAAGAGCGGTTGATGAATGATTTCTTGACAATGACTTTTTTTTTTGAGGGAGGAGGATGTGTGCATTGGGTAGGTACGGATAGGGGTGTGGAACTTGATAGAGATGTAAATCTATATACCGCATAGAATTTGACGAGACTTTGAGGTTAAAGCGCAGAGTGTGTATCTTATAATTGATCAACGAATACACAGCGATATTCGAAATCGAGAGATAACAACGAGAGCGACAACTCACACACACAACAAAGATTTCAAAAAAAAAAATGAGAATGAGTACAATAACCAATTTAAATTTCTTTTCCTTCCATATAATATGATACAACCTAATCTAGACCAATCCATTCCGCCTCATCATCATCATCATTAATATCCACATCTTTTACCACTATATCCTTCTCTCCCGCATCTGCACCCTCGATTCCCTTTTCTACCGGTTGATTAAGCAGATAATCAATCATGTAAACATTTTCATCCGCCAACCTCCTCAAATCATCTCTAATCCTGCCTACTGCTCTCCCTACGATTCTCAGTTCTGAGTCTACTAGAATTCTATTATCGCCTACCCATTGACCATGGGAAACGAGGATCGCTTGGACCCAGAGAAGACAGAATTCCAGATGGGGAGATTCTTCTGTTTGCATAGCTACGAAACGTAACAAGCGGGGAATATAGACGACAGGTAATTCAGCGACTACGAGGGCGATGTTAGGGTGTGGGATACCTTCGAAGACTTGACGAAGGAGCGGAGCTTCGTTGAGACGGAATGCCATGACGAGGGCTTTGAGGTAATCTTTCTTGATGTTGAGGACGTGGAGGGTGGAGGAAGGGGTGACGGCGAGATCGAGATCAATAGGGTCGAAGAGGGGCATGGTGTCGAGACTGTAGATGAGGAGACCTTCTGTTGAGGCTGCGCAGAAGGATCTTCCGGTTGGAGAGAAAGCCACACCGGCAACGCGGACTTCGGGGAGTCTTTTGCGGGCGGAAGGATCTCCACCACGGGTTGATCCGGGGAGAGTTCGGTCGATGCGGTCTTCGAGATCGGAGGCTTCGCCTTGTTCATCGATCAGACCGGCTGGTCCACCTTCGGTCAAAAGTTTGCTGTTGAGGAATTCTTGCGTCCCGGATAGGGATAGGTTGACGCTGACGGTGAATCGCTTTAATAAGACAAGAGAGTCTACCGAATACAAACATATGTACTTGCTGTTACCACCTGCAAGAACACAAGATCCATCTGCGCTATATCTAAGGGAGCCGAAACTTTTGTTACCCGCAGCATTAGCGGCGGTTCTTCGATCGGTTATTTTTCGACCACCTGAAACGTCCCTTCGGCCATCAACACCGGATTGTTGTTCAGCTTCTGAAACAGACCAGAATGTCAACTGTCCATCTAGAGTTGAGACAGCAAGCTGTAGCGAATCGGGACGGAATGCAACATCTAATACATCCGCTTGAAGTTGAAGCGGTTCGCTCGTTTGTGTCCGGTCAAAGATGGACCAGATTCTAACTGTGTGATCCCAACTTCCACTTACCACTACACCTCCATTTGGCGCAAAAGCCAATGATGATACAGGTCCTTCGTGGCCTGATAATCTGTCTAATAATTGGCCAGTCTGTACAGACCAAATATGGATATCAAAAGAATCTAAAGATCCCGCGCAGACGACTTCGCCACTGGGATCGACTGCTAAGGACGAGAATGAAAGTCTAGTGGGCGCTGTAAAAGTACGGAAATTTCGATATCTTATCAAATCCCATGCTCTTATCGACCCATCAAGACTTGATGTAAAAAGAACATTTCCTCTCTTCGCAAATTCACAAGCCGTAACTCCACTGGTGTGCTCTGTAAAAGTGACTATACAGAAACCAGTGTTCACATCCCAGACTTTGATCTTTCCGTCGTCTGCAGTAGTAATAATCTTTTGTCCATCCGGTGAGTAGACTAAGGAATTCATTGAATCGAAATGGCCTTGTTGCTTCAAGATATATGATTCTGATTGCCATTCCCAAACTAAGAGTTGGCCCAGCTTCGAGGCTCCAAATGCGAGCCATTCTCCAGACTTGTTAATTGTGACGAAGTCAATATCGTTTTGTGAGATACTCAAAGTATGGATCATGTTGAATTCGGGCATTTCGTAGAGTCCAAATACACCATTCGAGAATCCGGCGACCAAAAGATTTGTTTCGGCGTGGTATGCAACACAATTGACCTTAGCGTTGTTCTGTAGGAAGTAATGTCGCTCCGTGATTCTCCATTGCATGTGCGAGTCGTCATCAGGATTTTCCATATCTTCATCCTCATCCTCTGTCTCGGGTGCATTGGGGTTCCGTATGTATGCCCATTGAAATACTGCTCCATCCTTACTACATGTGTAAATAGTCTCCTGATCTTTCGAAAACCATGCGCCCATAACACCTTCTCTATGGCCCGCCAATGTAGTAGGTATAAAAGTTTCTTCTGGATCCAAACTCCATATCCGGGCTGTCAAATCTTTTGCTGCGCTAAGGAAAAAACGGGAGTCACTCGACCATTCTATGCTTTGAACAGTATCATAGTGACCGGTATATACTCTGTGCCTAACAAATGGCGCGAACTCTAACTCCCCTTCTGAATTTGTATCTGGTGTTGAGGGTGTGTGCCATACTTCGATCATCCGACCAACTCCCACAGCAAAATGGCGTCCAGATGGCGAAAACGATATGGCGGATACAGCTGACTTGAAAGAAAAGTGGTGAAGGACAATTCGTCTCGGTACATTGGTCAATATCGCGCGGCCATCTTCATCGATTGAAAGTAATAAGTTTCCTCGAGGCGCAAGTCCCAATCTTGCTATATTCTTTCGATGTGCGAATGGAAGTGTATGCGACTTATTACTGAAATCATATCAGTATATCATTGTTCACCTAAGGGGGTATAACCTACTTGAATAGATCAAAAATTGTGACTCTATTTCCTACTGGAGAAAATAGACATGATCCATCTGGACTGAAGAGAAGGTTTCCTTGGCTGTAAACAGTCCCTAAGAGATTGGAGAACTAATTGAGTATTCAGTGAGTGACAATTCTATCTGGATATATCAGCAAGTTAAGGAATAGACCCTACCTTAAACTCCGTCTTCATTGTTACCGATTTAATGGCATATTAATATTTGGAGATGAATTTCTGAGCTTCAAAATCTTATCGCAATGCATGGATTTGGATTTTTTTCAATTAATTAATCCGAAAAGATAATCCGATCTGCAATCCATTGTAAGCTAACCAATAACTGTTAGTGCGAGTTAGTCTCTCTAGTGGCTTTTGGCCTTTGGGGGTTCTCTAGCCGAAATAAGGAATCAGCCAATTCCCAGGGGCAGCTTGTACTTCGAATTTCACCCCAGCGATACGATTATTATTCTCCTGAGTACCAGACCGTTCGTTCAACCACAAACCCACCGACAGCAATATCGGGCAACAATTAATTTTCAAAGGCATCACAACAAACTTTCCATCTATCTCTTCTTCTTCAAGAACATTTACAATCTTTGAATTCAGTAAATAATAATCACTATGGCACCACCTACCGCCGAAAGCGCTTCCCCCATCGGAATTGCGAATTTACCAAATCAAAGACACAAGATTGTCGCAAAGAGAGGTGCTGCCTTCACTATTATGGTATGTGATTCTCTATTCTGTCCCCAAAACTTTCAGCAACTTAATACTAACCATCTCTTGTAGGTTGCTGGCGAATCTGGACTAGGAAAAACAACCTTCATTAATACCCTTTTCTCTACCACAATCAAAAACTATGCCGATCACAAACGCAGACACGCAAAGCAAGTGGATAAAACTGTTGAGATTGAAATCACAAAGGCTGAATTAGAAGAGAAATTCTTCAAGGGTATGGAATTCAACACATTCAATCTACTTGTGATAATTTATTGGCCATTATTGACATTATCTTAGTTCGTTTGACTGTTATTGATACACCTGGTTTTGGAGATTATGTCAACAATCGCGACTCCTGGATGCCAATTATTGAGTTTTTGGACGATCAACATGAATCCTACATGTTGCAAGAGCAACAACCTCGCCGTGTTGATAAGATCGATTTACGTGTACATGCTTGCTTGTACTTCATCCGACCTACTGGCCACACACTAAAGCCCCTCGACATTGAGGTTATGAAGAGACTCAGTTCAAGAGTAAACTTGATCCCAGTAGTTGCTAAGGCCGATACCTTAAGCCCGGCTGATTTGGCCCGTTATAAGCAAAAGGTATAGTATATTTCGGGAAATAAATATCATTGTCGAAGCTAACATATTATCTATAGATCCAAGCTGTCATTGAAGCACAAGGTATCAAGATCTACACACCACCTATCGAGGAAGATGATGAAGCTGCTGCTCAGCATGCACGAAGTTTGATGGCTGCTATGCCATTTGCAGTCATTGGCTCAGAGAAGGATGTCAAGACTAGTGATGGACGTATCGTTAAGGGTCGTCAATACGCATGGGGTGTTGCTGAAGTTGAGAACGAAGACCATTGCGATTTCAAGAAGTTGAGATCTATTCTCATCCGAACACACATGCTCGATCTCATCCACACTACCGAAGAAGCACACTACGAGGCTTACCGCGCCCAACAAATGGAAACTCGCAAATTCGGTGAAGCTAGACCTAGGAAGCTTGATAACCCCAAATTTAAGGAAGAGGAAGAGAGCTTAAGAAAGCGTTTCACCGAGCAGGTCAAGATTGAGGAGCACCGTTTCAGACAATGGGAGCAGAAGCTCATCAGTGAGCGTGACCGTTTGAACAAGGATTTGGAGAGTACACATGCTGCCATCAAGTCCCTAGAACAAGAACTTGAACAAATGCAAGGCAATGCCGCAACTCGCAGTCACGGTCGTCGTTAAATAAGGCTTGCGTAGGGGAGGATGTTCTAATTTAAAATTGGATTGTGAGGATGTATCGGGGGCACCCGAGTATGGATGATATGATGGCAGGTGATGCAGAGAGAGTTGCAAAACGGGTCGTTCTGCAACATGTGGTTTTCTTTTTTCTTCGACAGTTAACGTTCAGAAGGCTTCTTAATTTTAAATAGCTTCTTATGAGAGGCTTCTATTTCCACTAGTTTTAGCCACGATGTAATTCATGCTTCTTCATGATAATTTGCTCACTATACTTTCTGCTACTCCTCATAATTCGTCTCCTGTGTTGTGTATAACCCTCTGACCTCAACCGTCTGACTGCCTGTACATTGCCGTCGCAAATCCATGAACTTTAACGCCTAGATGAAGCTGAGAAAAAAGTGTAAGTCTGCTTTAATGATATTCATGATCGCGTGCAAAGAAAACCACATCGGGTATATTCAAAAATTCATGTCCTACTATATAGCATCCATACTAGCTCTCATTGTCAACTGTTCATTCTTGTTCCCTAGTTTCGAAATCTGTAAAAATGCATCGCAGCCATATCCTTCCAAACTGTGTAGTTCTAAACTCCCAGCCCAGTATTCGGCGTAGACTCGACTTAATGGTAAACCCATACCCAGACGGAGATTGGGAGGGCGACTGGTGAGTGAAGAGAGGGATGTTTCATGTGCTGTAGAGCTGGGGCCTACGTTTCCAATAGTTGCTGCCGTCGCCGCTGTTCGTTTGGTTTTTTGCGACCCGGGGGCTTCGTCTGTTACGCGTAGCTCTTGCATGGTAGCCGCCATTTTTGGTACTTGATTGAGGTTTTCGAGACGTTGGTTACTGCGAGGTCCTTTACTAAATGCCCAGAGGTATGGAAGGATATCTCGAGGTATACCGCCTCCTTGATCTGATACTCGGATTATCACATGCTGGGGCGCTTCGCAGACTGTTATGTCGATAGGGGGAGGTGGTTGGTTTTTGTTTCGGCCGTTTCTCTGCTTTTCGACGACTGCTTGCACGGAATTTCGTAGTAGTTCACCAATTATGTATTCTAGATGGCTTAGAATGTATGGAAATGTAGCTTCGACATGTCCAGCAAGCTGTATTTCAGGCATTATGGTGGAGGGGCCATAGGTAGCTGACATTAAAGCTTGAACTTCACTGCCCACCCGTTCGACCACCTCCTTTGCATTGCACCTTAAGAAGACTTCGCCCACAAATTCCGATTCCACCGGTTTCCCGTCAGGAAAATGCCAATGTGAATGGAAGGTCTCTGTTAAAGCCAGGTGTTGCTCCGCGATAACTCGTCGTGATATTCTCGATCGCAAAATTGTGTTCATAAATTTGTCCATTTCCGAAGGATTCATTAGATCTCGGCATTCCAACACGCCCATCGCTAGCTTTGGGATGACAGTAAGATGCTCTTGTAGGGTACTGCTAATGACTTTGCACAACTTGTCGTTGTCGTCCAGTGTCTTGATTTCACGCACTCTTCGTAAGCTCTCAAATGCTTTGTAGTATAACTCGTAGACCTGACTCATATGCGGATTGGTGACGACGACATAGGGGAGCGTTTGCATGTCTCGTATACGATGTGCTAATCTACCCTTGTCAATCAAAGCTATGGAAGCAGTAGGAAGAGTGTCTATTCACCTGGTGGGAAGCTCTGTTCGCACATAGTTCGCAGAGCTTATGAGCCGTGCTTCCGTCAACGATCGTCCGAAGACCATAAGTTGGCGCAGACTAATAGGTCTTGCATCTTTTGCTACCCATCTGGCATGGTCAGCAAAAACATACGAAAGTTCGGATAGAAACTTCATATTCATACTCATCTAGTGGTGATGCAGGTCTCCATGGTGGTATATGTATCTTCGAGCATTGCTGTAAACGCCCAGCTGCACATGTCAAATTTGTCACCTTGGTAGTATTTTGCGAAAATGATCGCAGCATACCGACGATTCCATGCGTGTAGGAGGGGAAAATATCCACCTCAAACCGAACTCGATCTCTGCGAGTTATGTTGTTGAGGAAGTAAGGTTGGAGCTGTACTCGGGACACACGACCTAACTCGTGGTCTAGAAGAGATTTGGAGGAGGAGGGATTTGTTTACTTCTCTATATGTACTAGGTAGCCTAAAGCTCAAGCTTGATTTAGAATATGGGGTATGAAACTTGATTGTGACAGTCACGTGTCGTGCTTCATAGTGCTTACTAATGATCGGGTATAAATCGGGCCCCAGAGATCTCGTATCCCCTGACGAGTAGAGAGAGATGAGATTGTTCTAATTATGTTAAGCAGACGAAACACCTCAATACGACTGCAATCTTTTGTCGTCTTGCGTATGTTTATCACACAAATTAGGTTGGCTCAGAACAAGATGGAAAGGCCAGAGTATTTTCCTTCCTACGATGAAACAGGTAAGGTCTAACTATCAAAAAGAACTGCTGGTGGTTGATATGTATCAGGCTATGTATAAGCTGGGAATCATCCAATGCGACCGCAGCGATGGTGACTACAATGGCCACTGCTATCATAAGACACATAACTGCCATGGCTATCACCAGCACACACACGCCAAGTTCAAGCAACTTGAGACCGGAATCTACCTCCGGTGATGTTCGGAAATGATTCTTTGTTCTTGTAGAATCTGGATAAAGGTCTGAAATGTAGATAAAGGTTTGAAATAATAGTTGGATCATACATTTCGGAAGTTCGATCTTGAATGTCTAAGATCATTCCACTCATTCCACTTTGGATGTCATTGATCGTTTCAAAGAACGGGAGGTGGAATTACAGCGCCCGCAATCGCAAGCTACTATGATACCCGAGCCCCTTCATCTGTTCGCCTGTTGACAGGGACCTTGTAGATGGGTACATTGATGGGTACATTGATTCCTAATATACCAGACTGGTTGAAAGTTGGATCATCTTACTGAAATATAGATAGGTACTTTACTTAGGTGTAGCTTTCTTGATAGCTGTCTACATGAGAATCAGATCTTCGCTATTCAATCTAGATTGTACACGACTATCGATCTTCATGTACAGTACGATACTCCCGATCAAGTTATGCATATCACCAACCATGTGATGCGATGCGATGCGATGCAATACAAACAATCAGACACCTATTCTTGAAGCACCAGCACTCCTCAATACCTTTTTGTGTCCTGCCTCCGAGTCACTCTTCCGATTCCCGAAAGTGTGTTTGCCTCCCGGTCATCAAACTGCCCCGATCTGCCCAAATTTCAAATGAAGTGAAGCCAAGAATTTCATCTACACCCATTGTTCCAAATGTTTAAAACAATTCTATGAGTGAAGATTATTCAAGGATTTCTCGAATGATAATAACTTTTTTTAGTTTTATTATCGGTTGATTTATCGTAGAATTTATTGGGGTGATCAATTTTGGCCTCTCTTTTTTCTCCTGTGTAGAGCCAAGATCCCTATGAATCAATAATATACTTTTTTTTTATAGCTTTGACAAGCGCTGTGATGATTGATGGATAAGGATTGATTCATGTGAAGAAGCGCAGTGTGATCAGATTTGCAGATTTTCTTATTCCATGCAGCACGGTCTAATGACTATGTGATTGAAGGAAAGAAGAAGACGATTAAGCGCCAATCAAATCAACCCGAAATTCCTCTCAATCGTGCACCGTATTCCGCTTTTGAAGATCCCCATGTGTTTGGTTATAAAATCACAAAGGATACAATAGACAGAGATCAAGTGGCCAAAATATCGAAGCTCACTAGAGTAGTTTGCCTCAAGCTTAAGCTCTGGACGTAACAAAGAATCATTTTATGCTACTGTGTGAGTTATTCCGATCTAGATATTCAATGGGATTATAGGATCAGGAGGCTGACTGGCTCTCTTGCTCAAGTTCTGTTCTGTTCTGTTCTGTTCTGTTCTGTTCACGCCGCTGATATTAACGCACAAGAGTATCAATACGGAGAAGGCATTCATAGATACATTTTACATGACTTGTATCATCCAGACTACTCAAGGCAGGTTTCTCGACGCCTCTCTATCTAGTTTATTTTGGCGTACATTATGTTGAAATATTTCTTTGAACGTTTACTAGCGTGATTGGCACAATATATATTTTGTTGTAATCCTAACCATAGGTCATCGTATCAACATCGTCGAGTTGGTTGTAAGCAGGCAAACAGCAAACTCATCTACTACTAGTTATCCATCAATCAGTAGAACTGATTTCAATCGACCTTGGTTCCCAATTTACACCTTTCCTCTAGGGGTCTTTGATATCATCAACATATATCTGATCCTAATCCTGATTTAGCTCTTGTTTGATGTTTCGTGTTTCTCCGTTGGTGCTTTGTGTATGGGTTGATGTTATTATCATTACTATGACTGCTGGTATGTGGTTGATTTCATATTTTGTGTTGTGAGGCGTGCTGGGTATATATATATATCGCAGTAGCTGTCTACCTACCTGCCTACCTGCCTACCTGCCTCCCTGCTTATGGGAAGTATGCTTTAATGAACGGAGTACTATGAAGAGAAAGAAAAAAAATAGAGCTGTGGGGCTGCGGGCAAAGCAAAGTACCTCAAGTTAACGACCTAATAGGTTTAAACACCTCGACCCCATGCTCTACTACTACTCTAGATTGTACAAATCCGCCATGACATATTGGCTCTTAGAACACCGAACGAACATAAGAGCAAATCCTATCATCCATCATCCATCATATCACCACCACCACCACCACCAAGTTCCAACTTCCTACCTATCTAACATCGATCTCCTCCTCTCCTCTCCAACCTCTTCCTCAATCTCCTCGCTCGTTCACGTTTAAGTTTAAGTTTGCATTCACGAAAAATATTAGTTAGAAATAATCCACCAGAAATAGATCTCACATCTATCTCTCCAGTTACCACTCAGACTTATATTTACACCCATACACCCACCATACACCCACCCATACACACACATACTTACACCACCCGCACTTATACCTCACCTCAACCCTCAATAACCCCTCCAAAAAAAAGAAACACACAAATATTCCCCTCCACTTTGCATCACAACCTCGTTCGAAGAATTTCTTCGCGAATGGACAATTTCTAACTTATATACCGGGTCAAATATGACCAGAAAAGATGGTTCATATCGTAATAGCTCTGCCACGAGCTCGAGCACTGGAAGTTGGAAATCTACTGATACCATAAAAGGCCCTGGCTACTTCCAGGGTTCATCAATGAAGAGAGGGGCTCCAATGCAGGTGAAGACGGATAGATCAAGGTAAGCAGAAAAATTGAAAGTTTATAGAGAAAAAGAAATCATTGTTTATTTATTCATATTATTCTCTTTCTTATTCGAGGTCTTTGATGGTTGTCTCACATGGGTATTATTCATTCCAAATCCCCTTCATTAGCCCTGGAGACAAAGCTTTGAACCTGTTCCATAACTAACGGCTTCGTGCATTTGGCCTGGCAGTAGGGTAGAAATTGATGCTCAAGTTTCGCCGACGTCTGCCGGACCTCGAAATACAATATCTCCATCTTCGTCGATTTCTCCTAATGTATCCCCACGGGAGCAAAGAATGGCCGACTTCGGCAATTATCGACGTGATCTCGCAGTCCTCGAAACCTCTGGCGGGCGCATTCCTCAAATTCATCATAATCCACCAACAGCGATAGCCTCTTCAAATCAAGTTGCTCCTTGGATGTCTAATGGCGGCAGCGCAACCGGTTCACCAAATGGCTTTACGAGTTTCTATAACGATTCGAGCGATGCATTGTCGCAAGCTTCACAGTTGTCGCCGGTTGTAAGGCCCGGGACTGCAGTAACGGGAAATACAAATGCGAGCGATTCACCTGCAGATGCATTGTTTGGCGACGGCGATGAGAGGAGACCATCCGTTGCAAGTATAACGACAGCAAGTAGTACTGGATCAAAAGGCAGTGTCAGCAGAGCGGTAGGCGGACTTCACAAAAAGTTAACAAGTTTCTTCGGCGAGGACCCTACAAGTTCCGACACGAGCCTTCCATCGCAGCAAGGGAAGGAGGCACGATCGCATTCATTTGCGCGAAGTCATCGAGACAGAAATCATTCATCTGCCACAGACCACGGACATTATAGAGATGCATCCCCAGCAGGTGGATCCCGACCTAGAACACCCGTACCATCTAGCGAAGTAGTTCCATTTTTATATCAGAATTCCCAGGTCAGTAAATTCGATCTTCACTAGTAATCTTCAATTCATGCCTTTCACTTCTTGACACGATTTCTTATCTTCTCAATGCTCTTGAGATGAAATCATACGCTTCGTCAATTCGCTCTTATTTCTCTACAGACTCTCAATCCGTGGTTGAGAATGATATGGCAATAAAGACCCTTATTCAATGCATTGAAATGTCCAATATGCACATGAAGCTAACGAGGATATATAGGATATATCTCTGTATGGAGAAGCTCCTGTGCGAGAGAACCTTTCCGGCCCCGACAGGGATCGCTACATAAACGATAGTTCGGATAAGCCACCCAAAACCTCATCGTCTTCTAAATCTCATCATCTTTCCGGGCATCATCTACGTAATCGAAGCAATGATGACACTAGATCCTTGCGACCGACTGTAAGTAGAGAGGAATCTGCATTCGGTAATCGCTTCAAGGACCGGAATAATCCCATGGGCACAGCGTCGGCGAACGCTTCCAACCCTAACCTTCAACGACCGAAGAGCCCAACACCGAGCGGCATGAGTACATGGAGTCAACCAACCAAGAACGGCAATGGCGACGCTCCATCTTCACCCAGAGACAATAATAATAGTACGAAAAGGAGTCTTCTAAATCTGACCGGTAGATTCAAGAGGCACAAGGACAAAGACCACACACCGTCCCGCTTGAAAGAAACACCAGCACCTAGTCGGGCACCGATAAATGGAACCTCGCGGCAAGATGCAGGGAGGATATATGAATCGCCGGATCTCGCAAAATATAGTCAAGATGGAAGCATCAATGGATCAGAGCTCAACCTTACAACTCAGT
This sequence comes from Botrytis porri, assembly GCF_014898465.1. NCBI lineage: Eukaryota > Fungi > Ascomycota > Leotiomycetes > Helotiales > Sclerotiniaceae > Botrytis > Botrytis porri. The sequence continues at coordinate 2,949,795 of NW_024066075.1, read as the reverse complement.
ATACGAATGGCGGTGCTCGCCCGCCGGCCGGACGACAAGGTGCCTTTCCCAAGCTGCCGTTTCGGAAAGGTCGAGGGCGCGCAGAGGACACCGACCAAACATACGATACATCAGATCGCGGTGGGGATAGTATTCACCACCTTGATACCAATTTATCGAATATGGAAGGCATCTTAACAAAGCCGCCACCTCTGACTCCACTCGACAACAACATCTTTAATGGAAATGGACACGAGGATGAGGGCAAGGCAGATGCCGAAAGTGCAGGCGGCCTAGGGTGGAATGCGCCAGACAGCTGGGCTGTTAAGAAAGTTGATGATGAAAATATGTCGCGACTTCCAGAGATTGACGAAGCAGGTATTCCTCAAAAAGCAGACGAAAAAGCGAGCCCTTATTGCATAAGAATATTCAAAGTAGACGGAACTTTCGCTACATTGGCCACGGCGCTTAATACTACCGTTACGGAACTGGTGGCTCAGCTTAACAAAAAGACTTACCAAGCTGACAATCTGGAAAATTATCAGATTGTAATGAGGAAACATGATTTGCAAAGAATTCTTGCTCCTGGAGAACGGCCACTCGTCATACAAAGACGGCTTTTAGAACAAGCGGGATATGAGCCTGGAGATCGAATCGAAGATGTAGGAAGAGAAGATAACAGTTATCTCTGCAGATTTTCCTTCCTTCCGGCTAGGCAAGGAGGTTATGCGTCGGTTTCCAACGACAATGGGCTTGCCCCCAAAAGCCAGAAATACAGCCATGTCGACTTGTCAGGAAGGAACCTTATCACAATTCCGATCGCATTGTATTCTAAGACTTCAGAAATGATATCGCTAGATCTTTCGCGGAATTTGTCACTGGACGTGCCCAAAGATTTTATTTCGTCGTGTGTCAATCTAAGAGACATCAAATTCCGCAGCAACGAAGCGTGGAAGCTCCCAGTCAGTCTTACTCGAGGCAGTCGAGTAACAATGCTTGACCTTACAAACAATCGAATCGAAAATTTGGATCATGCTGAGCTATCGAGACTGCAAGGACTCGTTAGTTTGAAGTTCGCTAACAACCGACTGAAAAGCCTGCCTTCATATTTTGGCATTTACAGATCGATGAGGACTTTGAATCTGTCATCGAATTTCTTGGAGGAATTCCCAGAATTCCTTTGTAATATGGTGAGTTTGACCGATATGGATATGAGTTTCAACGGAATATCGGAACTCCCAATCGAGATCGGTAAACTTACAGCTCTGGAACGATTCGTTTTCACCAACAATCGACTCAAAGGTTCACTTCCCACCAGTTTTGGAAAACTTGTGAACCTCAAAGAAGTTGATATTCGATACAACTTACTTTCGAGCATCGATATCGTCGCAACCCTTCCCAAAGTTGAACAAATTTCCGCCGATCACAATTCAGTCTCCGTCTGCGAATGTGAATTCGCTAATATCAGAATCCTTCGATTGAATTCGAATCCTGTGACAAAATTCGAGATTAAAAATTCTGTTCCCACTCTAACAACACTCAATCTCTCGAACGCAAAGTTGGCACAGATTCCCGATGCTGCTTTCGACAAGATGCCAAATCTTAATAAGCTCGTACTAGACATTAACCACTTTGTGTCTTTACCGGCACAGATTGGCAAATTGCGAAAGTTGGAGTATTTCAGTATTGCCCGAAATTCGTTGAGTAGTCTTCCAGCGGAGCTTGGGTGCCTGACAGAACTTCGATACCTTGATATAAGACAAAACAATCTCAAGAAACTTCCTATGGAGATATGGTGGGCAAACAAATTAGAATTCCTCAATGTTTCTTCCAACGTTTTGGAAAACTTTCCAAAGCCAGGTTCAAGACCTCCTCAGCCACCTGGCGACGTTGGTTCTGCCAACAATAATGCTGGTCTGAATCCGCCAAACTCCAGCTTCGAGGAGCTCGGACCTTTAGACTTTGGACACAGAAGGCCAAGCCAGGCTTCTAGTGGGCTTCTCAGTGTAGGTAGCTCACCAGTTCCCGATGCTAGGAAAGGGTCAGTCGTATCAGTTTACGGTAAAGGAGGACGCAAGACTTCAGTAGTGTCAAGAAGTACTTCCGCAAGTACAATCAATCACCCACCACCGGTAAACATACGCAAGGATTCAGGATTGTCCGCCAAACTTGTCAACACATTCGCCGGATCACTGAGAAATCTTCACCTGGCTGATAATGGGCTTGATGATGATGTTTTCGATGAACTCACTCTTCTCAGCGAATTGCGGGTTCTAAACCTTTCTTACAACGATCTCAACGATATACCATCGAGGTCCATCAAGAGCTGGCCGCAATTGGTTGAGCTTTACCTGTCCGGAAACGAGCTCACTTCTCTCCCTTCAGATGATTTTGAAGAATTCAGTCTCCTTCAAGTCTTGCATATCAACGGCAACAAATTTCAGACCCTACCTGCAGAACTTGGAAAGGCGCATCGCTTGACCGTTCTAGATTGTGGTAGTAACTCATTGAAGTACAATGTTTCAAATTGGCCCTACGATTGGAACTGGAATTGGAACACCAATCTGAAATATCTCAACCTTTCCGGGAATAAGCGTCTAGAGATTAAGCCCTCGCTTCCGGGAAGTGCGGGTGCTCGAGATGGGCGTGATCTTACGGATTTCAGCGCATTACAATCTCTGCGAATATTAGGCCTTATGGATGTAACTCTCACTATTCCATCTATTCCTGATCAGACCGAAGACCGGAGAGTTCGAACTTCAGGCTCTCTTGCAGGACAGTTAGCTTATGGAATGGCAGATAGTTTGGGGAACGATTCACACTTATCTATCATCGATATGGTTGTGCCCCGCTTTAATTCTACTGAGACAGAAACTCTTTTGGGAATGTTTGATGGTGCGATATCGTCAAATAGAGGTTCGAGGATTGCAAAATACCTCCATGAAAATTTCGGTCACATTTTCAGCGATGAATTGAAAAGACTGAACGCTCTCAATAATGAGACTCCTAAAGACGCGCTTAGACGTGCTTTCTTGTCACTCAATAAAGACTTAGCTACTGCTGCAGCTCAGAGTAATGAAGAGAGGGCAGTGCTTTCGCAAAGAGGATCTACTACGCCCGCTGTTCTCTCTCAAGATGATCTTACCTCTGGTGGTGTAGCTACTATCATGTTCTTGCAACAATCCGAGCTTTATGTCGCCAATGTTGGAGATGCTCAAGCCATGCTCATTCATGAAAAGGATGGTCATCGAATTCTAACCCGGAAGCATGACCCCGCCGAGCCAAATGAAAGACAGCGCATCCGGGATGCAGGTGGGTGGGTCTCCAAACAGGGGAAATTGAACGATGTTCTCGAGGTCTCCCGTGCATTCGGCTATGTCCATCTACTGCCTGCTGTTCAAGCTGCACCTCATGTCACGCATGTCACTATCAAAGAGCAGGACGAGATGGTACTAATTGCTTCAAGAGAGCTTTGGGAGTATTTATCCCCTGAACTTGTGGTTGATATCGCCCGGTATGAGAAGCATGACCTCATGAGAGCTGCACAAAGACTTCGAGATCTTGCCATCGCCTTCGGCGCTTCTGGAAAGATTATGGTCATGATGATGGGTGTTAGTGATCTAAAGAAGCGTGCTCAAATACGACCGCACCGAGTTCAAAGTCTATCCTTCAACCCAAATATGATGATGGACGAGGGATATGTTCCTTCAAAGAGACCTAAAAAGAAGATCAATGATATTGAAGATTCATCGCTCCGAAGACTAAAACAAGAGGTTCAAGCGCCGGTGGGCGACATCGGTATTGTTTTCACAGATATCAAGAGCTCTACCGCGCTTTGGGAAACCTATCCCAACGCCATGCGATCTGCAATCAGACTTCACAATGAGGTCATGCGCCGCCAATTGCGCATCATTGGTGGCTATGAAGTCAAGACAGAAGGAGATGCTTTCATGGTATCGTTCCCTACCGCGACATCTGCTCTCCTTTGGTGTTTCGCTGTTCAAGCAGCATTACTTGAAGTTAATTGGCCTGCCGAGGTTATAACGAGTCACATGGGGCACGAAGTTTATGACAGCAACCAGAATCTGATCTTCAAGGGTCTGAGCGTCAGGATGGGCGCTCATTGGGGTCGACCAGTGTGCGAGAATGATCCAGTAACGAGACGGATGGACTATTTCGGTCCTATGGTCAACCGAGCAGCTCGTATTTCTGCCGTTGCCGATGGTGGTCAAATCACTGTATCCGCTGATTTTATCTCTGAGATTCAACGATGCCTCGAGACATATAGTGAAAGCGACCGCTCTGGATCTACAGGCTCGGAAGATGCTTTCGACAGCGATTTTATTAGTCAATCAATTCGTCGCGAGCTTCGCTCCCTGAGCAGTCAAGGGTTTGAAGTCAAAGACATGGGAGAAAGAAAGCTCAAAGGATTAGAAAATCCCGAGTACATCTACCTCATGTATCCGCATTCACTTGCTGGCCGAATTAACTCCCAAAGATCCCTGGAAGGCGAGGCAGCCGTCATTGCGGAGGAGCCTGCCACTCTTGCTCCTAATTCGGAATTGACCATTGATCCGGCCCATGTCTGGGATATATGGAAGCTCAGTCTAAGGTTGGAGATGTTGTGCTCAACTCTAGAGGAACCTCGTGGGGAACCTTTGCAACCTCCCGAAACAGCCATGCTTGAGAAGATGAAAAACAGAGGTGGAGAGGTGACTGATCGCTTCCTGCTAAACTTTTTAACTCATCAAGTCTCAAGGATCGAGGTAATTTTCCCGACAATTTGCTGTTATAGTATTCCCGCTAACTATCATAGACATGCGTTACTGCAATCGCTACGCGTCATTTGGCGCTTGGTCAAATAGCTATCTCCGACCTCGACCAATTACGTGCACCAATGGCAGACGTCATGGAAGGTCTTGCAGCTGATTTGCGAGAATTACAACAATATAGAGCTAAGTACGGTCCGTTGGAACCACCCTCGGTATACGAATCTGAGGATGACTTCGAAACCGTATAACCAAAATCACCCAAAATCACTTTCTTATATTGGTATAACAATCGTCTATCGAGCAACACGACTTGACAAATTCAACTCGGGTAGCACAATGTATATCTTACCTAAATACCATGTACAGCATTTTTAACTATGTTTTCTTATTCACTTTTTTAGTATACTTTTATTTGGGGACAGAACTGCGATGGTATAGTGGAATTGTTTAGTCATCTGCTTTTACACGGCGACTCTCTTGACTTTTTGGGTCATTGGGCATAGGCATTAGCGGCTAGGTTTATATATGGATTTAAAAGGATAAGGCGGGATTGGACATAGGAGTTCAGTCTATATATATTTGTTGGTTGTTTGTTGGGTCGGGCCCCTGAGCGGGGCATGAGTTTTTTGTGTTTACTTATCATTTTGATATATACTTTAAAGCTTCGTTATCGAATTGGAATCAAGGAAGGGAATATATCTGGATGGGTGTGGTGATATGAATGGATGGGAAGATCACGGGAAAGGAAGGAAAGGAAAGGAAGGAAAGGAAGGGAGGAAGGAAGGGAGGAAGGAAGGGTCGACGGTTTTGGGTCTGCATCGTATGTATGAGATCATCACAAAGACTGCGTCTTAGATCTTGATTACACTGGAGGCTGGCAGAAATGAATGGAAGTGGAAGGCAAGAGCTTATAGGAGGATTGCTCCCTTGAAGGGAAGGGAAATATAAGAGAAAGGAATCGGAATAACATTACGACTTGATGACTCGGATTTCCTTGGTACGAAACTGAGAATTTATAGCATCGGATTGAATTGGTGGATTGAAGGGTATATACAAATGTTAAGCGAGCAGGCGAGCGTGGCATGTTTGGAATGTTTTTGATCCGGAGATGTGTAGACTGGGCGGGGCGCGGGGTGGCGTGACGTGGTTGAGAATTGAATGGATGGAATAGGGGAGAAGGGTGGGAATTCGAAGGGAGAGATTCAAAAGAAGGGAGAAAAATTATATGAAACACATATTTTGATTCGAGTATTGTGGTTGATGTTTTGAAGATGCTATGTGTGATGTTGTGTTGGTGTGATTTGGAATCTGAACGTATGGTTGATTGAATCCTTTGAGGACCTCGGGAGGAATTGAATGTTTTGGTAGGTAGGTAGTAAGTAAAAAGGTTCGGCGTTTATATTCCAGTTGATGACTTTGGGTTTGGGATTGATGTTTTGGGATGTGGTATGCATGGGTAGGTGGGTAGTGAAAGGGCAGAAGGAATAAGAATGGGTACTTTGCTTAGGGGAAGAGACAATCGGAGAGTTGATAGATAGGTGGGTAGCTGAGTGTTATAAGTACAGTAGTCTGAGACGAGTAGTCTTGAGAGATTATCATTGACTTGGCCGGGAGAGAAGGTTGGATGTGAAATGGAGGAGTATTTTTTGAGAGATGGAGAGATTGAGAGATAAGTGATGGTGTGTATGGCTGGTTGTATGATGAATTCTAGAATCTTGTCACATCATCTCCCGGTGAGCTGATCTCATGTCTAGTGGGGATTTGTGATGCCTATTTTGTATTCGCATGTATACGAATCTAGATGTCCATTTCAACACTCCTCAAAACACCGCACAATCCCCACTCATAAATTTAAAATTTACACATTCATTCATTCATATCATCATTAAAAAACACAAAAAAGTACATAAATATGTATACATCAAACCCACCCCGGGCTCCTCGGACTCATCAACACATCCTCATCTACACTCCTCGCGCTACTCGATCGCGAATTTTGCTCCCGCGGCGGCCTCAAATGTTCTCCATCCTCTCTACTCGCAAAATTGTGCGTATTTTCTAACCCGCGCTCCACATCTCCCGTTTCGGGTTCACTCCGGGATGCCTGTCTACTGACCAGCTCCGTACCGTCTTCCTCTTCGATTTCCTTGTCGAAGCCCATGCCTCTGTGGCTCGACGTCACGTCGAATGTTTTCATCATTGTGATGCCCTGATTAGTTGCGTACGAGCCGCGTCGTGTATTAATGTAGGAGTTTTGCGACGCGAGTTTGGGAACGCTGGAGCGGCGACGGCTGGGATCGTAGCCGAGCGATTTGGAGTGGTTGGAGGAATTGTGCGTGGTGCCTGCGATGCGGGGGAAGAGGCGCACGAGGAGGAGGCGGATGGCGGGCATGCTGGAACAGATGATGCCGGTGCAGATCTCGATGGTGCACCAGTAGCCGAGGTGGACGTAGTCCCCTTTGAGGATTCATTAGCTTTGGGGTTTTGGGACAGGGGAATAGGGGGAATTACATGTGGGATTTTGTGTATTCGCAAAGACGATGAGGGATTTTAGACGAAGAATGCTGACGACTGTCACACTAGAAGTAGTTAGCATGATGTTACACGGTATCAATGAATAGAGAGCTTATACTTACATAATACCAATACTCAACATAGCAGCCACACCAATCTTCTTTTTCCAATGCAAATTGAGATCGTAGAGTTGTGTCAAGGGAAGTATCAACATCCAGATATCCATCACAATACTGATACCTGCACTTGAAAATGCCAGCGCATTGATATTTAGACACTGCCCAGCATGTTCACCATCCCATCTTTTCCAGTAAAAACTGATTGGGCGGCATTGTAAGGCGGCTAATAAGTCGATTATTATGAACATCAGAAGGTTCGCGATAATCGTGCCCCAAATTGTCCAACGTATTTTGCGTTCGGGGAAGAGACGAAGGAAGAAGAAAAGGATCGAGATTTTGATGAAGTTGACTTGGGCAAAATAAAGGATTTCGGCTGCGTAGAACCACTGCAGTTGGTTAGTCTCACATAACAAAGTGTGTTCTAGTCGTAACACTACTCACACGAATCATGTCACTGATGCTAGTGAAATTTAATGTCCAGATGTCTTTCCCCAGTCCGTTGCCGGTAACTATTTCTCAGTAAGTATATGTAGATGAGATGTGTTGATCGCAGGAAAACTCACGGCCTCGAACATTGATAACAGCTTGTGGTATACCAACAATCTATAATGCAATTAGCTACACTCCTATCATATCCACTCATGCCATACTAACCATAACAAAAGTCGCAACATAATCATCCCACCAGAGTTGAGTATCAGAGGTGAATCTTGAAGCAATTCTCAGAAGGAATGCTATCCAAGAAGCAACGACGAATGAGTTGGATATCCAGTTGTACAAATCCCTTTTATCCCTGACTGGCGCATTGCAGGCGACGGACGTAACATTTTTTGTACCTAGAAAGTATTAGAACTAGAATTGTTCTAGCAACTTATTGTGACTTACTAAGTGCTTCTTTAATAGTGCATCTCTCCATTACACAAATGTTAATCTCTGCATTTAGAGGAACATTTGTACAAATGCATTGTTGATCGGTAGGGGAGCACGTGGAATTCGCAAGAGCTATGGTAAGACAAGTGAGCTAATGTGATGTCAGTATATATTGGAAGTTCCAAGAATATCCACAACTTACAGCACATGAAGGAAGAGCTTCAACAACGTCAGCTGTTGACAATGATGCGGCAAAGACGTTGACTGGCAGCACAGCGCACAGTAAGGATAACCAAGCAAAGACTCTCATTCTGACTTCGGATATCGTTGATGAACAACGTTCATGAACCGGGATAGGTTTTACATATAGCAATTTCTCTTCACCATATGTTGTCAAACTTACATCTTCTCCATTGTCTAGAATGCAGATCGATATAGGAAGAAAAAGCTCGAGAGATTGAGAATCAGGATAATCTTTGTTGACAAGAGTAAGTTGAGTCTAAGTTAATAGTACAATTTGTTGATGCCGAACCACTATACAAGGCACTAGCAGTGGATAGTGGGAAAGGCCCTCAATATGAGAAGACTGTGCATCGTAGTTCATCCCGCTAAGCTTGAAATTTGGGGTGCATCTTGTCGCAGGGCACGGTTTCACTAGCTTAATAAGGTATCAATGAGCCACAGGGGAGACGATTGTTTTCGTCTCTGACACGAAACACATTACAATGAACCTCAACAACTCTGAAGGGACTCGGGAACTGATGCTCATTCGAACTCTTCGCAATCTTGGAACATTTCGGCAGACTGTGGCATGCACTGCAGTTCTCGATGCAGAGTAATTCTGATCTTGACGGAATATCGATCTTCTGGGTAGTTATGGCCCACCGAAAAAATTTGGGAAGTGGGAACATGCTAGCGTGCTCGAGCAGATTTCCTTCCGCTCGGGACCTTTCGAAAGCCATTGGAAAACCTTATCTCCCACAAGACGGGTTACGGGCGAACAATATGCCGCATAAGGCATGAGTTTGCTATACTGGAGTAGTCTACAGTAGAACTTGGTTATTCCGGAATGAAAAACTCGACCAATCAAATCCGGTATACGGAAGATTCCGGTATAAAAAATGATGGTTTAAGTGTTCTGGCTAATATTTTTATCAGATTTTAGCTTCAAACCCCGATATTTTCGAAAAATATTATGTGACAGTAGCCAATCGAAGCTTATTCAGCTAAATTTTCTACCAAAACTTATACCGGATTCGAAAAAGAGTTTTCGGTATTCCGGTTTTGTCCAAAAATCCGGTATTCCTATATAAAAAGTGGTCAAATAAGAAAAATCATTCCGGTATATCCCAGTCCGGTATAGCCAAGTTCTACGGTAGCTTGTGTCCATAGCGAGCTCGCGTACAAGACTAATATCTTATAACTCGTGGAGTTACATCGGAAAATCAGGCTAGCGTAGAAAACGAATCAATGAAAGATGTCTTCGGGAGTTAATACAAAGCTAAAAGCTGCAACCTCTGAGGATGAAGCTTGAAAATAATAATGATAATGATGATGGTGGTATTGTTGGGTGTTGGTTGGGCTTGGTGTCTAATCGGTCCAAATAGCCGATTACGATACGTAGACACTTCTACCGCAAACTTCTTCCGGGTCTCTACTTGTTTCGAGTCAGCTGTAATCAGTGCTAAGTCATCTATGAGATACTCGAGTAGAGTGCCTCGCTAGGAGTTTTAGATAGAAAAGGGTGTGACTACGTGGCTGCATGCAGTTTGACAGCCACAAAATAAATATCTGGTGTAACTTTACGTTACATCAACTTTGACTTTATCTAACAGTCTACCCAGTACCTACCGGCATCGATTTACTTTTGCGTGGTGGTGTTGTGAAGTTCAAACGTCGATAACGTTGTGAAAGATCGAAAGCACAGATAACTCAAAACTAACTTCCGAAAAGGTACTACTATCAGTTAGACGAGAAGTTGTTTGTCGCCCTGAATCGTACATTGATGATAGTACAAGTTGTTGCATATCATTGTGCGAAATCGGAATGAGACACGAATTCTACTCCGTCTAGGTCTATTGGTTGTTGATGTCAACATGTAATTTTCAGGAACAAGGGACAGGAACGAAAAACGCGGCACAGGGAGATACTGTGAGGGAAAGCAGGGGAGTGTCGGGGGAAGGGAGAGGGGAGAAGGGGGTACTCATAGCCTAACAATACCAAGTGGATCATAACTTAACAAGGAGGTTTTTGAGTGTTTACGAACTTCGATCATCTGGGGAGTCCTGGTCAAAATAGTTCGAGAACAGTGAGCAGAATGTATTACAGAACAATCATCCAAAGCTTTCTACTCGTCAAGAATTGTTGTCCCTTTCCGTTCCTTGCAGAACCAGATTTCTTCTAATTTACCATCTCCCGTTTGACAGTAAACCGCTTGCTGCAAATTTCCACAACTAACTGAACCAACAATTGAATAAAATTGAACCTAATTGACCTGTATTGAATATGGATGAAAATCCGAAAGCCCCGGAAGATATCGAGGATGTGTACCATAAGTTGTTTTGCCACATTATCTACTCTGTACCCACAATTGACATGTGCCGCTACTCACGTATAAAATCCACCATTCTTTAGCTCGTTCGTTCGCTTGCTCACATGTCTTACCTTACTCGAATGTCAACAATGGCACCGGTCAAGTGACACTATTCCCAGATTTACCAAAAAGGACTTTGGTGATAACTTATAGATCATCGCTTTCCCCTGTAGGATCGCCATTGATCTGCGTTACGATGCCGGCAGATATACCATCATTCCACGTGTTTCACACCGCACGTAAAAGTTGGCAAAAGCAATAATACGACCCCGCATATTCTGATGAAAGTCTACAGAGCAGATAACTAGACGCACGTTCTCAACCATCACAATTACAACATATTGATTTTGGGTGCTTCCGAATATCTGATTCGCTCGGGCAAACAGAGTTCTCATTTCATTGACTCTAGCATAAGTCAGATCTCTAATCATATCCCCTATTTTCTAAATGAATATTGAGACTGGTCAACTCTCATAGCCCTGCGATGTGATCATCATGTCTGAATAAGGGTAGCTAGAGATGAAAGCGCCATTACAATTTGAGCACATGATAACTATCTACTGGACATCAAGTGAGCCGAGAGATATCGAGCCAGTGCTTCAATGTCCACATGCATATACAGAACAATTGCCAAAGAGAAGCGCCACTATTTGCTTGTGGTGTCTTCTCAAAACCCTCGGACCAAACCAGACCCCAGGAAATAGTTGATCTACTCCAACAACACACATGTTGAAGTATTTCACTCTGCCCTACAACTTGAGTATCTGGTCTACAAAGGTGGTCAAGACATGCGAAACTACCAACATACACATGTTGACATTACAGCACATGTCGCTGAGAAACTTCGGCAGTTATTGCCTCGGCCTACCGGTATATCACCAACGACGCCCGAGCACACGTCAAACACTTGTTCCGTGCTCACTGAAAGTTTTGGCGTCTCCAGAGCGTCAGAAGGGAAGCTTAACATTTGTCGTTTGAAGATACCGATGGAGACATCAAATCAATCAATTTTAAACTTGACCATAATCTTCCCCAGACTGCGGCATGAATTTCCAAGGTATCCATTGTCTAGAATGTCATAGCTTCAACCGCCACAAAGATAAGTAGTGTATGGGAGCTACCGAGTTTTACTGGGGATTTGCGTTAGTTTTTCATGCGTTCTCATCGGAGGGTCGAGGCAGGAATGATCCTTCCGTCTATTGTTGCTTACGACTTTAAGCATGACGAACGTCGTCATTTCATATCGCCCCATCTATATATCCCTCTTATGGACTTCAAAACCAATATTGTATGATTATCGATAAGTATTGGTAATTCTTATGATATCGACGATGTTAATGCTGATAGGATTACACGTGTAGTCGACGTACAAAGAAGTCAAAGATGATGATAAACTCAAACCGTCCACAGCTAAACTGAGAGCCATAAGGTTTACCACTCGACAATCTTAGCCGCAATAATGGTGGTTGATAGAGTCAATGATCATTTGCAATATTAACATTCCTGGATTGCAATATCTACTAGTCTTCCACACAACCAACCGAACTATCAACTTCACACACCCACCGTACGGCCACATCCCACCCACCACATTCACTCACCTACCTACCCAAATCATGTTCACCGCCTCTCTCGCCAGACACACAGATATACCCAAACAACTCATCTTCCACCACAACATCCCACCAACTGGCAGAGTGGTCAACCCCACTCGCTCAAGTCAGTTCGCCCAGTGAAGCAAGAATATACCAACCGATCCCGCATCGATCTCGGATGTGGGCGTGTGTGGGATGTTGCTACTAATCCAAAAAACCGGTGGTGCCGGTTTTCCCCTATAGCGCGAGAAGTCGCGCTCAGTAGGTTTTGCATTTTTGGAAGTCGAGGAGATGGTGGGATAAGTGGGGCGGGCGGCCGTTGTACGGTAGAGGATGTGGATGGTGAAGCGAGTGAGTGAGTGAGTGAGGAGAGGAAGATGATGAGAGGATGAGAGGTGTGTATTTTATTTTGGCTTATGGTCTTGAATTCTGGATTGTCCCATCGTCCACCTAGGTGTCTATCTCGTTGGCCGGATTATTCTTTTCGACCCAGACATCTCTCGCAAGTTCTTTGCGCGAAGTTGGTAAATGATAAAGGGATGAGTATATGCGACGCATCAAATCACGGCACACCATATCAACATAGGTAGATACTTCATCTATATATCCATCCATGCCATCAATTTCTTCTTCCAACCCCAGAAATCTCACCATTCCAATACAACAGAATAAAACATTAATCTCAATCCCAATCCTAATCCTAATACACACACAATCTCGATGTAACAATCCTCATTATATCTCATCATAAATCACAAATTACAAATCACAAACTACCTCAACTTCAACTACATAGCTAGGCACAAAAATAAACACAAACAAACACAATTGCGCACACGAAATCCCCTTTTCACTAATCAGTATCCCCCCTCTCTTTTTTTCCCTCTCCGTTTCCATTCTGTCCTTCTCATAAACGGAGAATAAGGAATTAAGAATGAGACAGATAGACAGATAAAGTAAAATTAAAAAGGCAAAAGGTCTAGAGCTCTGTCTGGGAAGAAAGAGAGTTATAGACATCTGGCTCTAGCTTTCACTAGGAATATTGGGTTATGTTATGTTATTACATTACCATCTCACTACATAAAACTACCTATATACCTAGCTGTTGATTGATCTACACATCAATTTAATTAATTAATTAATCAATCTCTCTGCGCATTCAAATATCCATCCCATCCCATCCCATCTTCCCCGGCAATAAATCCGCACTGCCATAATCGAATCAAATCAAATCAGAACAGTCACAAGCAACATCAAAATCCCTTCAAGCACCATCCGCATAAATACACACTTAAATTCCACCCACCCACTCGCCCACTCGCTCAAACAAATCAGTCAATAGATAATCATCAACCAAAAAACAAACCCAGCAAGAGTTAGTGTACAAAAGAAAGTATATTCATCTCATCTCCAAGGGAGCCATGAATCAAACTCCCAATCTCAACAATCAGATTCTAGAAATAGATAGCTGCCCGTTAATCCCATCACCTCACGCGTCATACACTCATCACACTCACCAGTCCTTACAATCCCAAGACTCAAAACCGAAAAACAAAAAGAACATCTGGATATCAATATTGAAGAACGAAATGTAAACAAGCATGTTTGTTTTCTGAATTGAATGAAAAGCAAGTCTCCTAATAAATACCCTCCCACCTCAAGCATAAACACTCTTCGAACCTGGTTCATCCCACCTCGGCGTAATTGTATTTTCCAATTCCTCTCTATCATCTCTCTCCCTCCCCGGCGTACTCCAACCACCTCTCCCACTTTTCCTCCTCCTAACACTACCATCCACATCCTCCAACGCGCCGATCCACTCCCAGACCCTCGAGATCTCACCATTTTGACTCTCCCTTTGCATAGATCTAACATTCGAATTCATCTCCACCACTTTCTTGACCTTTGTCCAGATTTGTTCTCGCTTCTTCAAACTATGTTCATCGCGAAGGACATCATCTCTCAATTGCCCTATACTGATCCAACCGTCCTTAAATCCATCTGGATCGGAAGCGTGAAGGGATGCTTGAGTAGCGAGACGTTGAAGAGTATGTGAAACCAAAGCAGGAATTGCGGCTTTCGTAGCTGTATGACTGCGAATTGTTGAACGAGCATAAAGGAAGAGGATAAAGGCCAGAACTAAAGATCCAATTTCGAGATAATATCTTGCCAATGTGTGTCTGAAGGATCGCTTGACGGCGCAGACGAGGGGGAGACGGGCGAGTGAGGTACTTGTGAGGGTGTTTGATCTACAACGAGGACGTTTAACCTGATTAGTGAACCGAGTTGTCAGAAGATATTGTAGTAAAGGGAAGAATACATGTACAAAGAGTGACCAAGGTCAAAAAGGGACGGAATCCAAAACTTACCCATCAGCACCAGCAATTACTTCATCTCTCCCTTTAATCTCTCCAATGGCACCAAGCCATAATTCCTCGAATTCGGCTTCTCCCATGCCCTTTCTCCTCTTCTGGCTAACTTCTTTCTTTAAATGTTCGGCATCTATCTCAACAGTTGGTTCGGGTGCACCAGCTTCATCTGTCAAATCACCGCATTCCCATTTTGCTCTTCTCTCTCTCAGTTCCTCGACTGCTCGGTCCGCGACAGCTTTGACACGCCTTTGCTTTTCTCCATCAGGTTCACAAGTTGGTGGAAGCGGTAAGAATCCACCCAACGAGAGAGGATGATGTTTGAGAATAAAATCTTGGTCGCACTGAACTTCATAGTTGGCATTACAATAAGCATGCTGCGGGCACCAATCGCACTGCGGTTCGGCGAGTACTTGTACCCAATCCGGAAGGTCTGGTCTGACGGGTATTATCGAGTGCGCTTCTCTCCCTACTCCACAGAATCCTACGGCAATTTTCTCTTGCCTGTACCAAGTAGCATAACCACCAAGTAATGTAAGAAGAATCATCCAAATTGGTCCACTCATGCTGACACCGTTTGATGCTTTTCGTCGTGGTTGAATCGTAGTGCGCCCTCTCTGTTGCTCACGCTCGAGTTCGAATTGCGCTTCTGGAGTAAAATCCTCACTAATCTCTACTCCATTCTCGTCATAATCCTTCAGCCCATCGAGGCTACTAACAGGAATTTCGAAAGTGGAAGAAATTGGTGGGCGTATTCCTACATTAGCTTGCGGGGTCACCGTGCGTATTCTCGAAATCGAACTCCTTCGTTTTTCCATTTCCTTCATAACGCTCCCGCCCATGCTCTTTCTCTTACTTTCATGACTTGATATGGGTATTCTAGGTGGCGAGCCCCTTTGAAAGGGATTGTCATGGGTGAAATTGCTTTCTCTCCGCGGGTCTTTCTTTTGTACCACTCCATCTAAATTGTCCCTCGCCCCGACCATCGGCGTTTGAACCGTTGTGCTTTTTCTTGATTTTCTCACAGTCTGCGGGGCATCGTCATCGTCTGAAAGACTTTCCTCCTCTTGCCTGGCGTGTTTAACGCTTGGTTTCGATGTCCTTTTCACAGGACTACTAGCTCTAGGCATTTTCTTTACTGGGCTGATAGACCTAGTTGATCTCCTGATATTCCTGTACGCTGGCTCATCATCGCTAATATCCACCGATGCTCTAACTTTTGCAGGCGATTGTCTCACACCTCGTGTCCGCGGTGGCGGCAGGATAACATCACTTTCTCGTGGACTTTCCATTGTACTTTCCTGAGTGCTGCTCTCTTGTGATGAGTCCGCATCGACGATTCCTCGACTCGTTCTCCTCGCACGCGCTCTTTCGTACAATATCTTGTGTGCCTGTGGTCTTAAATCCTCGTTGAAGATTTCGACAAGTTGCGCTTTCTTCGCATTGGATGGATAATCGATATTATGTGTGACTAGAATAGAGCGGATTCGAGCCATTGTAAGGGCAGCTGGATCAAAGCCATCTTGCAGGTAATCGAGTTCATCTGACATGATGTTTGCTTGTTCTCTGTTGTGTGTGCTAACAAGTTATGATGATGCGAAGTGATAGTCCAGCTAAGGGTGCGAACAAAACTGGATATTGGGGAGGAAATAAGAATGAATTAGGGGTCGCGAAATCTCAAACACCTCTTGAAAGAAGACTAAAGAAGATACTTTGAGATGGTTGACTTTAGTATGTTGATATGCTTGGCATGTGGTATGCGATGATAATGACGTAAAACCGCGTAACCAATTCTATGTATCAATCTACCTAGTCACTGTATCCAGAAATATCTTCTGATTTGGCGCAATCTTGGGAGCGACACCCGATCAAAGATGAAGTTGATGAGGGGCGTGGATAAATGAAGGCAGTTGGACACTGCTCCGTAACGTACTATGCGATTCCTTGTGCTTCTTGAGTTTGCAAAAGCTTTGATGGAAAAGTCGATAAGGAAGAAAGTTTGAAAATAAGAAAGATAAATGGTTGTGGGGGAAACCGGATTATCTCTAAGAGGACTAGTAGGTACCTGGCTCGCCCGCTGGTAGTAACGCTGCGCCACATGTGGCGTTTGTGTGTTTTGAACCTTTGCATGCAATGTCACGTGAATCCATGTCTCACAACGTTTATAGATGAAAGTTCAAAGCCAGCCCTGGCTTTTAAGTTTTGGCTAGCTAATAATTAAGAATTGAAAAGCTCCTCTTCTCTTCTCTTCTCTTCTCATCCTCATCATGTGAAATCTTGACGATTGGAAATCAACCTCAACTCAAAATCCAATCCTCCCCAAAAATCAATGACTTTTCTTTTTCACTTGGGGAAAGAGGTAAATGTCAATTTTGAAGTGTTTTAGTCCGTGAATGAAGTCGTTGACTTGACAATTTCAATAATCATGATGAATCATCAACAAGATGAAAGTATTAGAGATGTATGTGGTTTTCTTCTGTTTTGATTTTTCTTGCCGCGCTGCTTCTAACATTCGTCGTAAACAGCTCAATGTCGCACTTCAAAGAGTTTTATCGGCGTTTCCTGGCAACAGTGGTCACCAATTGATTCAAGATACCGTCAGAAGAGGTATGTCTATCTCCGTATTCTTTTCTTTTTTGCTTCGAAATGAAGGATTAAACTCACCAAATGAAAGCGATCAACGCATCTGCATCGGAATCTCAATTTCCAACACCAGCATGCATCCAAACCGAAGAGGAATCAAAACATTTCGATCAATTACGTAACTTCATCGACAACCTTGTCTTAACTGTAACGCCTCAAGCTCTTCCAGCTTCCTCGTCGACATCGACATCAAGTCGACCAACTTCTGAGCACAACAAACGGAAATCTCTCGATGATCCGGAACGTGATGCAAAGTTGTCACGAAGAAAGTTGTCAAAAGCAGAGCAGGAAGCCGCGGGAGCTTTGCAAGAATTATCAGCCGGTGTTTAATTTATGGTCAGGTATGGATGGATTGATGGATGGACGGTTTGGGTCTGGATTTCACGGATGGTAAAAATTGAAGCAAATTTGTAAGATTATCAAAAAGATGTAGTTAATACAAGAAAGACAGCTTTCATGGATCAATAAGTATCACGTCTCTGTGGCACTGATAGTAGGCGTCGTCCCTTGAAAGTGTACTGTTGGAATTGGTATCTGAATCCTCCTTTGAGATTCCATTACTAGTAGTACAGACCTGCGAACTTCAAACCATCAAACAAAATACAATATCATTAGTATAGGTACTGATATTCCAGATCAAATTTCTCTACTCTAACATAATCGTCTGATCTCAATAGCTAGGTACTATCATAGCTCTTGTTTCCATCCGAAAACATTTTCTGTTTCTATGTATGTGGTCACGTGCCTGCTGCCTATGACAGACTGGCTCTTCACACCTTCATTGGTATGTGAATGTTTCAGAATACGAATTTACTTGGATTATGGATCTTGATTTCTGGTGTGATCACATATTTATTCCTCGATTTGCCTTTTAACCTCATATATCGTTCGTTAAGCTTTCTACTTCTCTAACAAATCGGACATTTTTATGAGTGCTCATCCAGGCCATTTATTCTCAGCATCAACTATAACTAGGCACCTCGTCTATCACTGTCTCTCGTCTATCCCTTTCCTTGCCTACTGCTTCAGAAGCTTTCCATTACAAGGAATCCTATTTGAGTTAAAGCAGGGCCGAAGCAGTTCATTCTGATAGTCGATATTCTTAACGTTGGAAAGGTTCTTGAATCACAACAATCACGTCAATCTATGGAAGATACTCAAATTTTACATATCGCCGAGTGGCATTTTTTTGTATTTCCGGTCCACTTGCGGACCTTTTATGGTAACTATACTAATCAAAGATACCGATGCCAAAATTTCAACGCTAACTATTAAGGGAGAGGAAACGCTGAAATGAGAACGATGTAAAATCAAACCTCCCAACTAAGCCGAACAGACCCTGTATTATTATCCAAATCTAGTCATTTGATATCGACCCTCTTGACCTCAGTCCAAGACTCTTCTTTCTCTACCTTTGGTACAGTGACGACCAAGACACCATCCTCCAACTTGGCGGTAATTTTATCACCATCAATTTCGGATTTATCTTCTTCGTTCAGGGGCAATTTCATAGTGCGCTCGAAAGCACCCACCTTTCTCTCCTTCTTTGTGAGACTCTCCAAGAATTTCTCATCTCCTTGTCTGTATACCACACCTGCCATGTTCAACATTCCTTTCTCAGCATCCCAGTGTACACCTACATCTTCTTTTTTGGCACCAGGGAGTGCAATGTGGAGGACATATGCATTTTCGGTAGCGAAAACGTCAATGGGGGGGACAAAAGAGTTCTCTGTGTCAGCATCTTCGGGAACGAGTGTTTCACCAGAGTGCTGAGCTGCAGGTACACCAAATGCCTGTGCGATTGGGTGAGAGGAGAGTGCTTGTATCATTGCACTGAAATCGAATGGGCCACCTGGGTCAGCGAATGGAGGTGGACCGCGTCTTCCGTGATGACCGTGTGGTCCCCCATGAAGTCCTCCGTGTGGCCCACCTCGACCTCCACCTCGAACACCCCATCCGCCTCGGCTACCTGGCCCGTGGCGTTCGTGATGTCTAGGCCCTCGACATGATTCGGGTCCCTTTGATCCTTCTCTCACTTCAAGATCTGATGACTCTTCACCTGAAGTCTCTCCATCTTTGCGACAATGACCCTTCTTGCCTTTGCCCTTGCAACCTCGAGGGCCCCGACATGGTTTGGGAGATTCCTCTCCCGCTTCAGTGTCAGAAGTTGGGGTTTCCTCACCAGATTCTTCTCCACCTCTGCGGCCATGTTTGCCTCTGCCATGATGGCGATGTCCTCGGAATCCCTCACTACCTTCTCCCTCGGTATGTTCTCCATCTCTGCCTGGAGAGAAGGAACGATAGCCTCTGTGACCGTGTCTTTCTCTTGGTCCAAACCCACCTCTACCAAATGGTCTTGGTCCGCCAAAAGGGAAACCAAATGGACCAAATGGGCCAAAATCATGTGGACCATGATCACCTCTAGGGCCATGAGTACCTCTGGGAACATGTCGTCCAGGATGTTCATGAGGGCCATGAGGTCCTTCTGGTGGACCCCACATATTGAACTCTTGCGAAGGGTGGTCGACACCAGCTCCAGAGTTCTGTGGTTGCATTGAGCGTACAAAATCCCAAAAGGGACCTGCTTGTTGATTGTTGCTTTGATTATTGAATTCCATGATGAATTGATGATGATAGAATAAAGAAGGAATCCAAAAAACGAGGGGTGAGATCAAGAAATATATACCTAAGCAGTAAGTGCGTAAACTCAACCCCGAAACTAGCGGGGAGGCCAAAATGGCAACGAAACACAAACCTACCTATTTTCAGTCAACAAGCTGTTGACGTATCCCACACTGAAAAGGTAAAAAGCTTGAAATGCATCAGACTGAAGAGCTGTGGTTGGTGATTGAGCTGAAAGCAGCCGCGCGTCGGTCAAACACATGGACCCGTGGACAGCATTGATGTGGCGTAAGCTATTCATTTTCCCCTCAAACAAGTTGTGTGGCTTATCCGTTGGCATGGTTTTAGAATGAGTCAAACCTGGGAAGCTAGTGAAGATGACTCAAAGCCAAGAAGTCTCCGGGTATTCGGGGTTTCGGGGTTTCGGGGGTTTCACAAGTCCCGTCAGTTTCTCATTGGTTCAAATGAGCATCTGTCGGAACCGATAAGATCTTTCGGTCCCGAAGAGTGGCAAAGTCTAGTAATACCTAGGTATCGCCACTCGGCCACTCCGCCACTCCAATTTTTCCCCCATCCCATCCATCTTAGTAATCATTTTTTGATTCTTACGATCTCAAACAATGACTTCCTCATTCTCTTCATCGACGCTCACAATTTCCCCAATCTCAATATTCAATCCCAGACAAAGCGCTCAATTCCGACACCGAGTGGACGAATTAATGTCCAAATCATGCAGCAGAACCACATTAAGCTTCTCAAGGCGTCGGTTTTGCCCATAAACAGAATATTCTAGTGATCAATCACTATGCCAATCCCCAAAAGACGATACTTCTTTCCCATATTCCAGGGGCCGTATTTGGACATATCCCATGTTGCGAGACGTGCAACAAAAAGAATTGGAAAGTTGGAGTATCAAGTTGAGGTACCTACCTAGAGCCTGTTATCGCTTGGTGGCTGAGGGAAACGTATGATCTTAGGTAAGGCGGATGGAAAAGGTCGTGGAACGTGGGAATCGGTGAGCTAGGTAGGTAGGTCACTGTCGCTTTTTTATATCTTCATTTCGATTTTTGGATTATATAATGATGCATTTTGGGAATTTAATTGTGCAACTTGGGCTGTTTTTATAGGGTTTTTTTGCGATTAATATGGGGGGGTTCTTCATTTGTCAAGCCTGTGGATAAATGATTGTCGTTCGGTAAGCGTTTTTCGTTAGATGTGTATAACAATTGTGGGTTTACATAACTTCATTACGTTCAAATTATCTGGATCACTTTCATTACTGCCTCCTCTATATCATTTACTTTATTGGATTTAAGCGTTTTATTTGCAACTCGCAGCTTGTGTTTACTCCCGACTATCAAACAGTATTTGAGCAATTATCCTTTAGAAAGAAGATGAATCCTACCTTTCAGATCTGGATTCATAAATGTTCTCTTTGGCAGCCTCCATTTGATCCAATTTCTAGTTTTAATTCTCTCATCGTCTTGTTTTCAGAAGCTATTTCTATTGGATGCTGCGTTGTTTGATTGAGTAAAGATCAAGAGATCATTGTGTCAGTGAGAATTAGAAAAGAAGAGAACTCAAAGACTCAAAGGTGACGAAATCTGGGCCTTGAGGTATTCAAGGATACTTGAGAATCTCTAGAGATTTACTCCCTTTCATCGTTGATATCTGATAGCATTTGACTACACTCAGGCAATATATACCAGGCACAATATTACAGCGATACCATCGTGATCGCATTTTTGACATATATTATTCGTTCCCATATGGAGCTCACAATTTCATACAGACTGCATTTTTGTGAGAAATCGATATAATCATGCCTTTTACGGATAAGCGACCTGCAAAAGGTACTTTCTTACAACCTCTTTCCTGCATCATATACGACACAATACCTCATTTTCATCAAGCTTCCAATATACATCGCTACTAACTGCTGCATTTGCCCAAATCAAAAACTCCGGGTCATACTTCTTCTTCACCTCTGATAATGACTTATAGTTTGATCCATAACAATGATATCTTCAATACGGATTGTTTTATGTCACTTCATTTATATATGAACCTTCTTCGGGAGTAATAGCATGTAACTTCCCATACCAACTATTCAATTGCATCTGAGTATTATGAATATCATCAAGATTAGTATTCTCGGCTAATGGTTTCAAAAATGCAATAGCAAAGAAGGCATTGCGCCAGGTTGGAAGTACGGCGTTGGGAGTATAGTTTCCGTGAGTAATATGTGCTGTAGTCAGGAAGATGGTTCCTCCTTCATCTGTGATATCGCGAAAAGCGCATATGAGTGCAGGCAATGTGGCGTTATCATGCACCGTTGAGCGTGGATATTTCGTCCGCCGGTTGAGGTATTGCTAGTTCTCTGCTTGTGAGACCTCGTGATCGTGGGATTCGGCAATGTTGGCATGGGCTTCGGCGGTTTAGCTGTTGTTTAAGGTGATATTGAGGTTCTCTAGATCGTTGAAAAATGGGTTTAAAGCAGTGTCAATTAAGCTGTTGTAGTGACATCTGGTAACAAAGCGAAGTTTAACGAGAAGCTCTCAGCTGTAATTGTCGAGAATGTGGTAAGATTTAATAGTATCCAACACAAGCAAATTTTGTAGCCATGTACCAACAGCAGTCCAGTACGCAGTACTAATATCATTTTTGAAAGAAAAAGCCACGCCAGCCACAGGACCATTATTATAGACCCGAATCTTCATCGAGAGCACCACAGCAAAATTTCCACCTTCACCGCCACTCAATGCCCAATACAAATCCGCATGATGCGTGGGCGAAACAATCAGATGTTGTCCGGTAGCAGTCACAACTTCCCATTCTAGTGCCTGATCATCAGAAACTCCATAGGCGCCCATAAGTGGTCCATGACCACCGCTTTGCGTAAAACCTCCTGCCGACCCGAACTCCAGAGCATAAACCGCCCACGGCTCGATACCCATGGTTCTGGGCTAGGGGGTAGAATTCAGTGTCTTGAACTCCAGCACCCATGTGTACTGCAGGACCTGTATATAAAGAGCTGCTGCAGTTGGGAGAATCTACATCGTTTAGATTGTGCATCTATAAAGCTAATAAACTAGCACCTACAAAGCGTCCAAGAAAAACATGGCCTGTGTTTTTGATAGTATGTCTGATATTATTTTCCTGTGGAAATTTGAGAGCCGTATTGAGATCTGAAGCGGAAATGATGTTTAGAGCGTAGGAAGCAAGGTTTCCTAGTGTACAGATACTACTCGTGTTTGATTCCAGAAATGGGAACAGGAGTTATTGAGCTAGTAAGGCGATGTGATATTCACGGGTTAGTTTCACTAGTCGCGTTAGCTTTCTTTATCTCATGGTTTTCTTTTGAGTAGGAGGTTGTGAGGGTGGAATATATAATGGGGATTGGAATTGCTTTGATTCTTTGATTTGAGAACTATTTTTAGTGTTAAAATAGGTGCGTAGGATGGCTGAGCTGGAGGAATAGCATGGATATGGTTTAGTTTAAGTGGTTCATTCTATGCTTTTTGGTTGAGTTATGTGGGATCGCTTGGGAAGTAGTGATTTGGGGGGGTTGTTTGGGAGGGGAAGATGTGGAGATGGGGAGATGAGGGAGGGGAGAAATGGGATGATGATGATGCTTATTCTACTTGACTTTTTAGAAGGGATGTTGTATGATACTTCTTTGTTACGGTGAAAAGAGATAGTTCGTGCGTGTGCTTTAGGTTCTCGGTTTTGCTATATTTATTTCTTGAGATTGCTTCAGCCTATATCACACATGCATGCATGCGTCATCTCATGGCATCGAGGTTGTTGATCAAGAGA
Organism: Botrytis porri; assembly: GCF_014898465.1. NCBI lineage: Eukaryota > Fungi > Ascomycota > Leotiomycetes > Helotiales > Sclerotiniaceae > Botrytis > Botrytis porri. The sequence continues at coordinate 2,925,900 of NW_024066075.1, read as the reverse complement.
CTATTGTTACAAATGGGATGAATGGATGGATGTACTCATGCGGTGATACAAATGGCGCAGTAATATCCACGCAGTAACATTCCATACATAAACAGAAAAAAAAATCAGAAAAAAAAGAAGTGCATTCTAGAATTTTTGACCTGTTATCTTGCTCTTATATGTTTAATACAGCAATCAACGCAGATCCAAAAGGCAAAAAGGCAAAAAGGCATAGATAGATATGCAATCTCGATCAAGCTTGAGCCTGTCGCCATTGGAGTCGCTCGAGAAAACTAGATGCTTCGAGTTTGAGCGTCGTTGCGGGATATTCAGAGGTCTTTGTTTTCTGGACTCTGGAGTGGAACAACATTTGAAATTTGGAATATGTGCAGTATGGAGGGATTGTTCGCGAGCTGGAGTATTGGTGTTTTGGTTTTGCTATGTGATTTTTGCTTGATATATTTTAATTTCTTCCTAGGATTTGCTCCATTAAAATAGCCTTGAACAATCTTATCAACGACTTTACGGGAAGGTAGAGCTGCCAATAGTTTGGCTTTGGTTGGTGGTGCATCTGTATTGGAAAGTAGACTGGGTTCAGGCCCAGTCTCCTCTTCAATATCATCGTCTTCTCCTTGATCAAAATATTCTTTGACTTCTCCTATCTGATGAATATCAGTATGAGGATATTCGCGCAATGGGAAATCCTCACGTCATCAAGAATTGCAGCCCAGTGAGTAGCGCCAACATATTGCGTTTCCTTCCCGCCAATCACAACCTGCCCTGAAGGCAGTATTGTCTGTTGAACAATTGAGGGCTTATCCAAGCCAGACAATGAACCATCAGCCGTATAAATTCTTTGATCTTCCGATGAGACCCCAAGAGCCGCCGCTCTGCCAACAAGGTTTCCGGGCTCCGGGCCATCACGTGGAGGAGTATGTAGCCCAGCTACTTGTTGGGAATTCATAACATCCTTAAGCAAACTCTCTAGGTGCTTCGATTCTTTTGTGCATTGATATCGCGGCTTTCTTCTTTGGTAAGAGCGTAGGATATGAACATGATCCTATTCTATCCTTCTTTTGACATTAAATGCATAGTTGAGCTCGATCGCATTTAAGTTTGGCTCGTCGACATGGTGTACAACTCAACTGGACACGATTTCTTCTAGAATGAGCAGGAGCAGATTCTTGTGGAGTAGATGTTGATGATATATCCATTCTGATTGATATTTACATTGATCGGCGCTAACGATAAAGGCAATAACAACTGATCGTCTCGTAACGAACCACTCGGCACAGAGTACGGAGACTAAAGTGGTTGTTGATCTCAAAGAAAGTGGCGATAGTAAACAATATCAAGCACTTTGTATGAAAATCGTTGAATGTGTGATATACTGTAACGTTCTTGGTGTTCGTGATAGTCGTAAGAGCAAGGAGCCTGTTGAGGTTGCCCTTCGCCTATGCATTTCAGTCAACGAGCTTCACTCTACAGCCCCCACCCATCATACAACTCTATATAGAGTAATAAGACGGACGCCTCACTTTCTAGCCACCCCTGTTTTGAGCCACTTTTTATTATCAAAAACCTTAAAAAAAATGACATTTTCAATTCTTTTATTTACAAATATAGTTCATGAAAAGTTGACTATATACAATTTAAATTAACTAAAACTTATTCTAAAAGTTTTGGATTTTTAGAATTTTTCCAAATCAATTTTTGAAATCTCAAAATATTGATTTTTAAACTTATATATGATTTTATATAAATTTAATATTTTATTAAAATCTTTAATAACTTTTCAATAAAGATTATTAAAAATAAATTATAAATTTTTATTACAAATTTATACTATTTATAAGATAGAAAGTTCAAAAACATTAAAAAAATTCTAATAATTAAATATTTATAAGAGTATTTTTGAAATTTTTGAAATTATAGAGATTAATAATCTTTATATAATATTATATATCTCTATAAAAAAGTGAAATTCTTAAAAAACTTTTATATAGATTCAAGCTTAAAACCTTCAAGAAATTAATTAGTTTATTTTGATTACTTATAGTTAGAAAGTTATTAAAGATTTAAAAAGGATTTTAAATTTATATCTAATTCTCATTTGAAAATCTGAAAATTCCAGAATAAGCTTTGGCCAGAAAATAGGGTACCCGACTTAGTCATTGTGTCCCCGTGACAGTATATTTTCGAAACGTCTCACTCACATCTGATACTCCAGATCAAGTTGTTCAATAATCCAATATTGTCAATGAAGTAGGGGAAAATAGTAATGCTTATAAAGTTGTCGGGCGAGATCAAAATTTGGTAAAACTCGCATTCTATTTTTTAAGTTGACCCGGCGATTTATACTGGCGGTAGCGGATCTATTGTCTGGTATATTCATAAACATTTCATTTCCCTATTCAATCCAAATCAAAACAACATCAACGCCGATTTGTCTAAGCTATCAGAGAAATCGGTAGTGGTTTACAACCAGTCCTTGTCCTTACGTTAAACTAGACCGCATAACCGTCTATATCAATCCATCTTAATTCTTGTTCTAAAATCTCCATCATATTCTAGCCACCCCAAAGACGGCACTTCCATAAATCTTAATCTCCACCCACTCTATCCCAACTAAAATGATTTAGTTGATTCAGTTGGAGTCGGCAGCATCATCGTTGCCTACATCACTATCTTGCTCGTCAAACTCTTCATCTAGCTTTCCATCTAATGTCGCTACACTCTTGTTATCGTTGCCCCTTTTCAACATTATCAAAGCATGCTCATCACTTTCTGTCACACTGTTCTTTCTGTTACTTTCCCTCCTCTGCTTTCTGCTAACTAGACCTGGGAAAATTCTTGGTTCACTGCCTGAAAGATGTAGATCACTAAAGCCTCCTTCTAGTCCCCATGACTTTTCACGTCCCTTGTTGGCTGAGATTGGCGAGTTGAACGACGAGTTCGGTTGCGTGTGTTGATTTGGGGTAGCATAACCAGATGGACTATCGGTACCTTTCTGATGACTTTTGAAATGAGAATCTAGGTGTAGCTGAGAGTGGGAAGGGGGGATACGAGCAGCCTGAGCAGGATTTTGCTGGTATGATTGAGAGGGGCCATGATCGGCCACGCTAACAGAAGCTTTCATTGACGATGTTGGTGAATGTGGTCGCGGCCCTGGGAAAAAGGAATTTCCATCTGATGGGGCTGATGTTTGAATCGCTGGAGTTGACAAAGCAGTGTAACGTTCAATCCTGTTTTTTATTATTAGTATTGCATACGCTTCCTAGAGGTATCAATGGAAAAGGATCATGACTTACATGGATAGTTCTTGCATCAAAGTCTCGTGTCTAAAGCCTTCTCTGATATTTGGGACGTTGCTCTTTGCCATAGTATTGCCCTTTACTCCGGGTAGATCATAGTCTGGACCTAACCATCTCTGCTTGACGGAATGCTCAAACCCACTTTGTACGACTGAATTTTTGGCCAGTTCACACATATCCACTGCGCTTAGCTTGTAGATTTGTGCAGCGACCGAGTATTCCTCGATAAGTGGCTCCTTTGTGAAAGCGAATTGCAGAGGATCATCAGTAGAGAGAGAGACATTAAGACCTCTCTTAAAGTAGGAAAGAAAAGGGTTTCTTTCATATGCTAGGAACAGTGCATTGTTACTCAAAGGCGACATTGCTACTCCAATCTGCTCGAGATAGAAGATGTATTGTAGCAGAGGTACTTTTCGAAGCAACAAACCATGACTGATACTGTGACAGCAAAGAACTGCAGCAGCTAAATGATCAGTATCACCAGCTTCTCCACAATGAGGTCGTAGCAAGAATGTGTTGAAGCCACGCTGCTTGCGCCACACGTTCAAAGAGGAAATGTTGGCGAAGAGGTAATAGATCCAATAGCTGTAAGGAGGATTTTGCTTAGAGTCCCATACTTTTGGTACTGGGAACTTCTTGAATAACCTCCGCTCGGCTTTACTCTCATCATCTACACTATCAAATCCGATTACTCGCTGAAGGAAGATGTGGAGCTTTGGGTGGCTAGATGGGTCTTTGGTTACTTCAAAGAGAGGCTGAAACAAGTTGATGATAACTTGTTCGAAGTTCTCCATCAATCCACTAGATTTGTAAACGTCGAACAGTCGTGGGACCTGGATCAACCATCGAACGTTGTGTGAGAATAGTTTGTTGTCAACAACCCATGCTGCTAGCTTATCCCATTCGTCGATGGTTCTTCCATAGATGGAAATTCGCCATTCAACCATTTGATACTTGCTTGATTCGAGATCTGATATGACTTCTTTGGTGATTTCTGCTAGATATCTTCCGTTTATGAAATTGTCTGTCTTTAAGAAAATCGTTCTCAATCGAGATTCACCAACAGGATTATATTTTAGATTGAATTTGTCGAATCGATGGAAAGAATCGGTGTGAGCCTGAAAAGTAGTTAGAAAAGTGCAACGAAAGCAAAGAAAGTATCAACGTACATGCATATCGAGAGTGTCGATACTCAAATCATAGGAAGTCAAGTTGATACTTTGAAAAACCTCAGCTAAAGTGAGATGTTTACCATCTCTAAACATGACAATTTCATCAGGATTCTTCTTCATCTTACTCTTAATGAATCTAAGCAGATGCTTCTGGTTCATACAAGCGGAGTGATGAACGTGAGTATCCACCTTTCTAACATTGTAGAAATCTCTGTGCGGTACACGTTTACTGTCCGCCATTTCTTGATATTCATTGAGAAGGACGTAAAGATTGAATTTGCCCTCCAAATACTGCAAACGACGATAGGCAAAACTTTTACTTGGGCCATCAGATGAGACATTGAGAATCTGTTCTAAGTCCATGTAGAATTCTCTGATGTCAGGTATGTTGATTACGGGTTGTTCAAGCTCTTGAAGTTTAGAGTTTTCGTAGACCTGGAACACTCCACTTCCATCAAGTCTGAAGGTCATTTCTCCCGGTGGAGGAAGTGGAAGAAGATCTTCCATTTCGAAATCAGAACCAATGTCTTGCCCAGGCTTTCTCTTACGAAGAGGAGTTTTAGGGGCACTGCGTGCACTAGTAGCCTGTGCTTGTGACAATTCTGATGCCGCACCGCTGATCGTTTGCTGATGGCCATGAGCTTCAGCTTGAGGTGGCAATACCATGCTGTTCGCCGTACTGTTTGCTGTACTGTTTCTTGCATTTGTTGCGCCTTTATCGTCGTGCCAAGATGGCTCGGGCGGTGGTGGATAGATACTCCAGTTCGGATCATCTTTAGGATTATCACCATCTTCTTGTAATGACAGGCGAATGTATTTGTGCCTAATATCTATCACTTTTTGAATATTAGTGTAGATGGATGCGAGTTCCGCAGTTATGTGGGCGTCAGAATTGGCAAAGCCGCCTGCACCAGAGCCAAGGCCGACACCGGCACCTGCACCATGTAATCCTTCCATCTCTAGCAATGGTTTAGGTTCATGAGGAAGTCCTGGATGAGCTGCATGATCTCTAGCTTCCTTGTCTGCTCTAAGAAGGGATTCTCGTCTATCGTGTAATCCAGGGGTATGAACAAAAGTTCCCGCAGCAAGACTCGGTTCCTGAATTACAGCACTTTCTGGATGCTTTCCAAGATCTGCCAGACCAATAGGAGGAGCAGTTCTGAGTTTATTGAGATTTGGGAGATTTTGTGTGCTCGCTCCTGAAGCTTGGCTTCCAGATCTATTCAATCCTCCTTGTTCAGAATCTAAAATGTTAGAGAAGGATCTAGGTTTCAACACAGGACTAGGAACTGCAGACTTCTGAGAATGACCCCAATTGCTGCCGCTACCAGTTTTGTTGCCTTCCAACTGACTGCGTTGAAAGAATAATTTCGCATCTGTCTGGCTCATCTCTTTCTCTGCAAGATAGTCGAAGTATGCTGTTCTCTTTTGCTTGTCTCGAGCTAACATTCCACTTTGAGACATGGGCGTTTCGAGGCCGGGTGTATCATCAGATAGGAGAGCTGCCTCTGGAAGCATGTCATCTGGTTCCTCCACGAGATCTTCAGTGACCCCGAGATACCTCTCCTCCGCGATATCATTATCTATGTCGGACATGTTGGAAAATGCTAGTTTGGAGGGAACTCTTGGGGAGGAAGGTAATTTTGAAGAGGTTTGTTCTGATGATGAATCTAGATAAAATATGTTAGCCCCTCATATTTTATGTACCCTGCAACGCGGGGTTGAAGTGAAGCTGTGTGACACCAAATCTTAGGTCCTTACCAGGCATGTTTGTTTCTTTTTATGCTCTTTGGCACCGAGAAGCTTGTTATGTCTGATAGTCTAGCCAGTATCCCCAATAATCTGATCAAAGATGGCTTGTTCAAACAAGAAGAAATGGTAAATAGAAAGCAAGAAGTAAATCTTCAAGGTTGACTGTAAACGTTGGTTGTTTAACCTTGAGTCTCTATGTTCCTGGGGCTAAAAAAGCACTCCGACCGCTGTCTTGGAAGGCCTGTTAATAAGTCTGTCTACTATGGAGTGTACTAATAATTAATTGACATGAATTTGTAACTTTCGACAAATCAAAGACCAGCGAATCTTTCTTGGCCTTACTACGAAGTACAATCTGCAATCTTAGCGCCTTTCTCTCTCTATCGCGCGAAGTCAAACGCGCTTTTCCCCCTCCAGGATCGATTATTATTTGTATGTACAGTGGTGACAACAAATACTACCTATCTAGTAGCTACTAACTTTGAAGGACCGTGCCATCCATCCCCCTAGTTACTTTCCTGTCGTTGATTTATTAATCTTCGTCACCTTTCACAACTTCAACACTTCTTCCCGTTAACCAAAAATAACAACAATTAGCTTTTTTACCAAACCTCACACAAAGATGTCTGCACAAACTGGTTCTGCGGCCTCTATCAGCGACAAAGGCAAAGGCAAGAGTGCTGCTGAGCCCCAAGATGTAACCATGGGTGAGGGCGGCGACGATAGCTCCAGCGAGGAGGAAGTTGATGATGTAAGTTGCTCCCGAGAGTACTGAATACCTACTATCTCATACTGACAATATTCTTTTAGGATGCTCCACCACCAGGTAAATTCTCAAGGGCTCCACACTACTACTTCTCGAACATGAATTGACAACACACATAGCCGAGGAGGTCGAGGAGGAAGCTTCAGACAACGAAATCGATAAATCCAACATCATCCAAGGTCGTCGCACTCGTGGCAAGCAAATCGACTTTGCTGCCGCTGCCAAGGACCTTCCAGCCGACGATGATGAGGATGAGGACGATGACTTTCAATCTGAGGGCGAGGAAGATGATGAGATGGGAGGAAACTAAGGGAGAATGACGAATGTATTTTGATAGATTGGAGGAATTCGATTCACTCGACAATCACTGGTTTTCAGCGGATTTCAACACCTTTTACATTATCGCATTCACGCTCGCAGTTAGCGATGCCACATCTTTTCGTTTATTCACAAAATTTCACGACTCTAGGCATATGATTTGAAGGATTGATATGGGACATCTGGGGAATTGGGGGGTGGGGGGAAGATGCTTTTCAGCACATGGATGTGTGTACTTCTAGATACCAAACAAAAGGGGCGTCCATTGCACATTGCACATTGCACATTGCACATCGCATCCAGTTCAGATCTCCAAATCAGCGCAATTCCCCCAAGTAAAAAGTAAACCACACAGACGAAGCAAACAAACAAAACAAGCCCATTTTACATTCAATTCAGCCTTGCAAACCTTCCTCGTAATTTTTTCTGCACAGACTGGAAATCCCATCCTGATAAACCAGATAAAGAAAACCCACCGGATCCCATATTAAACAACCAGGATCATGCCCAATTTTCCCAAACTCCAAACCATTACCGCATTCTCCTTCAAACTACCAAGATAGCTACCGTGTCCCATCACACCAGAATCTAGACTCTTTCCTCTCTTTCGTTTGTGCTGTGTTTCGAAACACCATCATTGGAGGAGCGACGGGATCTCAAACAGCATATCCTTTGACAAGCGAACACATATCCCGATTGCAAAGGCAGGCCGAGTGATAAAGACGAAGAGTAGATTTCTTATCTTGTTGCGAAAGGTGTTTGTTTCGTGGATTTATTTATCTTCACATACGAACGGATTTTATACGGATTTTGTTTAAGGATATCATGGCGAATAGGTGTGTCTGATTTCTTTTCTTTTTCTTTGGTGTGCTATGTATTCTGAGACTTTGCGCATCCCATTCATTTCCTCGATCTATTTGGTAGGTATAATTCGCGAAACGGGAACGGGAAGTTAGAATTCATAAATGCGAAATACATTCTCTGCGCCAGAAACATCTTACTCTTCGACTCTTCAATGCAAACAAATATCCTCAATCTATATCTATATCTATATAAGTAACCCATATTAACATTCCCTGGAAACTCTCCACAGATTCGGCGCATCGTCTCTCCATCAACGCGATCCGCGCAGTGCGCTTTTTGAAAATTATAACCCAGGCGCAAGTTCGAGGAATGCGAGTTCGAGTCCGGCCCCAAGGGGATATGGATATAATGCGGGAGGGGGTGTAGGAGGATATTCGGGAGGAGGATATGCGGGGGGAGGGGGCTATGGGGAGAGAGAGGATAGTGCGCAGGGGTTTAGGAGCGCGACGCCGAATAGTAGGTATGTACTGGATAGCGGGTTGTGATTTTTGGTTCATGGATTGTTGTGTTGGTTTTGGGGAGGTTGGGGAAATTGGGGAGAGGGAAGAGGGTAGATGGAAGAAGCTAGATTGGGAGGATAGAAATGCACACGATGGGATATGATGAACGCAAGTGCACACATCATCCCCTCAAAAACCCCTCCAACCCAACCAATGCCTCTTGCCCATACACAAAAGAAACTAAAACTACAACTAACCCCCCACCCCTCATCTAGAGGCCAATACAGCGACGCCGTGCTCAACGAACTCGAAAGTCAAAACAATGACCAAGTAGAAGGCATCATGGGCAAAGTGCGACAACTAAAATCCGTTCGTCTTTTCCCGCTCTCCCTCCCTCCCCCTAAATCAATATCCACTAACCCTCCTCCAGATGACTATCGCCATCGGCGACGAGATCCGCGAATCCTCGGCTCTCGCGGAAAAAATGAACGATAATTTCGAAGGCGCGCGCGTGCGCATCAGAGGAACCATGAATCGCATGTTGATTATGAGTCAAAAGACGGGGGTTAGTTGGAAAGTGTGGATATTGTTTTTCGCGGCGGTTTTTGGATTGTTTTTTTGGGTGTGGGTTTTTTAGGGGGGGGGGAGAGGAGAATTGTATAAATACAAACTGCTGCATAATACGTTTACCGCAGTGCAGAACACGAAGAGAAAGGGGAGGGGAGGAGAGTAAGTCAAGCAGATTAAATTCGCGGTATCCAAAAAGAAAGAAAGGAAGGAAGAAAGGGGTAGAGCCTACTGGTACACAGTAGTAGAGTATAATAATGGATGGAATGGATGGAATGGATGGAATGGATGGAAAGCATGGAATAATACGTACGACACGAGGGCGTTATGGAGAAAATGGGTTGGTTGTATCATGTCATATCGTATTACATCGTATTATATCATATTATGAAATAGCATAGCAAATTTCATAATCACTCGATAAGATATGATTTAGTCCGTGATGGGTGATAGTTCAATGTTGGCCTGGGTTGTAAGATATGTGTTTGTGTTTGCGTGTATGCGTATATACATCACTCTACGTTTCTGTCTCCTGGGGCAAGAGAAAGGAGGAGCTGGTCATATATCCCTATATGCCTATCTATTTTATGTACATCCATACATATTGCCGTACAAAACTTGACACGAACATCAACATCAACATGAAATGCTACATGAAGAGCTTCCGAGTTTGAGGTAATGTAAAGCAAAGATGAAATTCCTACCTAGTAGGCTGGTAAAGAGGTAGCTAGGTAGATAAATCAGCCTACTCAGTACAGATATCTGAGAATGAGAAGGGGAGTGAGGACGAGAAGAGGAGGGGGATAGCTTGGTAGATCGCTAGGGAGGTAGGGAGGGAGGTATCAGAGAACATGGAGGAATGTATTACTCTGTGAATTAATACCAGACGATGATGACGATAGTAATAATAATCATCATGATAATTCTATTCCCCATTTCATAAACTCTAACATTCAAACATTCTAGAATCTATGATACTTCGATACCATAATATTACCGTACAACTACCTACCACCTACCCAGTAGACATCACCCCATTTCTCGCAGTCCATATAACACAGTATAAAAACACAAACCATGTGCATCAAGAATCCTAAACCCCAAATTAGAACTCACAAGAAATACTAAACACCACATAGATAGATACCCAACAAACTATCCATCCGCACATCTGTATACAATTTAGCGAGACCAGCCCCCCTCCAGCATTTAGCATCCAGCACCCAACATCCAACATCCAAGCGAGCGAGCGAATTATACACCTCGAAAGGAGCTTCTCAGAAAGCCCCTCTTTCAAACCAACTTCAACTTCAACTTCAACTTCAACTCCAGACCTCACACCGCAAATAATCCATTTCATCTCATGATCTAGCTCCTCTTTCATCCTGAACCCCACGCCACCCTTCTAATCTCACAATCGAGCCCCAAGCCCTTGAAATCACTAACCATTCATTCATTCATTCAAAACTTCCATCTACGCAATTCCTTCCAAATGGTTTAATCGAATGAGTGTAATGTCACCTCCTCATTTCCTCATCTCTCTATTCTTGTTTCCCTATTTCCTTCTTTCTCTACTTCATTATTTCTCCATCTCCACATCTATCTCCATCCACCCCACCCCACCTCACCCCCCCTAATTTCCTCTCCACATACATTAAACAATCTAGCTATCTACTTACCACCTTAACCACCAATGTCACAAAACCATACCACTTCGCTATCACTTATCTTCAATTCCCTACAAGAATCCGACAATTTCAAAATTTCATAGTTTCATTCATTCATCAATCGACTAACTAAGTATCATAGCATAACGGATGACCTATCATATCATGCCACCATATCACCCCATAACGACTCATATGCCACCTACCCCCCATCCCAACCTCTCCTAGATCTCTAAGAACCCCTAAATAATAAAAAACCCTGGTATATTGTCCTACTCCACCCAACCCCATCCCGCCCAATTGATACCTTTAAAGCACAGTAGAACCCCTCCCTCTCATTAACACCATTGAACTCCCAACGTATAATACAGCTTTCTCCGCATCCCCCGCATCCCCACCCCCATATTCCCTCACTCCCTCCCCACAAAAATAACCACATTAATCGCCGCCGCATACGCCTCCCTCACCGCACAACTCAAGCACGTCTTCCCCACCACCGCCACCACGGCATTCAATCCCCAATGACTACACCACGCTCTCGCCATACACTCATTATCCTCCACGCCCCAGGCCTCCACCACCAATACCGTATCCTTATCCACGCCGTCCATAAGTTCCTTAAAGCTCCACTTTGCCCCCTTCCAATCATAACCTTCTTCCCAACTCCCCTCAACCCCAAGTTCCTCCGGTTCTGGCGCCCATCCTAATTGTAAATCTTGGTTTAAATTATCACCGCCGACGCCTGCCCAATTATGGATATCGAGTAATTGATTCATGCGTGCAATTTTATACACATAATCGAAGAAAAGAGGATGAGGACCATTAGAACAAGGATATGCGGTGATGAATGAAACATCATGAGCCAACCTCAACCAGTGCGATTGGCCTTTTCTAGCGAAAACCACACAGGCATCATAAGTAGGCGGTCTCTTTCCTATTTCACTACTCCTCTTTGGAGATCCACCGTCGAGCTGCTGATTTGGTTTTGCAACTTCGAATGCTAATTTTTCAATGCGAATGTTGTCTATAGGTGGTGAGACCAAGTCTAGCTTGGGTAGCACAAATTCACTGACGGGATAGACTGGATCGCCAGGGTCAGGGGGACCAAGAGGATCAGATCGAACTCTCATACTCAGGACGTCTGTCTTAGTAATGACTTGAGGAGTCATACGTTGACGAATCCGCAACACTTGAGTGCGTTCGATATCCGTGGAAGCGAGAGCTGGGCCAACCCAACCTGCAATTTCTTGACAAGTGGGGGCAAGAACTTTACCAACGATAGATGTTGATGCCCAGTACGTACTACCTCTATATTGAAAGCCGGAGTTTGGATACATGTGTGTAAGACCTCCAAGATCAACACCTCCATCTTCGTCACAATCGATTAAAGTATTCATAAGAAGCCATGGTTGCGTGGGTCCTGGTAGTATCAAGCCAGTACAAAATGACATAGCATCTGCAGAACGATCTTCAAGAGGTGAAGCATCCGAATCTAGCTCTTTGAGAGCTTCATCTACCATAGCCAAATTAGGCCATTTCATAGCTCTTGCGAATTTGCGCAAAGCTTTAACTTGTGATCTCTTTTTGAGAAGTCTGAATTTAACTGTTTTGAAATCAGCCTTTTACCGTAAAGAATACAGACATGTGAAAACCTACTCTGCTGAAATTCATCGCCAGTTTTATACTTTTCAATGGTCATGCACTCTCTCCATTTCTTCGCAACAGCTAGGTCCCAAGAGATCCATGGTGGTAATTGTGCCAACAATCTCTCTTTTGCTTCCTCCGAATGATGTCTTGACTGGATTCTCAGTTCCAGCTCCATGCTCAACAATAACTGATGAAAAAATGCTCGATATCTTCCATGATCAGAATATGCCCCATCAGCAAAGAATTTAGCCACAACATGATTCTTAGGTTGACTAAAATCAATCCATTCACGTCTTGACAACGCAATAATCAGATCCGCAATTTGTTTCTCCATGCCCTTTTTCGCGATGAATGATTTGTCGAGATCCTTGAGTAATACTTTGTATAAACTCTTATATAACATATCCTCACTCTCATCGTCAATCCCAGCTTCCAAGTATATCAAGCGATCCAATATAATTTGCAAATCCACATCCCTCAGTGTTTGGACACTTGAGTCGCGAAGCTCAATCGGGGCATGCGGATTGCCATTTACGCTGCACCAGTGATTCAACGTAATAGTACCTCTCAACGTGCCATAATAAAAGGCCATACTAGGCTGTTCAAGAGAATCCCATGGTCGAGTTGCTTCACCTGGTCCTTGTAACCGCATTGAATCCGCCATAAATGCCCTACTGAAGATCTCCGCACGATCACTTCCCGCCCCTCCATTCCCATTACAAGTCGCATATAGCGCAAAGTATTCGTCGGAAGCATGTGCGATTGATTCCATCGTTCCTTTGAAAACGGGTACTCCATTCGCAATCAATTGCATTGCTTTTCCTTGTGATAATTCGGCGTCGTTTGATAATTCAACCGGTGGCCATTCCATCAATGGGCTGACCCTAGGCGCTCTTACACCCTCCTCCGTATATTTTGATGATTTGCCTGTACTAGGTCTTGCATGGTGAGGCGAAAGAGAGGTAGAATTACTTAGTTTATTCGAATGATGTCTCTGCGGAGAGGTAGAATGAGCATCGTCATCTGCGCGACGTCGATAATCTGTATGTGGTGAACGAGAAGTCGAGGCACTCAAATTGACCGAATGGTGTCTGCGAGGATTTTCATCATCTTCGCGATCTCTATTATCTCGATGTCGATGTTTACGGGAATAAATCGATCCATATCCATCACCCTCATCCTCTCCATCCCTTGAGTGTTTGTCTCGATTTCTCCTACTTCTCCGATGTTTTCTGCGCTCTCTCCTCGGTCTCTGTTCAAACTCCTCAATTTCTGGCTCAATCTCTGATTCCTCCTCACTCTTCTTCTTGCCCTTTAGCAAACCTACGATCTTGTCCTTAACACCAACCATTGTCGGCCTATCTGTCACTGCCTCTCACTTTTGTTCCCTTGTCGAATTATCGAATCTTCAATTTCCAGTCTCCCAAATTTCCTCACATTCATCCGTATTCGAATTCTTTTTTCCGTAATCAGTAATTGGATACCGTAAAACCCCTCATTCACAAATTCACAAGCTCACTCCAATCCAGGTCTGGTGGTGTAACAAATTCCTGAAAAGTAACAAGGCTGACTGACAGATGAACGAGTAATAATAAAAAGTCAAGTATGATGAAATATTTTGGGTCTTCATACAGACAACCATACCAACCGACACGGCAGTTCCTCGAGGCCACACCTCATCATATTGATCTCTGGGGAAACCAATATGTTCGATGTGGTCGTCATTGTCCAGACAAACGTTGGACAAATAAAGTTGCAAAAAGAGATGACCGAGTCCCTAATATCCACTATATTTTTGTTATAACAACCCTATCATCCCTATCTCTTCGGTTATCTCCCGGCTATTTCACGGTAAAGCACGTATTCATGCTTGATGAGTCGATCCACTAGGTGTGTAGTCATAGGAATCACCGAGTAAGGTGTCTTCTTCATTGCTCTCCTTACGGAGTGCATTACAGTCGTGTCAATTCCTGACGCCAAGTTATAAACTGGGGTATTACTACATCTTTAAAACTATCTACTGTTGAGTTGAGCAAACAACTTGGTATACCTATGCAGCGCTAGAAGCTCAAGCTCGCTCGAAATATACAGCCAAAGGATCCACTACCCCTCAATCATACGTTTATTTACAAATCAATCTTGAAATCCTTCACAGTTTGATTAGCCAATACCATGTTGGTTAAATCAAGTTCGTCTTCTCGGTACTTTGCCATAGCTTGTTTGTACTACACGTATATTAGTTAGCTATCACCTTCCATAATCCTCTGTTGTGGAAGCTTACCTTGAAGAAGAAATTGAGCAATAAGGACACCATAAGGGCAGCGCTGACAATCATTGGTCCAATCAAATTATCAAAATCTTTTCCGCTTCTGTCAACAATCATCTGTCGCCGCGTGTAATGCATCCAGTAGCCCCAACTTCCAGCAAAGATGGCAATAATAATATATGCAATACCCATAGCTTCTGCAATTTCATCTTTTCCTGCAGCGGTGTATAAACTAACAGCAAGAGACCCCAATAAAATGCATATGTGTTGCCATTTCAAAAATGTACGTTCATTGGCTAGCCAAACTTTAGGTTCGACTTGTAAAGGACCTGAATCCTTAATGTATTGAGTTGGTTTAGTAACACCAGGAGGCAACTGAGTACTTTTCGATCGGCGTGATTGGGCATAACGCGAGAGGGAGAAAGATGGGAATACAGATGCCAAGGTACCATATCCACCTTGACTACTTGAGCCTTGAGTTTCGTCTTCTTCATTGCCAGCATCTCCAGAAGCAGAAGAACCATCCAGATTGGATCTTCTGCCAGCTCTCTCCTCAGCAACCATTCTCTCCTCCATATACGACTTGCCTACCGGCGAGCTCACAGCAGGTTTGAAACTTGCGCTTGCTTTTTGAGAAGTTCCAATGAAGCTACCGATTACGAGATCGTTCTCGGCCTGCTTTGCTTTTCGCGTTTGATCTTCCTCCCATGCCGCTTGTGGATCTTTGCGAATATCGTCCGTCAAGTTTCCGTGCCACGAAGGATAGTCGTTGACATTATCTTCAAAGAGAGATACAGCACCTTGAAGGAATTTAGAGAAGCCTGGCGCGGCGTACACAAGATGTGACCCCATCAAATCCTGTACCCATTGAGGCTGCTTCTTGGTTGCATCATCCTTAACCTTGATTTCCAATACCGAATATGGAAATCTTGATATTTCTCCTGGGTTGATGTTGCTGAATGGATATGACATGGCACTACTATCAATGTCGCGTCGGTGCCAGCTCTTGGGATCTCTGCAAGGTCTGTCCTCGTCTATGCAATCTTCCCGGATGAATGCCAATTGAGTATCAATAGATATCCTAACTCTGTCGTCCACTGGCTTTTGAAAGGCAGTCCGAGTGTAATTAGCTCGCAAGATTGGTTGTAAACCGTTCTCCTTAATCAATGATTGAATATCGTTCACAGTCTTCTTGAAGGCCTCGATTCTTGCTTCTGGAAGCCCTTGTCGTTCCATCTTTTGTATACTCTTCTCCATTTTGTATTCACCTTTGATGAAGGAGTCGATATATTTTTCCTTTATCAAAAGCTTCTTTTCTTCGCTGGTGCCATTCTCATGTACAATCTTTTGTTCAAAGTGAAGCTCTGGATTGTCCTTCAATTGACCATACCATCTGATCCGTAGTGACATAGCATTCTCTTTCTTCTCCCTCTTTTGGTCATAAAGCGTGAAATCCGGGCTATCAAGATAGAGAGAATTGAGAGTAGGGTCAGCTTGAGGTTCGGGGCTTTTCGATGACGGTTCGCTATATACTACAGCGGGAAGTCGACG
The DNA here is from genome assembly GCF_014898465.1 of Botrytis porri. Lineage (NCBI taxonomy): Eukaryota > Fungi > Ascomycota > Leotiomycetes > Helotiales > Sclerotiniaceae > Botrytis > Botrytis porri. The sequence continues at coordinate 2,909,597 of NW_024066075.1, read as the reverse complement.
AAGGATATAGGTCTTGACTTCCAGAAGATTATCAGGGTGAACCCAAACTATAAGGAAGTTTATTAGTATACGAATTCATGTGAGGATCTAATCTACTTACATTTGTACGCAGTATACTTCTCCGGTGATTGTGACTGTGATTGAACATCAGAGGATGAAGGTACTGCAGGATCCGTATTATCATCCAGTTGTTGGCGGACAACAAAGTACATCATCGACAATTGGTTGAGCAATGCTGAATAGCCCTGTTCCGAATTAAAAGGTCTCTTCTGCAAACTCATTTGTACCATCGGCCTAATCTTGTAGTTGTTACCCCTCTTGCGATCATGTTTCTTGACAATCTTCAAGAAGGCGGTATAATTAATGCTGCTATATTTCTTCAATTCCTTTGTGTCATTGATGATCGCATCAAGCTCCTCCTCAATCTTCTTGAATTTGGAGGTGAGAGCATCGTCTTTTGATTTCCCATCTTCTGGTGCGAGTTCCTTGAGTTTCTCTCCAGTCGCATTAGCACGCTGTTCCAGTCTCTTGAATGTAGATTCTTGAAAGGATGCGATCTTTTCCAATTGGACGTTGAGGATCTCCTCGCAGAATTTAGTCTCGTCATCTGCGGTCCATGGCCTATCGTCACCCTCAGATGCTGAATCTTCTCGTAAGAGGTGTTTAAGCTTCGCATAATCGATGTATTGATCCTTCCATGGCGGATATATTGATTTCTTCAATGTCTGGCCAAAACGCATAGTGACGGTGAAATGAAACTATTGTATTTTGTGTTGTTGGTTGAATGAAAAGGAAGAGTGGAATTGGAAGTAGGAAGGATTGATTTGTGCTGAAGCTTGTGAAAGCTATAAGGTTAAGGAGGTTGGAGCTTAATGAAACCTTATACGGCGACGAAATCAAATGTTAATCAATGCTAAAAACATTCAAAAAATGACGATAACATGAAATTCAGATGAAATGTTATATATCAGTCAATATAACATCTGTCACTTGGAAAAATCATCAAATTGAATCACAGTACTATTATATAGAGCACAAATTAGAAAAATGTTGGAAGTCTCATCAATAACTTTTTGTATATCGGTATCGAAATTGTTTTTTCTTCTTCGTTTTTTTACTGTCAAATCCGAACTAGTCACTAAAAGCCTTCGTATTTATTAAAATCTCCAACCTTCACAGTGACATTCAAAAGAAATCTAACTATTCAATCCCAATTCCAACATTAATACAAATCCGCACATGTCAAAATCATAGGTATGTAATCTTACCTCCATCAATTTTCCCATTTTCCCATTTTCCATACTCCCCTCGTACTGTACAACAATCCCACCCACCCACGTGCACCCAACCAGCGATGTGATTGCACCGGCTCGTCTTCCATGCTCACCACCATCCATGTACGTACCTACGTCGTATAGTGGACATACATACATACCTACCGACGGAGTACGAAGTACTTTATACTTTGTACAAGCATTATGCATTGTATCATCGGAACTAGGATATCGATGGATTTATCCACTGGTTGTCTTCCGGTTGGTCGGGCAATATGTGTATGGAAAAGAAATAAAAAATCTTGACTTTACCAATGACAATGTAAGATCTGACTAATTAATCAGATGCCACGATGGGATGGATACCTACAGAGTGGTAGCATGAGATAGCATCTAAATGGCCGACAGAAGCCTCACGCCAAATTGGATTTACAGATATATTGGAATATCTATGTGTACATATCTACTCAAAATGCCATGTCGCCAATCATAATGCGATATCGATTTGTATTTGATGTAAACTTTGATTTTCTTTCTTTGCTGACTCTTCTCGTTCACTCGCAAATACATCATTTATGTACAAATAATAGTAAGTGAAAGGCAATTCAAACCAGTCCAACTCCCTCGCACGCGTCAATCGTCATCATCGACTGTCCAAAGAAGTGTTCGCACTCGCTGGTATCGTAAAAAGCATAACCATCATGAAGCCATATTGCACAATTGATGAACCCTGCCGCCTGTCTCCCCTTTTTCCTCCCATGAACAATGCATATAAAGTAGTCCGACCATTATTTTTGAACACCGAATCGTGTCGTTATTCATTTCGTTCTCCCAGTAATGCCAGAAATATACTTTTGATATGTTCATTCTAGAATGTAAATATTCATACCATTACAATGCAAGCGTCGATGCAAATATGTTGAATGTAAGTAAATTTGTAAGTGGGTGTGTCGTGCTTTATGTTGCAGCTGCGGCGATTTGGATAGGAGCGCGCTCAGCGCGTCCTAAAGTCTCGCGATGAGGGCCACGGGCTAGGATTTCGGATGCGTTGTTCTTAACAATTCCACCAGTGACAGGCAAAGAGGTAGATCCCTCCAAGAAGCGATCACACTCTCTAGCACATTGTCTGCCTTCGTTGATACCCCTAAATTCTGTTAGAAAACTATATCAAGATAAAATTGTAGTCTGTGATTTATGACTTACCAAACGATGAGAGATTGTCCACGACGACAATCTCCTGCAGCGAAGATACCCTCAACATTGGTAGAGTACTTGCCAGGAGCAGTCTTGACATTCTTGCGGCCATCCTTCTCAATGTCATCGCCGAGAACACGATCCTCGGGACCGAGGAAACCCATAGACAAAAGGACAAGATCAGCTGGGAAGAATTGTTGGGATCCTTCGATCTTCTTCATGTCCCAGCCACCAGTGGAAGATTTGGTCCATTCGACACGAATAGTGTTGATACCCTTAACCTTTCCAGTTCCATCATCGACAAACTCTTCAGACATGACACAGTATTCACGAGGATCTTTGCCCATGTGCTGCTTTACCTCGGTGTGACCATAGTCTACACGGTAGACACGTGGCCATTGGGGCCATGGGTTATCACGGGCACGCTCGTTTGGTGGCTGAGGTAAAAGTTCAAAGTTTGTGACTGACTTGGCACCGTGTCGGACGGAAGTACCGATGCAATCGTTTCCAGTATCACCACCACCGATTACAACAACATGCTTGCCCTTAGCGGAGATGTATTCGTCATCAGCAAGCTCTGAGTCAAGTAGAGACTTGGTGTTGCGGTGCAAGAATTGCATAGCAAAATGAATACCCTCAAGGCTTCGGTTCTTGATTGGGAGATCACGAGCAACAGTAGCTCCAGTAGCGATGACTACTGCGTCGTTTTCAGCCTTGAGATCCATAAGTTGAACATCTTGACCAACTGCAACGTTAGTCTTGAATGTGATCCCCTCGGCAGCCATGAAATCTGTACGGCGCTTGACAATTTTCTTGTCAAGCTTCATGTTAGGGATACCATACATGAGCAGACCTCCAGCACGGTCAGCACGTTCATAGACAGTGACTTTATGGCCAGCTTTGTTGAGTTGATCAGCGCAAGCAAGACCAGCTGGTCCAGAACCAATGATTGCGACAGTCTTGCCAGTGCGGACCTTTGGTTCTTGTGGAATCATCCATCCCATATCGAATCCACGATCAATGATGGCACATTCAATTGATTTGATTCCAACAGGATCTTCATTGATACCAAGCACGCATGCACCTTCGCAAGGAGCAGGACAGACGCGACCGGTAAATTCCGGAAAATTGTTGGTCAGGAGAAGTCTATTAAGAGCATCTCGCCATTGGTTTTCTAAAGAGGGGTTGAATGTTAGACTTGAGGTCGGGTAAGGGGGGGGGAAGAGGGTGGAGCGGAGCGGAGCGGGGAAGGGATGGAGTGACGGAAAGGGAAGGAGCGACGAGAAGGAGGAGGGAAGACAAGAAGGGAGAGGAGATGCCAAAAGGGGGGGAGAACGTACGGAATACCAACTCGTTCCATTTAGGAATGATATTGGAGATGGGGCAACCTGAATCAGATTGACAGAACGGAACACCACAGTCCATGCAACGAGCAGCTTGATATTTGAGCTCATCTTCATCGAGACGCTTCGAAAGTTCAGCCCAGTCGCGAGTTCTGGTCTTGGCTGAGCGATACTTCTCGGATCTACGTTGATACTTCATGAAACCCTTTGTTTTGTCCAAAACTAAAGATCTCTTTTTTTCAACGGCAGAATCACCAATAGTCTCTTCGATATCCTGGAGATCAGATGGCTTCTTGTTCTCCTTTTGGTTCTTCTCGTGTTGTTCACGAACTGGGTTTCCTGGGAGGAATGGCAAGGCAAATCTTGCCTTCTTGGCAGCAGCAGCCTTGGCAGCTTCTTCCTGTAGAACACGCTTGTAATCGACAGGCAAAACCTTGACGAATCGACGTAGTGCTCTGTTGAAGTCAAGGAGAATGCGGGCAGCAAGTTCCGAGCCAGTGTAGTGATGGTGATCTTCAACCAAGCTTCGGACGAATGCAATTTCAGCTGGATCATCAATGCCTGAAGCTTCGACCATCTCCGTGTTCAGCTTAGACATGAAATCTTGTTGGATATCGAGAATGTATGCGATACCACCGGACATACCGGCAGCAAAGTTACGTCCGGTAGATCCCAAGATAAGAACACGACCACCAGTCATGTACTCGCAACCGTGGTCACCGACACCCTCGACAACTGCTGTAGCTCCAGAGTTTCGGACAGCGAATCTCTCGGCAGCAACACCACGGAAAAAGACAGTTCCGCTAGTTGCACCATAGAGACAGACGTTACCTACAATGACGTTCTCTTCAGCCTTGAAGACGGCAGAACGGGGTGGGTAAACAATCAAACGACCACCTGAAAGACCCTTTCCTACGTAATCGTTTGCGTCACCTTCAAGCTCTAGAGTAACACCAGGAGCAAGGAATGCACCGAAGGATTGACCGGCGGATCCCTTAATATTGACATGGACGGTATCCATGGGCAATCCATCCTCACCATATCTCTTCGAGATTTGGTATGACAGAGAAGTACCCATAGCACGGTCGGTGTTGACAATGTCACACTCAATGCGTGAAGGAAGACCCTTATCGAGAGTTAACTCAGCTTCAGAGATCAACTTGTTGTCAAGGCGGACGTAAAGTCTGTGATCTTGTTTGCGGACGTTAAAGGTAGCAACTCCAGGTCTGAGCTTGTGGGCAGGAGTAAGAATGAGAGACAAATCGATGTTGCTAGTCTTCTTAGTGCGGAGATCATCTCGTACTCTCAGACATTCAGCATGCCCGACCATCTCATTGATTGTTCTGAAACCAAGCTTGGCCATGATGGCTCTCAATTCGTTTGCAATGTAATAAAAGAAGTTTATAACATGCTCTGGAGTACCTTGGAACTTCTTTCTAAGCTCGGGATCTTGCGTGGCGATGCCTAGCGAGTAATTAGTAGATGATCAATAAATAAAAGATGTGATAGGGTTACATACCAACAGGGCAAGTATTCCTGAATAGTAATTAGCAAATGGTCAAAAATGAGGTGATAAGGTTTTCTTACAAGTGACATTTTCTCATCATAATACATCCCATGGCAATGAGAGGGGTGGTAGCAAAACCCCATTCTTCCGCACCAAGCAGACATGCAATTGCAACATCACGACCAGTTCGAAGTTGGCCATCAGTTTGAACAACAACACGACCACGGAGATCGTTCAAAACTAAAGTTTGATGGGTCTCAGCGAGACCAAGTTCCCATGGCAAACCGGCATATTTGATACCAGTCCATCGAGAAGCACCAGTTCCACCGTCGTGTCCAGAGATCAAGATGTGATCAGCCTTCGCCTTGGCAACACCAGAAGCGACTATGCCCACACCAGTCTCAGACACAAGTTTGACAGATACTCGGGAACGAGGATTGGCACACTTGAGATCGTAGATCAGTTGCTTCAAATCTTCAATAGAGTAGATATCGTGATGAGGAGGTGGCGAGATAAGACCAACACCAGGGGTAGAATGACGAGTTCTGGCAATAGACTGTGACACTTTATGACCAGGAAGCTCACCACCCTCTCCGGGTTTAGCACCTTGAGCCATCTTAATTTGAAGCTCATCTGAATCAGCAAGGTAATTAGAAGTAACACCGAATCTCCCAGATGCAACTTGTTTGATAGCTGATCTCATGGTATCACCATTTGACATGACCTCGGAACGTTCTGGGTCTTCACCACCTTCTCCCGTGTTGGATTTACCACCGAGACGATTCATCGCAACAGCAAGAGTGGAATGCGACTCCATAGAAATGGAACCGTAAGACATGGCACCAGTACAGAATCTTCTGACAATCTCCGTCCATGGTTCGACCTGGTCAATTGGGACTGGATTACTTTCCTCAAAATTGAAGTCGAGAAGACCTCGTAAGGTACAAGATTTGATCTGTTCGTACTCGGAAAGTGAGTAAGCCTCATATGACTTATCGTTCTTGGTTCTAACGGCATCTTGGATGTTGGCAATAGAGGTAGGGTCATTGATATGAGGTTCACCACCATCACGCCAATGATATTCGCCAGATTCAACAAGACCTGGGATGGTAACAGTGTATCGTGATGGGAAACCCTTCTCGTGGAATCTGAAAGCATCTTCGGCAATTTGTTCAAAAGTGATACCCTTAATTCTTGTAGCGGTACCCTTGAAGCATCGATCGACCACAGAATCATCTATACCAAGAGCTTCAAAGATTTGAGCACCTTTGTAACTCGCGAGTGTAGAAATACCCATCTTACTCATGACCTTCAGAATACCACCATCGGCAGAATACTTGTAGTTGCGGATGAGTTGGTCATCACTGAGCTTCTTTCTGACGAGGCCTTCACGGTTCAGCTTGATGATACATTCCATTGCAAGATATGGGTTGACGGCGTCTACACCGTATCCGACAAGCACGCACATATGGTGAACCTCACGAGCTTCAGCGGTTTCGACTACTAAAGCAACATGGGATCTCCACTTGTTGTTAACGAGATGGTGATGGACCATTCCGGAAGCGAGAAGAGTTGAAACTGAGACTCGGTCGGCGGATGTTGCACGATCGGAAAGAATGATAATTGAATCCTTGTTATCAATGGCAGCAGTTGCTTCGTTACAAATATAATCCAAATGTTTAAGATATCCTTCAACACCTTCGGATCTTGGGAATGTCAAGTCAATGACTTTGGAAGTCCATTTTGAATAGAACTTGTTGATGTTCTTGAGGGCATTGAACTCGGGGATAGAGAGAATAGGCGTTGGAAGTAACAGTCTACCGCATTGTGATGACTCCATGCCCAACAAGTTTCCTTGAGGGCCAACGTAACAATCGAGCGACATGACAATAGCTTCTCTAATGGGATCGATAGGGGGATTGGTGACTTGGGCGAAAAGTTGACGGAAATATTCGTACAATAAGCGAGGTGCATCGGCAAGACATGCGAGAGGTGCATCGTTACCCATAGAGCCAAGGGCCTCCTTTTCATCAGAAGCCATTGGTGCAAGGACCAAAGAAACCTGCTCAAAAGTGTACCCAAAAGCTTTCAGAAGGGCGTCCTCTTGAATAGTACTAGCATCGGGCTTTGGTTCCAAGTCAACAGTACCTTGAGTTAACAATTTTTCATAAACTTTAGGTAAGCTAACAAGCTCCTTGTGAAGCCAAGATCGGAAATCATGACGTTTAGCCACAGTGTTCTTCAGTTCTGCATCATCGATGATGCGTCCCGCGACGGTGTCAACGAGAAGCATCTTTCCTGGTTGCAAACGGCCCTTGAGGACAACACGTTCTGGATCCACTTGAATAGTACCAACTTCAGAAGCGCAAATGATTCTGTCATCATCCATAACATAGTATCTACATGGTCGAAGACCGTTTCTGTCCAGATTTGCACCGCAGTATCTACCATCAGCGAATGTGAAAAGTGCAGGTCCATCCCAAGGTTCCATTTGACAAGCGGCCCACTCGTAGAAAGCAGCCTTCGCTGGGTCCATGGCGGCATTGTCTTGCCATGCTTCTGGAACCATCAGCATAACAGCTTCAGGCAGAGAAAGAACTCCATTGATAGTGAGTAGCTCAAGCACGTTATCAAATGCAGCTGAGTCAGAGCCTCCATCTTCGACGATCGGGTATAGCGATTCAAGTTCTTCACCGAAAACATCAGATTGCATTACACCTTCTCGGGCACGCATCCAGTTCTTGTTTCCGCGGAGGGTGTTAATTTCACCTATGGCTACAGTTAGTATCAAGGCTAATTTAAGCAATTTACTTGTGCCATACCATTGTGAGCTGCCCATCGTAATGGTTGAGCACGATCCCATGAGGGGAAAGTATTTGTAGAGAAACGGGAATGCACAAGGGCAAAATGGGCTTCGTAATCGGCGTTCACCAGATCATAGAAATACTGATAAACCTGTATAGGGGCGAGTTGACCCTTGTAAACAATGTTCTTGTTAGAAAGAGAACACAGATAGAACCAATTGTGTAAACCAATTGTATGGGTTGCACGCTTTCGGAGTACATAGAGTTGTCTTTCGAAAAGTTTCTCATCAAATAGCTCAGGGTCGGTAATTTCGGGCGAGGTTCCTGGGCCATATGCAGATGCTAGCACTACGAAGGGCTGCAATATGATAGGCTCACGAGATGCAGCAGCAGGACCAAGGAGAGTAGAATCTTTAGGAGGTTCTCGCCAGCCTAGTACTCTTAATCCTAGAGATTCAGAGATCTCTTCCAATTGTTTCTTTGATTCTTGTAGAGTTTCCTCATCTGGCTTGAAGAAGAGATTTCCCACGGCATATTGACCTAACGGTGGAAGCTTGATATCTGTCTCGCGCTCGAAATTTTTGATAAAGAATTTGTGAGGAATAGATGTCATAACACCAGCACCATCTCCGTCTCTCGCATCTGAACCTACGGCACCTCGATGGGTCATATTACAAAGAAGATTTCGTGCTGGAAGTGACAAGGTTAGCAAATGTGCACTACCAATGAAATATAAGAGGCCTACCATCGCTAACGATTTTGTGGCTGGGTTTGCCTTTAATGTTACTATATTGAGATTAGACATGTTCCCCGAGGTGCGAATTCACAGTTCTCACCAAGCAAAACCAACACCACAAGCATCCTTCTCCAAGCTAGGATCATACAGACCCCTGTTTTATGATTAGTGAAGTTCAAAAAGAGGTTATAGTCGACAGTGGTACTCACTGCTTCACTGGGAGTGCTCCGGCCCATGAATCATTTCCCTCAGCCTCATATTGATATTGATTGTAAGGCTCATTCCTCGCATCAATCTCAGTTTGTCTGTCGTTAAAATCTTCCGCCCTTCCAATGCCCATCGTAGGCAAGGCAGCCGGCGATTGTGGGATCGATTTCGTTTTGACGTTGAGAGCGCAGCTCTTTATTCTTTATTGGGTTGAGGTATGAAGTGTGAAGGTTTTGAGTTCGTGCAAATAATGTTTTCTGGTATCTCGAAGAGGAAATTAGCTCAAGGTATGGAAGAATTTTGGTTGTCAAACAAAGAACTTTTCTTTTCTCAGCAAGATTTCTTGACGATTGTGCGGAGTAAATTTTGTGCTAAGTCCAACACTTGATTGACTTAGCGCAGAAGATATGTAATATGTAACTTCCTCCTTGCGGTATGAAAATCGATTGATTGATCTGGCGTTGAAAAACAAAACAAATGTGCCCTCTTGGTAGAAGATCTTTTCATCTGTGTAAATGGTTGAAGTTTGTGGATCGAATCAATTGCCACGTCCAGTTATTTTGGTAATAATTGAAGTATTACTGGCTGTGTGAATTTTGTTTGGACATCATAATAGTGGGCAGCGTTCCAGATAAGACGAGGGGCGAGGGGTATGAAAAAGGAATTCCACGTACAAAAAAAGTCTATTGCTTCAAAATGGTTTGGATGTTTTGCCACGACAACAACTGCACGAAGACTGAAGGAGGTAGATAGATACACTTTGGGGTATTTGATCTGACGAAGAGGAGGATCGAGTTCAGTTTAAGAGGGAGGCAGGCTTTTATGAGAAAGATGATCTCCAAACAGAGGTGGAGAATGAATATCCAGCGCGAATCGGAGCAGGCCGTCCAAAATTGTCCAATAATTTGGTTGATACTAGGTACGCGGCTGCTGATTCAATAATTTGAATTTGTTGATTTTCATTCACTTGATTGCACTTACGAGTACCGGTATTATTAGACTTATTAGACTTATTAGACTTATTAGACTTATTAGACTTATTAGACTTATTAGACTCATTAGACTCATTAGACTTATCACACTATTACACCTATGACACCTATGACACCTATTGCCGGTATACCTAATACACTTTTTCCCGCACTTACTAGAAACCTACCTAGGACCTGAGGAAAGGTAAAAAGGGACCTAGTATGTGCCACTCGGGAAAGTCTTCTCTATAAGACTTTCCACTACCTAGGTGATCAAGACTATCGGGAGGTCCATACAGGTATTTCAATCTTCCTACAACCATTTCATTTTACAACTCCAAGTCAAGAAGAGAGTCTTGGGGATTCATATGTAGTACGGGACCTGATAGATTGCTATCACAGTCATATAAAAAAATATCAAGTTGGTGAAGCTCTTTAGACCCATGCTGACCATTTCTCCCACGCCTATGGATTGAAACAACCGATACGTTTATTAGTTCCCCCACACTCGTCTGCATCGACTAGGGCAAGGATCTTTGCATGGTGTGAATTGGCCAGTTCTCTAATCGACCAATGAAATATCTCACCGAGAACGATTTCATGGAACTCGACTCTCATTATAAGTTAAGATCTCGGCCGATGTCGCTCCAGTCAAGTTTGGTCAATATATAGGAAGATTTTATGGGTTACATTACCTATGTTGGACAGACCATTGGATCAACAACACTACTCTCCGGAGATACCCCAACATGTGTAGAAGAATGTAGCCAGGCCAGGATAGGCATACGATGATCCTCATTCAGCATGAGATATGAGATCAGATTGGGAACAACGTTGAGGTGATAATATCGATCTCTGAATGGATTCCCATTGGTAGCGGCGGCAAGGATCCCCGCCATGCAAAAAAAAAAATTACACACAGGAACATGAACATCTAGAGGTCCGACCAATTACGAGCTTCAGATAGGCAGATTACCATTGAGATTGATTGAGTGAGGGGTATGTCCCCCAGCCCATGGTCATCCAGCTATGAAGGAAATATCTATCCCAGCTTCAAGTGCATGCAGCATTGCAGAGGGTAGACAAGCAAATCCGACGTTTTTCTTCATGCGAGTCGCTTGTTGACATGTGTCATAACTCACTCTCGCTCGTCGAAAAAGTCTATGAGCATTGAGAAGCAAAAGAGAATTCTCCGGATCCGACCGATGCATTCAGCACGAGGTCTTGGGTTGGGCAGAAAAAGTAATCAAATTCATTCGACACCATACGAGAAATCTTCTCCGATCACATCATGGAGACTTGGAAGGTAACTGTTTGTCAGAACAATATTGCTGCGACGCGTTTTTGCTTGAAATATCGGGAGAGATCGGGGACTCAAGACGAGGCTAGAATATGACATTCATTTATTAGTGATTCAGCATTGTTTTATGTACGAAGTACGATGTAGACCAGGGGTTTATATAATAGGACAGCACGATCAGAGATCAGAGCAACTCGTACCGATACCTTTTCAGGGTGACTGTAAAGTTCAAATGGCCTGCTACCGGTACTCTGTACAGATCTAAATTCTAGACTTGGTACACTTTGAGAAGATCGATAGTTCCAACAGGGAACAAGCAGAAGCAGAATCATATCTCATACTTTAGGAAACTACGGGAAAACGAGCCGAGATAGAAGGAAGGTGTCTACATAGTACTCGTAGATGAACAACATTTGATGAGATATATGGCTCTATCAACCATCATTTCTGTGAATACGGGAGAAGAACCTTGACGAATCCGAATCCTAACCGAACGTGGTTGGGAAACATTTTAATTCTGCCATGGTCAAGGTTATTTCACCGCCAGGACGAGGCTGCACCGCTCGCAACCATCCCGCAAGGCTGACTTAAGTTTCGAGCTAAGGCTCAAAGGAAAGAAGAGGCAGGCTATCGAGTTAGGTATAACAATTCTAGAATTCCTTCATGAGCACCACCATTTCAGCATCATAGTACGCCTTACCAACAACATATAACTGCTTCATCATCACCGTGTTCCCCAAGTACCAAACAATTACAATCATGTTTTCCCTTCCAAATCTTGCCCCGACAGACGTGCGTACATCTCATCGTCCACAAGCTTTGTTTGCCTGAAAGTCGCAACTAACTCGCACATCACAGTCCTACAATCTCTGGTACACATCATCTCATAGCAACATTCTCCAGCACACAGAACCCACGAACAATGCATTTGATCATACGGCTCCCCATGTCACATCAAACCAAAACCACGGCTCACGTCGTCAACAAGCCAGTAATAGAACACCTCTAGCACGACTACGCTTAGATGAAGAATACATCGAGAGGAGAAAACAAAATGTGCAAAACTGGGGAAGCTCCTGGATTAAACCTCCCGGAGTAGCAAAATCATTACATCAATTGAGAGAAGAGAAGAGAGAAATGGAAGAACATCAAGAAGCAATGAGACGAGAACAATTAGCACAAGAACTTGCCGAGGCGGAACAGGCGGAAACAGAGGCAATGATACCGGCTGAGAATATGGAGGGTGAAATGGACGGAATGGTGGATCTTGATGATGAGATTCCTGATGCAGATGAGACGGGAATGGGACCTAGTAATTCATCCGATGCGAGTGAAGATGATGAAGAAGATGAGGAAAACGTTCTCGAGGATGTTCCTAGAGCACTCGCAGCTTCTCGTATGACAGATGAAGCTTACAGAGATGCGATAACACGTCTCGGAGCTCCCAGAGGTTCAATGCTAGAAGATGATGGCGCTTCGACTATTGCCGAGGAAGAGCAATCGCAAATGCTACAAGAGGAAGATTTGGTTCATGAGCATGAAGAAGATAATCAAGATGAAGATATGGAAGTCGATCTTGATGATGATATTCCTGAAGCTGATGAAGGATATGAACATACGGATACAGAAGATGAAATTGATAGCACTGAGGAGGAAAGTGAAGATGAAAGTCTTCCTCCTGGAAATCATGGAGGTCATGGTGCGAGTATGGTGAGGAGTGATGGGACGCAAAATTCAATGGACCTTTCGAATCTCATATCGCATGATAGTAGCGTGTTATATAGTAGTCCTCGGGGAGCAAGATGATGATGCATGATTCGTTCATAGATATAGCTACGATTCTTAAAGGCAAATACACAGTTAAGGGCTGACGAGCAATATCCTTTGTAGAATCTTGGGGTATGATCAGGCACGAAGTACAAGAGTAGGATGCCTCTTGATTCGTTCTAATACCACCAATTGTAGACACAACGCCGTGACAACAAAGGGATTCATCACATACCATATCAATCTCGGGGCAAAAAACAGGCGTATAGGACGAGACCTGGAGAAAATTCTAATTCATCGGAAGAGATAAGAGATATCAAATCACTACGGCGTCATGGAGTATACATCTTTTTTTTTTTTTCTCCAGATACCCCAATATAGATTTTTTAAGCTTTTTTCTACTCGGTTTTTCTTGTTTTCGATTTTTTCTAGTGATGTGAAGTGATAGGAAGTGATTGTGCTATTTTATTTAGGAAGTGAATAATAATCATTATGATGATGATGATGATGATGATGATGATAATAAGCTTGGTGGATGTGTGAGTGGGGAGTTTAGTGTGCGAACTCGAGCTCGAGCTCGAAGGGATGTTTGAGAATTGGTGATTGTTGGGAGTGAGGGAGTGAGGGAATGACGGTGATGGGCATTAGATATTGATGAATGGTAGATGGTAAGGAGGGAGAAGGGTGAGGGGTGAATTGGGAGTGAGGCAGTTGAATGTTGAATGTTGAATGTTGAATGTTGATACATGGGTGGTAAAGAGGGGGAGGGGTGGGTTAATGGGTTGAGGGGAGGGTGGAGAAGTGGATGGATGGAGAAGTGGTCTTGGGGAGAAGGGGAGGGAAGGGAGAGGGGAGTATAGGAAAATAGTTGGTTATTGGGAAGGGAGGAGCCGACGAGAGGGAGAGGTAGAGAGTTGTTTGTTGGGACTTGGAAATGGTAATTAGTGACTTGATTGGTTTGAGGAGGGGGTGTAGGGAGGAGAAGGAGCAGTAAAAGCTGGTTGGCCGTTTGGATGGATGAATGGATGGGAAAATGTATGAGGGTTTGGAATTGAGGTGTGGGTCATGGAAACATGGAATTTGGAACTTAGAATCCGAAAGGAAGGGAACATGATGAAGTAAATAGCTAGCTTTGGCAATTTGGACTTGAAATGAGCGTGAGCATTGAGAGCTCGAACGAAATTAGGTTGGATTGGATTGGAACTGAATGGAATCAGTATAGAATTGGAATGGGGATTGTGAGATGTTATATGGAAGATGGGAGATGAGAGATGAGAGATGAGAAGTTTGTGATTTGAGGGGAGGGATTGTGATGGATTAGGAAAATGGGAAAGGGGAAAGAGTGATGTGATTGCGGGTGTCAGGTAGAGATTCGGAGATGAGGGGAGGAATGGTGGGTTGGGGATTGGTGACTGAGGATCAGGAAATGGATTATGGAGGGGAAGAAAATAAAGAGAAAGAAATAAGATCTTGGATATAAAAGATGTAATGAAATGATAAGATGGCATTTAGAAAATCAACTCGTATGGAGATTTTCTTAGTGAGTTCGCTACGAAGAATGTGCAAATGTATAAATACCTATGTGTATACATATATATATATGTGTGTGTGTGTGTGTGTGTGTGTGTGTGTAGCGCGTATATACATCTTAATCATAGCCCCCCTTTGTATATCTTTAACCAACTACTCCATCCTCTCACCCTTACATCTTCTCAGCCCCAAACCCCCAAAATCTCCCTAATCCTCCATTTCAGCCCCATGTTAACCCATCTTATCCCTTTTTTTTTTCTTCCTCTCGCTCTTCCTCTCCCCTTCTCTCCTTCACCTCGAAATCGCAAACACCATCAAGGTAAACATTGACCTATCATCAGTCAGTTCCAAAATTTTCAACCAGCTCTCCTCGAGTCCCAGATTCCCAGACTCAAGAAATAAAAATTGAAAATAAAAATATACTCACTATAATAAGCATTGTTAATTTTACAACTCCCACTCGCGCACACCGTCGGTCCAGTATACCCTGTTCCTCCACACTGTCCATAAAGCGTTTGCTGAGCCCCACTCGCAAAAGAAGTAGTCGTGCTTCCTGTACTAGACGTGCTCATTTTCGTCGTAAGAGTAGTAATTGGTGCCGATGTCGATGGCAATGAAGAGGTCAAAGAAGTAGTCGTCACACCCACGCTCGTAGAAGTAAAAGTAAAAGTAGAAGTCGATCCCAACCCCGTGCTAGTGCTCGCACCAAGACTCGAAAGTGTCCCGGTTAAGCGAATATCACGACTACTAGCAGCTACATATACATTAAATGTCCCAGATGGTAGAATCCACGACTGAGTCGTCGTATTCCAATAACTGAGATCTTTTCTTCTAAGCGAAAAGGTTACGCTGTTCGCGACGCCAGCTGCGAGATTAATTTTCTTAAACCCGCGGAGTTGTTTCGGGGGGAGTATTAGGAACCGAGCTCGGGAATCCAATATAAAGCTGCGCGACTTCCGCGCCGGAAACCGTGCCATTATTTTTGATCGACACCGAGACTGTAGCGATGTTATCGTAGAGATTTGCTTTTCCTCCCGGCAAAAGAGCGCTATTTCCAGGCGTCGTAGAAAGAGAGGAGATAACGAGATTCGCATATGAAAACGAAGTATAACTCAACCCAAACCCAAATTCATAACGCGGTGCGATGGAACTCTGATCAAAATGTCTGTAATCGATAAACAATCCCTCGGAATAACTATCATCACCACTCGCAATGGCAGTGCCATAATCAGCCTGCGTCTTGGCGATTGTGTAAGGGAGTTTTCCGGACGGAGACACAGAACCGTATAGGATATCTACGAGTGCGTTTCCGGATTCTTGACCCGGGAGACCGGCCCAGACGATGGCGATGACGTTGGGGAGAGCGATGATGCTTTCGAGGATTAGCGGACCCACGCTGTGGATTACGACGATTGTGTTTTTGTTTACGGCGGCGACGGCGGTGACGAGTGCGTTTCCCGAGTGCCAGGGATCGAGATTTATGCGGTCGCCTTTTGATCCTTCGACCTGATTAGAGGGTAAGTAAAAGATGGGTTAAATGCACTTTGAGAACCTACTGTTATATATTCTTCGCCTGCATCGGAATTGATAAACACAATAGCTGTAGCAGCAGCACTTGCAACTGAAGCTCCTGTTGATGTTGAATCTGTATTTGAAAGAGTCAATGTCGTGCCATCTGTAGCGGCCTTGACTTTTAATGCATCATATGGTGCAACTAAATATGGAAAGTCGGCTGTTCCGGAGCCCCAGCCCTATATATCACAATTAGATCTATTTTTTTTCCGAATCAAGAGTAATAACGCCCAGAAGAGAGAAAACTACGTGACTCACCATAGCCAAAGTCCCTGTATCACAACCCCTATCTGTACATGCATTTGCCCCAGCTGGATTGACAATAGCATCTTGACCAATCACTGCTAAACTGACCGGTTTCTTAAGCGGCAATGCATTATTGGTATTCTTCAAAAGAACAATTCCATCGCGAGCAACAGCCCGAGCAACAGTATTATGGTTTGAAGAAACATTGGGTCCGCCGACTCCACCATTCCAGGAACTCCAGCCGGTCACATCGGGATAATTTGTATCTTGACCGATATAATACCAGGAGGCTAGAATACGAGTTGCCATATCATCAAGACGGGATTGAGGAACGGTGCCGCTGTGGGATTGTTAGATAGGATGCATGAGTGTAATCAATGATGAAGGTATTGTTTGGAGACTTACGCAGTCACGGCATTGAGAAGATTGCTTCCCCATATGAAATTATTGTCGCCGAAATTATCTCCTGGCATCGCCATATCCATTCCTGCATTTGCACTGCCTGTTGTGGTTTTCTGCGCTGCCCAATCTGTACACTCGTCAGAAATTCGCAACATGACAACATCTTAGAAATGGTGAGATTTGATACATACCACTAACAACATAACCTTGAAAATCCAATTCATTTTTTAATAATCCCGTAAGTAAAGCTTGATTTTCACAAGCGTACGAGCTGTTAAACCTGTTGTATGAACACATTACTGATGCAACATTTGCCTTGACTGCTTCAGCAAAGGGCCAGAGATATAACTATATCGTTATAAGAATCATGCCTAATCTGTGATGGTAGGTGGACACGCACCTCGTGATTAACTCTATCGACAATATTCGCACTCATTGTTCCGCGATTCAATTCCTGTTCATTCCCAACTAGAAGACATAGTTAGATAGCGAATACTATGAATTTGCAATAACTCACGGTAATGTTTTGCGCATGCTTGGACACCCGCTGCTTGCATGCCTTCTACCGTCTATGAGTACAACGTCAATATATGTCATTTAGTTTCTCGGCAAATTTGTGAAAGGTGACGGAATGAAGTCTTACATTCGCTATAGCAACACCAGAAAGATAAGGATCGTTACTAAACCCTTCCCAATTTCTTCTCCCTGTTCAATATGAGTATTCTCTCAGATAATTCTCTAAGGAATAGGAGATAGCGAGCTACGAACCACTGGAATTTTCCCTAAAGGTCCAGCCACAGGACCTAATTGATTATGAACACCAAGTGCTTTGGCCTCGGCTCCTATCATGTGAAATGAGCTTCTATCTCCCGGAATTTTCGTCTCTACCACATCAGTCACAAGATGGATGCCATCATACCTAAAGCATTACCCCTTGCATACATCAACTCTGTATCCCACGTGCTACCTGTAGTAATTCCAGCAGGAAACGCCGTTACTTTTTGAGCATATCGAATTCTATCTCATATCAATATCAACAACATGAACCATCATCTTTCTTCAGTGGTCAATTCATTCTTTCACAATTCACAGAAAAGTTACGTACCCCAAAGGACCATCTTGTAAACAGAAGGCCGGCCATCCAATCGAAGGAATAGCAGCGGTATTGCCAACACATGGCCCCTTCTCCCACCCAACTCCTGTAACTAGCGTAACTTTGTTCGCATTCGTGAGTTTGGCCAAAGCTGTTTTAGCTTTGGTATATGCGGCATTCCAATCCCCATCACCTGCTGCGGCATGGATGGGGGTAGATAACGCTACAAGGATAAAAGAGTAGAAATACATTTTATATGTACGAAAAGACAACAGAGATGAAAAAAAAAGATTGGAGGCACAGAGAAGGTAGAAATGAGGAATGATATATCACTACTATATACTCACATCCACACTCAAGCTTTGACGTATGAAATCAGGGTTTTGAAATCACTGCGGAATAACGGCTGGTCATGCAATTTGGAAAAGCAATTTGAATCGGCAATGAACCCCTGGTAAACACCCTGAGATACGGCGAGAATGTCCTAGTCTCACCGTGTACCAGATGACTCAAGTCATCCATGGCCATGACGAAATGACAACACCAAGAGGCCACTATACTTCTAACAGTGGACATGATAGTAGGTGTAAAATCCGATGTGCCTTTCACCTAGCATTTATCTACGCACTCCGAAAAAACAAGCACTTTAAACACAGAAGTTGAACGTATGTAATTGGTTTGTATCGGCTGGTTGGCCCCATGGGGTACAGAATTTGACTTTAGCATAAATTCCCCACAATCCACCACTATACTCCCGGTCCGAATCCCCGTTCGGTACTTACTAACAGAAACACAGCGACCACATTTTGGCGCAAAAAAGCGTCTGGGTTTATTTGCACTCTTATTTCTCTTGTATTGCAATGAGCTTATTGGGAGGGAAAGTCTTGGCACGTGGACAAGATTTTGGAATTAACACGTTCCGAGCTTTTTGGTATCATACTTGTTGATCTGCAAACAGATTTTCTCATCTGCCATCGACATCATATAAGACGTCGGTTCGAATGACGTACTTCGCTGAAGCATTCGAGCTTCGTTTAACACCGGTGCCTTCGTGAAGTAAACTTCCCTCAGTTTCACCATGTGGAAACATTGCCACACTACCTTGAATCGGCTTTATTGAATACGCATTCATGCTACCTTCTTTGGCGCTTGGAAGAAAATAAGTCGTCTCCCCAGCGTCAAACTCATCGTTCAGATATATCAAGAATGTGAATAAAGAAGACTGCTTTGCTTCAGATGGAGAGGAGTCATAGATGTATTTATCATTCGTGGGGTCAATCCCGGAAGGGGGCCAAGCACCATCTGTATCATTAGAAAGATGGAACTGATGAGAAAGGGGGCTGCTTACCGATATGGGCACGATATTCCGCACCAGGAACGTAACGGTATACACGAAATCTTCTGTTCAGACCTCTTACCTGTTTCCCATTGACTTGCACTGGAACGAATTCTTTAACTCTATTCCACACTCCATCACAGAAAGCATTATCCGCAACCCAATAAAAGTTGTGAGCCAAGATGCTATTCTCCTCACCTTCTTCGCGTATTGGGGCATCTGGTGTGAATCCAACCGTCTCGCCAGCAGCAATGATTCGAATGCATTCTTCTGGACTCAGAACATCCTTAAGTAGATGTAGATTTGGTACAATTGGATGTGTATGGTGAGTTGTCTTTGGAGGAGTATCAGAAAAGGCAATGGCATTGTCCTGTGATGCCCAGAGGATCGCCGGATGGAGGTTTGCTGGCTTGCGGTCCAATCCTGGTGTTGTTTCTATGACCCGGAATCGAGACTTGATATCTTTTGGCAAGTGATTGAATATGCTACCGTCTAGAACCGAATTATAGATCTGCTTGCGCGGCACCGACTCATCCCTCAGGTTCCATGCTTTCCTTGGTACAATGGGGCCATTTGTGTCTACACCATCCTCGGTTGAATAGTCCACTGGACCGGTGACTCGCAGTATCGCATCCAGCACAACTAATAATTGCTCCTCTCTCGCCGTTCGCTTGGCTGCGGTTTCGTCAAGTTGCTCTGCTAAACCACTAACGACGTCCAAATCTCGAACCCATCGGCAGAGCGCACCTAATTTGGGCTTTTGCCCTCGGATTCGCATCTCCCCAAGTAAAATTCTAGCTTCGGTATAGCCTTCATCTGCAAGAGCACCGCTGATACGAGCCGTAGGGTTTGTGTCGACTACACCAAAATTAGTGCTCGCAATTAGTGACGCGGATGGATAGATAGCATACTAGAAGCATTGAAGCCTGTTGTGCAAGCATTTCGAAAGTCGAAAACCGCAGTTCGCAATTCCTTGCATGCCTTCGATTTTATCAGAGCAGGATTCTGCGATAATATTTTGAGTGTGTCCACGGATATTTCGATATCTTCCTCGGCGATTAGAAGGTCGTGGAGAGTCTTGGGTTCAGTCGAAACCTCCGGAGGTGGAGTGATAATACTTGTAGTCTTCACTTTCTTGATGTTTTGCTCAATGGGTAGATTCTGCTGCTTCCTCTTTCCCTTTGATTTAGCCATTGTAGAAAGAATCTTGTAACTGAGTTGATTAGAGAAATAGACTAATTGGAAGGTATCACTTCAAGAATAATAAATATATTGCCGAGCGGTGAAAGGTGCCGCCACCACTTCCCCACGCCCCCACAAAACTTCTAACCACTAGGAAATTCCCGTTTGACGTTCTATCTAGGTAGGTAGTTAGCTATCGATGGAAGTTGGGAATTTTATCACAGATCGTTCCAAAAGAATTCTTTACACAGTTGATCTCTCAAAAGATGATACACACACGCATTTCATCACTTGAACTCCGTTGCGGAAGCATATTAAAGTTAAGATCTATGCAACTGAGAAGGTCGGAATACGCTGTGTGCTCGTCTACTATCTCTGCCCGTGGACAATTAGTTCAACCGATGACCTGAAATATCGGTGTAGTCGCCGAATATAGTTATTCGTGCTTCAATGCTGTGCTACGTTACCATTGACAAGCATCCTGTAACCAAGTTGACCTAGTATTTTTGACCCACGGCTGGAAGCGATTACCTAGATCTTGCAGGTGTACGCATCGCAGCATGAATCTTTTCTTTTCGTTGTCGGTAAATGATATCTGTGCCAGCCATTATCGAACATCCTATATTTCGGGCGAGGGGATCTTTGGCTCGAAGCAACAAGGATCCCGTCGATTCTCGGGCCAAGACCACACGAAGTCAGCATATGAGGCGTTTATCCAGGCCAATGATTTTGTAAAAACTTTCGCAGGAGTAAGCTGGATTTGGCAGTACAGCCACTGCAACGACCAGTCTGAAGGATCAACGAATTATTGAGCCTACTGATACACCAAGTAGTATGCCAGCGGCATGCAAGGAGCAAGAATTGACGATGAGCCTATCGGTTGAGATCTTGCATGCCGTTTGAAAAGTTTCGGAGATGCTGCCTGTTCATTCGCGGGCTATTCTTCAATGTGTTTGTAGCGGTAAGATTGTTCTAGAGCATATATTCCACCATCTGCAATTGGAATCAAAGAGTGGACTTGATCTACAGTAGACAACATAAGTTTGTCGACTGACTCCCTTTTCTTCCTTTTTAAAACTGGCTCCAACCGAGAAAATGGCTGCGGCACACGTAAAAACGCCACCTGCAGACACAACTGGATTACCAGATTATCTTCTCGACTCCAATGCAGTGATGAAGGATTTTGATGCCAAATGGCGATATAATCAGCCGCCGGACTACACAAATACAAGAAGAGTGTGGGCACAGAGTGTGTGAATTCTATAAGCAAATTTTCATCTACAAAAAGGAATATTCATTAACTTCTCACAGCCAAAACACAAAGTCACACGGCTGCATCCCTACCCTCCCTTGTCGAAAACCTCGTCAAGAACTGGGAAGTAGAAGCCTCTTTCAAAACCGACATTTCTGACTGGCGCACCATCGATCATCCCAATTTCACGTTCTCTATCAATGGCTCTGCACCCGTTACAGGTGAATATATGCTAAAAGTGGGCACTTATAATGCTATCCTTACATCGAACGAATACTATTCTACGGAAAAATCAGATTTTTCGAGTAGTCACAAGACGTTTAAAAGGATGATGCCCACCTTCGCATGGGAGGTGCTAGAGGTATATAGTGGGCCACCAACCGTTAGTTTCTTATGGAGACATTGGGGTATTATGAAGAATGATTATGTTGGAGTCAATGAGTACGTTCATCTCCTCCCACCTTCACACCTTCCCCTTGCCCTGCGTTGACTTCAATTAGCAAAGGTGAAAAGGTAACCATTCCCTCGCATGGCGGAACAATCGACATTCAAGGCGTCGCAATAGCGAAAGTCGACTCAGCAGTACGTCTCCAAGCTGTAGAGATATTCTACGATCCCCTCGAGATGTTCCGACAGATAGCGAACAAAAGCGGTGTCAAGAAATCCGAGTTGCCTAAAGGGAACAAGGACGATCTAACGACGTTATTACATGGGGAAGGATATGCGGCTGAACAGTCAGAGACTGCGGTGGCCTCCACAGGTTGCCCATTTATGCCCGGGGAGAACAGGGAATAAGGTCGAGATTTGGAGCTACGAAAGATGTTCCTCTCAATTGAAAGTACTCAGAGACTTGATACTACCGCTGGAATATGACTGCGTTTGCGCTTGAGGCTCATGATTGAGAAGAATTGAATCTAAATTCGCTCACCTAACCAGCTATTTACTGGTAGTAGGAAATATTCTGTCTTGCACGTCTTTCATGTCACATCTGCTTCACATTTATACTAACCTTTCAGTAATTCTCTCAATGGGGCGATGAAGCAGCTTCCGGCAAAATTTGGTCGGATACTTGACAGCCGCCGTTTTGGGCATTCATAGCTTGACCAGGTAACATCAGTTATTTATAAGTCACTTGGTGAATATCCGCAGCTTTAGAATCAAAGGCTGAATTGTTGATTGGCTTGTTACATGAGAGAACAGATGACGGTCTTTGTCTAATAACTTGAAGTTGAGAATGGAAGGTTCAGCTAGAAATAGATGGCTCTCGGCAATTTCCCATATAGTATGTACTAGTAGCTAAGAAGTCCTACCTAATCATTAATTGGGATGCCATTCTAAAACAATATTTTAAAGGATCCGCTAAAACCTGAATAGTCCGAGCATAATAGAATGTGGACAACTTGGGTTTGAAGACGTCTTGGCAGGGCTGGAAATATCTATTTTCAAGTCAGAGGACGCTTGAATGATTTATCTGAAATCGGGTCCATGTGGTTATCCAATCAGCTAAACTGTTGACACATCTGGATATACGAAAAGGTCCTGTGCTTTGTGCTAAGATTCCAAGTGTAGTACCGATGGCACGTCTCCTGGCGGACAGGACAACAACCACAAATCTTGTACAACTTGTGGTCTCATTATATTCATCTGATTTAATTATCTTCTATTGGAAAAAAATTCTTAAGGCTGAGTCTAGCCCATGAAGGTATCAAATCTCATCTCTCTGCTATCGTCTTTGATATTGTTGAGTCCCAGATTCGTAGCATGGTAGAAAGACCGTGCAACTGTTTCGTCTTCAGAAAAAATTTGGCGTTTGTTTCATTCACCAAGCATTTCAAATTTTAGCTGGCCTGTTTCAATTTATAACTTCTATAGATTGTTTTGTACTTTTGTAACCCTCTTTTTCATATGCAAAACCTAAACCATCGAATGGAAGGACACCAATTTTAGCGGTAACACCAATGGAATGGCTAATGCTATTCACATTACAACCAAATCCTTGGTTATTTTCCCTTCTTGACAGAGACTCCCGCAAGCTACTCCTCATCTAGATTAAGATCTCAAAAATGGAAACCAGGGGGACGGGTACATGTTTGTGGCTTTATTGGTCGAACTTAAAATCTAGGGGATGAACACATTAATATTAGACATAGGGACCCGAGACTCAACACTCTCAAGGGCTGGTTCTCTTCGTAATTTGTATTGCTATCATATGTGAATCCATACACACATGACTTCAAATTCCCAATGTTAATTCGACAGATCATAGCATTGGCGACAGCCTTGCTGGTACAGGCACCGGTAGCTTTATCAGATGATAGTGTTGGACATCATCCCATGCAAAATGGAATTCAGGTCTTGAATCAAGAACAGGTAAATGAATCGCAAGGGAAGTTGCAACAGGCACAGAGTCAGCAATGCCAGATCCAGAATCGACAAATGCAAGGCCAGCAATCGCAGTGTCAACCCTCAACTCAAATTTACCAAAGCCAACCAACAGGAGGACAAGAACGAAGAGGACTGCAGCTTCAAGCTCGACAATCTCAAGCTTCGCAAAATCAGAGAATTCAGCCTCTGTCAACTAATACGGGGGGGTCTGGACAATGCTTTTTATCAAATGGATCTTGTGACCCCAACGGAATACCTTGCTTTAGCAGCGACAGTGCAAGTCGATGTTGTGGATCTGACGAGTTTTGCTCTACAAATAAACTGTGCGTTTCAAAGAATGATTCGAATAAATTCTCCCGTGGTTCTTGTACAGATCCCACTTTCCGAGCGGCTTCTTGCCCGAATATTTGTCAAAATAGTAGGTTTCCAACACTTGCATATGACGTCAGTAAAAGAGGTGTATTTGCTAACATGTAATACAGTCGGCGATACTGGGGCAGTATTACCATGTGGTGATCCGTCACTAGGAAGATTCTGTTGCGACGAAGGCCGGGGTTTTGAATGCTGTTCGACGTTAAGAAAGGTCTTCACACTAGGCAGAGGAACAACTTTTACGGAGAACTCTGCCAATTCAGCCGCCACGGCCAACTCGGATACAGACTTCCAGCCACAAAGATCATCTCAATCCGCAACTACACGCACTGAGACTGAGACTGCGACCCAAATTCAAACTCAGATATCTTCCGCAACTCAGATAGTTGTGAGCACTTCTGTTTCCGTTTCTGTACAAGTTATCACATCCAATCAATCTCCAACATCCACCATAGCGTTTTCGCCAGCAGTTTCAATTACATCTTCGACATCAATCATTCTTATTACACAAACAACATCACAAAACCAAAATAGTCAACCATTATCATCCTCCACCATCTGGAATGCCAATACTCGGACTTCTGCTACTTCAAGTTCCAATGGAGACCAAAGTCAAAATGGAGGAACAAGTTCGACTACAAGTGCGAATTCTCAAGCCTCAAGTAAGAGCCAAACCCAAAACCAAACTGATAACCAGGATATTCAATCCACCGTGTCAAACTTTCTGAAATCCCCCAATAATATGACCGCAATCATTGCTGGATCCAGTGCCTTGGTTGCCATCGTGATATTGGGAATATCGATAGTTTGTTTCAGAAAACGAAGACGGAGTAAGAAGTCAGGTATTCAGTTACAAGATGGTAAAAGACGAGGATCTGCATCTGAGAGGGGCGCTAGCGAGAAAATGGGGAAAATTGATGAAGATGGAAATGGAAATGGAAAGGGAGACACAAGTATAGGGGTATTTGTAACAGTGTCTGAGAAGCTTAGAGGGTTTAAGAAGAAAGCACATACCGCGCATTTGAAAGAAGACGATAGGGTCTCGAGGGAATTTGATGGAGCGCTTGGAGGCGGAATGTACCTGGAAGGTGGTACTATGGGGAGAGGACGACCACGTGGAGACTTAGGAAGGAGTTCAGCGGGTAGTGAATACATGAGTACCAGGGATATGAGTACGAACTCAAACAACCCCCCACCCATCCCTTCGAGCTTCAGCAACCCCAGAACTCCTCCTCAGCCGCCTTCACTACCACCATTTCTTCCATCCCAATCTCTAGATTCGGAATACAGAACCTCTCGAGGATCTTTCACCTCAGCAACTACGGGATCTCATTATAGTCGTGCGACAAATGGAGACCCATTACGAATACCGTTGCAAATAGATATGCCTGTGCCATACCGTCCAGTTGCAAGTGGGAATGGTGGAGCGTATGGGCTACTTTCGAGAGAGGAAGAACAAGGTTCTGGACTCGGGAGGGAGCGAACGAATGACCAGAGGCAGGAAGAACCTAGAGGTTTCTTTTAGGCTTTCATTAGAAGGGGGAAACAGCAGATGTATTCCGCTATGTTTTGTATGAAGCCTAGAATGAGAGTATATAATTATAATTTCAAAAGTAAACTCAAAATGTAAAGTCGAAACTTGAACATCGAAGTGCCGTATCGTCGTGATCTATAGTATGTATTATCTCCAACTTTAGAATCGAAACGAACCAAAATATCCTAGGTCAAAATGGTAAGGTGTGTAACCCGTATTTACTGCCACTTCTTCTTGAACAGACCCACATCGTAATGATACAGAGCCTTGGGCGTAGGCGACCATTTCCTGTGTTGATAAACGCATTGTCGTAGATAGCGTACATAGAAAAGATAGTCCAACTTGTTGAACACGAAGGATTTGTATAAGACGAGGACCACGGGCGGCATGAATGTTTCGTCATACTTCTGCGAAATATACATGTATATGTGTTCGAGCATTAATGGTTGCTCAGGGAGGAAGAATGTACTATAATACGATGCTTGATATATATTGGCCACTGAACGTAGTAGATGCCTTGTAGAGAGTTGAGCTTGGTAAGCGATGTTCATTTGTTGGGTAGGAGAAGTCATTCTGCTGATGTGATTGATTTCTGAGAACAACTTATTTTTGAGACATGTTAGTTAATCAACTAGGAGCCAGTATCTACCTAGTCAATGGCTAGATTCGAATTTGAATATCGAGACAAACCTTGAGAAAAGTACTGTGCTCGATGAGAATTGGCTATACAGATATTTCCATTATTGTTGTATTCTTATGCTTCTCATAATGAACTATCTTGAGCTTAGAATGTGCGAAGACGTTGAGGAGTGTAACCCGAGGCTTGCTTGTAAGTGAAAAAGTTTCCGCGGAGACTGTGATTGCGATGTTTTTTCGACCATGGAGGTCCATTCGTTTGTGAGCTTTGAAGTCAACGATTGAGGTGAGTCTGGAAGGTGACGGAAAAGATCGTAGCTTTACTAATATCCTTGTGGTACCATGTCCTTTTTAGTCTGGAGGTTGAGGTGATTTGAAATTGGCAATTCGAATATGGAATATTCGTACACAAGGAAGGCACTTGGCGAGCTTCCTGGCATAGCGATATTTCTGAGATGCATTACAAAGCAAATCTTCATATATCTTGAATAATTAGGGGTTGACACAGAAGTTTTAGGCCCTCGATCAATGTATGTAGGAAATATTTTGATATGGCTGTATCGCAAATAAATAGACTCTCTAAGATATAAAATGATATACAAAGCAACGCTATCTGTGCAAAATGCTGGATCGTAATCACCCAAGAAATCCGGTTAGAGACAACCTAGCAAAGAATTATGCGGAGATTTGAAAGCCGCATAGATCCGAAGTCTGATAGTCCTCTGGTATCTTCCCCCTCCTGCTCCCCAAGGTGCCTCGGCTCATTTTTGAGCATCTCTCAAAGCACGAATCTGTTGTGCGTAAGTTCAGGTCGCGAAGTAATCGAGATTACAGAGTGTGTCACTGTGCTTTCTCCAATCCTATGTGTGAGCGATGATGAAGTTTAACTGCAAGTTAAAACAAATAGGACGGGATAAACTTGAGAGTTACTATGCCCTCAAAACCAAATTCAAGATTCGTCCCAAAGGATTTGAGGAGTTCGCAGATCATTCTTCATTTGGTCCCTCATTTGTTATCTCATCACCTGGGGTCTCTTGACCTATCAATTTAGGCAACGAAAGTAATGGCTGCAGTGTACCAACTCACACATGTAAAAGCCATGAAGGCACTCGGTCTGGAGCTTTACGGCCAGATTGTCTCAACATCGTAGTACCGTCCCTATTACTTGTGAAACTCGGAAGCATGGAACCGAAAGCTGCCATTTAAAGATGAGCTACAAGGAGTTGAGATTAATGAGTAATTTAGGACAGGCTTATACAAGATTTTATTGAGCCCGAAATTCTCGGCCAACAGTGAGTCGGAAAGCTCAGTACTAACCATGGGAGGTTTAGACAATCACGGATACGGCACACTTTTCCGGTTGGTTGTATTCCATTGAATAAGGATGCCCAATCGTTTAGCCAGGCCAAGTATGAAAGTCGCACCAGCGAGGTAGGAATCAAGGCTCAAATCCCCCTATTTTTCATATTTTTTGGCACCGTAACAAGTCCAGAGGTATATAAATGTATGGCCTCTTTTTTCCATCATAACACCAATGTCATCCGAGAAGAAATGCAATAAAGAGACAGCCAGCTTAAGAATCGAGTAATTGCTTTTTACAAAAGGCTTGTATCCTTAAAACTTTTGAGTTGAGAACCAGCTTTGGCTTGGGTGCGCCACCCTTTGTTTTTTTTTTTTTCGAGTTTCCTGGCTTGCACAGCGCGAAAATAGATGAACGATGGCAAGTGTTTTTCCAAAAGTTAGTACAATTGCCGAGGGCTCGGCTGAGATCGATTTAATGCACACTACATGAGAGTGAATGGTGGAAGATGGCAATTCCTGAGCTCACGAGAATCCCATGATCGAACCAGACCCAGCCTCATATTGTGTGTGGGAAAGGGAAAAATCAACCCTAATCCGACTGCTAGCAACTCGACGCAACCGGGCGCCTATAGGAAATGAAAGGTAGAAGTAACTAGAACCAACCTGGTTAGACGCTGGAAAGGGTCGTATTAAGGTAGGGCTGCAGTACTCTTACGGGACTAAGCACAAGGTCAAGGTCAAGGATTCGTTGATGAGATCTATGCTGCAAGATCTCGGGAGTCGAGTACACATACTGATAAGTAGGTCAATGCGGAGGTCGTACGTGTGAAGCGAGCAAGCGAAAGTGCCCAGAGAGACTAAGCACGTGACAATAGACTATCGAGAGCAAATTCGTGGCAAAAAATCGTTGCAACAAAACGGAATTTCTACTTGAAGTTGAGACGTTGCAAGAGACATCTCAAAGATGTTGTGTCTCATCTAGGTTCTTCATGTTTTAGAACTAGACACATCGACAACTGACAGGGCTATCACCTGACAATACTCCGGAGCTCCGATTCGCTATAATATTCCTCAAATCTCTGTCATATATCACAAATAGCAATCAAAGTTTGTTGCTGTTTAATCTGCGTTATCAAAGAATTGATGCTACTCAATAAGTATATATGCAACCTGAAGGAACGGCATGAAAGAGTCCATCAACAATCGGTATCTTGCATCTCGTCACTTTTTTGACATAGATACACGTGACTGATTACTGGGCACGAAAGATTGAGATCATCTCATTGAACCGGCACCGGCACCAGCACCAACACCAACACACCAATATCGGTATACCGATATCTGCGATATTTCGCACCCGCTTGAGTGGACAGTTGTTTGGTTGACTACGCACGTCCACAAATCCGCAACTCGACGAATCAACACCTCCTCAATCAACCAAAATGGAAGTATCCGACCGGAGACCGAATCTCCTTATTAGTGGTACGGAATACTTAACTCCATCATTTTTCCTGCGCGTCAGCTAATCTTCCGCACGTATAGGTGTCTAAAAGTCCTAGCACCGAACTATCTCGTACGTTCATGCGTTCTTACCTGGTCATTCCTTATCAAGTTGAAAAGTCAAATATCGTCTTGACCATTACCTCCAATGATATAATCGAGCTCATGTCTCATCTCCGAAGTGGAGTCTGCTTTTTTTAAAAAAAACTTTCAAAATTTGACCCTGGCGAACAGATGCATTGGACATGATCCGCTCGAGATTGAAGCGAGTCCGAATCTCCCGACTCCGCAGGGAGTTCAAGGCATATCCGGACATTGAAAAACGTGTCAATCCGGTTACCCGACGGCAATTTGTACATCAAAAAGCTTGTCAGCTACCACCACGTAGTGCCGATCATTCATAAAGTTGTCGATTAATTGGTGGGCAACAGAACTCATAAGGAAGTGCATCACGCTCCACATAGATGAAAATTCTTCGTTCTCCTGAGTATCACGTGGATATCGCTTGGCTATCTTGTGCAGAATTGCTCGGTTCTGCTACAGGCCACCCTTCCCTTTTTCCTAGGAAGGAAGCTTTGAATTGCACTCTGCTGTAACTTCACGTGTCTGCGTCACATTTGTACAGCAAGTCTCTCCATCGCAGAAATTCGCCTTAGGAAGGTAGAACATCAAAGGTATTGACGCCCCCCTGGAAACTGTGTCCCGTCGTCGACGTCGCATCTCTATTTGTTCCAGGGTTCTTGTTATCACTTCGGGATGGCAGCTTGCCGATGCTCGGTATCCACAGCTGATGAATAAGGTGTTAAATATTCATCCCCGAGTGCTAGGATTTCATTGACCGAAAGTTGCCTGCCATGTCAATACACAGTGTCGTACTCCTACATAAAAGCCTTGACACCTTGTCTCCGGACCATGTAAGCTAGGGATGGGAATAAACCCAGAGATATCCCGAAAGATCTGTTCTTGCATTTGCCTCTCGAAACTTACGCTGATGACATTCTACCTCTCCGAATGTTACCCCCTCGATCTATAGCCCGAATTGCAATCAGCCCAACGGTCTTGGCATTCTATTGACTCTATCATTCGTTCAGATGTTGCGCTACAGTTACTATTCTTCATTCAGAATACAAAAGGATTTTTGTTTACCACGGCCTATATTCAGAAGTACGAAGTAGAGGCACTTTCAGATAAACGACTCATCTGGTTGACAGGACAGGTGTTGACCGCCATGTTCCAAGAATCCGAAATCTATTATAGATTACATTCTTCGTCTGGGCGATAATCCATTCACCCAAGGGTTTACAAATCTATCAGAAATGAGGCTTGGAAAATGATTGTCGAAAATTTGTTATCGTGGGTGGTTACCAGTATCACGCCC
Source organism: Botrytis porri (assembly GCF_014898465.1). Taxonomy (NCBI): domain Eukaryota; kingdom Fungi; phylum Ascomycota; class Leotiomycetes; order Helotiales; family Sclerotiniaceae; genus Botrytis; species Botrytis porri. The sequence goes on along the minus strand of NW_024066075.1, from coordinate 2,878,774 downwards.
GTACGGATGAGGCCGGACGAATACGAGAGACTGCCCCAAATGATCCAATCAAATTGATGAATTTCATCAAGTCCTGTCACAGGAATAAAGATGATTCCATCACATGGTGGCATGCCTTAGGGAGTATTTAAGGCTCTCACGTCAGCGGATTCGGTACCATTCCCTTGTACATTCAGCCTCGGGGGTACAACTTATTTAGTTAGGGTACATTCCAAGCATTGCTTACTTCACCAATATGTCATATATCGGATATGAACATCTGCTTACAGCCAGTTTGTAACCATTCAACCAATGTTGATTAGATAAAATTTACGCCATACCATTGATTTTTATTATTATTTCTGCCGGCTGCACGTGGTAGGTACCTCACCCTCGTATCTCTCAACAGTAGCAATGCTGCGGCTGTGATTGTGAGAGGTCTGTGCGATGACATGCAGTCAGAAGTGACATCCCTAGTCTAGGGACCTCGCATTTCGTACGCTTCATCTTTGTTCAACCGTTCAAGATCATCTAACACTCGAAGACCAAGAAAATGCTGCCTAGTGGTCACGTTCTTTCATGCAAGCCATTTTCTGATACAGGATACTATCAGCTATGAATTGAAGTTTAAAACGTTGCAATCGACACTTCCGATATGCTAGACGCTAATAGACTGGGGTTGTGGAAGCCAAGAGGATATAGCCGAATCGAAGGTTTATCGCCCCACACACATATTCAGAATGCTTGTGAGGCAAGGGAGGGTATTGAACGTGCTCTACAGGTTACAGCTATGAACTTTCAACCTATTGCAGTGAAATCGCTATAATGGTACCACCTACATCACAAATGGAGCTATCATCAGTCAATTTCCCAGACATTGGAAAAAACTCTGTCTACGGCTACTGCATGAGTGACGCGTACGTATAGGTATAGCTGAATCACCGGTCTGTTGTACAGTTACAATATATACTTCTAAGTCATTAGCCGGGCATGGAAAGTCCCCTGTATATCCAGGCCCTTGTAGAAATGTAACATCTAGTGAAATTTATGCAAGATTCCATTAAGCAATGGCCTTATAGGTCTGCAATGTACGGTATGGGTGATAATCGGCTTTTATTCCCTTTCAGGGTCTTTCAGGGTCACTTTCAGGGTACCCTTAGCAGGGTTAATCTCATGATGATCATTACAATCAATGTTATTACAATACATCGGCGGGAAAGTTTCTAAGTGCCTCAAATTTCTGTGTCCTTGCCAATGTGCCATCCTATCCTCAATGGAGGACTAAGGTCATTCGTCTATTCATGACAAGTTCTTGCTGATATCAATATACCCAACGTACCAAATGCGCCTGTAGGGCTTGTAAAAAACCCCCAAAACCCACACAATTTCCAAAAGTAAAAGTTTACAAAAGAATATGTACAGTATGCATTTCCGAAAGTCCTCGTTAAATTGAAAGTCGTGGTAGAAGTATTCCCGGTGTATTAAGCAACGTTACTGAAGACCTCCATCTTCACATTACTCCTCGACTCCACAAGCATGTTCACGATGGAAAACAACGTATCCGGCTTGACATCCTCGAGTATCAACTTGTAATTATGTCCAGCCGGGACATCCGATACGGAACTCATGGTCGGTGGCGTAGAAGCTATCGATTGTCGGTGGTCTGGTGCCGAAAATGCCTCGGCCAATGCTAAATCGAAGTTCATATCTTCACAGTAAAGCTGGTCAATATCCGCTTCCGTTTCACCGGTAAGACCGCCAACTGTTGGTATGCCCATGTTGTATCCCGAAGACACCGAATTTTGGGCTAGTGAAATCCCGGGTGACGAAGGTTCTGTAGATGAATATGACATGTCATTAAATTGTAAAGGTGGTAGCCCATCAAAATTGAAAAGTGAATGTGCATCGTTGTTGAAGTTGTTTTGGGACAGTTGCTGAGCGGTAAGCTGGAGAGGAAGTCCCGGGAGTGGCAATTGGCCCATCAAAGAGTTCTCCGTGTCGTACTCCGTCGCATTGTCAGGTGATGAATCTGTGTGCAAAACTTGATCGATTCTTTCAGACTTGGGAAAGTCGAAACCGTTGCGTTCTCGTACTGGAGTACACTGAGTCGTAGATGCTTTCCGTCGTTTCAATCGCCCCTTTCGTTCCATAATAACATATCTAAATCCAGCAAAAGAGTGAGTAATCGTTGCGTTGAAATCCCGAAAATTTGAGGGGATCCTCTAACCTGTTCTTTATATCTGTTGGTGAGCGGTTTGGGAACTCCTTCTCACTTATGCTCTTCCAACTCCTTCCGTGTACGTGGACAGCCTCTAAGAGTCGAGCTTCCTCATCACTATCCCAATCTTCATGACTGATATTTGGATCAAGAAAGTGATACCATCTCTTAGCGCATTCTTTTCACGTGTTAGGTTAGCATATGAATGATTCCAAATCCAAAGGAGCTTGGGAAAACACTCACGGTCTGCATGCCTTGTCTGTACTATTTCGGCAACCATAGTCCAACTATGAGAAAATGTTAGCTCCAATGAAAGATTGCTTTTGTGCTTCGGGTGTACATACTAAGTGCCATGTTGCTCTACTCCTCTCCTCAGTCGATCGTCTTCTTCATGATCCCAGAGTCCTTTGTTGACTTCCTTTCCTACCTTACTCCATCTCTTCCGGCAATCCTTATTCGTCCTACCCCGGACTTTCGACGCGATCAAATTCCAATCGTTCACAATTCCCCTTTCCTTGACTATTTGTTAAGACAATTAGAATCAGTCGATAGTTTGCTTGGATTGCCAAGAGCATTGTAAATACAAGGAGAATGACTTTAAGAAAATCTGTGGCAATTACATTGGAGTGTAGCTTCTCTGCGCAAGATCTGGTCCTCGTCGTCCGTCCAGTACTTACGAACCCGTAATGGAGATGGTGCTATAATATCCATTGATACCAACAGAAAATATTAAGATCCGCAATTAAATTTGGTGTGTGGCACAAATGCAAGTTACATATAATTTTTGAGTGCGGTTAAAGATATAACGATCAGATGAAGGAAGGGTTCTATCAACTGTCGGGCCCGGGATCAAAAGCGTCTTACAGAGAGATGGACGCGCCGCTATCATGCATGGTAAGCCGTCCCGGGGGGGGGGCTGGACGAACCTGCAGTGACACACTCGCTTTTTGAGGATTTAATCATCGGAATTTGACTTTATCGTGTCTAAAATGGCATCTTAACTTTGTGGCTTTAACGGTTGTCTTGCGTGCAGCGGGCTGTGCCGAGAGCTTGTGTCATTAATGTCACCGATATCCGTGTTACTGAGATATTTTGAGCGGAAATCGACTTGATATAGTTATGATTGGGAGAATTACGAACAAAGTATGTTGAGTAACTTGCTATGACTTGGCGGTACCATATATCAGAAACTCGCAAAACTACTCATATGGTAAGCTCCACGTGCTATACAGGCAAGATATGAAGGTCAATTCTTGGTACCGGTATAAAGAACACTTCGGTTTACAGATTCCAAATATTAGGTACTGTGTATATGATTACGTGAAGCTTAGTCGCAGAATACTTCACTATCCTGGCCACTGACCATCCTTGGAACTACCAGGAAATGAAATTGTTACAGGACAAGTCCCACTTGAGATTCTGTTACCCGCACAGTCACCAAGTTCCCCAACTATTTGTGGTTAGGACATGGGGTTATTCGCAGCCTTGTTTCCATGTCAAATTGAAAGGATCATGAAGGATTTGTGCGGCGAAACGTGCATGCACAGGTCGATATGTACAAGTTCTGCACGGTTCACACATTATACAGAGAGATGATTCGTTGTGAGCGATCGTCAGGTTTGAATCATGGCCACGTCGATAATCAGATAAGTACCAAGGTATTTTATCCTTGCTCGCTTAAGATGTTTTGTCGTTCCCCCCATATTTTACGTGGGGTTTTTGCAGCTAGCCACTCGCGTTCATTTACTGACTGCTTGATAGAAGACCCTTGTCCGGACCCGAGTACAGCTTTGTTCCCATTGAAGGAAAGTTTTCATAACTCAAAATCATAATTATGTACCTTCTGAGTATATCAGCGTCTTGACATGGGGTTAAATCCCTGTTATACCCGGTACTTTTTGGGGGTAATTCGTTTAGCGGGGCATCTCATGAAGCATACCCGTCAAATTAGCCGCTATTAGCCTCTCGATTAGAACATTCCAATCCATGGGGGTACGATCCTCCCGAGGTAGTAATTCTCCCTGAGCGTTTAATATTTACCTTCAAATATCCTCCCCATCCTTCGCTTATTTCGTTTTGCAATTGCGTGGCATAGACCCTACATCCAATGGCTCCTCTCGCGTGGTCATCTTGGCTGTCACATTGGTCTTGGTGACCTCTAAAATGGATGGAATTCCGGAAGGCCAAGCTTTAAGCTTCAAGACTTCTGGATTCGGAACACCCTTGAAGATGGCCCAAATAATACATCAAGCTTGCATCAAAAAAACTTCTATTGGCAACGAGTATGCAGCTCTGCCGTCGCATAGCTTTCTATTCCGAGTATAATCCAGCTTAATGTTTTAGGTGACCTTCTCAGCCCGCAAAATGTTCTTGATGAAATGGAGGGGAAAGGGATCTCAACCAGATTCGGCCCGCTACTTGATCCTCGCCATGCCGAGATTTTGACCGCCACTGACCACGACACGATCCCTTCGCAAGGTCAGTCTCCGAAATTACGATGCACTTGTTGACGTGATAGAACTAAGCAATCTATCGTATTGTTAGCGTAATATTAGGTGGATAGCGGGCATTGCGGGCATTGCGGATTTCCGCAAGTCGTCGGCCTCGCGCTATTTTGATCCGTATCAAAACCGTTCTCGCTCAAGCTTCAAAGATAACTGGCCAAATTTTGTGCTAAAAGATTTCGGTGCATACGATGCGCAATCCTATCCAGCTCCCTTCGCATCTAAATTCCTTCCGCTTTATAGGAGGGGATACTACTCAGATTGTTCGGTCACAATTCTCTCGATAAGAAAATGGGGGAACCAAACTGTTTGATGCTTGATGTTGACCTTATTATTTGTGGGCTTCTCCTCTGGAACTCCGTGGTATCCATCTATTGCCATAGACTTTTCTCTCAGACCACGACTCTAACTCTTCGCCATGTGGATTTGCTACAACGCTTGAGGTTTGTCTACTAACCAGGATGTCCCCAGATTTCCGATCTCTCAAGATATAATAACATGTTGGTTTCTTTTCTGGATTGTCAGGATCATCCTTGCTATCATTTACCATAAGCTTTGTCGAAAGCTTAAGGATCTTCTTGACAACCACCGGGCACCGGATTCTTTTCCTATCTTAACGCCCGCAAGCCACAATGCCACAAGATATAGGGCAGCACATGCGATTTGAGCAGGGAAAATAGTTTCAGGGTTTCCGGCAGCTGATAGGTTTAAATTACAATTGAGAGTCATGGAATTCAAGCGCTACATGCTATATGACTCTTTCTACTGTCTGAAACTCTCATAGGTCAAATTTGCGCGGCATCGCGTTCTATACGTGCGTCAAGACGACAACCACGTGTTTGCTAGGGAAAGTGGTAACGACTCTCTTTACGATATATCTCTTGGCATTGTGCTCGTATATATGCTAGTATCAACACATTACCGTTACATTACTAAAAGACTCTCCTTATGTCTAAATACTTGATTACGCCATCATCATTCTCATTACATATAATCAACTTTGTTTTTACTTCCTCCACATCTGAGGCTGCCAGCACCATAAGAAACTCCGTCCTTTCTTACCCAACATTGGCGAATCATTTCGTCGAAGATCGCATAGAGCAATCAATCACTCATCCCGAGATTCATTTGAATAATACTCGCTAGAGATATCATCATTTATCTCCAGTATGCAAAGCGACAGTCTAGACATCAACATTTACCCTGCTTAGACGTCTGCAGTCATCTCGCCCAATATATCCTCATGCAAGTTGTTCCATCGTCTTCCCGAGTCTAATAATCAAAGATCTTTATAGGCTTTTGCCTCAACGTTTCGTGCAGTGCAGATCATTAGTTTTGATATCGATTTGGTGGTATGAATTACTTCCCGTGACTTTCTCATATAAGATACACTCCGCTAACCACTATTAGTAAGCTGATTCTTTTGTAGATATTCTCCTGTCAGCCGTATTGCTCCTTCTATACTGCAGCTAGTTTTGTGGTTTCGGGACCCGGGTAGAGTTCCTACTCGGGTCCCTTTCAGCCTGCCTCATTGCTTCCGTTGGTTGGCACGACAATGAAGTTGCCGCCAACGGAAACGAAGGACGTAAGGGGCTTATAAAGACCCTGTAAGCACTATGTTTGCTGAAGAAACCCACGGTTGAAGATAAGTCCCTGCATTTAGCGTGCATTTCTGATATTTCTGTGGGTGTTCCCGGGCCGAATCTGCTTTGTTGAGCAATATGCATATGTTCGGACTTTTGCATGCATGAAGTTGAGCTGCATGAGATAAAATCTAGGGCTATTGACGTGAATAATCCCACCTCCCCGATATAGTCTCAATGTTGAAGGATGCCGAGACAGATAGGTTTTCATGGCTCTTACCGGTCCGATATGAGGTTATTCGGCTACTCAACAGTAAACAATCTCGGGTAAGCCAACTGTTGGCTTTTCATCTTATCGGAGAATTCGGAGAGAGGCCACCGAAGCTCATGTTGAGCAGGCGGCAAACTGGTCGCTGCCTAACAAGGTTAGATGCACGTGTTTTCTTTTTTGAGAATCTTGTTACTGTCGATCATTTGAAAATGGAGAGGAGGAAAGTTCAAATTCCTAGACACAGCTGAGCGTTCAAAGAATCCTCAGCTAATCCCGCTGTAGATTTGTATCAATGGAGCTGCCATCTTTATAATAAGACCCCTGAGGAAAAAATCATCTTCAGTCTATTCAAGTTCAGACGGTATCTGGATTTGGTTTCTTATATTGAGTCCTCACATCTCAAAATAAATTGTCAGTGGAAAGATGATGGCGCATGATCCACAGAAGCGGAATGCACAACATCAGTGCCAGCCGTCATGATAATATGCTACAGTGGGAATCTAGTCACTTGAGATTGAGACCAGCGTCAAAGGTCTTCCAGAATTGAGAATATTTCAGAAATGATCTACTCAGACTTACCTCTTTCGAAAAGATTTAACACATCTTACCAAAAGGTATCACAACTTTCGCCACGCAACACATCCACGAAGCAAGCGAGAATGATTAGCAATTCCTCCCAAGGACTTTCCGGGAGATCTTCTACACATACCAGATATTCCAATTGGTAGCGTTACTGGATCTTCCATTTACAGTTCCCACGATTGGAGGTAGGGGATTGGAATGCGGATAATTCTATGCTCTTTGCTAGCACATAATTTTCGTGAGCGGTTTGTGCTCCAGTGAGTATGCTATTCGCGTGTGCAAAAGAGTTTTGGTTGTCAAACGAAAGACGAATCTTGAAGCCTGTCAAATTTTGGCCGGAGACTTGGAATAAAGCTTGTACCTGGCTAAAACAAAGTTTTAAGATGGAAGTAAGGTTTTGATCTTCGATTTGAAGTTTGGGAAAGGGTTGTTTCCATCTTGTGTTTTTCATGCGGTGCTGAAATTCATGGTATTGCTATGACAGCGCTGGTCACAAAGCTGCGAGTCTGGTCGGTGTCGGAGAATTCTCCCTGTCGTGAAAGCAATCCGATAAAGCTGGTGTCTCAGATCGTGCGAATGTTGTGAAGAAGTTGCACACCTGTCCATATAATTCCTAGACTAGAACGGATCTTTTTCGGAGTTGGGGTCTAGGTTTAATTTACGGGGTTTGAAATTATGTAGTGATCTCAGAAACTTGACTCCAATCTATCAATTGGGAGCTGGAATTGAATGGCTTCATCAGCTGGACGAGTCCCCCATCAACCACATCAGTTTGACTGCCATTTTTATGTCGATATCCTTCTCTAGCCTGATTCTCATGCCATGTACTCAATATCGCAACACCCGCATTCCACAAATTTTCTCAGTCCATTTCCTCGTCATGTCTCAATTGCCGTTCTCTTCTCGCCGTCGTACAAGATTCTCTCCACTCCACCCAAAAAGATGAAGATTGCCGAGAAATGTCGTGCAAGCCTATCCATTTTCCACTTTGCACACCTCCACCAAAGTTCCACTCCATGGCGAATTCTCCAATAATCAATTCTAGATCTATCAACCTTTCCAGCTGAAAGCCCTTTTTAATCAATCAATCCTCCACAGTGTTTCATCAAGCCAAAAATCCAAAGACTAGTGACCCTTATATTTCCAGCTTTTCCCACGTCTCTCAAGTCTCCCCGAATGCTTCGTACTAGCTACCAACATGATGTACCGGAACTACAAAGTTCCACGAAGGTATAACAAAAGCTTCAAATTCGGCAGCACCGACGACAGATCCTCGTTCTTGCGGTACTCGACAGGTGCCATTGGGTTATCGCTCGGTCATCAACGAGCAAGAAGGTACAAATACTGAAAATATGAGGGCCGATTGTGTTAATCCCTCATGCCAAGGTGCAGAGTTTGAACACTGTACTGAGTATTTGGAAGGATCTCGAGTTTGAAAATATTTTATTTAAACGTTTCATTAGTACCCGGAAGAAATTCACATTACCTTCAACCTCACTTCTTTTTACAGTAGCAAGGCCTTTTTGAACTATTGACATTGCAATCTCAGTACATTTCACTTGGAAATCATTTAACTTTCAGTCAAGCCAAAATGCGTCCCATCTCACTCATCACAGCTGTTATTCTCCCACTCGCTTTTGCGGCACCTGTGCCTGATCAAGGTAATTTACCATCTTGCCTCAGCTCTAATAGACAAAATAAGATTCTCATGCTATTATAGACACTACTCCTCAAATTGTTCCCATTCCACCTCCTGCAGTAATACAGGCTCTCATCGACGCTGGCCTTGGCCAATTTGCCACTCCCGCCGACATAGCATACATCAATGGCGCTATAGCCGCTGCTGAAGCTGCCGCCGCTGCCACGGAGAAAGCTGGTGGTTCCAGCAAGAGACAGGATTTGGGATTGGGATCATTGACGAGTACATTGGAACCTATTCTAGGTATACTCGGGGGATTAGGGCTGGGGTTGAAAGAACGAGATGAGATTGTGAAGAGACAGGATCTGGGATTAGGATCAGTGACAAGTGCATTGGAACCCATTCTGGGTATACTCGGGGGCTTAGGACTGGGATTGAAAGAACGAGATGAGATTTTGAAGAGACAGGATTTGGCCGGAGAATTAGGTCCTCTTCTCAGTATACTCGGAGGCTTAGGGCTGGGGTTGAAAGAACGAGATGAGATTGTGAAGAGACAGAGTCTTCCTGATATTGGTAATATTGTTGGGAATGTTCCGGGTGTTGCGACTGTAACGGGGATTCCCAGTGATGTACCACTTATAGGACCCCTTCTGGGAGGAATTTTGCAGAATCCGACTGGTGTCGTTACTTCTGTATTGGGAGGTGGACTCAAAGAGAAAGCCAAGAGACGCCAGGAAGGTATGACATGATTCATTTTCGAGAGCGGGGATTGCCATGTGGAAACCCTTCTTTGCTGATGCGACAGCTAATTGGTGATTCAGTTGCTGCTGCTATGAAAGGATAGAATGATAACGGAATATGAGTTAGTAGGGGATCTAGAAGGAAAGGAGGAGATTGTCAGGCTTTTGAATGATGCACATGAGAGGGTGGATGGCTATGGCTGGAAGATTATTTAAACTGTCTTTGAGCCGCAATGCGACCCTGAATACCAGATTTGATTTTGCTGTTCTACTCATTTACAGTCTTCAATTCATCTTATTCAATACAAGCTTTTATTTTTGGACTTTATCAAATATCTTATACGGTAAATGCTAAAAATAGTACTCTTTTATGTATAATACACACTAAAAATGTCATAATTGATAATTCTTTTTTTAAAACCAGCACTTTTGGTGTGTTTGTTCTAAATTATCTTTTTTTTTAATCATGAGATTGTAAATTAAAATATTCGAGATTTGTTTTTAAATCAATTTGATTTCAAAAAGAAATAAAATTAGATAGATTAAACAGATTAATAAAATTAAAGTTTACATACATACTAGATGTTATGGGAGCTGCCTCTAGGGTTACGTGGAAGTGGCTAGAGATCTCTCAAAATGATTTAAATTAGACTTCAAGTAGGAATTCAATAAGGTTAATAATTAATTGTAATTTTTATAATTATAATAATGAAATTAATAATTGTTTTTAAGTATAAAACTTTATATATAAAGAAACCCTATTCCTTATATAGACCTTCATTCTCTACAAAACCATAAGGCTTTATTCTGCTTGAATCCTTTGGATCTTATAGATCTAAACATTTATTCTTCGATCCCCTAGGTCCATCACGTGACCGTTTGGCCATGTGACGCGGTATGTTGAATACCGTCGTAACACTAGAGTAGAGGGAGCTAGTCTTAATTAGTATTAGTAAAAGCTCTGACTTATATTAAAGCTATTTCTCTTATAGTTAGTTTCATTATATTTAATATGATTAATCTCTAAATGCTTTTATATTCTATTCTATATTTTTCGTTGTATTTTTTAGAAAGTTATATTTAAAAATAAGTTATCAATTTGAATTTGTATTAGAACTAGAACTATTAATAAAAAAAGAGGTATATGAGATATAAAAAGAAGATAGAGGTTTATATAAATTATAAAGTAGAGATTATTAAAATTACTAAGAAGTAAAGACTTAATTATATAATCGAAGAGTTAAAGTAAAAATTTCTTATTATTTTAAACTAAAATCCTTAGATATATTCAGCTGAATCATTTAGTAATGTTATGTTACGACGGCATCCAATATACCGCGTCACATGGTCAGGAAGTCACGTGATGGACCTAGAGGATCTAGGGGATCGAAGAATAAACATCTAGATCCATAGGATCCAGAGGATCCAGACAAGACAGAACTGTAGGTTCTGCAGAGCAGGAAGGTCTATATAAGAGAACAGATTTCATTACAATGTAGAGCTTCGTGCTCAAGAACAATCATTAGTTTCATTACTATAGTTACGAGAATTGCAACCAGTTACAACCTTATTGAATTCCTACTTGAAGTCTAGTCTAAACCACCTCGAGAGATCTCTAGACACTTCCACGTGACCCTAGAGGCAGCTCCCGTAACATGTTAATAAATATTAATTAAATTACTTAATATTATTATAATTTTAAAAGGATTAATTATAATAATAAAAATCTATCATTATTATAAAATAAAATAAATATTATAAGAAGTTTTTTATGAAATTTTTATATTCTCCATATAAGAAAGAATATTATTATGATATTAAGTAAAGAACTCTTTATTAAAAGAAATCCTTTATTATTTCTTTATTCGAACTTATAACTTATTATTTTGAAAAATTTAAAATATTATATAGAAGTTAGTCTAAATGCGAAATGATAGATATAATAATGAATTTTCTTTATTAAAAAGTTGATTCGAAATTAATAAAGAAAGTAATTTGAAATTAAAATATTAATTTGCTATTGATTTATAGGATTTTAAAAGCTAATTAGATTATATATCTCTTTATTTATTATTTAAAATGTTGTTTATTTTAATATATTTAAGATTCCTATTTAGATTATAATCGAATACAATTACCTATATTAATAATCTCCTACTTTCTATTTAGACTAATATTGACCTTTAAATTTACTCTTAGTCTTTAATGAGTTATCTTTTATTCTATATTTATTAATATATAATTGTACTTCCTAACTAATAATACATACTCAAATGAACTCGATGTTATTGACTCTAACTATTAATATTATAATACGTATAATTTATATCGTTATTCTCTAATTATCTAGTCAATCTTGCTTTACTAATATCTCTTCCACCTTTTCATTAATAAGATTCTTAATCTATTATTTCATTCGATATGCTTAAAACTCTAAAATAGAAAATTCTGATTCAACTTGCTCAGGGGCTTCGCCCCGAATTTCCTAAGGGATTTAATCCAGTTACTTTTTTAGGATTATTATGATTATAATTTCATAATTAATATAGAATCAAAACAAAGTAATAATAAATAGATCTAGTATATATAATAAAGAGAATCTAGAGTATTTAATAGTTTAGAAGTATTATTTACTTTTCTTATCTGATTCACTATTTATTAATTTTTAATAAAAATACAATCTCGAAAGCTATAATATTACAAATAAGTAATTCATTTATTTGAAATAAAAAATTATTGAAAATAAAAAAAGATAATAGAACTCTTAATCAATCAGGTCCTCATATACAAAAACGAGTTTTGATACTATTTGAAAATTTCGATGAATATTCATTCGCATGGGAGAAGAAGAGTCCTGGTTTCCTCGATTTGATCTTGTAATAGTACGAAATAATCAAATTCCTAATTCCCTCAATGTCTTAATTTCCCTTAATCTCCAATCAATACTCTACTTATGTACTAGGTAGGTGCTTCGAAATGTTACTGGTCTGGAGAGAAGCATAGAATGACTAAAGGGTAGGTGGTTGTAGATTAATCGAATGTTGTGTAAAAGATCGCCTCAGGTTATTACTCTTTTAGATCGATTCAATACATTCCGTACAACTGAAACCTGTTATCTTCTGGTACCGTATATGGGTTGTCAGTGTAACCCTATACTATCGTATGACTTATTCATGGTTCTCGCGTTTAGCCTCGGTTATTGGTATACTTACCAAAAAGTTTATTAACCTACAAGTAGTTACTCTTTCTCTTTATTCGTCTCTTTTCATCACCCATTTCCATCACTATCATCAATTTACCATCACTCATTTTCATCACCCATTTTCATCACTCATTTTCATCAACTACAATTATACAAGCACTATTTTTCTATTTCTATGCCCCTCCTCTACCCCTATCGCACGACATCTACAACAAATTCAAATCGCTTCTGTATCGTGTTGTATAAAAGAGTTGTTCTTTGCTGTATTTACTGCTTGAAGCAACCCTGCTCGTGGTAGTCCTTGTGCAATTGCTGCTTAGAACAACCCCGCAAGTGTTAGCCTTCAGCAGCATCTACACCTACGCTTAGAACAACTCCAAAACAACTTATACATTCGGTTTTGTGGATAACTATTTCACATTATTTTGAGCAAGAGTCAAGGCTGCTCCATAGCCTGGGTGGGTGGGAATCACATGTAAAGTGTGGGCTTGCATTATTCCAATTCAATCTTTTTTTTTAAATTTTCAATCGCTAATTATAATTATAGATATATATAAATCATATCGAATCCAACGAATATTTTGATTGAAAAACTCAAACTACATTATCTTCTTCGTGAAAGAGTATTAAATGAGAAGATTAATTAAGGACATTCTATATACTAAGTTCTCGTCTAAAGCGAAATGAGCAGAATCTTGAATTTTTTTTAGTTGTATACTATGATGAGGAAGGATGTATTCATGTTCACTTTTATTTCAAGGTATTAATCATACTTGGAGGCGATAGGGAGAAAATAGAGATATTATTAGTTGTTCCCCTAGTCGTTAACTTCGTAGAGTCGTCTAAGCGACATTTAATATCGAATATTAATAGTTTATCTCGTTTCAATGTTTCTATTATTCACGACACTAGATTCAATGATTTAATATATATTATCTGTTTACAATTCGATTTAATTATAAAAGGATTCGTTATTATAAAAGAAAATAATATTATAAATATAGTTATTAAACCTCGAAATTATATCTTAAAAGAATTGATTTATAGTTTCGAATCTCTTTCTAATATAAGAACCTTTATTATATATATTAAGTCAAATGATTATATATTAGTAAAGAAAAATAGAGAAATTCTAAAATCATTTAGACTTTACTTTCTTAAATAAATATATTAGTTCGAGAAGAATACGAAAGACGTAATACTTACGATATTCATAGGCTCTAAATGTCTATATTATATTCTGTCTAAAGAGCTAGCTAAGTATAGGAAGTTATAGGCCTTATATAGACGTGTTACGACGGGTAATATTGGATCACGTGACGAGTGTCATGTGACAGGACGTTGGAACCTTTGGAGCTTAGGATCCAAGGGATCCAAGTAGGACAGAACCATGGGCTCCGTAGAGCAGGAAGGTCTATATAAAGAAATGAGTTTCATTATAATATAGAGCTTTGTGTTTAAGAACAATCATTAATTTCATTATTATAGTTATAAGAATTGTAATTAGTTATTAATCTTATTGAATTCCTACTTAAAGTCTAGTCTAAACCACCTCGAGAGATCTCTAGACACTTCCACGTGACACTAGAGGCAGCTCCCGTAACAAGACGCTATAAGAAGAGCTAGTCTCTTCCGCTTTCGCTTAGAGTCTACTATATTCCGCATTCGCTTATAATATAGTAGCTAATGAATCAAAGCTATTTACTAGATCTTAATGATTAATATTCATATAAAATCAATATCAAAATCAATCAATCATATTATAATTATTCTTTTAAATATTTATTAATTTAAAAAGAAAACAAATAAGGAAATAACTTTAAAGATTTTAACTTTTTTAATAAACACATTAGCAAAAGCTAAAATCGCTTTATTAATAATTAAAATACTCGAAATGAAGATATTAAATATATATAAAAAAGCAATAATAAACTAAAAATATACGAAAAACTAACGAGTTATAAGTTAAAAAGAAATCAACTTATTAATTAAGAATATGTTACGGGAGCTGCCTCTAGGGTCACGTGGAAGTGTCTAGAGATCTCTCGAGGTGGTTTAGACTAGACTTCAAGTAGGAATTCAATAAGGTTGTAACTGGTTGCAATTCTCGTAACTATAGTAATGAAACTAATGATTGTTCTTGAGCACGAAGCTCTATATTGTAATGAAATCCCATTCCCTTATATAGACCTTCGTTCTCTGTTGTCCCACTGCTTCCCACTGTGTCCCACTGGGCCTTACTCAGTGGGACTCAGTGGGACACCTTGGTCAGGTGATATTTTAATCAATCTAGTCATGTGACGACCTCGGTCGTAACAGAATAGTACTTAAAAATGATTTATTTTATTATTAAAAAAAATTGTTTTTATTTAAAAATAATATAATAATATCTCTTTTTGAATATATATATAATATAGTTCTATATTCATATACTACTATCGAATCATATGATCAAATCACGTGATCATCGCTTATAAGCTTCCGAAAGCAATCATATAAAAACGATTATAATTAGCTTTCGAAAACAATTATTAACAAAGAATATGAAAAGAAGCTTTATTTCGAAAGAATGATCGGATTAGGAAAAGATCTATAAGAGATTAACGAAAACGGAAAGCTAGATTGAATTAAAAAAGTATAAAAGAGAAACTTTTTCCTGTTTAATATAGAATAAGAAAGTGAATATCAATATACAGATTTATAAATATTATGTGTTTTCATTGCTTTTTAGTTGTTAATTTAAACTAGCTTCTTATAATAAACTAATACTAGTTTATATCTTCTTATATTCTATTTACATTAAATCCTTATATACTAGCTCATGATCTACGATAAAAAACAATCTAGTTTCAACGAAATAAATATTTTTTGTTAAAACAAAAAACAATAAAATAAAATAATTCAAGGTTAAAATAATAACTAGAAAATTTAGTTAAGTTTTATATAAAGATTATAATTAAACCTTCACTTCTATAATTCAACTTAATACTTTTCGTCTTTTCCTTATAATTATTATAAA
Organism: Botrytis porri; assembly: GCF_014898465.1. Taxonomy (NCBI): domain Eukaryota; kingdom Fungi; phylum Ascomycota; class Leotiomycetes; order Helotiales; family Sclerotiniaceae; genus Botrytis; species Botrytis porri. The sequence goes on along the minus strand of NW_024066075.1, from coordinate 2,863,037 downwards.
AAAGAATTTTGAATACTCTTATTTCGATATCAAAAATACATTTAAATTATACTTAAAAGAAGAAATCTATTTAGCCTTCCCTCAAGATATCTATATTAATTACAACTATATTTTATATACATTTCAGAGTTTTTGTAAGCTAAATTAAACTAATAAAGATTAAAGCTTTTTTTTAAAAGAAAAGTTAATTAAAATGGATTTCATATAAAGCTTTATAGATTCGTATTTATGTATTTATTATTTACAATAGTTGATTCTTTTAGTATATATAGATAATATTCTTATTATTATTATTATGTATAAACAAGATATTAAATGATTTTATTATAATCTTATTATTTGATTCAATATCAAAAACCTAAAGGAGATTAATAAGATCTTAGAAATATATATTATTTATATCAAACTAGAAAAAATATTAACTATAAATGAAAAAGAATATCTAAATATAATACTTATTCGATTTAAAATCTCTCATAATTAATATATCCATCCTTAAAAAGATATTAATCTCAAATTACAATCAATTACAGCTAATACTCCGAAACAACAAGCTTACTAATATGAATAAATATTAATAAATAATTGATAATTTAATCCACCCTATAATTTATACTAAACTGAATATTATATTCAATCTCGAAAAATTAATATAAATCATTCCTATCAAACATTATAATACTATATTTAAAAACCTTATAAAAACTTGAAGTTGATTATTAAACAGAAACTATATTTTGAATCTAAAAAAGTTTAATTAGATATTTATAAAGAATATAATCTCCTATAATATATCATTAAAGTATATACTAATACAAATTAAACAAATAATAAAATCAATTAAAAAAAGTATTTTTAATAAAAGAGTAATGTTCTATAATAAACTAATCTTATAGACAAACAAAAAGTAAATATTTATAGCTATATTTAATATAAAAGCTAAGTACATCTTTATAATTATATTTATTAAATAAGAATAATAAATAGCTCAATTCTTAAAAGATTAAAAATAACTAAAGTATATCAGAAATAATAATAAAGTTTAAATACTTAAAGACAACTAACAAGTATGAGTATTAATTAAATCCCTATATTTATATAAATAATCAAAGTATATTAATATATATTGATATTTCATTTGAAATCTTATAGAAAAACATTTAGTAAATATAAATTATATTAATACAAATAATATAATTATAAATAAATTAACAAAACTATATACAAGAATGCTATTTAAAAGATTTAAGAATATACTAGGATTTCAAAGTTAATTATTAAAGTTAAAAGAATAAGCTTTTAGAGAAATATTAAAAATAATAATATATATATATTAAACTATTATACATATATTACTTTCACTTTAGAATTAGATTTTAACCTTAGTATAATTAATCTACATAGTTAATAATATATAAATTCCACTAGTCTACTCCTTTATTATAAATATATATTAATATTATAACGTAGTTCATTAGTATATAAGTTACTTTATTTTATATATAAAATTCGTTTATATATAATTATATACTTTCTTTATTAATTAATAGAATTCTCTAAAAACTTCTTATATAAAACCTCATTTTTAAATAATTTAAAAAATCTAATTCTTTTTTCAAAAATCTAATTGTTATTAAAGTTATTGAAGAAAAGGAGTTTTTATAATATAAAGTATAACAATTTTGAGTTAAAATAAATTATTTAAAACCTCTAAATATTATAAATATTACATTTTTATTATAATATATTATAAGTTTTTCTTTTAAAAATAACAATTGATTATTAAAATATAAATATTAAAAAAACCTTAATTTTAATACATTTTCAAAATAGCCTACATACTAATTTAACTCACATGCTAATGAACTACGTTATATTACTATATATAAAATTTTAAATAAAAAGAAAAGATTGATATCTACTATATTTCTATATATAAAATAATAATAGATAGATTAATAAAGCTATTGATAAAGAATACTTATGAAAGGTTTATAAATATATTAAATATAACAAAGTATTATATTGAACTCGAGGGGTAGTATTAAAAGTATGATTTATATAGGTGCTAAAGTAGAAAAAACTAGTCTTAATTAATACTGATAAAAGCTTTAGTTTATATCAGGGCTTTTCTTTTATAACTAGTTTCCTTATACTTAATATAATTGATCTCCAAATGCCCTTATATTATATCCTAGGCTTGCCGCCGTTACTCTATAAAGAGTTATACTTAAAAACATTAAAAACTTTAAGATTATTAAGATCATTAAGATTACTAGACGTCGGGGATAAATAATTTGAAGTCTACGAATCTGAATTCTGAAAATCGCATCAACTTCCATTGTGTCATGAAATCTGACCAAATTAAGCACATCAAATTACACGGCAACAAGGTTTCACGGTTCCACGTTGACGCAAAAATGACTGAAAATCAAGAGAGAGAGAGAGGTAGAGAGAGAGAGAGAGAGAGAGTATGTGCTTCATTTTTTGACCACCGGACTAAACTATGGACATAAAGAAACCAAACTACAAAACACCAAGCCAATACAATGCCCCTCCCACGAAAGAGAGCCGTCGCTCAAAGCTGGGGAGTGCAGCCCCCTTATTCATAATCTCGTCACATCATCCAAATACCACCATTTTCTTTTAGCGAAAGACAATAGGGCAAGTCCATCCCCCAGATCAATCAAATTCCAGGGATCCAACCAATGTGTTGTAGCAAATCATATGAGCAAGGGAATGCAGGCTCAAGATTACATCAAACAATCGTTATTTAAACGTAACTGCAAGTAACACCGGTGCTTCCAACAAGCGAACAGTCGGTGAGGACCTTGGTTTGCTGAAGATCGATGATGGTAGCACCGGTAACACCGACGGTGGTTCCGGACTTGACGGCAGAAGCACCAGTGAAGGCAACGGTACCAAAATCGGCAAAGTTGACGAGAGAGTTACCCTCCTCGAAATCCTCAACGATCCACTCGGCATTGTACTCGCAGAGATCTCCGTCAACACCACCGGTGAAGGTGTGGGAAACAGATTTGCCCTTGGTAACGTTGTCGACTATTGCGGTACCAGTAGTCTTAGAGGTGGCGGTAACAGTGACCTTGATGGTGTCACCAGCTGAGATGGAGATACCGCTGAAGTCGTATGCGTTATCTGGGTACCACTCATACCAAGCATCATAAGTGATGGAAGAACCAGACTTGGTCCAGTCGATACCAGTTTGAAGAATGGCAGTACCACAGGTGTCACCGTCAATACCAACCCATGCGGATCCGGATCCGGCAGTTGATGGGGATGGGGCAACAAAGGAACCGGTTACGGAAGTGTAACCAGTGCCGACGAGGACCGCACCAGCCCAGTTGTTGGAGTAGGAAACATTGGTCTTGTTGGTAACTTCGGAAGATGGTCCTTGAACGTACTTGACTGGGTTACCGTGGGTACCAGCAGCGCGCTTGATAGCACGTGCTTGTCTCAAAGCCGTACCTGGGGCAGCAACGGCAAATCCGGCCAAGGTGGCGACAGTGGCGACAGTGGAGAACTTCATTTTGATTGAGTGATTGATTGATTGTCGAACGAACGAACAATTGAAAGATTGGATTGGATTGGCTGTGAGGACTGTGTAACGATTGAAGCTGGACTGGAGAGAAAAAGACATTATCCAGCGGATGAAGACATGATATATATACGATTGAGAATTACTGATTCCTCACATCATGCTCAAGTGCAATTCAACCCAGGTCTCAATCTACCTTCCCAAATGATCAGAATGTGTTGTTATCACGACAACATGGGGATGTCGATATCTCAATTTGGACTTCTTCACCGGCACTTTGCATGAAAGGTCCGATAGTTGCCAATGAGGCCATTCAACTACGAATGCCGACGTCTAACTTTGACCAGAGCAATACCCATATAGACCCATATAGATCAACTTGATCACCTTCCTCATTAACCCTCAAGCCTGTTGAACATCATTCATCTTAACTTCAATTCTTTCCATAAAAAGGAGGTCCTCTGATTTCTTATCTAAGGAACCTTGTTCTGGCGCCTATGTATACTGTACATTCAACGGGCACAAGAACAGAACAGCGACATGAGCGGCTCTCTCCAAATGATCCACCAATCAAAGTAATCAGGTGGTGTGGAGATGGGAACAACCTTATCTTTAGATCAATGTTGTAACGAACATACCCCTCTATAATCTCCGCTTGAGCCACATATTGATCATAGTTTCGATATATCTTGCATCTTATAGTAAGGGAAGCAACGCAACTTTTTGCGAAATATGGAAGGTAAATTATGCAAGACAAGTTCTGACAGGCAAGTTGACCCTAAGGTTGCATTCCTGTGAGGATGGATGTTGTTAAATGGATACGTGGATGCTTGTCAGAATCCAATCGGCGGTTTAGAATCCTTGTCGATCATTGCCATCGTTCACATGAAGGGATTACCTACCTATCGCAACCCCTCAGAGAGAACCTCAGAAATTGCAGAAAGATACGAAGGGCATAGAAGGGTCAGGAAACAACAAGGCGGATCTTCAAGTCAACAAGGAATCTTCCTAAATGCCGAGAAATACCGTACCTATCCATTGTCAAAAGCAAGCTTCACAAGGAGAATACAATATAAGAATAAGCCTTTATGGAGCTACCCAAGCACTAGCTTCCCGTCTCGGCAACGCACGCCGCGCCGGCTCCATTATCGGCTACGAATGCTTGTCAATACACGAAGCGTGTAACCCTAACTTACCATTTCTGTTCCAAAACGACCTATCTCGTCACTCGTCACTCGTGCTATCTCGAGATATCATCAGGAAGAATCGTAATCAACACGCGAATAATCTGTGGGTGAATCAAGGCAGATTCCTGGGGCTTCACGAGATAGGATTTGTGTTACGAAACAACCTTCCTGATATGGTTTATGGATTGCGTTCCTTTCTTTTGAATCTCGCAACTTATCATGTGAGGATCCGAATGTGACCGTCCTGAATCGCAAAAATTCGATCCTTTTGATATCCGGAGAATTCATTGGAAGCTATTATGAGCGCCAAGATAAGCAATGCGGCTTTACTTGGCTTGGGAATGATGGAGACAACGAAGCTTTACTTGGCGATGCCAACCGATGCCAACTTACTTGGCCTACTTGGCTGCAACGTCGATGCCTTTCGTTGACGAATTCCCAAATGAAATGTCCCGTGGCAGGCGGATTGGTAGGCTGATTGAGCAGTGTGATAGAGTCAATTCATCCGGTTCGCGCAAACTTCAAAGATATCGGATAGATACTGGCTAAATGCAATCCTTATCTGTCCCTGAAAATCAAGCTATTTGATTTGATACCCCATCTTTCGAATGTCGAGGAAGTTTTTTGTTAAATAAATCCCTGCGTGAAGCAGCATTTGTCAGTTCAAATCAGATATCAAAATTTCTTGTCGTGGTTTTCAGAACTTCAAGTCCAACCTTGATTTCGGAGGGCTCTCCGAATATCTACCGTCCCATAAAGTGTTTAATGGGCCAAAGAATTCTCTTCCTTTTATCGACTCTGTCTGCCGCAGGATACAGAACCTAATTCACCTATACACCATTATGAATAGTTGTTTCCTCCTTTGCACGCACAAAGATCACTTTTCTTATTCCAATCAATTCGTCTAGATACTAACATGAAGTAGATTTCATAGATTCCATTTCACCAATCTTTCATTTAAATCGAACAGATCATCCTATCCTATCGTCTCACTCCATAATACTCTTGGTATAATGGGACTTCATAGTGGCTAGGGCCGAGAGAAGAGAGAAAATAGATATAATAAGTATATCCAGGTACTTGAGTGTAAGCATATTCAAGTATCTTCCTCCTCAGATTATCTCTTTAGTTGTGTGTCAGAGTTTCTAGTGAGGAAAGCTGTGTAGAACTTCAAACCGGCAGCGACGAAGAGAGCTAAGCCCGGCTGCGATGGTAACTTGACTGACATCGATTTGTGACATTCGTCTTTCGTCTCAACCCCTCTGCCCAATCCTTCTTCTGCAGAGAGAGTTCAAGGTTCAGAGTGGAAGAACACCATAAGACGACTTGGGTGATATCCTTCAGATGGCGTATTTTTATTTCGGATTTCTCCTTCGCTTCTAGTACTTACTTTAATGTATTCTTCCTCTTTGCTTGATCCTGCATAAGTCAACAACGCAGGGAGCTTTATCAGCGTCAAGATTAAACTGACATAGATACCTAGATAGTGAAAGTAACTGCATAGCCTGCCTGATCTTTCGAAGGTCACGCAATCAGTGGCAACATCAATTAATATAAACCTTTATCTTTAAGAAACAACTAGATTAAGTACTATCATGTTATCACTAAACTGCTATCAAAACACAAGATCGAGATACAGGTATTATTAGAGATTCTGTAAATTTGGTGATGGGGCGTCCCAGTTTTTCCGTCCACCCCGAGCCTAGCTGCTTACCCCAGCTCTTCTTCAAACTCCCCTGCTATCTACAAGGAAATCTGTGTCTATCATCACATCCTCGTACAGGCCCGCAATAGGTATGCTAATACGGAGTAGATTGTGGCGCCCCACTAGGGCAAGCTATCCTCATCAGCGTGCCGTGTCTCCGTGGATGCAAATTCACAATCAAGAAGTCAAAAGAAAATCATGGATGATAGGAGTTTCAACTAAGATACCTCGAGAAACCCTACTCCTAACATCTGATATTTTCAACAAAAGTCGTCTATCGTGAACTATCGGTGACACAGAACCGTAGGAACTTCCGGTATATCATTCACTGAAGTCCATCTCTTACGCCCTGCCCTATCTGCTCCGTGCTCCAACAACAACTCCACCATACTCCCGTCTGGATTGTTAGTACTGGCCCAATATATAGGACTTTCTCCGAAAACATTAGGGGTATTCGGATCCGCACCTCTCTCGAGCAAGAGCTTTGCCACTTCATAATGATCTCTGTAACAGGCGACATGTAAAGCCGTCGCATGTGCTCGTCCTCCAAGTGCATTAATATCGATATCTGTCTCTGAATCCAAGATAATGCGCACAATATCTGTAAGTCCAAAAGATGCTGCGTAGTAAAGAGGATGTGTTCTCGACACGCACGAATCATTTGCAGGCGCAGATGGCATCATCATGCCAAGCCAGAAAGCGAAATTTCCACCGTTCTCGAGATTGTGAGTTTCGAAAAAAGCATGGAGGAGTTTCCGAGTACGTGGTGCAAGATAGTCATCGGGATCGCCAGGTTCTTTGTTGACGTATCGTGGCCAGTTTATAGTGAGGTGACGAAGAAAGGGATACTTTCGATAGCGACTCTTGAGTAAGTCTCGTTCATGACCTCGGGAGAATTCGGGATTGAGTAGGTATGCCAGGCAAGCCTGAGCCATAAATTGACGCGCTGTATATTGAGTGTAGTGGAATGGTGAGGTTGTGGAGTGAGTGAGATAATCCGCTACAGATGCATGTGCGAGTTTCACGCCAGGTGAACCATATCTGGATTCCTGTTTCGTTGAGTCTCTTTTCAATCTATTCTTAAACTCTCCATCGTGCCCTGATCTTGGTTCAAATTTGGTCACAAGAGACGAACATATAGAAAGAACTATTTCAGGATTGAGCAGTCGAGAATCTTCATCAAAGCACGGGAGATCGGAATCGAAATCTATGGCTAGAATTTCAACCAACTCCTCGACATTCAAGGGCTTTGCAGCTACTGTGAGCGCTTGAAGAATCTTCGAAACTTCGGATCGATGGTCAACATCAATCTGTTGCAATATTCGCTCGTAAGTCTCATCCAGACTTTTGGGCAATGTTTTCATCGCTTTCCGTATTGCTGATACGCTAGTGCATTTTCGAAACATATCTAATTGGCAGACTACCCATCTGAACCTATATTAACGTCAAGATAAATTCTTCAAATTTTTAGAGAAGGGCCCCGGATACTTACATGCCATCTCCCTCTCGAGTCAGTTTGAACTCAATTTGGTCTCGAATATCTTGCGGCCATTTTGACATTATTTTATCGTGCTCTATTTTCTCGGAGACGAAATATCTAATATCACTTCTCGCTGACATATTATCCTGCAAGCACATTCGATCACTGACCAAAGGAGATAGAACTTCTTCTATCTCGGTTAATTGTCTACTAGTAACCAGTAAGCGCAGTCTCTGATACTTCCATGCTTTTATAGTAGAAATAAATGACAGAACTTCTGTATTTTTAGCAGCTTCATCTAGCGCATCAAAGACTATGTAGACATGATGGAAAGATAATAGAATGTTACGAAAGCATTCAAGAAGCGCCTCGTCCGTTGGCGATGTCGACGTCTTTGTGCTTAATCCCTCGTAAAGATTTGACAATGGCCGAGGAATATCACTACTTTGTGCCGAGAGTTGAGTAATCAAAGATTTGAGCGCGCCATTCAAATCTCCATTGAAGTCGAAATAAAAGTATGCGAGTGCTATCTTGGGGTGTTGTTGAACTTGAGTCATCAAATGCTCTACGATTGTAGAACTAACGAATAATTGTAAGTTATTAATAGTTCAAGGAAACTTCAGAATGCTTGTTACCATAATACAGTCTTCCCACTACCAGCTGATATCAATGAATCAGTCAAAACTTTACTCAAAATCATTCAACTTACGAATACCATAAAGCCATAGAAAGGCATCATTACCAAGATACCAATCTTCGTACTGCTTGCTTGTTATGAACCATGCTCCAGTCTTTGGTTGATGTTTCTTCAATGTTGCAGAATGAGTAGGAAATGGGTCTGGCGCAGCTAGCCATTGATAAATATCTCGCACCGTTTGATCTGTACGATGTGTTAATAGTCTGGACAGTATTTCAAGACGAGAAAATTGCTGAAGCGATTTTCACATGACATCCCTCGTCCATGACCATGAACATGATTTTCTATTGACAGGCTCCGCCATATTCACGACAACTCTCGAATCTAACCCGTAGACCAGATCCGTAAATTGCCAAAACCAGATTCTTACCTGCAAATTGATTTTCAATCCTATTCGTAAGATTCAAGGCCAGATTCCTACCACTCATAAGCACTTCAACTCCCAAACAATACATCAAACTCACGTCTGATCAGCACTCAGCCCCAAAGCCAACGTACTCTTCAACCTCTCCAACACCACCAACGTCTTCCTCACCTCACCCTCTTTCAACGGCCAAACCAATCTCTCCCTAATTGCCCTCCACCCCTCGCTCCCACCCACGCCCCCTTTCTCCAGCTTCCCCTTCAACTTCTCCAACTCATTTTTACACACCAAAAGCGGCCCATCATCCTTCAACAACAATTCAAATGTCGAGAGCTGGGAGAAACCATTCAATTCCGCCTTCTCAGCAAGTTTAAGCAACGAATCCAAAATATCTCTCAAACTATTCAATTCATCGGAAATCTGCACGACTTCCTTCGAAGCATGTTTGACACCTTGACGATAATCATAGCAGAAAGATATCAAGGAACCGGTGATTTGAAGGACGGCTATCAAACTGGCGGATACACTTAAGGGGTCCATTACTGAGGAGTGAGTTGTTTTCAGGGTATGATTCACATATGATGTAGAAAGCGAAATTGGTATACTTACTTGCTTACTTACCCCACGGGATCGAATAATATGTTTTGTGTGATAAGCCAAGAATCTGCTGAGGATTTTCAGCTCTTCCTATTGGGATACATAGTACGTACACACATGCATGCATGAACTGCGCACTCGATATGCATGCTGAAAAATACGCGTGCTGATATATTCGAGTCATTCTTCAATCCACATACACCTATAGATTCAATCACTCACCCATTTCAGAGAGTATATCCTCTCTTTCTTGTCCACCAGCATCAACAACCAGACAACTCGTGTTTGTGTTTTAGTAGTAAAATCTATATTTGCCATTATTGAATGCCTAGGTGCGTCTATTAGTGGGTGTACGGACTGACGGGACACTATAAAAATTGACTTGTGAATATCTCTCAATGAATCAAATCATATTTCTTAAGAACTATTATAATTGTTTATTAGACTTGAAACAATCAAATTGTGAAGTCTCATATCAAACAATCAAAGATTGAATTTGTTAAGAATATCGAAAGTTGGGAAGTGTCCCGTCAATCCATGCACACTGGTGGTCCTCTTCACTAAAAGATCACGATCTATAGTATAATTCATCCGACCAAAATTCTACCAAATGCCAAGGGAATGAGGTTCTCGAAAAATACTCATTGCATCACAAGCACACCATACCACATTAATATCATAACAAATATTCAACTTCAATTTATTTCTGACGGTACGCATCAAATACTGGTTGATGCATTGCTATTTCAAAGAACAAGATCGCTAGCTAAATGTACTCATCTCATCTCCCCAGAAAGTTCTCATTATCGGATTTCCGTAAACTTCGGTGAATCTTTGTGTTTATGTCCCAAAGGAGTTTACCCTCCATACGCCGCAGTCATTATAAAATACACTTATCTATACATATAGTCCTGCCCTCAATGAAACTCCGTGAAACGCCTCACATCTCAACCCTAGAGATGGAAATCCATATTTCCCTCACTTCTTTCCCTTTTCCGTGGTACTCTTTCCCTGAGGATCCTTCTCCATCGCTGCACTAACCTTCTCTAACTTCGTCTTCTGACGATCATCGAGTGCATGAAACCACTCTCTCAATTCTTTCATGTGTTTCTTTTCCCCATGACCATATTCAACAGGAGGTCCCCGAACTTCTATTTCTGTACCCTCATCCTTGAACACTGCCCAGCTACTCTCTTCTTCAGATTTCAATGTGAAACCTCTGCCTTTGACTGATAAGACGCTGAAATCTCTCAGTAATATACCATCTCCAATTTCAGGTGTGGGGAGAGCATCTCTGTATGGACGGAAGATTTTTACTTCCACTACGCCGGAAGGAGCTATAGTTTGATCGGTAATGGTGAAGGTGCTAGTGTAGTGTCTCGGTCCCGACTTCGCTCTTTGAGGTTCAGTAGGTACACTTGTAGCGATTGCCAAAATATCCAGTTTGGAATTCATTTTGAAACGAAGCATTTTGAGAGTTGTGTATTCACTCAAATCGGTACGAAGATATTTGGTCAGACGGAGTTTTGGATCGGTAGTTGCTGGTGCTCTTAGGTGATGGCCAGCTTTTGTAGGCGATTCGGGCAATCCAAGTATTGCCATTTCAGCGCTCGTATCCGGACCCTTTGGTGTTTTCTCTTCGTCAAGAACTAGAGATGGTGACCTTTTAGACCGATTGCTACCACGTGTAGATGACCTCTCGTTCTCTTTGTTGGACTTTATTGGTGTAAAAGGAGGGATGCCCTCCACAACTGACTCCAACTTCTTAGACCGTGTTTGTCTAGGACTTACAGTCGCTGATCCTTTCCTACTCCTCTTGAAATCAGGTGAAAGTGAAAGATTTTTGCTGGACCATGTTTGTCTAGGGCTGACCGGTGTTGATTCTTTTTTGCTCTTCCTAGATTCAGGTGTAGATTCTTTGCGGCTTCGACTTCTTAAGGAAGATAAAGCATTGGAAGGTGCTCGTCTGAATTTCTCCGACACAAAGGCTTCGGTTTCATCGGCGACAGCTTCAGTCTCCTCAATGGTTTGCTCGACATATTCTTCCCTGACGTCAAAATTCTTGAAGTCTTTCTCGAAAATACTGTTTTCGGCCAACTTTGCAAGAGTCTGTTGGGTTTTGAACTCCGTTGTTTCGGCTTCCCTGACACTAATTTCGATTTGTTCGATCTCCGCCTCTCCCTCTCCAAACTCTTCATCTTCAACATCCGAAACGCCCTCCCTAAACGCCTCGTTCTCTCCTTCTCCCTCTCCAGATTCTTCATCTTCAACATCCGAAACGCCCTCCCTAAACGCCTCATCCTCATCAACATCCGAAGCGCCCTCCCTGAATACCTCATCTTCACCAACATCCGAAACTCCCTCTTCGAACGCTCCACCTTCATGCATCTCCAAATCTCTCTTCCCAGACTCCTCATCTTCATCAACTACTGAATCTATCTCTTCGTAATTTTCTCCTTGATTTACCTCAACATCGTCTTCCTCCGCAATCCCTGCTATATCGTCCTCGATAATCTCTTCGCTGACCTTCCTGACCTCGATCTCAGTAGTTTCGAACTCTTTGAGCTCAAGTATTTCTGTCTTGGTAAATTGAACCTCTATGTCTTCGGACTCGGGATCAATCATTTCGTCGTCTTCGTCTATCGCACCTGTGCCTGGAGCTGTATATAAAATCGTGTCAGGCTCCCCTTGAGAAGAATTTGTGTCTTCATTCTCAAGTAAGTCCGATGATGAATGCTTCTCGACGCCTGCATCAGTTTTCATCATATCTGTATCTTCATCCATCTCCCCCATCTCTTCTTGTAACTGAAGTTGAAGTAGATCTGACATCGAAGTTAATGCGTCCTCATCATCGTCCTCATCATCGTCCTCATCATCGTCCCCATCAACATTCTCATCAACATTCTCATCAATATTCTCATCAATGTTCTCATCGATGATCTGCTTTTGGGTATCGTCAGGTGTTGGAAGCTGATCATTCTGATGGTCTGGGGTGGTATCAATGGCATTAGTAGTGCTTTGGGACTGTGACACCTGCTCTGATTCATCAATCAACTCTGGTTTGTCTTCTAATTCAGTTGCTGGCATCGCAGGAGAAGAGATTAGATCTTTTTTATCTTTGTTGCCCTCATCACTGGCATCATTTGCATCGCTCGTATCGTTTGCGCCATCTATACCAAAAGTTCTCGAAAACAGGGTAGACCCTTTAGGAGACCTTGCCCAACCAGACTTGGCAGCTCGATCCTTAATACTTTGATCTGTGGAAATGGGTACGGGTGAAACATTAGAAGTCTCTAAGGTGATTGGCGATGGTAGGAGATTTTCGAGTGCAACACTCATAGTATTTGCATTGCCACCGGCCAGTATACGGCCAGGTACAAATTCGGTCGCTGTTCGTATATCGTCCGTCATTTCGATTGGTTTGGGTCCTTGTGAAGAAGTCTCCTCAACATGTGCTTCATTCGAATTTTGTTCAATATCCTCATTTTCAACAGTCTCGACGCCGTTCTTGAAAATTTCATCATCACTCTGGGGTCCATCACTGTTGATATTTGCAGAACCCTGTTCCAGCTGTTGTTCTGAACCCACTTCCTCTAGCTTTTCGAGTAAACCGTCGAGATTGTCTGTAGTATTATCGATATCCATTTTGTCAATGGCAGCAGATGGATTGGATATACTGGTCTCGATATCCATAGGCTCAGTAGAATCTAGTTCGATAGCCGTTTCATCCTCGAGATTTTCTTGTGGTGGAGATTGCTTTGCGCCCTCTGGCTCAGGCACGCTTTCATCTGCATCCATTTGCGCGTCAAGACCAGAGCCCGATGTATTCAATACATTTTCAGGCATTTCTGCGTCGTGTTTGATGGTGTCGATGCAGTCATTGACTAGCATTCTTTCACTTGCCATTGGCTCCTCTTCAACTGACTCTTCCGAAGACTCCTTCACGAATTCTTGGGACTTTGTAGAGCGAATGCTAACATTTTGAACTTGTTCGCCAACAATATCCAGACTTCCATCTCCCTCTTTCTCTTCCTCCTCTTCGTCGTCCTCTTCTTCCTCTCCGTCATCCTCGTATTCCTCTGACTCTTCCCCCGATCCAATTTTCTCGTCAATCTTAACATTGTTTCTGATTTGAGAAACTGGGGCTTTCGCTGGCTCCTCATCTTCATCATCCGAGGACAAAAGATCTATTACCTCGGGCTGTTGCTTTACTGGCGCTTGATTACTTGTCTCATCCTCACTATAACTATCTTCATCGTAATCTTCTTCACTGCCGTTTTCATAATCTTCGGGATAGTTGCCTCTACCCATCGAATCTATATTCTCATCATTTTCGTCAAAGTAGCCTTGTCCATAGTCATCTGTTTCGTTCTGATCATCGGAAGTAATCTTCTCGTCAAGATCTTCTTCCCTTGTATCATAGTAGAGACCTTGTTCGCCATGCTCCACCGGGAAAGCCGAGTTGGACAGCTGCTGCTCACTACTATCTTCGACTTCAAGAAATCCCTCTGCATCCTCATCTGCATCCTCATCACTACTCTCGGTCAAGTCTACAACTTGAGATGGGGGAGAGTGATGCGATTGATTGGTGTGACTAGATCGATGAGATTGATCGCTTTGAGACCGAATCATAGATGCCGCGGAGGGAAATTGATGGTATAAACTGGCACTTTGTTGATGACTGTCTCCAAAATCGGGATAGGCCATGCTAGGCTGAGTTGTCCAATTGTCTGGTTCTGTGTAAGTCTGCTCTGGATCGGGATAGTTGTATTGATCCATGCCCTCCTCCATTTCGGGGGGAACGAATCGGCCTTGTTCTTCCTGTATCTCTTCGTAAACGCCGACTGACGTATAGGAATCTGGCCCAGGAGCATTGTACGGGGCAAATAATTGATCAGCACCGTCCTCAACCTCATTTTGACGTTGCTGGTGAGGAGGAAGCGTGCTCTGAGTATTTAGGGTGTCATACTGATCTCCAGAAAGAATTGACGAGGTATTATAGGTTGTCTGGTCCGACTTCGACTGATTGTTTGAGTGATGCAGAGGACTGGCATCATACACATCACCTTCTTCTCTGTGACCTGATATCGGTGTATCAGACTCTGATGGAAGCGCATCTGGAGCATTTGGTATTTCGAGGTCTTGAGCATGCTCATTGTGTATATAGTTGTTGAACTTCTCAGCTCGGTTTGTTACCAGTGGAGGGACTAAAGGAAGACCTTCTGATGCCAAAGGTCGTAGTTGTGGGGAAGAAGGTAACTTTTCAACTATTTTGTCCGACAAGATTTCCCGTGGCTCAATGTCTGGAACGATAGAATCAGTCACTTTATGTGGAGGCGGCATTGGATTTGTGTTCCCATCTTCGACCTGTGGTGTTCCCTGTAATGGATCTTCTGCATACACAGCCTGCACAATGCCATTTGTCTCCGCTTCCTCAGTCATCCTAGGCTGATCTTGGTCTAGTGTTTGCGTCGCTTCGGCAACCACCTCAGTTTCAAGCTCTATAGTTTGAACACCCTCATCCGTCATTGATGGCGCATGTTGGTTCACTGGCTCCTCAACACCATTCTCAGAAGATGCTGCCATCGGCTCTTCGACCTCTGGACTGGGACTTGGTGACCTGCTCATAAATCGCCATGATGTGCTGAGTCTAGTTCTCTTCCTACCTTTACCACGGACTGACCCATCTTCAACGTCAAATGGATCATAGCCTTCTTCGAACATTGAACCGTATGATAATCGCTCACGTTTTAGGAAAGCCGGAGAGGAGTACTCCTCTACATTCTGTGAAGCCACTTGCTTGAAAAATGAAACAGGCGTTGCTGGGATTTCTGGGGTTTGGTTTTCGGTCTCTAGATCTATCGCTGGGGTGGGCGGGGACGCATTTGTCTGAACAGCTTCGGGATCTGGTTTTTCGATGCTGATAAACTTGACGTCTTGAGAATCTTCAGGGCGAAACTGCAAGAAGAATAATTAGACCATGGTATATGAAAGTTAAATTTTATTCTTACCTGGAGTAGCAGTTTGTCTGTGAACTTTAATTCAAACTCCACACCCCTTCCAGGTGTCGCACTTGGAGCTTCAGTTCCCACATATTCCACTCCATCTAAACATAAGATCACTTCATCTCCACTAGTGATACCAGATTTCGCAATAGCATTCGCAGACGATCCTGAAAACTGTACGCGCACTTGGCCTCTGATTCTGCGCAAGCGGAAATCGGGTTCGGCAAGTAAGAAAGCCACAGAACCCGTACGGGAACTATATGGCCATGTGAGAGTCACTACCGCTTTTACTGATCTCGAAGCTGACGCTGGCAGTAATGGCGTAAGCTGCGCGATTGGGATATGCGTGGTTGGCTCTAACGTTGACATTGTTGTGGAGTTTGGAATTCCATTTGCAGCTGCTATAGTTTCTGCCATTGTAAAATGGAGAATTCCTGCTTTAAATGCTGGTCATTGGGAAATAAGCAATTACTTTCCGTAGTGATGAATCGATGAACCGTATCGTAGCCTTGTGCGTGAATAATTGTTTTGCTTCGAGGTTGCAGAGCGCGTTTGTGGATTCCTGCTGTGATGGGAGCTTCGTTAGCTTGCGATGGGATGGGCGTCATCGGAATATTTTTAAAGTTTTGCCGATGTGATGACCCCTGCTGAAGCACGTCTCGCTGATAGATAGCGCAGTGACGCAAAGAATAAAAGGGAACAATAGTCAGCCGCATCTTTGCTTTTATACACATGATTTTCTTCTATATATTTGAAAAAGTATTCCTTATTCTACAATACGACAGATATTTAAATGTTCTTAAACTTCTGATGCCCTTTTACCTACATATATTTCCAGTGCAAAAAAATTAAATCAACACATATATTACCACAAGTCTAATAAGTGAAACTGAAGAGATATCCAAGATCATCTCGAAATCTTCACAATGAACTCCAGAATTCGAGCATCGTTCAATGTCAAGCGAATTGCAATTGTAGGTGCAGGTCCTTCCGGACTGGCGGCAGCAAAATTTCTTCTGGCGGAACAGTACTTTGATAAGATCGATATCATTGAGCAGCAAGCTGAAGTGGGAGGAGTATGGAATTACACCCCAAATATAAGTAATGGTGTGCCCATCCCATCAACTTCGCCAAATGTATCTCCTGAGATGCCGATTTGGCCAAAGGACGGAACCCCTCCCATTTTCTCAAATCCCATGTATGATCGTTTGCACACAAATATTCCCAAGCCGTTAATGTGTTTCTCTGATCGGCCATTTCGCTCCGACTCTCTGCTATTCCCTACACGCGAAGACGTTCAAGAATACCTTGTACACTATTCTGGTGATGTCAGACATCTAGTTCGCTTCTCCGAGCAAGTCCAAGATATAAGGTTAGAGCCAGACAATGGTCATGATCGATGGCGAATCATCTCTAGATCTACAATCACCAACGACGAGATCAAAGAGACGTACGATGCCGTTATTGTCGCAAATGGTCACTATTCCGTCCCTTTCATACCTGATGTACCAGGGATTAAGGAGTTTAACTCGACTCATCCCTCCATCATATCACACTCCAAAATATTTCGTTCGCCCGATTCATTTGTAGGCAAGAAAGTAATCGTGGTTGGAAGTGGAGCCTCGGGATTGGATATTGGAACGCAGATCAGTAAGGTTTGTAAGAAGCCTCTATTAAACTCAGTAAGAACTTCCTTTGGCGACGGAGAAGATGGGAAGGAAGAGGTCCCTCCAATTTCAGAATACCTCGCCGACATTAGGGGTGTGAGATTTGACAATGGAAGGATAGAAAGAGACGTCGATGCCATAGTATACTGCACGGGGTACTTCTACTCTTATCCATTCCTCAATTCGTTGAAACCACCCGTTGTCACCACTGGTCGACGAGTGGTGGGCTCATACCAACATCTATTTGATATTCAGCATCCAACTCTTGCATTTACCGCCTTGGCACAAAAAGTTATCCCGTTCCCAATATCTGAAGTCCAAAGTGCAGCAGTTTCAAAAGTTTGGTCGAACAAGTTGGACTTGCCTAGTAAGGAAGAAATGAACTTATGGGAGCAGGAAAGGGTGAAAGAACATGGTAATGGCACGTCTTTCCACATATTTGGGTACCCTCACGACGCAAATTATATAAATGGTTTACACGATTGGGTGAAAGGTGCCAAAGGAGGATTCAGTAAGGAGCCAACGTATTGGGATGAAAAGAAGTTGTGGATGAGAGAGTTATATGCAGACATACGAAAGCGTTTCATTGAAGATGGCGAGAAAGCAAAGTCTCTGGAAGAGCTGGGTTATGATTTTGAGAAACGTGATGAATAGATGAGGAGATAGAGTCTACGGGTAATCATAGAACAATAATAGAAATGAGTCAGATTTGAAGGTTGAGAGAGGCCATGTTCTTCAATTTATGAAATTTATCGCACTAACTAGGTATTGACACTCATCGCCGCGCACCCATCTACACAACTAGTAGATAATCATGAACACATTTATCTGGTGAAGGGAAACAAGGAACCAAGCATAGATAGAGATGCAATTTATGTTTGACTATAGACTTAATGTGAAGTCAGCATTGAAAAGAGTCATGATCAATCCCGACAATTGAAAGCTTCCATCAAAAGATCAGTCTTTGCCAATGTCATCTCAACTTCAACACAGCGAACATGTATTCCGTGGAACATGGCGGTTGAATCGTATTACCAGAGTTGTGTTGTCCTCATATCATCATTCATTCCATTCAATACATATAGTATTCCAAGTGTGCTTACCCTATTAGCATCATCATTATTCATCCTCGTCTCCCATGTCACTGCCCATTGCTTCCTTTCTTGTCTAATAATCCAATGTTTGGAAGGTGTAGTATGTTTCCATCTTTAGGTCATCATCGTGTCATGGAAGCCGCACGAGGGGCCCTCGTGACGATGGTTTTGAAGTGGTAATATATTTCTTCTTGACCAAGTTATCGGAATCGGCAGTTGAGTGGTGAATATATCAAACTGTCGATGATTTGAGTTAATGGTCTTGTTTGTTGAAGAAAGAAGAAGAAGAGACCGGAAAGGAAAAAAATCAAACAAAATATTTCTTACACTAGCGTTGTTCGCTAAATTCACCTTAGGCCCCGCGCTGCTCTAAGGTCTAAGATTGATTCAGTTGCCGCGATACATACATACATACTAGTACAAAGTACTTTCTGGCCGTTCCTACATTTTCATCATTTTAATCATTACCCACCCTAAACTGCAAACTTATCGAAACCTTCAATTTATAAATCGGAAAACCTTCAATAACCCGTCACTTCACATCACTTCACATCACATCACATACAATACAGTACAATACGATACAAATACGATATCACCTCAAGAATTAGAAACCATCCTCACCTTATAAGTGAACACCATCTGCAAATTCCAACACCCCTTCACGCCCAAATCCAGTCCTCTGCGACATCCTTAACTTGCTACTTTGTTCAACAAAAATCACCCGATACCTCATTTGCTTGTGTACATCTCTACCTACAAGCGTATCTCGAAATTTATTCAACGTCACAAACGGAAGCTCATAACATTGCCATCTTCGACAGTTTGACATAAAGCGCATAGTTATCAGATTTTTAATTCATCCTTTCGTAATGGATAACCTGTGGAGTCGCCGTTCGAAGTAAGTATTTCCTTCTTCGTTCCCGCATTGTCTCTTTCTTTGAGCGCTTCTAATCAAAGTGTGGTACAGTTCCAGCAAACTTTCGCTATCCACAGGCAATCCAACTACGAATGGATCAACTCTTGGTGGTGGCGACCATGCAGCAAGGGGATTTGTCTTGGGAAGAAGACATGGAGACACTTCTTCGCACAGCACAAAAAACCCTTTCAATTCCATGTCCCCCTCGGCCTCATCTTTATCCTCTCCAACAACGGGCGCATCGAGCGCCTTTGGATTAGGATCCGGCGCTTTCGCATCATTTGGAAACTCGAAGGGCCCGAAAACTCCTGGAGGTGGAGGTGCGCTGGATTTCGGAAGTGTAGTGGGAGGATCGACCAAAACACCAACTGCCGAGAAGACTTATAGAGATTTAGGAATAAAGACATCTAAAACTTCCCTTACAGATTCTAAGACGGCTACAGCGCCGGCTTCACACCAATTTCGACATGGCTGGGTATTTTGGTACAGACCCCCAATCTCCAAGTCAAACGGATTTGTTGAATACGAAAAGACATTACATCCAATGGCAGCATTCAATTCGGCGGAGGAGTTGTTTGACGTTTTCGACCATATGAGACACCCCTCGAATCTGCCACTAGTTTCCGATTACCACATGTTTAAAAAGGGAATTCGTCCAGTTTGGGAGGACGATGAAAACAAGAAAGGAGGCAAATGGATTGTGAGACTTAAGAAGGGTGTGGCTGATCGTTATTGGGAAGATTTAGTCTTCGCAATGGCTGGAGATGAGTTCGACCCCAGTGAAGAAGTTTGCGGGGTTGTACTTAGCGTGCGCAATGGAGAAGATATTTTGAGTATCTGGACCCGTTCAGGTGGCGGGAGGGTACTCAAAATTAGGTATTCAACACTTTACAAAATACTCAAAAAAATAGACTAACGATTGAACAGGGAGACATTAAAGCGCGTCCTTTCATTCCCACCTGAAACTAAGGTAGAATGGAAGTCTCACGATTCTAGTATACAACAACGAACTGCTATCGACGAAGCTCGAAAGGAGAAGGCGGCCAATCATCACAATAATCGCAATGGCACCGAACACTCGGAGAAGAAATAAGCAATCTTTGTTTCAACGTTTTATTGAGCTCCCTAGGCCACGAGTTTTCTTTTTCCTTACAGGAACTGTACAAGTATTTGGGTTGCATGAATTGGTAAAAGCGAAATGAATGAATGATTGATTTGGCTTAGGTGGCGATCTTTAACTTAAATGTCATTTTGGTTCCAGTTTTTCTTCATACCTTTTGATTTTTAAGGGAGTCTGTATCATAGTTTCGAAGAGTCTCTTGTTCAGTGACTCTTCTTGGCCTTGCCTTTTTTCTGCTTCTGCTAGTTTAGGATTGCGGTAGCTACATTCAATGTGCTACCTACTACGTAGCAGATACCACAGGGAGCAAAATATATTTCTATGAAAGAACATTAAAGGACTTGGAGAAGAAGTTTCGATGGATATTGATCGGTAGTTGTAACGTATTTCATATTGCTTACTTTTGTGTGAAACTCTGATATCGGGGTTGGAGTTGTGATTTATGCTTATTTTACCCTTACCTGCCTAGTTAGGGAGGTAGGTAGGTAGGAAGGTAGGTATGCATATGCATGCTTCTTTCTGCGCCTTATAAGAATCTTACCCCGGATTCTGACGGGAATTGTAAGATTACTTGCTACTTAGGTATTGTTTACTTGGGGGTAGTACATCAAGGCTACCTATCATTTACTTGGGGGCAATGCATCAACATTAGGTATGTAGTACATACAAATATCTAACGTCCTAAGATCCTGACTCTTCGACTTTTGATATGAAAATATCTGCTGATGGAAGTGGCATGTATATGTTTTATCTATCTACCCAATGCCCATGAATATGATTGTTACTTGTGATATGGTGTGGTATATTGGTTCTATATTATATCATATCATGTACTATTGACCTTATGCACTTCTTTGTCTTTTTCGCGGGTGTGTTGTGGGATTTGAAGTTGGGGGAATTGGTATGCATATCTATATCTATATCTATATATTGTGAGACCGGGAATGAGAGTGAGAGTAGGATTTTAGTTTGTTGTACAAGTGATGATGAGAATGGGATTATATACTAGGTATACATCTCGTATACTTAAGCTATACAGATACAACGGACTTAGCAGAAGGAAATTTTTCGAAGAAATGATTCTATATCATCTTCTTATCTTGTTTCTTCGAACTCCCTCCATCTCTGCCTTCCTGACTCCTTTACTCCCTCACAATCTACCGTCAATGTGAATATATCTATCTCGCAAGAGCTCACGGGAGTGAAAAAATCGTTGCTATAAATCGCAGAATATTCGCATATACTTCCTTTCTTACAACACTTAATGCTCTCGATCCTATGCTTTAGTTCTAATTTCTCTTCTACAATACCGATATGTATATGGACATGTAAAGACTTGACTCTGATTCCGAGTATTTTACTTAACTTACTTTACTTCCGAACTGGAATCTTCAGAAGTGCCAGATCAACCTTGAACCTGTTCTGTTCTGTTTGGTGTCTCGAGGGTGGAATTCTGAGCACGTGATGAAGTGTACCCCACTACATCGAATGCTGGCTCCTACGCATTAGAATTTTTGATAGTTGGAGATAGGTAGAGAGGTTCGAGGGAGATACTTTTATAGAGTTACTATGTTAATGTGAATAGATTGTGATTTTTCGAGGAGAAAGAATAGATAAATGGAATTTTCTTAATATTATCAATTTCATTCATGCTCCCAAATATGATTCAATAATATCCTTCTAAAAAAGAGAAAGATGAAGATGAAGAAGCCGAGGTCTCATCTTGTCTTTGTCTTCATCCCACTTTTGTTGCTTAATAATTTATATTCTAATACAAGAATTGTCTCACATTCAACAATCTCATCAAGCTTCTGTGGTCCAATGGTTAGGATTCCACCCTTCCAAGGTGGAGGTTCGTGTTCGATTCACGGCAGTTGCAATCTTTTTTAGTTCTTCTTAAAGTCATCTTTTGAAATTTTTATTTATCTTTGTCTATTCCAAAAGAAAAATTGGGATTGGGTTTTGAACTTCGTGTTTTTAATTTGGGGGGTTTTAGTGTAGATAGATGGGGATGGATAAACTCGCTTTTTGCTGTGGGTGGGGAGGGGAAAAGGGGAGAGAGCAAGGCGGGCTGAGCGGCTCGCTTTGGTTCCGGCGGGATCATGACGACATGTGGATTTAGTGTTTATGTTTATGCTTATGTTTGTTTGGGATTTTTGGCATTATATACTTATTAATTAGTTAGTAGTTATTTGTTATTGTTGGTAAGTTTATGCACAAAAGAAGGTGTTTCGAGGATATTTGACATTTAGATTAGAGTTCCCATGTTTATTGTGTACTTGTATAAAACATCCTTTTTTTCTCTCGATAATCTGGGTGATAATACAATTAGTTGGTCAGGATTTTATTTCGAATCAATAATTACATGAATACTTATCCCCCAGAGAATTAAAAATAAGAAGGATCTCGGATTCTCAGCTCGTCAAAACCTCAACTCTATAAAAAAAACCATCATCTAAGGATATAGCCATGATCACCGTACAGTGTATTGCTCTCCTCGATCTCAGTACGATCAGGAAAGAGATCGTTCGTAGTTCGAAAAACACAAGATTGCAATTCCGAGAATCTTTTGAGGTAGTATTTTATCAGCTTGAATTCCCGGGACGTTTGTGGAGTCATTGGATTAGATCTGTATCTTGCTTCTTAAGTAAATGTTACTTTTCTTCTCCGTGGTTGTTTCGAGTCTTGAGGAGAGAGAAAGGGGGGATGTATTCTGAGATGGTTACTTCTGAGGTTCAGAGTGATATATCCCTCCATATCTTCGTTTGTCAATACGGAGTTTGGTAGTTTCTGTGTTTGGTATTAATTAAGAGTTAGTTAGTTAGTTATTAATGATATGCAATACTCTCCATCCGTTATCAATCGAATAGAAAATCATTGGAAAGGATTTCTTTCTAGGTTGATTACGGGTTTGGAAGTGCTCGGCTCTCCAAGACTCGAAGTGTAAAGTATAAACACTTCATCCTGCCTGACCCCGAAGGTCATTGTATCACAAACAAATCAACCTGAACGAGCAATTTCTCTAGAAGAAATTGTGTATTGTATTCTCGTTTAAATAGCTATTTAGGTAAGAAAATACGATACTCATAACAACGTTCCACAAACGTCAAATATCCGACTCCGAACTAGTGCAGTTTTGACGCAATATCCTCATTCGTCCTCAGCCAACATCATCTTGAAGAAGCCAGATAGGCTGAATAATCTAGTGTTAGTACAATCTCACACAATCTCCCCACTCTATGATCATTCTCCCCACTAGCACAAACCCCCAAACAGGCGGGATGAAAATCCCAAGAGGAACAAAAGCAAACCCATACAGGAAAGCTGCCATTTGTTGAGGACGAGCAGAAGACGCCGCAGCCATTCCAAAAAAAAAGTTGAATCGTCTTTGGGCTAAATTTATAATCATCATTTTCCAATCAACGGTATCATTTTGTTCGTCGTCTATAAGCGCTTGGTGATTTTCATAAGTATCGTGATAGAAGTCGGGAATACCCGATAGACACAGGGACAGAATGGCTGGAAACAAAAATATTATCTTTAGAAGCTCAAGGGTACTAAGAAGAGGAAGACAGAATCCATATAGGCCACTAGCAAGCCAAGTCATCATGATACCTCTTTCAGTTACAGAACTCTCGCCAGAATGGAATTTCGTCAACCCCGCGATCAACCCAAAGAAAAGACCTACAACAAAAATACCGATGCTAATTTCGACTATTATAGCCCATCCTATTCGTCCGCCTGTTCTTGTTCTAGTTGGTGAGTAAAGGAGCTCTTCAAGCTCGGCGATTGATACAGCAGTCGTGGTGGGTCTTTCCGGCAGCTTGAGTAGTGTACGCACGTTAGAAATAGATGCGGCTAAATTGTTCTCTCCGCTCTCATTGATTGGCGATAATTCTCGGAGTTGGATTGCATTGGACTTTTCTTTATCGATTTTAGGCGGGTCGGCGAAGTCATCCCAGCGGAGAAATCGATGGCAATTTGGGTGGTAAATTATAGCCGATCGAACCGGAGCGAACTCCGCATTGTCCTCTGAAGTTATTGGAATAATATGACCTTGTAATGCAAGATTATATAGAATCATGGTTCGTTTCATGTGGGATTCGGAAATTTTGTAGGCTTTAAGCCTCGACTTATTTTCCTTCATGTTCTGCAGCATGATCAAAAATGAACTTGTCTTCTCACCCTGAGCAGAATATAAATCCTCCATAATCCGGTGAATGGTATATGATAGGCCTTTTCCTGATGATAGCCTGGGTGCACGAGGAATTTGGAGCTGGTACTCATCTGTTGAACCTACTGGCCTTGCTAAGATGTCCGAATTAGACTGCATACGGAATCTATCGGCACTTAAACTATTTTGTAGTGCCGGGCTCTCATTACCACCATTGAGCAAGATTGTATCAGCTAGATTTATAGGCTGTTCGGCCTGCGTTGCGCTCGTTTCAGATTCGTTTGCGGGGGGAGCAGTAGAAGAATTGAATTGAGAAATGACCTCCAGATGTATCATCTTGGCATCTTTGGCGGACAGCTTCTTCTTTGCCTTGCTTGCAATGGTTAGATCAAGTAGACGAATGACCATATTGAAGATATACATCTGGCTAGCCGTTGAAGTAAGTGTAAGGGAGAAATTTTGAATGTCTTTTTTGGTAAGACCACTCCATGCTGGATTCTCAACTTGCATCCCATCTTTTGGTAAGAGGGAAATCGTTTGGGCAACTTCGCCTTCAAATCTTCCACCCAATTTCTCTGCTTCAACCATAGTCTCGCTGCGTACCATGTACAAGCAAGAATAGTCTGGAGAGACCATGTTTGAGATCAGGTTGACAAGAGTCATGGCAAGATATGGTATAACTGTAAGATGATATGATGCGTATCCCCAGCGGCTAATCAAATCTGGACGATTTGAGAGAAGGGTGGTGAATGCAGCGACGACCTGGATAAGTGAGGCCACTGCTTTCAGAACACTGTAGCTAGCACTGATCTCGCTACTAAGCCTTGGATCTCCGTGAGTGTCTGAAGCCACTTGAGAAATCAAAAAGGTGTTGCGGGGTACTATGGCAAACTCATAGCCTTCTGGAAGATCGTATGTACCGTGTACTCGCGACAATCGTAAGTTTACGCGCGATCTGGCCCAAACCGAATCGAAGTGTATCCACGTGGATGATTGTTCGCGGGCATATGAAGGAAGATATGTTATCATATTTGCTTTTATAGTTTGAGAAGAGTCGCGCCCAGATTGGCCCTCAGGGTCTGTATCCTCTACGTCTCTATCATCCTCAAGCACTACTCCCACAGAAAACTTCTGACCCGGCTTAGGTCTCCAGTGAGGTGCTCGAACCACCATGCATAATGCCCCGGCTCTACATGCCTTTTCGAGCTCATTTCGAGCTAATATTGGTAGTCGAACGATAGCGTTGAGCGCTCGCAGGAGACCAGACATCGGAAAAAACAATGCCAAAAGAGCATTACAGCCCTGAAGAAGGGAGTCATCTCCAGGGCTTGATTTGACAGTCGCTGCATGGGCTAAATAATTTGTGGCAAAGAAAATGATAACAGCAGCAACTGAAGGCCAATAGCTCCTGGTAATAGGAAGGCACAATATGTGGTCATTGCCATGTTGAGTTGTGCTATTGGGAACTGTTATGGTGATATTTGTTAAAAGACGATCGGGAAGAATGGAGCTCATCATGAGATTGGAGTGGATGATCAAGGTAAACACGCATTGCGCTAGCATTGCGCGAAGAACTTTTGATAACTCTATATATCATTTTGGCAATTCTCAGCCTCACAGAACATCTTGTCCCGTCTTATATCGTGCGGCTGAAGTAGCCAATATGTATACATCTCTGAACGCCAACATATACTGCAAACCAATCATATGCACCAATATATCCGGTGAGTGAGAAGGATTTCCTCCCACCCTGATGGCCTCAACAAGCAACCAAATAGTATGGATTAAAATAGGATTCTTTCCGTGCAAATGGCTGAGTTCGCCTCACTTTTAATTGTCTTCCATGCATAGGACTGTTATCACTGGACAGAGTAGCTCTGCACACTCCAAGTGGTGTGCAGACCTCCCGCTCTCGAGCCTTCTTTATTGGAGAAAGTAAAGTCGCAGATAATCTTCGCATCAACTGACACACTTGAATCATCATGTGGCTGATCTCTGAGTTGAGATGAATACACCGGCTGAGGGCAGTAATGCGGAGTTCCATCGAAACGTTTGAATGGCTTAATCATGATGCAGTAGCAGTATAGCTAGCCATCTCAAACATGAGGTCGCAAGAAAATGTTTGGAGTTTTGTCGAAATATGTCAGTGGGGTCACGTAATATCGGGCTAAACAGCCCTTCCAATGCCGACATTAGTTCATTAACCTCATGGGACAAAACATCGTCGGCATGATTGAAACGAAGATTCCCGACATGTTCTATTCCTCGATTGCCATGTGAAGTGAGATCGCGCTGGTCAATCTTAGGATACGAGATGCTTGTTTTGTCTCTAGCCTCGAAAATACGGGATACACATAATGTCATGTCTAGATGTAGGACTTGTTGCACCATCTACACGGTGTCAATAGACCCCGATTGTGTGACCGTGTGTCTACTGAGCATTCCATATGTGATTGAATGTTGTTGACGGTAGGTACAGCGGTTCCAAAGTGGCAGATATAAATACATATCCCAAGACATGCTCTTTGCCTCTTGATTTTCATTCTTCTCTGTCTCCTATTAACTAGCTAGTATCAAACAAGCAAGGTGGAATAACCCTGCCTCGGGTATACGATACAATCTCAAGATACCTCTCCCTTCACACTTAGGTTTGCAACAATTATCGACCTTGACTCAACATGCGATCAACTGCAGTCCTCATCGTGGGTGCAGGTCCTACCGGTCTCACTTTGGCCCTCGAACTTACCCTTCAGAAAATCCCATTTATCCTAATCGATCCTCTCTTCTCCCAGTCTCCTAATTCTCGCGCTCTCGTCCTTCACACTCGTTCCATGGAACTTTTCTCCCGACATCCTTCTCTTATATCGAATCTCCTCCCTCTGTGCAAACAAAATCTCGGCCTAAGTTTCTACGTCAACAAGAAGAATGCATTCGAAATGGATCTCACCCGGGAGAGCATGGGTGTACTCGACACAGAGTATTCAGGACCTTATTTTCTCAGCCAGAGAGAGACAGAATCATGTCTGGAGAAACAATTAGAAGAATATGGAGGCAAAGTGGAGAGGGGAACAAAAGCTATATCCATTGTTCAGGATGATAATGGTGTTTCGGTTCGCGTTAAACATATAAGGCAAGATGGCTACGAAGAATCCGACGAGGAAGAGATTCACTGTCAATACATTGTTGGATGCGATGGATCTCATTCAATGGTTCGAAAATCGGCCGGTTTGAAATTCGAAGGCTCTGCATATCAATCGGATTTCGTACTGGCAGACGTAAAGCTAAAATGGGAGTATGCATCGGATCGATTGACGTTGTTCATGGGGAATGAATTTATGATGTGTTTACCGCTCAAAGATGGAGTACACCGACTTGTATTAAGTACCCCTAATTCTAAGAACGATGAATCGACTTACGGAGAGGCCAAAGATGATGCACCTGAGCTTAAAGAATTCGAAGAAGCTTTCAAAAGACTTGCTATGGGGGATATTGAACTCGAGGATCCTCCTATGTGGATCACAAGATTTAAACTTCACCATAGACTTGCCGATTCCTTTCGCAATGGTCGTATATTCATCGCTGGAGATGCAGCGCATATTCATTCGCCAGCTGGTGGTCAGGGCATGAACACAGGTATCCAAGATGCCATCAACCTCGGCTGGAAACTCGGCGCTGTTCTTCGGAACCAAAGGAAAGAAAGTTTTCTTGACTCCTACAGTATTGAACGACGTCGTGTGGGCATCAATCTCTTGAAAGGTACAGATCAGGTCTTCGAATTCATGGCCACAACCAATCCTATTTTTCTCTATCTACGAAACACACTCTTTCCATGGATGGCCCCAATTGCTTTCAAAAAGGGTGCAAATCGCGCTAGGAGATATCGATTTATTACTCAACTGGGAATACGATATCGACACTCGTCGATTTGTAAAACTGCAAGTGCATATTATGGACCCAGAAGAGGAGGCGATCGTGCACCTGATGGGAAAATAATCTTACCTGATACTCAAGAGGAGACGAATCTATACTCGTTATTCAATGGGCCAACGCATCATTTGTTACTTTTTTCCGGATTGGGGAGAGAGTCAATGGATGCACAAGATTTGTTAGAGACAGTGGGAACAGATTTTCCGGAAAAGGAACAAAGCTGGCTGAAGATCCATAGGATTGTGGGTGGAGAGAAGAAAGGAGGAGAGGGAATTTATGATGAAGCGGGTATTCTACATGAAAGGTATGGATTTGTAAATGAACCGGGTTACGTTTGTGTTAGGCCTGATACTCATATTGAGTATATTGGGACGATGAAGGGACTAGCAGAGTGGAAAGCAAGTTTGCTTTTATGAGTATGACGTTGGGGTATTTGAAACTTGTAGGATTTAGTTAGGTATTTGGATCTTGGTAGACATAGCTCTGCGGAGTGTTGATGAGGCGCTGGGGTTTTGGATGGGATGGATGGGATGGGATGGGATGGGATGGGACAAGATGGGACAAGATGGAATGGGATGAAATGAAATGTCTGGTACTAGTAATGTTTGAATGTGTTAACTGAACATACCTCACTCACTTACTCACTCACTCGATACGATAGCATATAGTGGTTATCGTATCATATTTATAGTTTATATGGAATCCTACTTATTATTTTTCTCTACCATTACGCAGCTTGTTGCTTGTTGCTTGCTACTTGTTTGTGGATGGATGTGAATATGGATATCTGTTAATGTTGAATCCTAATATGATTATTGATCTTGATGATCATCTAACCCAACTAACAATAAACTGGAATTACAAAAAAAAATACTTGGACGAATTGACTTGACTTGACTCTTAGACAACGATAGATATAAAACCTAACTCTCGAGTCTCGTCTCGTCTCGTAGAACTAATTTTATTCTGATTTAATTCAATTCAAAATCAAAACTCAAGACTTATCAATATATACATATATGTAAATCTGAATGTGAATATAATTATAAGACTCCATGCCCATCCATCCGTTTGTCCGCCAACCAGCCCCATCATCGCCCGTCCGCCCGTCCATGCAATGCAATGCAATATGCTATCCGTGATTCTGTTGTTGTGGTTTTGTTTCGAGGTGATGAGAGAAGAGAGAAGAGACTCCTGTGATGTATGGCATGTAATGTAATGTAAGGGTTTCGCTTTTGTTGTGTTGGAGTGTTGGAGTGTATGAGTATATAAGTATTTGAGTATCTGTTGCATTTATTGCGTTATGACGTGTTGAGATGTGTTATGTTGAGATCTGAAATGCTGAGATCTGATGTTGCATAATTTTTAAACAAAGTAGGTAAGTAGGTACATGCAATATTCCCATCCAATTGCAATGCTTTTCCTGCGCTTTTGTGTGCATCTGCCGTTAAATCGTCAAAAATTATAAGTGAATCTGTAGATCTAATTACACATCACTCAATCGTTTTCATAAGTTTCGAAGTCGAGGATCGTTCATGCGAGCCACGTTTCTTCTTTTCTCGCCGGTGTGGCTTCGCCCGATGTACCCAAGCCTCCGCCTATAGTCAATCCATCATCATCGTCTTCTTCTTCTCCATAGCTTGCATTATCATCGGTTTCTCCATTCGTAACCTCGTTGTGCGTATACGTCCTATCCTCGTAATTATCCTCCACCATCCACGTCAATCCATTGGCGGCCTCTTCCAGCGGGAAAACTTCCCGAGCGTATTCTTCCAATCCTCGATATCCTTCCCATAATTTCATCGCTTCTTCCGGTACCTGATCTTCTAATTTCTGCTCGGCGAAATATGGAGGTTGGCGTCTTGGATCCGAGCGTCCTAATGCATACATTTGTTCCAATGCGACCAATTGATCTTTATATCCTCTGGGAATCTTAACTCGTACTTCAATAGTAGGATTATGTTTATATTTTACTGGACGACCGACACCGCGGGAAAAGGCGGCGCAAGCTTGTTTGGGAGAGAGAAACTCATAAGCGAGAGGTATGCGACGAGGATTCGAGGAAGAAGCTGGTGGTCCATCTTTGAATACTTGTAAAACTGCAGGTCCAACATCATGTTCGGCGTCTAGCCATGGTAAAGGTACATCTGGATGGAAAGGAGCTTGCCACTCAAAGGAACCGTCGGGTTGGAGGGCCATGCAAAATAATGGATATGGCAACGATGTGAAGTTGTTGTTGTAAATTCCGGTGTAGAGGAATGTCGACGGGAGAGAAGGGAGTTTGGTTCGGATATATGTTTCGACTGCGTATTTCTCGGACCACAGTGGTAATGATGGCCATGAGGAGGAGACGACAGAGTGATTGGGCATAGATGAATAGATATAATGCTCTATACCAACAGCTGCCGCTGCATCGGCCAAAGCACAACCAATAGCATACTCATCACCCCAGAATGTAGTATTGATAAATGCTAGTTGCGCTCCATCGAACAAATCTCGAATGAGTGCATCATTTAGTTTGGTGGTTTCGGGATCTAACGTTGGCGAGGATGAAGAAGATCGTTTGATGAACAGGTCGCCTACTAGGACAGTAACATTTGGAAGTGAAGATATTTCCGATGCTACTATCCCATCAAGGTTTCGTAATTGAGCTCGTACATTATAGCCCACTGCACTAGCAACGCGGATAAATGATGCAGCCTGTCGTCCGGAGGAATTGACGACAGCGATAGTTTTCGATGGAGTGGTCATGGATCGTTTTGATGGACGATCTGAAAGAGTTGGAGGAGGATTATAAAGAGAGAAATTATCAAGAGGGGAACTTTCGGGATACGAAGTGCAAGGTGCGTGTTTGCGATTTATGGGTTGTGGTGGTTCCGAAGGTCGAGGTCTGATGGCGAGGGTAGCCCTCGGCGTTGCTGAGGGCATTGGATGATATGATTTAATTGTCAGACGATCTATTGCCTATGAATAACAAGCAATGATGCAAGGCTGATTTTTTATGCTTTCCTCCAGATGAAATTTGTGGCTGAAATCTCTCTCTCTTCCGAGTTACTCCCAACTTTAGACGAAATGGAAATTATTGTTTACTTGTACGGAAATTCCAATTGAACCCTTGCTGCTCCTTCAGACAAACGAGGACATGGAAGCGGAGACGGGTTTCTGAAAGGGGGTACCGACGAATCAAGTCCTTTGGTGAGAATCTGCGCTCGACAAATATGAATCTAATGGTTGAATTGAATAGATGGGTCGAAATCCAATGCTGTACGTCGATCACCAATGCGGTTAACAAATATCCTAGGTATAGTTCGAAAGTGTTCGAACTCGACTTATAAACTACTAGACCCAGTGACACCACCTCAGCCCTCGTTTGCGAATGACCTCTGAGAAAATGCCTGGACTGCTAATGAATTACCAAAGATGGGATGAGTTTCCGTGGTGTTGGAAACTTTTTGCGTCTAAGGTTGATCCAACCGGGTAATTATCTTTTCTTTATCCGATTAATTTTTTTTTTTAAAAGCGGTGAAGTTGTTGTTTGCTTTGAATTTATTCAATCAATCCTCTCTCATGGAACGAAAGGGGGGGGGAGGGGGAAGTCAAGTGATTGAAGCTTCTTTCCTTTCAATCTCCCTTGCAGCAGCTTCTCCTTTTGTCGTTAAAAGGGAGTGGGTATATTTGTTCGTGTAAGTGATTCTTTTTTTTCCCCCTTCCTTCTTCTTGATCAATCGTTCTGGGTGTCGAGATAGAGA
The DNA here is from genome assembly GCF_014898465.1 of Botrytis porri. NCBI lineage: Eukaryota > Fungi > Ascomycota > Leotiomycetes > Helotiales > Sclerotiniaceae > Botrytis > Botrytis porri. The sequence continues at coordinate 2,830,796 of NW_024066075.1, read as the reverse complement.
TAGGAAGAGGTAAAATTCAGGATGAAATCTTGTACCGAGTGAAAGATAACTGTGGATGTTTGTGTCGTGAGATTGTGTGTGCGGTGGTACAAGAAAAATGCAGTACGAAGAGTGATGCTTCTCTTATGTAACGAAACAAGAGATGTGTAGTAGTTGGAATAAGTATAAAGCTGTGAGATCCTAATTAGGTATGGAATGTAGATTGATATCGAGGGGCAATAATCTAGTGAATAAAGTAGAGTAGAGAAGATAAAGAGAAATCTTTTAGTAGAGTCCGAGGTTATGTAAGGTAAGGAAGGAAGGCAATGGTAAAGAAAGATATCTGTCTGGATGATTGCTTGATGGATGCTTGCTGGTTTATTATGTCAACTATAAAATTCTTTCTTTCCGAGGTTTGTTTCAAATATTATATACGCCGTATACTAGATGTGTGTGTATCTAGTATACCGAGTAGGAAATGGATGGGTAAGGAAGGTTATTGAAATGTCGATATGATAGGTAGGTACGACCCTCACAGGGAAAGGAAAAATGTATAACAATTACATGTATATATGTGCAAGTAAATATGTGTACATACATACATACATACATACATACGTAAATACCTGATTACTAGGTAGTGAAAAGTGTAATGAAGAAAAAGAAGAGGGGATTGGTTCAACAAGTGTATAAAAAAGTAGGTACACTTGATCTTTCATGACTCGGTCCACGTGTAATGTCCTTATCATCTAATTGTATATAACTACGTCCATCGTCAATTATTGTCCTAGTAGACCTTATACTCTCGCAGCTCTACACTCTACTTATCTCCCACCAGTCTCCACAAGCTCTTCCAAAGAATCTTCCCCTCCCCCTTTGTTCGAGAGAGAGAGAGAGAGAGACAGAGAGCGAGCGATAAGGCTAAGAGTTCGATCAATCACCGTTCTTGCTCTGTTCTTACTCTTCTTCTTCCAACCTTGATGGCTACGGCAGCTGGAGTTGATCATGACATGATTCTGGTAGTGTAACATGTATATTATATCCCATACCGTATATGTACTTACAACCTAGCGAGGGGTATTAAACTTCGATGCAATGCTCATGAGATCTACTCTGTACTTGGTCGAATACTACTGTACTCGTCTCTTGTACACGTTCATCAACTTTACCGTGTAGAGACAATTTCCAATCGAGTTGTGTGAGCATGCATGCATACCTACACAGCAACTGCCAGCCACACATATCATATGACATACTTTTACTTGGTCTGGAAAAAAAAAAGTATTTTTATATCAAATCCCTTGCGTCGCTCAATCCACCATGGGTTCCCCACAAAATGTAGATAAGGCGGAGCCTACTTCGTAATAGAGTTTTGCGGCATCGGATGATGAAAAAGAACTTCATCTAATTTGACTCATTGGTGAGATGTGAACGCAGACGGGGCACCATGTGGTCCAAGACTTTGGGAATTAGTAATAGTATCACATTGCCATCCATTGAGCCATTCAAGCACAATCTGGATGTTCGGTCTGGAGGCCAATGGGGAAAATCGTATCGACTGCGTTAGCCGTATGTATTATGGATGTTGCTCATCCCATTGCTTGAAATGCTATGCTATTTCTCTTTCAATCATCTAACCCTGACTACCCTACCCGTACGTGTGCTTGTCCTCTATTCTACGGAGTATATATAACTCATAGAAACAGTTGCCAAATCATCCTTTATATGTACGAGTAAATTAACTCGTATGGCAGGCAGGGTCGATTTCGGCGTGCCAATGCCATGATATGGAGAACTCTCAAGGTCGTTGTCATCCAAGGTCAACTAATGAGAGGGATTCGATTGTACTGTCGTTTCTAGATGACCTCCACGTGGTGTCATCAACACGTGTTGATATCGAATTGTGTAGGAACCTCATTCCCCAATAGGAGAGAGAGGTTGACCATGCTGTATCATGTATCATGTTGTGTCACCTCGTATCGATCAATGCCCTTACTCTCTCTTGACTACTTGGTACTCACTGCTCACTCCTCACTGCTCACTACTTACTACTTACTGCTCATTATTCACTACTCACTACTCATTGTTCACTACTCACTCCTTACTATGTACCCATTCGAACTTTGATATCAAATCTGCTTCTGGTATGGACTATCAGACTATCAATACCAACTTCTACCTTTACCATGATTCCATGATATCGAATCAGAGAATCACAGATCCTTATCCATCCTTTCTTGAACACTGAGGAGAAAAAAAAGAGCAGAGATTGATTTTTCTTACCCCATTCCAATATGAATCCAGAATCTTGAACCAATGAGAAATTTTGCTTCTCCAACCATTTCCCATTACCTAACCACATCATGGTTTACCTTGAACGGTCTTGAAATTTTTCAATGCCATGTCGCCATTTCTGATAACTATTACTTCATGAGAATTGATCCTTTTCCGTCCTGTCATACACATTTCCGTGATTCTTCACCATGGCATTGATCTGGACTGCGAACTTGGAATACCGCCATTTCAATGTCTCATTGTTCCCAGAGAACTCGGTTTTTTTCAACATCCACATGAACCAAACATTTTTGGGGGGACCGAAGAAATCAATCTTGATCTGCTTTGCTTTGCTCTGCGGCCAATGAAAATATTCTTAGCTAGCCAGGTGAAAGTTTTGGTGACCCATTATTGATCTTAGGTATTTCAACAAAAAAATCACCTAGATCTTATACGAATTACCCCTTCATCATAGGCGACAGAATCTTCCAGATTCAACAAAATCACAGAAAATCACAGAAAAGTCCCTCATCCCAGTCACCTTATGGGCTATGGGCCATGGCTCAAGCTTCCCCCCTCGCATTTTTACGTGGCACGAAATAATCCGCACCGAAGAATGAACGACGATTAGATTTTCGATTTCTACGGGATGAGCCTTGTTTCTGGAAACTATTCTCCTAGCTCAAGACTCAATATGCATGGACTTTGCTCAATTGAGGATTTATCATGTCAAAGAAATCCGGGGTAGCATTAGGGGTAAAGACCCTGTTTTTTGCCTCTTCTCTATTCCCCTCTTCTATTATTGAGTCCTGAGTACGAAGTACATGATTCTTTCTCTCCACTTCTCAGCCCTCACCCAATGCAATTTTCTCGCCGCGGAGAAGTATAATCTTAACATGACGAATACTTGGTGTGATTTGGGATCATAAATATGAATGTGAGAATCTGATGGGAAGCCGGGTGATTACCCCGCAGATTCTCAAAATCAATACTTTTTTGGCGTCAATGTACTTCATATATCTTCTCGTTATCTTATCTATCTCACTCCTCAGATCTTTGCTCAAATTCCTTCATATGATTGGAGATGTCTTGCAGTTCGTTCGGCTGCAATGCAACCGACTGTTCATCCAAAAATGCAAGGAGATAGATTGGGTCATGAACCTGAATTATCCTTCTATCCTTCCCGCTTTTACCTTCCATCGTCCTTGCAGCGAATCGTTTTATTTGCTGCCACACTGCTGGGTTTGCATATGCGTGAATCATTCAGGCAGGTCCTCATCGCAAGGCGAAAATTCTGGTCATTTATCCATCAACCGCTTCACAAAGATAAACGAAACCGAAACATTTCGAACTTGGCTGGTTAGCTGCCCAATTGTTCCAAAGAAAGTTTTTTTCATACGCTCCGATTTTGGCTAATATCGCTCAGATTGGATGGCTAATTATCTAGGCGATCTCGCATAGCTGTGTGTGCGAACAGTGCCCATAGGTGGGCTTGCTCTCAGCCACTCTGCAGACATATATGCATTCGAGTACCATGTACTCATCTACCAAAAACTCACACATGGTAGGTGCTAGTTCAATAATGAATACATGTAAAGTACTACGATTGGTAAACTAGATAGTTTCTACAAGCCAATAGTCCTATGAACTCGCATCAAGGACAAAATCAATCCACAACGTTGAAATGCAACGGACCCCATTTTCTATCTTCCAATCGAGGAAAAAATTCAAGAACATCAAATTGCAAGGCAAATTCATTGTAACTTCTTTATCCAAACTTTCGCCTCTGCCAGTCTTCTGACAGCTGTTGGATATGATGGAATTTCTTCTCGCTCTACCACGGGGCTCAACATTGCATCGGTTAGAGCTCTTGAGGTCTTATCCAACGATTCATCCACTTTCTCTACATTTCCTATAGCATGTTCATCCTTATATAATAATCTTGCTGCCTCGATTCTATCCGCTGCAGTTTCCCATCTCTTAAGTACTGACTTGATGGCTTTTGCTATGTCAGCCGTCGCTGCTGTATATGTCTTGAATGTTTCTGGTGGAATCTTGATACCGGGCTTTTCAAGTCCTTGCTTGAGATCATTGTAAACTTCTATAAGCATTTTCCCGATTGAAGGACATTTGGGACCATCTTTCTTCCCGAGTATTTGACAAAGAATTTGTTCGCCTTCACGATATGTTTTTTGTGGAATGTCGGTGAAGTCATGATGTGTGATGTTATGAGCAGCTCTGATCCAGTCAGGATGATCTCCTTCGAAACCAGCATTCCTAGCATATCCATCAAATATACCTGTAAGTTCCGCAGTAGCTTCAATTTGTTGTTCGAGGAAAGAACGCCACGCGTGATCTACTTCTCGATTCTTTACGACAAATTTATCGATTTTCCAGAGGAGAGGTTGAGATTTTTTTCCTTCGGCCTCTATAACTTCTTTTCGGAGTGCTTCAATAGGTAGCACGGCTTGATTAAAGGGACTATCGGTTAATTTCTCAAGAATTCCTTTCTCATCCAATGATATACTCGCAATATCATGAATAGCAGAGGCAATCTCAATCACTGCATCCCCATTCGTCATCTCGGCCTTAACCTTAAACTTGCTCTTCATCGATTCCTCAGCATTCCTCTTAAACGTCTCCATCGCAAGCTGATTTTCCTGCACCCACCGACTTGCATAAAACGACACAAGAAGAACGGCAAGTGGAAGACTAAGCCACCACAACCAACCCCATCCATATTCTCGCGAAATGGTCGCGAAAAATCCATCGGAGTGCGGAGGCGGTCTTACCGTCTGAACAGGAGCAGGCACGCGACGCGGTGCTAGTCCTGGTTGATCCACAGGCATGTGTGGACCGCCCATAGGGACAGATCGCGGAGCTTGCTGATGGGACTTTGCCCTGCTTCCGGTATTTTCGGGCTTTTTTGACGCTCGTTTCTCAGCTTTGGATAGAGGGATGATCGGAGATGCTGTCGCCTTATTTCCCGCGTCGTCGGTCTGGAAAACTCGCTTCTGAGTGTTGGAGATAAATTCGCCCAGAGATGACTTTGTCTTGTTTCCCGTATTCTCGGGCTGCGAAACCCGTTTTTGAGCTTTGGATAGAGGGACTGCTGGAGATGGCTGTGCGGCTTTCGCAATCCCGGGTTGGGAAAGTCGTTTTTGGGCTTTGGAGAGGGGGGCTGCTGCGGGTGCGGGAGTCGTTTCTGGGGCTGGCGCTTGGATTATCATATCCCTGCGCACATTGTGATCTTTGAGATACTTATTATGTCTTTCGAGAACTTGCTCGGTTTGCAGACGCGCTTTTCGTTGAAGAGGTGTCTCGGCGATAGTTCTGCTTTGGACGGTTTCTCCTTCGTCTTCGGAAGAGGCATGTGAGAGGGACGAAGCGGGTGAACTCCCTATGCTGGAAAAACCGGCGAGCTCGTCGGCGAGAGTTTGTCCGCGGCGGGGTACGGCTTTGATGGTGCTGGAGGAGCGGCGCCGATTGCCGGAACCTCGGGGGTTGGGATTTGTGTTGGGGGGACCGCCGAGGTCGGGCATGGGGCCGGTGTAGTTTTGGAGGATGCTGCCGGGTCGCATTTTGTGGTGGGTTTGGGTTTGGTTTTGAGGTGGTTGTGGTGGAAAAAGAGGTAGCTGTGTTATCTTTCGTGTTTGCTAATACTTATATCTGCGAAATTCCTTCTTTCGTTTCGAGAAAAAATCGTGATCATAGATAGGTATGTAGTATGTATAACCAAAATAAAAATTACAAAATACGCAGACACATACATACAACCCACTTCTTTCCCTTCATCTCTTTCCCTTCACACCCATCTCGCTTCCTACTTCTTTACCCCTCTCCCTGTCTTATTCGCTACACACCCATCTGGTACAAGCTAACTACGTAACTAACTCATCTGTATACCACAACAAAGAAATCAGATAATGAAACGGCGATTTGGAAATTTTTGAGATTTTTGACAAGGGGATGGAATTCTTTGTTCTTGGGACGGATGCGGATTTTGGGGGGTTTGGCTTGTTTTGTTGTGATTTGGGGTTTTGGGTTGTGTTGAATTTCTTGTTGTGTTGAATTCAGGGGGATGGTTTTTATTTGGGAAGGGATAGGATAGACGGGATAGGAAATGGGGAACTGGGGAAATGAGAAAGGGTGATAGGGTAGGAGGGAAAGTAAAGGAGGGATAATATATTGTAGATGATAGTATTTTTACTTTCCTACATTGTAGTATATCTTATATGATTTCTTCGCTCTTATTATTATAATTATAACTTATATCTATTTATATATATATATACTCAATTTTAAAGATTAACTTTCTATTTACTAATCCTCGATTCGAGAATAAATAAATAAATAAATAGGTAAATAAATGAATGAAATATTGATATCTAAGTATAATATAGTATATGAGAATAGATATGAGAATAGATATAAGAATAGATATAAGAATAGATATAAATATAGATAGAATAAGAAAGAAAAGAGTAAATCGATAGTATCAATATGTCTATATAATTTGATTATTAAAGAATATTTATAATATAATAATTATAGAATATTAAAAAATATATAGATGAGATTAATAAGTACTAGATAGATATATAAATAGATACTTAAACTCTTTAAAGTACTAGAGAATAAAGTATACTATTTAATTTCCCAATTCTCATATCTAATATTCAAACTTTAATCCTCGATATATAAAATGACGTTTCTTTAAATATTTAACATCTGATATTTTTCTCATAATCGTCTCGTCTCTTTCGACTTTTCCTTTCTATTTATCTATAAAACTTATATATACTTCTTATCAAACTTCTTTTTTATTCTCACTTATATCTTTTACAGTAATAACCTCATATAATATCATTTCATATATTGATACCTCAAATGTCAAAAGTACTAATTGGGGTCTAATACATGCTATTTCAGATCGTTTTGATTTTCAAAATATTACTATTCTAATCTTAATTTGAAAAGTGTTAGTTTGATTCAAATTTATAGGAATATTAATATTCTGATTTCAATTAGAAGTATTAATATAATTCAAATTTATAGAGATATTAATATTTTAATCTCAATTAAGAATATAAAAAAAAGAAGAAAAAGAAGAAGAAGATTAAGAAAAGTAAGAAAGATAAGAAAGGAAAATATAAAGAGAAAAAGGAAAAGAAAGATATTTATAAATTCAAGAGATTAAAAGAGAGATTTTAAGTTTATAGATTTGTAGTTTATAATTGTTTAATATATTTTATATTATATTATAATTAGAATATAACTTTTGAGATTAGAATGATATATAGTTTTTGAAATCAAAATGATATATAATTTTTGTTGTTTTTAATAAATATTAATTAAATCACTTAATATTATTATTGTTACAGGAGCTGCCTTGTTACGACTGAGGTCGTCACATGACTAGATTGATTAAAATATCACCTGACCAAGGTGTCCCACTGAGTCCCACTGAGTAAGGCCCAGTGGGACACAGTGGGAAGCAGTGGGACAACAGAGAACGAAGGTCTATATAAGGGAATGGGATTTCATTACAATGTAGAGCTTCGTGCTCAAGATCAATCATTAGTTTCATACTATAGTTACGAGAATTGCAACCAGTTACAACCTTATTGAATTCCTACTTGAAGTCTAGTCTAAACCACCTCGAGAGATCTCTAGACACTTCCACGTGACCCTAGAGGCAGCTCCCGTAACATGCCTCTAGAGTTATGTGGAAGTGTCTAGAGATCTCTTGAGGTAGTTTAAACTAAACTTCAAGTAGGAATTCAATAAGGTTATAACTAATTGTAATTCTTATAATTATAATAATGAAACTAATAATTATTCTTGAGTATAAAGCTCTATATTATAATGAAACCTATTCCCTTATATAAATCTTCATCTTACTTGGACAGCTAAAACAGCCGATTGCTTCTGAAGCACTGTTATTCCTAAGCTGTCCATTACAGAATACTAATCTTATAACTCTTGATATCCTAGCTTATTCTTTTATCCTAAGACTAATCCTCTAGGACATTATTAATCCTAATAAAGCTTTCTTGTTTATTATATTCTATCTTTCCTAGAACTTACTATTCTAAGAACTATATTCTAAATTTCTAAAATATCCTATAATTAATACTATATATATGCCTAAGGCTTTCTTTAGATGCTTAATATCCCCCGGTATACTACAGCTAAATCACTAAGGCCTATAATACCATTATAGCCTATAAGTCAGTGATTCTACAGTCTGTTACTAATCCGTTATAACAATTATAATATTAAGGGAACTAATTATAATAATAAAATTCTATTATTATAATAAAATAATAAAAATTCAATATTATAAGAAAAATTTCTTATATTCTTTATTTTCTTTATATAAGGAAGAATACTATTATAAAATAAAATAAAGAATTCTTTATTCAAAAAGAAATCCTTTATTAGCTCTTTATTCAAAATAATAATTCATTATTTTGAAAAATTTGAAATATCACGTGGAAGCTAGTCCAAATGCGGAATGACAGACGCAATATTAATTTTTCTTTATTATAAAATTGATTTGAAATCAATAAAGAAATTGATTTCAAATCAAAATATTGATTTCAAATCAGAATTTTCATGTACGCCACCTACGTATTATAGGCTGTATAGAGGGCAGGAAAAAAGCATAAATAAGTGGCTTAGGTCCCTGTATTCAGATCTTTTTCTAGAACCCACTTTTATATGTATTCAAGATTATATAATACAATAACAATTCAAGCTTCAATAATAATAGTAATTCTATTTATAAATTCTATAAGCCTAAGCTTCCCATATAGTACTATTATAGTACTATTCCCAATCCAGCCTAGTCAATCCCCTGCTAAGCGCATAACCTGCAATAATTTTTAAGATTAAAATATTAAATCAATTTGAAATCAAAATATCAAATTAATTTGAGATTAGAATATCAAATCAATTTGAGATTAAAATAATAATATTACTAAAAAAAAGTCGAGATTGAAATATCAAAAATATTAGTTGAGATTATTTTGGTTATATTCTCGACATTTGAGGTATCAATATATGGAATGATGCTATATGGGGTTATTATCATATCTTTTATACCTTGTTAGATAATGATATAGTTTATTGTACTATCTATTATACTATTCGTTCATTATAATTAAGCTTCATACTTATATATCTCTATAGTACTTTAATATATTCAATATAAGAGAGATGTAGAGATAAATCAATACATAGATGATTGAACTGAAGATGGATCAACACATAGATGATTAAATTAGAGATGAATCAATACATAGATGATTGAACTGAAGATGAATTAACATATAGATGATTAAACTAGAGATGAATGATTATTAGAAAGAAAAAAAAGAGAAAAAAAAGAGAAAAAAAAGAGAAAAAGAAACTTCAATTCGACAAGGTAGAGATGAGATGAAACACGAGTATGATGACACAGATGTCTAGAGAGATTGTGAAATTAGGGAGTTGAGAACTTCAAGGGGTTTGAGAATCAGGATATTGAGAATAAGAGAATCAGGGCATCACTTATTATGTATATATGTAAATGTGATAGAAATCTTGTCGTAAGAAGTAAATAAATTATGATATGAGAAGAAAAGATTATTAAGCGATACGTAATGAAAATCAGTTGAAGCTGAGAAAAATGGAGAAATCTTACCTCTTCTAGATCTGTACCTTGGACCCTTACGCCAGCACATGAATAGCAAAGAAGAAAAATGAAAAAGAGAAGAAACCAACCAAGAAACTCACCCCCCAAACCCCCCAAATCCCCTCCTCTCCCTCTCCCTCTCTTCCCTCACTTGCTTAACCTTCCACCTCCTCCCCTCCAAATCCAAAATATCCACCATAACCAAATCTCCCTCCCCATCAAACCTACACATGCCTCCACTCTCCTCTCCCCCACACCCCCCCGGCGCCATTCCCCACCTCCCACCCATCCCCTCCCTATCATCCTCCCCCACCCAAACATCCTTCCCCCCAACATCCCACTCATTCTCCCCCCAATATCTCCCTTGCATTACATTTTCCGGATGCGGGAAGATATACGTATTTCGACTGGGAATTTTCATCGGGTCGCCTTTCCAATAGCCGTTTGGACGGGGATAGAGGGTATTAGATGGATGATGCAAATCAGGATGAGGGCGCCACTCGGAATGGGTGCGCGGGAGTAACCAGCGGTAGAGAGTACAATCGTGGGATTTGTGGCCGGGGGAACGACAGAGTGTGCAGAGGGAAGAGCGGTAGCGGGCTTGGTAGAAAGAGGAGTCGGGGTGGGAGGGATGGTTTGGATTGGGAGTGGCGGGGTGAGTGAGATAGGGTTGGGGATGGGAAGATTGGGGATGGTAGTCGGGGGTATCGGGTTCGCGGGTGGAGTGTTGGGGTGGGTTTGGATACGGATTTTGTGTCTGAGAATACTGCGGTTCCGCATACTCAAACTCCATCTCCATCTCCGAATCAAAACGCTGTTCCGCATGTCCAAAGCTCACAGGCGGAACCTCGGTATAACTAGCCGTCCTAACTGGTGTTCCAGGAGGAGCCTGATATTGATTATATCCCGAATTAACTTGTCCATTTCCTTGCTCATCTTGCAAACTGACTCTCCTCCCACCCTTCGCACCCGGATTCGGATTACTAACCGGATGAAACCCCTCTTTCTCACAAGCATTATTCCAATGACCCGACTCTTTACATTTCCTACAAGGCCGATTAGGAAATTTCCCATTCGGGAAAAACTGTGTGATGTCCTCTCCAGTAGGCGCGGAACATTTCCCTGCATCCGAATCTGAGCTTGAGGTTGAGTCTCCTTGTGTATTACCTTTCTTATGATTCCCATTTTCACTCCCTCCATTCCTCGATTTCCAACTCCGACACTGATCTTCCCAATGATTTCCCCCACACTCTCTACACTCAGCCGAATCCCTACCTCTCTTTCCCTCTCCGGCAGGATTCTTGCGACAATCCGATTCCCAATGATATTTACCCTCGCAAATGCGACATTCTAAGAATTCTTGGGGTACCCTACCTTTATTTTGCGTTCCTTCATTGTCGCTATGGTTGTTTCTTCCCTTGGCTCTATTTCCTCCTTTCTTATCATTACGTCGGGGACTAGATTCATTAGCACCACCACCAGAATGGGAGTTCTTACGTCTGTTTTTATCATTTCCCATTTTTGCTATTGTGTTGCTTTTTTCTACTTTCGTGTGCTCCTGCGAGAATGATGAGAATATTTCTATGCGGCCAGCGCTAGTTTAATTTTATGAGGGTGTGATTGGTGTGATGAAATATATGTATAGATATGATAGTATAATGAACGATATACTTACTCGAGTTATTCTAGTTCTGTTGTATTAAAAAGATATGCGTGAGTAAAAGAATGGAATTGTTCAGCATCTGCATTGATGGAAGTATATGTATCTGTTCTTCAACAAAGAAGGACGAGTTCTTTATGACGAAAAACGAAAGGGGAAACAAATACATTGTGAGTTCTGTTCCTCGTTCATTGTTCAGTAAACAAGAACAAGGTCAAGGAATAATTCCTTTTTATATAACTAAGCAATGTTCCAGATTCTTTGTAAAGATTTACTTTTCCTTTCATGCTCTGTTCCAAATTTCTTTCTGTGTAGCTCATTCCCTAATGAACGCGATGTTAGTGGCATGATAGGGGAATAAAATTGTGTAGATATATTGCTTGGATAGTTTGACACTGTATAAGTGACATTGTTCTTGAATTCCAGAACAAGTGCTCGTAAAGTAGTATAAATGCTGCGTGATTCTGATGTGTATAGATCATCCATTCAATTCAGTCGCGGCCAAGTGTTCTCTCATATACAAACTCTATCCGACACGATAAATATTCGTAATAAGCTAGACTTCTATCAATACTCATCGTTTTATCACTAGAACTCAATTGTATCAGGAAATACTCGAACTACACACAAAACAATTGCAAGATGTCATCCTGGAATTTCACCGGTGTTGGTTTCGACAACATGCTTGAAGAACCATCTTGGGCCTTTTCTCACTTACCTCTTAACAACAGCTCAGAGTTTATTCTCGAAGCTCCAAGAGAGGGAGAGGAAGAATTCGAAACAATCCCACTAGACCATATGTATGATGGAGATGAAGAAGATTCTAACGAGGATGATTTGGATGATTTACTTATCCAACTCGAACAGCAGGAAAGATTAACACAAGAACTTTACAGTCGAGCAAAAGATAGCGAACAACCAAACTCCCTAAGCAACAGCTCAGACTACTCACGAGAATCTTCCTTCAACTTCCAAGGTCCTCCTCCAAGAATTAATATCTCTTCAAACATTCGCCAAACTACATTCGTTGTCGGCAACAATCAAGATATCGAACAGAAAGGTAAAGAGAACGCCCCCAGGATATCCGAGGTGCCCCGTGGAAAAAAGCGAGTCCAAGTCCCCTTACTTAAACTCGATTTACCATCTCCAATTGATTTTGGCAAAGTATTTTCTCCAAAAACTTCTGAAACCACGGACAACGACTTTGTTCCCAATATGTTGGAAGGTTTTGAGACTATGAACTTTGGCGAATTGATACAAGACTACGAATCTGGCGAAATTTTGCACCCAACCGAAGCCCAAAGATTCCGCTGCGACATCGAAGACCCGGAAAAATTCAGCATGGAACCTCATTGGTTCCACGACACTAAATACACGAGGTGTTGGTGCATTCATTGTATTCAATATCGAAAAACACAATCCACAGGTGAGCAGATGGAAGCGCATGATTACAATTACCATTGCATCTGTTCTTCTTGCTCAAAGCTTTATCACGAAACCCTGCCTAAAGGTCACTACTGTAATTGTCGCACTTGTGCTAATGTTAGTGAAGACCTAGGTCTTACAGATCAGAATGAAGCATTTGCTGAACTCCAAAAACAGATCCAGCTCCAATCACCCGAACGACAAATTCAAGATTCAGAACAACTTGTTACTGAGACGCCACAGAAGTTACCGTCAGACCTTCTTTGTGAGGAGTCTGCAACAATTGCAAGTGAATCCATTGGCGGCCCCTCAGAATTACTTGGCATGATTCGTGAGCACTTATGGTTGGATTCTGATTGTAGTACAATTGGTGATTTCGATGAGGAGTAGACTTTTTCATTATGACTTTTCACATGGTTAAATAAGGTAAGCCGTAGATATATCCTGGTGATATACCCTGCGCGGAGAAAGATAAACCCATGGAACTCTGGCAACAAGAAAACCCCCCAAAACAACCAAAAAAAGTACTGATTTACAAAAAATGATTTTCCCCAATGACTTAGGAAGAGTGAAATAGATAGACAATTTGTGATGGTAGCAAAATGACCTCTTCGGTAGAGGGAGGGCAAATAGATAATGAATATTTCTTTGTTCCCACAGGATAAAAATAGACCTATCGAAGAACACCCCAGTTAACTTGATTGGAACAATAAAAAACATACTTAGACGGGAAATTATCCGGTGCTCGCGCCAAACCTAGACATGGAGATTCTATTTCCATTTTATTGGTTTCAATTTGTGATGTGGAGAATGAGCTTGCGGATGCATACTCTCAAATAAGATGAAGAGCAAACGCAACAAGCTTTTCGGGGACTCGAGACTAACAGAATAGGACTCGCTGCGCAGGAACTAAATTCTTTGTACTCGACCAAAGAAACGATAGAAACTATGTTCGTTGTCTGAAAAGAATTGATTTGATTTCGGGTTTTCGGACAATCATCCCGTTCGTCTAGATAAATGTTCAAATTGAGTTTCCAGAGGGAAAATTGCATCAACTCATTTTTGTGGATGTTTTGTAGCATCACTGGATTTCTGTTGGAAAAACAAACTTTTCTCAATCTCAAAATCATGCATCTTGAGGGTAAAACCCCACGAGTTTGCATTATCTTTGAGAACAATGAGTCAAAACTTTTGGGCTGCACCTAAATGCAGGTACTTGACTGCCTAGAGATCCCAAAGTTCACCATGGTACTTGCACAGTGAGCGTTAACAGGTTTATTAGATGAAGGAAGGTATCAACACATCTGCATCGCCAACGAATACATAGCCACTTCGGAAATGGTACATTACTGACTTTTTTGATCGACATGAAGTAAATCAGTCGGGGAAAAAAAATATGTCTCAATGCCCAATATAGAAGCGATTGGTTCGAAGAGAGCCTAGGGATGCATGGCATGTTGACATGCGTTTTATTTTCGTAATAACCCTCGCTGATAGAGGCGCTTAGCAGCGTCAAAGCATAGAGAAAAAGGTTAACCAGGGTGACTCGGATACTTCTCTTGTTGTTTGTTCGGTGAAGTGAAGGGATGTTTTTTCCCCAAATTTTTGTTGATGACAGGCAGTGTCTCTCGTGCTTCTCGTTCATTTTTGCGATATTCTCAACGAGTGACGCCTAAACTTGCTGGGGGTTTATTGTTGGGCTGAAGAATTGTGATGAGAGTGATGAGCGATTCGGGCATGATAGGAACTGAAGACAATTTTAAGGATGTAAGATTATTATTAATATGAAATATGAAGAAGAAAGATTCTTCACTCTTGTGAATCCCATCAAATATCGCGGGATTGCCGATGAAGCTTTGAAAAGCCATGGGTCTTGACCAAAAGAGACCGGACCGATCTAAGGATTCAAGGGACCAAGATTTGAGACCTTAAATAAGCATCAGGTGACTATGAACGGATTAGCTGCATGAAATTTTGATCTGGGGGGGGGGGGAGGAGGAGGGGGGTTTTCAACTTTCTTAAGCAAAATGTGGATTTGTGGAAGTGGATCCCAAACGCGGAGTATGTTCAAAGAGTTTGTGGCCGAATTAAAGCGGATCCATGGTGAAAGGATCATCGCTGGAAGGCAAGAGAGAAGAAAGGAGATTGGATATCTGGAGACTTGGAGATTTGGAGAAGTGGGATGGGGTGGAATGGTTATTTTTTCTTTTCTTTTTAGGTGGAGATTTACGCAGTTGTGTGGTATTCTTGAAATTGTGTACCTAGGGAGATGTGTTGTGCATGTGTTTATGACAACAATGGCAGGGTGGCATGGGAAAGTGGTAAACATGACGATTAGGGAGGACTCTCAGTCTCTCACTGAGCATCATGTCGATAGAGATGCATGAGCTGACCCGATGGGATTGAACGTGTTTGCCTTTTGGAGGGTATACGTTTGATGATTGGGAATGTTTGACTAGGGTTCAATATCTCATTGCTTTGGTAAGAAAGGTAAGAGGACCGAGAGAAGGAAGAGACGGAAGAGACGTAAGAGTAAGAGACGGAAGAGACGTAAGAGTAAGAGACGGAAGAGACGTAAGAGGACTAAGAGAACTAAGAGAACACATACTTCGCACTGTGGCATACATGAGATTCCTGGGAGCCAAGAAAGGTATCGTGTAGATAGTAGCCTAGATAGTAGCCTGCCTGGGGTAGACCGTATACGGATATGGTGGTTGCTAGTATCGTAATGGAAAGGAAAGGAAAGGAAAGGGAAAAAAAGTTGATTTGCTAGTGAAAAAGGAATACCGTACCGATGTGTAGGTACTAGGTAGGCACTGATGGGTGCTCTCCTTGTAAACCGTCAACCATCAACCCCGCACCGATTTGCACAAATTCGAATCCATTGGCACATTCGTGCATATATCGAAAGAGTTTAACCCTTTGTGAAGAATTAGCAAGAAGTGACCGGATTGTGACGGAAAAGGGAGACCACGAAGAGGTGTTTGCAGGAGCGACGACATACCGAGTATAGTCACATATCTATTATCTACACAGGCGCTTTGCTAAATTGCTTTTATTGCTTGCTTGCAGTGCTTCAAGATCCCGTCTGCGTCATGTTCAACATGTTCAACATGTTAAACAAGGATTCAGAGGATTGAGAGGTTTGAGAGGTTTGAGAGGTTTGATCTTAAACATTTCCAGAGTAAAGCGCCTCCTCCGGTTTCCCCCCAATGTGCCCATATCGGCGGGGGGAATAACCAATCAGATAGCCCATACCCCTCCAGATCCCATATAACAATTCCATCATGCTACCGTATGTAGCTTAGGGTCGTGTCATGGCTGAAATAGGAAAAGCTTGGACCCCGACCAACATCTGGGCCAACCTTCCGATTTCTTTTTTATCGCTCGATACCGGGAAAGGGAAATTGGAGAGACAAAAACTGGTGAGATATCTTCCAATCTCAATCTTCCAAAAATTCAACCATTTCTTCTTCTCAATTCATTCATTCCATCGTAATCGTTAGGTGGCCAACGACGTGTACACGGAAGCAGAAGGGAATTTTTTTTTATAAAAAAATTCTTCACTTATTTGTTGTACAATCCATTATCCATCTTGTCAGTCTGTATATTAGCCTCGGGCTTATCATATATCATCCATCTCATAGTTGTCTGATCAACTTTCTACCCATCCATCCATCCACGCATCGATCCATCCATCCACAATCACCATCTCAAGAACGAGTGGGAGCCAATTGAACCCCGTCGTAAGTATTTCCGCCCAAAGAACCAATTTCAAATTCACTGCCAGAGTATGGAGGGGTTACGACCACTGCCCTCCTACGTGACTGGTGTTTCTTTCTCTTCCCTATGATCTGTACAACAACACCAACAACAAGCAGAGGTCATTCGTACACCCAGATTGACATACGGTAAACGCTAATGCAGTTGTGGGGAAAGCTCTCTTAGTTCTACCATTCCCATAAATTTCGTCAGAGGAGCTCCGAGCTTCCTTCCTTGATCACCACACAACAACTCTCATCCAAGAAGACTCAAAACTTGATTAGAAAGAAGCATCCAACAATTGTTATTTGCAGTAGCAGTATCTCTTCTACATTACACATACGTTCTGCCTTCCCATCATACAAACTTTTTGGATCTTCAACTTTGTTTACCATCCTCTCAAATATCTGCAAGCCTGCAGTTTCCCATCCACCCCCACTTTAACAACTGATTCACATAGCGACATCTGTCGCAACCTGAGTCAAGATGTCGGGAAAAACAAACCGAGATGTCAAAAATCACTTTCTCTTTGAGATAGCCACCGAGGTTGCTAATCGAGGTGCGAAACAACCCTTCATGGCAAAGAATGTGAAGAAGATCTACTGACGTTCTCCCTTTTAAAGTTGGTGGTATCTATTCCGTCATCAAATCAAAAGCCCCAGTCACCACAGCAGAATATGGAGACCGATACACTCTCATCGGTCCTCTCAACAGGCAATCGGTAAGTTCCAAGTATTAAAATCATTTTTGGGAAGCATGGCTCACATTTGATAGGCGGCCGTCGAAGTCGAGGCATTAACACCAACGAACCCCCACCTTGCAGCAACGATAGAAGCTATGGAAGAACGAGGAATTCAAATGGTATATGGCCGCTGGTTGATTGAAGGTGCTCCACGAGTTCTCTTGATAGACACCAAGAGTGCCTACAGATTTTTGGATGAGTGGAAGGCCGACTTGTGGAATACTGCTGGAATTCCATCTCCGCCTGGTGATGACGAAACCAACGAAGCAGTTGTCTTCGGTTACTTGGTTGCGTGGTTCTTAGGAGAGGTGAGTGCATTTGCATTGCATAACGCCATGCACATTGATTGATTGCTAAAAACTAACACGTCTACAGTTCGTCGCACATGAAAAAGAAAAGGCCGTCATCGCACATTTCCACGAATGGCTCTCTGGTGTCGCGCTTCCTCTCTGCAAAAAGCGCCGTATCGATGTTACTACTATTTTCACTACCCACGCAACTCTCCTAGGAAGATATCTCTGTGCAGGATCAGTCGACTTTTACAACAACTTACAATGGTTTGACGTGGATGCCGAGGCCGGAAAACGTGGTATTTATCACAGATACTGCATAGAACGTGCAGCGACCCATTCTTGTGATGTCTTCACCACTGTTTCACACATCACAGCATATGAATCCGAGCATCTCTTGAAGAGAAAGCCAGATGGTGTTCTTCCCAATGGTCTAAACGTCACCAAATTCTCTGCCATGCACGAGTTCCAAAACTTGCATCAACAAGCAAAGGAGAAAATCCACGATTTCGTCCGAGGTCATTTCTATGGACACAACGATTTTGATCCCGAAAACACACTTTACTTCTTCACCGCAGGACGATATGAGTACAGAAACAAGGGTGTTGACATGTTCATAGAGTCATTGGCTCGTTTGAACCACCGCCTCAAGTCCGCTGGATCAAAGATGACCGTTGTCGCATTCATCATTATGCCAGCACAAACCCAATCATTGACTGTCGAAGCTCTCAAGGGACAAGCCGTCATTAAATCATTACGTGACACAGTTGATGTCATTGAGCGCGGTGTCGGAAAGAGAATCTTCGAGCGTGCTCTTAAATGGCATGAGGGTGAAGTGATGCCTGATGAGAAGGATTTGATTACTAGTCAAGATCGTATCCTTCTCCGCAGACGTCTGTTTGCCATGAAGAGACATGGACTTCCACCGATCGTCACTCATAACATGGCAAATGATTCCGAAGATCCAATTTTGAACCAGATCCGCAGAGTCCAATTGTTCAATCATCCTTCGGATCGTGTGAAGGTCGTTTTCCACCCAGAGTTCTTGAACTCTGCTAACCCAGTTCTACCAATGGACTACGATGAGTTTGTAAGAGGTACTCATTTAGGTGTCTTCTCTTCCTACTATGAACCATGGGGCTACACACCAGCAGAGTGTACAGTCATGGGTGTGCCAAGTATCACAACCAACTTGTCAGGTTTCGGTTGTTACATGGAGGAGTTGATTGAGAACTCGACGGATTACGGTATTTACATTGTGGATCGTAGAATGAAGGGTGTCGATGACTCGGTGAACCAACTTACCAGTTACATGTTTGATTTTGCTGGCAAGAGCAGACGTCAACGTATCAACCAAAGAAATCGCACCGAGCGATTAAGCGATCTTCTTGACTGGAAGCGCATGGGAATGGAGTACGTGAAGGCAAGACAATTGGCATTAAGAAGAGCATACCCTGCATCGTTCGATGGCGAAGAAGAGGATGATTTCATTCCTGGTGTGGAACAAAAGATCTCCCGTCCATTCTCAGTACCTGGATCCCCAAGAGATAGAACCGGTATGATGACACCTGGTGATTTCGCCAGTCTGCAAGAAGGTCGTGAAGGTTTGAGCACGGAGGATTATGTTTCCTGGAAGCTTCCGTAAGTCCCCCCCAAGAATGATTAAGATGATCAGTGCTGATAATTCAATAGTGAAGAGGAAGACCCAGATGAGTACCCATTCCCACTCACCCTCCGAACGAAGAAACCAAACGGATCTCAGAGCCCATATGGCGGTGCACAAAGCCCATCGGAGTATGCCATAACCAATGGGAACGGGATGAAGTAAATATCAAGCACAAGAAAATGGTTAGAAATGGTGAATAAAGGAAGGAAATAAATGGACCAGGATGACTGGAGGCAAATTACGAGGACGATAAATAATCATGTACCAAAATGTCTATACTGCTTTTCTGTTTGCATTTCTGCGTTGCTATTATGCTACTTGTATCTCTGCGCCACGCTACCGCTTGCAATTGCATATTCAATACCCTCTTCGTTGTGAACGTTGGTGGTTTTATTTATGCATGGGAATGGGTCGCAAGTATATTTGCGTTTATCATATTAGGTATCAGGAGACTTTTTGAACAAGAAGAAAAGGATTTCGATGATGGGTAAATGAAACAAAGCAATATATAATTGGAAGGAAGGAAGGAGGAAATGTATGATGTAATTGAAAAGGAAAAGCGTGGTATTTTTTTTATCTTTTTTTATTATTCTTGATATTCATTCAATATAGCTTTAAAGTTTAAGAACCTAGGTATATTTGAATGAAAGTATGATATGGAAAGATTGATGAAGAGTTTTACAATTTGCTTGTGGTGTTATTGGAGCTGAAGTTGTTGAGTTTGAGTGCTCGAGTTCGCGTGCTTGTGTGAGTGCTTGAGTACTTCTTGGGGAGATGTGGATGTATCTGGTGATCCGTTTATGAGATGAGAGGGATTTAGATGGGTGACGAGATCAATGCAGGTGTATGTAAATGAGAGAGTAGGTGAATAAATATGTATCTCTGATTCTTACTGTGAGGGATGAGATGGAGCGGTGGTGTGATGGATGAGATGGAGTGTGGTGTGTATGATGGGTTTGTGGACTTTGAAGAGTATGTGTGGTTTGGAGAGTGTGTGTGGTTTGGAGAGTATGTGTGGTTTGAAGAGTATGTGTGGTTTGGAGAGTGTGTGTGGTTTAGAGAGTGTGTGTGATTTGGAGAGTGTGTTTGATGTGAAGAGTGTGTTTGATTTGAAGTGATCTGAAGAGTATGTATGATTTGAAGAATATGATCTGAAGAGTATGTATAATATGAAGAGTATGTTTAATTTGAAGTGATCTGAAGAGTATGATTTGAAGAGTATATATAATCTGAAGAGTATGATCTGAAGAATTATGTTTGAGAGAATATCGTTTGGGAATGGAATTTTGGGGATTAGGGGGGATTAGGGGGAGGGGGGTTAGGGTGGCGGTTATGAATTTGAGGAACATGGATTTGGGAAGTATGGATTTGGGGAATATCAGCTTGGGAGAAGGTTGTGATGTTGGGGAGGATGATTCGGAGAGAGTATGGGAGGGTATACGAAGTAAGAGATAATGTGGATCAAATTTTGGGGGAAATACAGGAAAATTGGTGGGGGGATGTTTGAAGATGAGTGGATTGGAGATAAACGGCCTGGTTTGGTTTGGGTTGTGATGAGGGTGATGGTGGGGTTGGTGGAATGTATGATATACCTAGGTAATCGTTCATGTAGAAGAGGTGGTTTGATGACTTGGTGGGGTAGAGGGGTAGGTAGCTGGGTAGTTGGGTATGTATGGTTTGTATGGTTTGTGTAGGTATATAGGGTTGGGTTGGATTGGACTTGAATTGATCGAGCTTGGGGATTTGGCGATGGAGGGAATAGGAGAGGGGAGAGGGGAGAGGGGGAAATCTGTGGAGGGGAGGGGGTACTATGAAGGAAAGGGGGGAAAGATAAGAAAAGGAATAGGAATAGGAATGGAATAGGAAAGGTGAGTTGAGCGAGTAAATTTTTTGGAGAATGGGAGAATGGGGATGTAACAAGATTTAAAGGAAACGGGGAATGAAACGAGATGAGGAGAAAGGGGAGAAAATAATTATCGCTTAGTAGTTTGGTACCCGGGTAGATATTAGATATTAGATATTAGATGTTAGATGAGTATACGGAGTTACTATTTCTTTCACTGATTTCTTTCTTTCTTTCTTTCTTTCTTTCTTTCATTTATCTTATTCTACTTAGGTATTTTTATAATGAAAGTTATCGAATCTACTCACCGTATATGTAACGCTTTTCCAACTAAACCTTTATTTATTTTCCTTTTTCTACCCTACTTAATTTATTATATTATAGAACAAAACTCAAATTTATATTATAAAAAGATTTGAAATTAATGAAAATATTAATAAAAAAGATAGTTTATTTTTAATTCTTTTTGATATAGTTTTATGAAGAGTTAAAGTTGAAGTTCTTAAAATTTTCAGAAAAATCGTTTATTTTGTAGGGGAAAAACATTACAAGTTAGAAATTCTGAACTTTTTCAACTAAAAGCTTATATAAATCTTTGATAAAAATGTTTAAAAATAAAGTATAGATTTTAATATATTCCAATATATTCAAATTATGAATCTTGAGAATTTCAATTCGATATATAATTGATTGAAATAGTAATCTTATATTTTAGTTTATGTAAGAAAATATAAATTTTGTAGGGATTATATTACAAAACATCACAGTGTACGATAAGTAGGTTCTAGAATTCTTACGTAGTTTTTTGATTCTTATAATCCAAGATGTAAGTTGAATTAGGTGAGACAGGATTAGATCAGATTAGATGTGATTAAATTAGACTGGATTAGACTTGAGATTCATACCGAGGGAGGAGAGGGGAAGGGAAGATAGAAGATATGTGAGGACTCTCTGAAGCGATTTTCTAAAATTTTCTAACACTTATCACGAGGGATAATAAGAAGATCTCCGATTCGAGAGGAGATGACAAAGGAAAAAAGTCAAGAAAAAGGCGAGGACGAATGTATAATGAGACACACTCTCATACTCATACAAATCTTTCCATTCTCGAACAGAATATTCACGCTTGATTACCTAGGTATCGATGATGGATTTGTGAGGTAGACGGGATAGGATGGAATGGAATGGGATGGAATAATCCATCTTGAACTAGGTATGGAGTATTAGATTTCTTTTGTTTAGGGGATGTTGATGAGAGGGGGGATAGGATTAGTGGATGAGTTTGTGAGGTAGATGGGATGATATGTGGTAGTGTTTTCTTGAGAGGGGTTTGGGGGGGAGAGTGTGTGTTCATGATGAATGATGGGTGATGAGGGATAAATATAAAAATTTGTATTAGAGAATAGCTAGATATACCATCTCTTCTCTACTGTATTCATTCTCTCGGGTTGAGTTCAAGATAATAAAGTAGATAGAGTAGAAAGAAAGATTGATAATATACACAGGACATTGGTTATAAGACGGGAGCTAAAAGATATACAATCCCAAACTCAACGAATAAACACATCACAAGAAATGATTTGGAAATTTATTACATATATTACAGGCTCATAGTGAAGTTATAGATGCGGTGGTATGGATAGTATTCTTACTTAGTCTATAGTACGGAGCTTATATAAAACAAAGAAATCTAGACATTCAAAGGTTTTGCTAGTAGAGAAAGGAGAATATACAAGGAGAGGGAGATAAAGAAGAGTCAATTAAGTGTAATTATATTCTATCTGCATAATACATAACCTTGATTTCTCATCTCGATAAATATTCTAGCATTCTCGCTCAAGGGGTAGCGGTGGGATCTCTACGGATTGAAGATAAGAATTCAAGAGGAAGAAGGGAAAAGGGGGGAGAAAGTAAAAAGATAGATGTGGAAATGCCGGAGACGCATACTTTAGAGAAGAGGTGAGTAAAATAATTAAACAGGAATAAAGTTTGATGGATGGATGCTCAATATACTGATATATCATATTCAATTGTTTTCGCGAAAGAGAATGAGAGGAGAGAAAGAAATAGGGGTAATTTGTAAATTTTCTTCGGAAGACAGAGTGGAAGTGGTTTCCATCATGCTGATACCGAACCTACATAAGATTTTGCTGAGATACAGCATTCTGATGTAAGCCCGTCCGTTTTTTTTCATTTAGGGGATCCTTGATATGCCTCCTGATATCTTCAAACAACTCCTCCAGTGTATGTATATTTAGATAGGTATAAAAAAGCCCGCAGATGTGGATTGGTATATTGACGCTTTAATTTATTGGTCCATTCCTCATGGTGGAGATAGATGTATAAAGAAACATAGGTGGGTAGGTAGGCTGGTGAATTCGGTGCCATAGGTCGAGTGATGTGTGTGCGTGCGTGTGCTTCAAACAATGGAGTTTCGCATTTGCGCCGTTTCTGCAGATGAAGAAGTAGGATGATGATTAGCCAATTTCATCGCAAAGTATTGTATGAAGATTTGGGGATAGATACTCAACGACTCGAGCGTGGAGAGATGTTGGAGGATATCACACTGCTATGAGTCGATCATTTGTGATGACACTAGACGAGAACTGTAAGAATTTGTAGAATGGCAAGGAATAACCAGATGCGAGCATTGAGATGTATGAAGTGAATATAAGATGGAGGCACAACAGAGATGGTGGGATTAGATGGAAATCCTCCAACTCCCGCCAATTCTCTACATCGCAGACTTTGAAGTTGATGCCTAAAATGGAGGGTAAGTTGAATTGCAAGGCAGAATGAATGTGTATGATCGGTGGCTGTGGTGGCTCATGAAGTCTGATAAAATCAATAGACACTCAAGAACCTCTTTGGATACAAAAGCATTGAAAGCATCAAAGTTCAATGAGAACTTTTCGGGGACAAGGTACGACCCTGGCCTTGACGTGCTCAAAATCATCATAGTCGCCCTGAGCAATGTGATGGATGTTCTCATCACGATCAAGGGGGGCAAGTAACACTCGTCAATGCCAATGTAGGTGACCCATCCCTAGATGATGATCATCGCGATAATAACAGTACACAATGACGGAACAACCAAGCTTCTCGCATCAGATGCAGCTGCAGCTGCAATTGTATATTCCAATTACTTTAAACGGCAATATCAACTCTTTGTGGAATGATATTTGCATCATATCAACGGATACTTCCCTAGCATATTACAATGCAAATAACAATGATCCAACGTGAGTGGACTTGGTCGTCGCAAAGTGGGTCACATGATAAAACATCGAGATTGAAATTTCCAAGATTCTCAACTTACGTCACAAGGATTTCTTGCTGCACAAGGTATATCGGCTAGGACTATGTACTCCGTTACCCATAAGACGTACATGCAGAGAAATTAATGAACGGAAGACATTAAGTCTCGACTCTCGACGCACAGTCTGGTCTGTGAATATGTGGCGCCTATTCATCCTAGAGGTAGATCATTGAATTGTATCATATCAACCCCTATGAAAGATGTTTAGAGGCGATGCATGTAAGCATGCCATCATTGTTCTGTTTTTTTCGTCTGACATGTGGTGACTTTTGATGTCATGGGCTCACAGGTTTGTGAAGTAATGATGATGAAATGGCGATGATGAGCTGCAGCCTGCATTGCTGTAGGTAATGAGAGCTGTGAGGTAATTGAAAAGTGGCAACACGAGTTGCATTTGCAGTGGGCAGTTTAATGGTCAGGTTACTTTAATCTGATAACCCTAATGTGACCCATGAAACACCATGTATACCTACTAAACATTCCTCATTGATAATTTGAATGGGATGCAAGACAGGGAGAATCGGCTCAAAGCTAAATCTATCAAGAAATTTAAGCCCCAATGACATAGTTTGCCACAGAAGCCCAGCGGAATCGAACAAGGGATCTGTTCCGTCGCCCTACCTCGTCATTTTCGAGAGGTGTAATGCAGGAGTGTTTTGTTCGAATGTTATGAGCCAGCGCCGGTAGATTGTTTCAACTGAATGAACGTTCTCGAATGAATTTGGAATCTCAACCGATGATCGTGAGTGGACGCAAGAGGCTACTGAAAAGGAAACATCAAAAAGACCGGGAGAGGGCGTGGATCAATCATTCAACGGTGCCACACATGTAGCCTCGTAGGGAAAGGGACGTTTGTGCTATGGCAAGCATGGCCCGCTTGTCAAGAAAGACATCGAAGATTTGGAAGGGATGCAGTGCAGTGATACCATAGCAACAGCTTCAGCCTTCAGTATACAATAGTGGGGAGAATATGGATGACCCAGTAGCCTTTCCAAAAGCAATTACGGAGACACACCTCCAAGGAACATTGCCGCAAGCGAGGGACAAAAAGTAACCTTACAGTACCATCATAATTGTCTCGGCCCTCGAATAATATGCATCCCATAGGATTTCGATACAATAGAAGTATGGGGAAATCAAATGGGGAATCGAGGTTCTCAGAGTCTTTGAGATAATTCATTGAGCGGAGGATAACATTCCCCTTTCACTATTCAAAGCCGAATCTTCTAAACCATCGTACCGATATTCGGTCCAATGAACCTCGCCGAGTCGAAATGAATGATGAATCAAACGGGTGATATGCAGGTCGTGAATCATTTGGTTACCAATGTCCTTGACCCGCCTATACTGTTCCTCTGTCTTTTCCCCCGAATCAAATGAATAACTTGATGATTATGAATAACCTAGTCGTCCCCTTCTTGGCGAAATGACAAAAGTGTACCGAAATAGAGGCCTAGTGGTTGAACGCCGAACAGACTCGAGGTCAGTCGGCCAGTTGCAAGTTGCAGACAGTGCTTGATTGATGGATATTGATGATGATGATGACGATGATGATGAAAATGATATAATGATCGGCGGGGGCGGCCGCACAAACCAACATAACCTGCATGGAATTTGATGACATCAGCAACCAATATTACAACTCAATTCGACGCAATTATCCATGACTCTCCATTAATCATAAGAATGTCACGATTTGATTGGTGAAGTTGACGAGAATGATGAATCCATCCGGTGTTGTGGTTTTTTCCCACTTTCCGGTACTTGGGAGGAATAGGAGTCAGAGTGTGACCCTTGAATTGAACTGTGAGCATGACATCGGTTTCACCTAGAGAATGGAATGGGACCGAGACAATGACATCTATCTGTCTACCTGGGAGTCTAGGTATTTGCAGACTCACTCTAAGTATCTCCTCTGGAGTCTGTAGATGTCTTTGAGTCTAATTTCTCTCCATAATTTCTCAATAACGATGCGTCTTTGCGTACTCTAATTCCTTCTAGCCTAGATAGGCATGCTTTGAAGTATGCGTCTTGATTCTGGACTCTCTCATCTCGATGGTCTGGCTTTCGGATTTGGCTGCTTTGCTTGTATGTAAGGTTATGTATGGACAGATCATCGGAGCAATCAGCTTGGTAGGGATTTTCACTATGACATCTACATCTCTGATCAACATCTCACAAGTCTGGGGTAGAATAATTTGATGATCTCTTTTGCACATGCCCTATTCTCCTATTCCTCTCCCTTGGGATGAGTGACACAACCAATTACGATCAAAGAACGTGGATGTGATTGTAATTGGTGGAATTCTCCCGAGGAAGTTGATATCGATATTGTTTCGATTGTGAAATTTGAGTTATTTGTTTTGTGATCTGTATTATTGCTTAAATGGTTAAAGTTTTTCGAAAGCTTGCTGCATTGTCATGGATTCCATGTTAGCAACAATATTGGGAACATCAATTTTAGGTTCTCGTGAATGGGATTTTGGAAAATGGGGAGTTGGGAACTACCCAGTTCCTCACGACTCGGTGAAAGTCTATCCAGTATAGGTAGAATTCCTCATTAGTTTGTACTACTCGAGTAATTGCAGTCTAGTAGATCTTTCGATTAGATTATCTGGCTAGTGAGTTCGTACATGAGGTAGTTTTCTAAAGTACGTGCTAGCCACTTTGGTAACAATTGTGTATTCTTTATCAACCTCGTTTCAATAACCTCATAGGTTGAGAACTGGCCAACGCTTCCCGTCCACGCATGACGCTTGTCTCATGTCACGATCTGCAGGGTCTTGCCTCATTTGGAAGTTGACCATTTTTTTCTTAACCGTCTGGGAGCCTTGACCTCGGGCTCACTACCATACCTAACTAGATACTTGGATTGGATTGGATGATAAGCAAGTATGATGCATATTGAATTCAAGGATCTCTTCATCGACACCCCAAAATCCTACACTATGAACTTTTAGCTCCGTCCTCCTGTTTTTCAAATTTCAGGGTCTAACAGTTCACTAGTTCACTAGTCCCGTAATCTACTAGTCAGGTAGTAGGAGGTCAGGTAGTCTATCTGTAATCTAAATTTGAGGGGAAGCAGAATGTATATATTTGCTTGAGACCTCATGACACTTCATTCTCTATCATACAATCATCCAGCTTCAAATCTACACACAATCAATCAAAACAACCAACCAAACGCTCAACAACAACAACAAACACAAGCCTTACAACACCTCCAAGCAACTAGAACTTCAAATTCAAATCTTCCATCTTCAAAAATCGATATTTCCACCAAAATGTCTTCCTCAACAGCCTCATATCCTTCCAACGGCTACATGTCCCACGAAGAACACGAAAGCTCTCCAGAAGCCTTTTCTCTCTTTGACTACGCTAGATCTATGCACGAGCACACCAAAAAACAAATGGAAGCTGCCGACAAATCCGCACGCCGAAGAAGTGCCAATTCTATGGGGTCAAACACACACGCCACATTGAGAACCGGTCACGATGCCACCACTTCCATGGATAGCAGCAGTAGCAGTTCAAGTTCTGGTTCGCGATAAAAAGATCTCTATTTCCAGAAATTCATTCACACATGCATGGCGGGAGAAGATATTTCACGACATTGTTTTGCTGGAAGAACAATGTCTCTGAGATGAGTCTGGTGCATACAACATTTCACGACGTCCGAAACGGTTTTCCTCTGGTGTCGGTAATTTTTCATACATAACGTATACGAGAATACTCGTACGGGACGGCATGGCACGGATTTTGGGGAAATAGCATTTATACACGACGATGCGGCGTTTTAATACATGGGATTTTGGGATATATCTTGTATGAATAGCATTTGTTTGAGCGAGGGAGTTAGGAGGAGTGATGGGTGGCTGTGTGACGATATTCTCAAGGACGATGGATTTTTGAGGAGAGATTAGTTTGAATGATCTGCGAGGAATTGAGTCAATGTCGACTGGTGATAGGGAGACGGTTGATGAACTGGTGGATTATTATCAATACTATATCTTCATCCACATAGATATCCACATGAGAATTGCATTTTCCAGTGATACTTAAGCTTGTATGAATTCCATTCACGAATAACAAAATCGCCAAAATCTCTCGAGTTTCAAAAAGAGTTAAACATTCTTCACCCTCGACTTTCACAGCCACACCTTTATTTAATCCACGAACCCAAATCTCCACTCAAACTTTAACTTTTCCCATTTCTTTTCTTCTCTCACCCCTATTACCCATCACCACCTCACACCTGACACCTCACAGCACCTCGCTTACATAACCCACCGCCCCATAACTTTTCTAACCCATCCTAACCCAGCCACAAACAAGCAAACCACGCCACATTGTTTCATTTCATCTAATAAGACATCCATGGATCCATGGATACATACATATGGATAGGTAAACAACACAGCCGCACTAAGATTAAGGTTAACACTGGCATCCACTGCGCACTGCCTTGATTTCTGCAGTGCGCGTGAGGAAACTTTAGAAATTCTTTGATTTTGATTTTGATGGAGGATTTGAGATGATGGCTAGGTTTGGGTGGTTGGTGGTTGGGTAGGTAGGGAAATAGAGTTTGTGATGAGAGGTTGGGATGGATAAGGATACGAGGTTTTGAATGAGGTGAACACCCCATGCGGGGGATGGGATGGAATGGAATGAGCGGATGGCTTTTTGGTGTTGGGGTTGATGTTGTTATTCTTCCTGATGATCTTGATGATGTTGATAATTTTGATCTTGGAAATATAGATAGATGTACAGATGGATGAGGCGAGGATGGATTAATTGTATGAATACAGATGTGAGGATGAGTGATGGAAGTAACCGACCGAGTGGTTTTTATCCTCTTGAGGATGTGAAGATGTGAAGATGTGAAGATGTGACATTTTGGGGGGAGGGGGAGTAAATGATATACATTTCTTTTTCTCTGCAATTCGGATGGAGATATATTTCTTCTTACTCTTCATTTCTTTCCCTCCTGATCGCGATTTACGCTGCCACGCTTACGATAACG
Source organism: Botrytis porri (assembly GCF_014898465.1). NCBI lineage: Eukaryota > Fungi > Ascomycota > Leotiomycetes > Helotiales > Sclerotiniaceae > Botrytis > Botrytis porri. The sequence continues at coordinate 2,801,132 of NW_024066075.1, read as the reverse complement.
TTGGGATACAAAATGTTTTCATATCTTCTCTTCGCCAATTATCCAGTAATCCTCTTTCTCTGCACTCTAATACTTACTTTCTACTTGCTACATCTCTATCTCTGAAGTTATATCATAATAGGTAGTATACGATATATATATATACCGTTATCCTCCCCACAGTACTCACCTTTATGGATATATGTAGTAACAGAATATACCGACGGGATAAGTCTAGGACGATATTCTGATTTCCCGAAAGCGTACCCTTTGAGGATAACCGCGACCCTCTGTTTCTGCATCGAGGCGTATGCGATTGGTATTTGATTTCAGGACTTTTAGTTATTACTTCAGAACATTCATGCGTGATGCTCGGCTAGTGCCTCTTCAGTTATCGGTACCACCAATGTAGATATTTAATGAGAAAACAGCGAGTAGAGTAATGGAGATGTATACTTGATTTATGTGTGTGTATATATATATACATATGCATGACGAGAAGTCTTGGAATAGTAGCTCATCCACTCATATTGTTTCGCAGAGGTGAACACATGAAAACTAGCTAGCTGCAGTTGGATATGGAATCTTATATACCTACTCCATTATCCTGCATCGGTACTTCAATACCCCTTGATAATACGCGATGAATGATTTGATGCCTACGAATGAAAAAATGTCTATTGCATCTTCCAGCTTTGATGAATAACCTATTAGTAGCTAAATAGTATTTATGTGGCAACTTTCATGTGAATCTTCTCTGGAAAGTAACAGGAGGAGTGAAGTGTGCAGAAGAACATCGGTATTTAGCGAGTATGTAGTCGCTGAAGATTATTGTGCAAAACCACTCTTGGATTGCTAAAGTTGTTAGGTGTGATGAATGTTCTCATGTAAGGTAGTAGGAGTAGCGGGGAGTTGGTAGAATTGAATTACTAGAGTACATATATCTATGGTAGCTGAGAAGATGAAAATCAATAGGGTTAATTCATTCGCAATGGAATTTTGGATAGATGTAACTTAGTAACTCCATCGCGAAAGAAAATACTGAGACTAGTTGTTATCTGTCGCAAGGGTTATTGGTACTTTGTGCGTCGTACTAATCCTACAAAATCTCGAGCAAGGCGCTAGCAGAAAGGAGGCTGATTTATAGCGAGTAGTTAAGCATCGCATATTTTCAGATAATTTGCCAAAAAATATCATCTAATATCACCATTTCCAACCAATCATTCACCAAACCCCTCTTTCCCACCACCCTCTCATCCGAACCCCACAAAAAAAAATCCAACTCCCCATCCCCAACTACAAAAGATACACAGACTCACTCATTACCGTACCCATCAGGTATATACAGGATTGACTGTATACTGAATGCGAATGCGCGTCTTCCGATCCATCACTCGCCAAGCATCTTAAGGATTCGCTTGAACTGGACTTCAGGTCTCCCTCGCCCGACACCTTTGAGAAAACGTTTCGAATGTTACGTGAAAGTTTTCTTGTGGCCATGGTCAGTTTTATTACCATTGCACCACGGAGGTGTCTGCTTCATTGGATGTTGTAAGGAGATAGTTCGGGGATTATAAAGGTGAGCGTAAATGGAGCGGGGGGTTGGGATATTCACTTATAGAATATTGAATTTCTTGTGGTGATATGATATTTGCAGGTAGAAGAAACACCGTCGGTAGTGAATTACCAAGAGGTTTATGTCAACTTCGATTGAACTGGTCCATTTTCTGGACCAAGATGGATAGACGAAAACCAATACTGGTATCCAGATTTCACGCTGCAATATCTTCAAGCCTTCGCGGCAGGAATCGTACCCATAAATCTCCAATCTCAACAGCCATATAATCCTTCCATTCGCTTTCAAATAGTACATCATCATGCGAGTGACCAAATTGGATATCAAATGTGCGGACTATACGCGCAATGACCAGGCGCAGTTCGTGGAGCGCCAGGGTTTTGCCTACACACTTTACATTTGTAAGTTTTGTTTCATGCCCACCGCTAAGAATTTGTATGAGGGAAGTGTATAAATGAAATGCTCAAGCTGAGGATTCGCCGTATCATAAAGACCTGAACTTACCGAATGAACACCATAACCAAATGGTATATACGCCCTCCTATCTCTCATCAACTCAGGTCTTTCATTTGTCCATCGTTCGGGAATAAAACTTTTCCCTTGTGGAAAATATCGCTCATCTGTCATAAGCACTAAATGCGACATCTCAACTTGTACATTTCCTGGGATATGTATGCCTCCAACCTCGATGCCTTGTGGATAAGTCGTTGCATGGGGGCCAGATGGAATGGGATTATATAATCGTAGAACTTCGTCAACAACCGCGTTAAGATATTCTAGATTCCTGATAGAATCGATAGTTATTTCTTTGTCTTTGCTCATGACTGAGCATAGTTCATCAATTTCTCTTTGAAGTTTAGAAAGTATTCCTGGCTCCTTGGCAAGCGCTCTCAACGCCTGTGTTAAAGTTGAAGATGTAGTGTCTGATCCAGCGATAATGATTAAATTGGCGTTAGAATTCAACTCTTTTTGAGTAAACTTCTCACCGCCATCTGGATCTGCGGATAGTAAGTAGGAAAAGATGTCTCGGTAGTTTGAACCATGTTCTTGTCGTTCCATAAGCATCGCTTCGCCTTTCTCGCGAAACGTTCGAATATCGGTCGTTTCGGGCATGTAGACAAGGAGCTGTGCTATATTCCGTAGGGATGCGATAATCTGTTGTTATGTCAGTTAGAGGTAATAATCATAGGTTGTGGATACCCACGACACCGAACGACATATACTTATGAACATATGACATATATGAGTTGTCGCCTGTACCATCTTGTAGGCCAGCATGTTTCGAGAAACTCAAATCTGCCATGCTTGGAATACTTAGACTCTGTGAGGTATAATTTGACAGTATCAGGGGTTGATATACATATCGAAAGTAAGGTCGTCCATTGCCTTGGAAACATTCACCTCTTTCCCGTCTGCTTCGAACAATATTTGTATCATTTTTTCCACATGGATTTCCACCCTCGTGTTATACTCCTTGATGGCACTGCTTACGAAGCCTTTCTCCCTGCACAAAGTCAGAACCAAACTCTATACAAGATCAAAGTCTTACCAGATTCTTCTCCACTGTCAAAGTTTGTCAGCATGAAGTATCGCTTGTTCACATGATGTGTGAAATTTAAGGGTATTAAAACCACTTACGGGAGTGTGTTTCCCATAATCTCTGGTTGTATTTACATTGACCTCTCCATTGATAGCTCCAATTTCATAAAATGTACCTCTCGGGTATTTCCCCGAAAATACCTTGGCTACCGCATCTGCATTGATGATGGAAACCTCGTTGGGACCTATTCTAACAATATCACTTTTGTACTGTTTATGAAGAGCCTCAATAGTAAGAGATGTTTGACCGAGTCGATATTCATTAGCAATAAATAATTTCGTGAGAGCGAAACGTGCTGGTCCGGGAATGTGAGATAATGGAGAGAAGTATAGTCGACGAATTGTAGTAAGAATAATCGTAGTAAGGAGGAAGGCTGTGTTCAAAGTAACTAGATGAATGATGACTTGAAAGAGTCCAGTGCTTGTAAAAGTAAGGTATAAGAAAAGAACACAATTCGATGAGAAATAGATGGAGATAACATTTATGGTGGATGGTTCGGGAACGGGAGAAAGAAGAACTTGGCATGCAATTGCTGCCATCATCGTTGTGAAGGTCTCCGCCATTTCCATCGTGAATGATGATTAGTAGTGAGTGAAAATAGAGTATAGGAGATGACTCAAGATAAATCGCTGGCATAGGAGGATGAAGCTCGTTTACACGGAGATTCTGGTTGAGGTGAGGTCAAGCTGAGGTTACAATCTTGTGATGAAACGCCATTTCCAGCCCCGGCAGGCTGGTTACACTGCAGAGGCGCCCATGCTATCTTATCATGTACTAAAAGAAATAATTTGAAAAGAAATCGAAAGCCTTTTTGAGTAGTATACAGATAGATGAATACATACATAAATAGTTCCACTGAGATCCTATGATATCGACATTTCTCGTTTATTATATCTTCCAAATCGTTGATCGCTCATGGCATACTCTGAGCGCAACAAATGGCACTTCAAAATGGAAATCTTTGTATCTAAGCCCAAAACTGTGAAGTATAATACGATTGCAAGGTCCAAATCAGTGCATTGAGAAGGACTGGGATGGACAAATTCATTTTCCTTAAAATTATGGCGCTAATAAATGAGTTTTGAAAGGTAAGAACATTAGGTGTGAATAAGACCTCGGAAGGAAGGTGGCTGCCGACAGGGGGTTAGTGTATGTAGCATTGTTGTATGCGATGCTCCTTTCGACCCGTGTTGCACGAGAATACCAACATAGAAAATCATTGCATTCTTTGTTATCAACTTAAATCGGGCGAAGCAATACACAATCAAGATGGTTACCCAACGTTCTCCAGTATCAGAATTTAAATTCAAACATCCAGCACACAAGCGGAAACCGAAGAATTACTACAGTATGGTGCATAGTATCGATGTCGACTACTCACTTTCGTCCTTTTCACGGCTTCCGAAGCACCTTCGACATTCGATATGGAGGTTCGCGCTTCCAGATCCGAGAATTATATTCTTAAAAAAGTATGCTATTTCTCGTTGTGAGCACGCCATGGTTAGAGTACGCTCAGATTTGGCTGTGCCGGATAGATGCAAAGACGGTGCTCGCCCTGATTCATCCAAAATTCTTTGCACCGGTATGGATGACATACTACCGCAGGATGTCAAAGATTTGGAAGAAGTCCGGGCACGCATCAAGCATGATGGTCAATATGGTTTCTCGTCAGATGCACAAATTCCAAACTTGTTGTTGGTTTGCAGGGAATCATACAATATCGCCTTCGCAAGATACAACCGAGCGTTTCCGTCTGTTGGAGCTTTTGCTGAGACCTACTTCGATCACAAAAGAGACGTTTTATTACTTCTTGGGGAACAAGTAGTATGTGTGTGCGGTTGGCAATGTCGTGAACCTATGGCGTCATTCGAGGCATGTAAAATTGATCATGTTGCTTTTCAATATGAACCCATATCAAAAGGGTCCGCATTCCATCAAAACGACAAGATAGCCAACACTTCCACACTTGCTAGGCTATCGTGTACGTTCTACAATATTAAAAGTTTAACGATTGTGATTGAAAACTATCGAAGTGATGATCACGAGAATGGCATAGCCGAGGGTCAGAGAGACAGTGAGCTGGTATTCTTCGACCCAGTGGACATCGGTGAAGCTCTGCGCATGTTGCGTTCGCCTGTTACTAAACGTAGTGATCTTTGTGGCGTATTGATCCCTGAGCATCCATTACGAGGTAAATTAGACTTCGATAAGAATCTTCTTTACGATCTTCAATCAGAAGACCGCGCAAAAGGCTTATGGTGGAGATTGCCGAAACTCAGATGGAAAAATCTCACGACTGCCACGTTCAAAAGGAGATTCGAGAAATTGCTAGGAGAATACGAGCTACGTACCGGCGTGACCTGTTACAGAGTTGCAGGAACTGACGATCTTAGCCCGTGTTCCTGAGATCACCAAATGAATTGATACTGTAGGGCAGACTCGTTGTGTTGAATATTTGCAACCTTTGGAATGAACTCAACAATTAAAACATAGCTATCGGCAGTCTGCTATCCGGAACTGTTGGAAACCCTGGTCTAATGTCCATTTTGGTGTCTACATCCTATGCGCTGGGCGTGGTATGTGAATGAAATTACCTTTGAATACTACGATCTTTTCTGTGGTATTATTTTTGGGGAAGGGGAAGGGAAAGGGAAAGATAAAAAATCAGGGTTATCACCATACCTGTTATGGATCATGATTAAAGCAGTTCTAAGGACCATATGTCCGTATTTTTGAGGAAGATAAACTCGTAGAATATATTTGGCGTTTGTCGGAGCCTTGTGTCACTTTAGCGTGTCGAAAGATTAGTATGATTGCATTTCCCCAGGACTCCTTGGAGATGAAACTAACAGTGGCGAAGCAGTATGCTAGGTTGAAGATTGGCAGGCATAGGCGAAAAGGGGCTGTTAAGAGCATCGTTGAATAATGACTATTGAACACTTAATTCGCGCTTAGAGAGACTGTGGTGATTATAGGGGTCTACTATCTATATCCAACTAGCTGTCGACGGCAATTTTGCTTTTTCTCCACAGAGATCAAGTGTGGGGAGTAAAGTTACCAATGTGAATAGGCAACTTAGCTCATTCTCTTATGTAACTACAGAGAACTACAAAGTAAAATTCTCTTACGCTAATCGATGAGTGTGAACTAGGAGATGCATAATATATCCCAGGCCACAAACCCTTTTCGAAGCTATCATTATTGTACATCGCACTATGTTGCTTGACGGATTTTGCTTTGAATATGCGGAAGAGGGAGAAATGGGCGTACTTGATCTTTTAACTCGTTGTAGGCTATTGTTACACCATTGCTGTACGAGCAAGAATAATATTCCATGAAGCAAGGTAAGGCTGATCCATGGCAAAATGCTACACCAATGCGGAAACTTGCAGTTCAGTACCAAATGAGGGCAAACTATCCAGGCGTGAAATCTATGGCCAATAGGTTATTCGTATCTTTCGGTGTGATGTTTACGAGTATCCGAAGTCGGGTGGTCTGGTACCACAAGTGCACAAGTGTGGATATAGTCGTTGAAGTTGTCTTTCCACTATGATCTTCTTTCTTGCCTTTCTTCTCTACTCTCATCACACATCCTTAAACTTGTTGAAGAACTTTCGAGAGAATAATTTGAGCGTTCTTCCATGGCACTACTTGTCACGATAGTGCAGGCTCGCCACGAGCAGTTGGGTGATCGCTTGCGGGCGAATAAAACACGCCGGATTTGCCTTGTTGGCCTGATAATCAGTTGGATATTTGGCTCTGCGATTTTCGCGTTTGGTATAAGTCTTCATGTTTGTCGTGGATATATCTGGAATGGCATCGATTATATCAACGTATTGGACTCAGTCAGCAAAACCATCGACGAGGCTGTTTCCCTGACTATCAATATGATAGTAACGCTTCTCAACGAGAGCATGGGCTATGTCCATAGCACATCGCCCAGGTGGTCATTGCTACGGGAGGGGCGACTCGGGGTTCAACTCTAACCTCCGCCTATTCTCGAACTCGAAGACTTCCGAGTCTAACGCAGTAAGTTTTCGGGCAACCTTTCTGTGGTGGTGATCACATCTCAATTCTGTATCTATTACCTCACTACAGACGTATGCCAAAGTTTGGTGTGGTGTTAAACATTGCTTAGTGGTACTCCAATGCTGCCTTCCTACTTTGTGTCATTCTGTCATACACATCCATACCTTTCAGTTTGAACGGCATCGGCGAAGGTAACATGATGCGGATCCTTTCTACTATAATACTTGGAGCAAGTATTCTTGTCCAAGCAGGGCTTGCGACCTGGTCGTTCATCATAACCAAAATACCGACCTGTAGTTCCAGCCCACTCGATGCGACTTTTACCTGCCTCGAAGTATCTGCCATATACCCATTGGCTAGAAGTCAAAGAAGGTGTATGAAATCTGTCCATGACCGCAGCACCACCTCGGACCCTTGTTTCCCGAGAAAACAACAAGGATCTTTATTAACTGTTCACAATGACGTGAAATGGGCATTGGGATTGATGTGGGCAGTTGTACCACTCGGGTTATGCTGGTTCGGGGTTGTGCTTCATTTAGGTTACCCCAACACTTTAGCACAATGCTCCTGGAATCTACTACCTTCTGGAGCCGATTCTCTCTGCGGAATATTTGCTATGTGGACCAATGGCACTACTTACCAAGTGCGTCTTGCGACCATCTTAATGGTATCAGCTCTCCAAGCTCCACTTACTATCGGACTTCACTGCGCAGAACTTCTCTGTAGTCTATCTCGCGACGAGAAAATTTTCCGTCAAGCAACATCTTCAAGAGGCAGTAACCCGCGCTACAACAGCATATCAGCGGCATTGAAGAGTTGGGAAACAATGTTATTGTTTGTTTTCAAGGCCTTCATTTATTGGTTGTTCGGGTTGAGTGTCACCAGTAACTCATCATCTGCACTAATGATGTTTACCATCCAAATATTCTATTACACCGTTTATGCCTTGCTAAGTCGACCACCCTACTTTCGAGCCACTTTTGTTTTAGGTCATCTTTTTACACTAAAAATTGCTTTTTTAGTCTATTAATATCTTTATCAATATATAATTTAATTTAATAAAAATTTGAATATATATAATTTAAGCTATTTTAAATTTATTCTGAAATTTTGAAATTTTTAAGAATTCTCTATATTAAAATCTAGAGCTTTAAAATATCGATTTTTTAATTTGTATAGGAATTACATATAAATTTGAAACTTTTATAAAATCTTTAATAACTTTTTAATAACAATCATTAAAAAAAACTGTATATCTTTTTGAAAGTTTTGAACTTAAATCTATATAGAAAATTAAAAAAAAATTAAAAAATTAATAAATATAGAGATACAATATATAGTGAGTTTAGAGTAGTATAAATAATCCCTGTAATTTTAAGAATATTCTTTTAAATACCTATTTATAGGAAATTCTCCTTTTTTCTAAATCCTTTAAAATAAATATATTATAAATTTATAATAAATTTAATAATTTATTTTTAACAATTTTTATTAAAAAGTTATTAAAGATTTTATAAAAGTTTCAAATTTATATGTAATTCCCATATAAATTCAAAAATCGATATTTTGAAGCTCTAGATCTCAATACAGAAAATTCCTAAAAATCTGAAATTTTCAAGGTAAACTAAAAATGATCTAAATTATATATATATATAAATTTTCAATAAATTCTATTTATAAATAAGAAAGTTAAAAATTCCATTTTTGGTGTAAAAAGTGGCCCAAAAGGGGGTTGGCCCGAAAGTAGGGTACCCGACTTACTTGCGCTTTTTGCACCCTATATCAGTCTTCGATGGCCATCTGGCCCACTACCAGCAACAACCGGACACCTTCAAACAATAGCTGACTTGGTAGACGAATGGCAAGGAGATTCGCCAATGTTCTGGGGGCATAAGGTGGATGGATCAAACCGCGAGCCAAATTTCGCAGGTATGGGAAACGATCCGATGAGGGAGATTAAGATGAATGAACTTTATGGATGAGTGGAACGGAAAGAATGACATTGGTGGTTAGAGGAGGGGATTGAGGACTGCCGGGGCTATCAACTTTATGGGAAACGGTATGAGGCTTAGTTACACCTGAAGGGATGTGATGTAAAGGAAAGCGGACACCAAACTCATGAAAGGGCATAGAACAGGCCTAGTTCTGGATAAATTAGAGAGACAGAAGGCTGGATGCTTTTAACTTCCCAAAATACCAACTGACAGTGCATGTGGCGTCTACCCTTGGGTGACCAAGAGACCTGCAAGTCGAAACGACTTCATTTATTCCCAGGCTCAGATCTTTAATTTGCAGATACATAGGATCGTAGGCTATTGATTCCCGTCACCTCTTCCACAAGTATCGAGATTCTAGTAGGACAAGGTGGGTGGTACAAAAAGCGCCACGCACTGTAATACGTGAGAGAATTCCACTATAGCCTTCTGTCTATATTTGGGCACATGATATCCCTCCCACTCCGCAATTGCCTCTTGTTCTGACATAGCCTCGTTAAGCTCAATTGCCTTTCCCACTTATCACTCGTGCTTCTCATACGCAAAGACGCCTACTACTTCAATTTGACTAGCAATTGGAGAACTGGCTCTTTAGATCATTCTACAAAACACTCAACATCGAGGATCCGAAAGATTCACAGCCAAGCACCATCGCTGGAGAGGATGGAGGCACTTGCTGCTCTTAACATTGCGGGCAATATTATGAAATTTGTAGATTTTTCTAGCAAGATAATATCCGAAGCTCGTGCAATCGAGAAGAACGGAGAATCATCATCCATTGCTGATCTCCAGCGCTTCACCTTAAGCTCCACGAAGCACGCGAGGATCATCAGATCCCGTCTTCAAGCTAGCAGCTACACAAGACCTCTCAGCGAGGAGAATCAGGTTCGGGCTCCAAGAGAATTTTGAACGTTCGCTAACCCTGGAATTTTAGCACCTTGTTGACTTGGCAGCGGACTGCGAACGAGCCGGACATGAGTTTGCAGTTTGTTTGTCCACATTTTCGACTTCTCGAACGGCAAGAAACTTCCTACACAATCTGAAAGACAGTATCAGAATTCGATGGCGACACGAGGCAATTGTTGCCTTCGTCGAGAAGCTTGAGAGCTTTCGGGGTGCCTTGACACTTGCAGCAATACTCGCTTTTCAATCCAATGTCGACGATCGCAACGAGAATATCATTCCATATGAAGGAACTGCAGAAGTCAAGCGACAGGAATAGCGCCGAAAGCATTAGACAAAACGAGCAGATCAAAGATATACTGATGGCTATGCAGTCACATTCTGCCTCAAATCTGGTAATACAACGAAAACTACAGAGTTGCCTGGGTGACATCAGCTCACTGCATCGATCCACGCCGCAAAACCAGACCATTCTGAACTGGTTGAAGTTTCGACAAATGGCTTGGAGATACGAAGAGATATGCGTCGCTTATCGAGAGACATTTCAATGGATGTTCAGACTACCAGGTCTAGCAGATGCATGGGATGACTTTGGAAATTATTTAAGCGGAGAGGGTATCGATGCACCCTACTTCATCAATGGAAAGGCTGGAAGCGGAAAATCAACCCTTCTCAGGTTCATTGTCGACAATGAGCAAACATATAACAAGCTGGCTTTCTGGGCGCCGCAAAATCAGCTCATTGTGCTTCATTTCTTCTATTGGAATTTGGGCACACCATTACAGAAGCGCCGGACTGGAATGCTCCGGTCCATTCTTCACGAAGCACTATCCAAGTACCCTGAGCTCATTCCATCAACACTTCCAGATATCTACAGCAACCGGAAGGAATCTTATGTGAACGATGTGCCGACCTTCGAAGAGATGAAATGTTTGTGGAGAAAGCCTCACAATTTCTTAAGATATGCATCTTCATTGACGGCATAGACGAGTTGGCCGGCGATCAAAGTTAGCAAGTTTAGACGGAAGGCACCTCCTGGAGCCCCTTACCACCGTTCACAACGAGGTACTCATAACTTGGCAACAGGTTTTGTGTCTTCTACAGATAACACAAATACTGCGAACGAAGATCACGTTCTTAGTGGAAAGGATATTTGGAATTTATATAGACCTCATTCCCTTGAATCTCGGCAGTTTTCAGCCTCTTCGCAAAACGAGCTTACATTTTAGACTTGAGGGCTGTTCTGCTGTTCACTCGTTCTTGATCAACCCCCAATCATTCTTGAGCCTGCCACAGTCTTCATAGCTCATCCTGTGCAGAACCGCATACGTTTCAAATTCGATCCGATCCGACTTATCTGTATCAAGATCCTGGTTCAATTGATTCTGTTATAGAATTAACTCATACATCATAAAGAATTGCGATGAACTTTCCAAGCGCCTTTTTCATCTATTGTAGTGTAGTGTAGTGTATTTTTATTTTTGGGGTTTGAAGAAATATGAAAGATTTTAGATTACGTAACAACCTTGCAAAGATCATCGCGAAGCATTCTCAATTGGGTATAAGGCTACGATACAATACGGTTTGTCTGTGTCTCCGAATATTATATCATGCTGTCTACATAACGTACATGTTACAATGTACATACCTACATACCTGCATAAGTAATATAGACCGGCGAATTTCTTTCGTCCAACTCGGCTTGTTTTGAAGCCACGAACTATCTTGTGTAGATGGTTTATTAGTCCGACGCCTTGTGATATTTCTGCATAGAGTACGTAACCTATGTACTACGTACAGCAGGCAGTGTTACCGCGACTTCACTACATACCAATACCAAGTAGACCAGAGATGGTGATTTTGATGAATGGATACCGAGTATGGAGTACCTAGTTCGTGGTCAGCTTGAAGTCTTGGGCTCCGGAAGCTGGATGGAAGGATCCTTCCGTGAGCTTATCATTTTGGATGATAAGCTACTTAGTTGGCTATGTAACGGATAACGGAAGACAAGACTTTCTTGGTTGGTATGACTCCAAGTTACCCATATAGATGGAGATGACGGGAATTTTGAAGGCGGGAAAGATGGGGTCTCGGGGGTTTGTGCCGTGTACTTAGAGTAGGTGTTGTTTCTAGGGCGATGACTAGGTACACTACTACGATTAGATGTGGAAGGATACAGATGCTTTGTAGATATTGATGGAGCAAGTACCTAGGTAGAGATGCTAATTAGTCTCCCCTCCAATATCATGCTCGTGAATTTCCAACCTTCGCAATTTCCAAATTGCCAGTTTGGCAATCACTTACATACATGCATTTAGATCGACAGCTTTAATTATCATTCTACAGCACATCAATCAATCAAGATGATCAATCAGCCCCAAACGACAACCCTTGAAAGGCTGCTGATCTATTACCCCAAATCATGAAAATTATTAAAATCTGACAACAGGGCCGACTAGACAGAGTAATTGAGCACACGATTGAGCACACGATTGAGCACACGATTGAGCACACGACTGAGTACGTATACGACTACCAATTTACAGTGTTGTTTTTATATTGAAGAAATTATTAGACTTTTAACGTTAAACTGGTGGTCGATGCTTGGCATATTTAGTGGTGGCTTTGAGGTGCACTGTCGAGTCTTGAATCTTGACTCGTGAGGCTTAATTATGGATTCAGATTGGAATATGTTGTACAGGTGTACCATTTTGATGGGACGAAAATATTTCATTGACTTAGCTGTTCCTTTGAACATCGGCTTTAGTTTTCCCCTTTCTATGTGAGATCTCACATTCACGAATCTACTTTAAACACCAAAATTGTTTATCTATAAAAAGCAAATAGACTTTTCACGTCGCGGCCTCTAACGTTTCAACAAGTCGTACTCGAAATCAATTTGCATCCTAACTTTTGCCGTAGTACAATTTTGCCGCCAAAATACACAAGGAAGCGTTCAACTATCCAATCCAACTGTCAACTGTCGTGGAACGTCCTTAATAATATCCCCATTGGTCTCGAGATGACGCGTACGAAATATTATTTATGATTTGTTGATCCCATGTTCCTTTCCCTTCTTAGCGAGGTACATCTCTTTTTATCTAGGCTATCTATGTAGGCTATCTAGGCAATTGATGGATGGGTCTGTGTTTCCGTGACCCCCCCTGAATAGGTGACGAACTTTGGTGAACTCAGCCATCGCATGATGAAAGTTTTGTGTTTGGAGAATGCTGTCTATGAAGATGAGAGAGAGCAATATAGAGAGAGAAAGGACTGTTAGCTGGGAGATGAGAGATGAGAGATGAGAGATGGCTTTATATGTTATAGCTTATGATCTAAATTGGCTAAAAGCTAAAGCGAAGAAGGATTAACACGTATATGTATGTATGGTATTAGCGCCGGCAAGTAGTCAAGCCCTGGGCTGACCAGAAAACATGGCATTGGCCTGGTCGTCGAACAACTTATCGGTTACTCGGGCTGAACCTTGTCCAAAGAAGGCTTTACAAGGCTTCGAGTTTTATATACTCATCTCTATCAAGACAAACGATACTTGACATAGTAGGCAGCTAGGTATGAATATGAATATTTGGATGAGGATTCGGGAACATCTATTGATCTAGGTAACATTTCGTAGAAACAATCACCATGAATGAATCAGAATGGCATCAGATCTCATCATTCAATTCGCATTGAAAAGATATCCATCTATTTAAGAAAAGCCCCCCTTGTTATCAAACAGCTTGAGTATTACTTGAAAAAGCTTGTCTATGTAATCCATCTGAAATATCCTCATTGCACTTGCTTCACTTGCTTCACTTCAATCACTTGCCGCGTACTAACAAAATCCAATGAATTCTCCAACGCTACCGCGGCTACATGACATTGATTTCATCCCAGCCCATCTCTACCTAATCAATCAATCCATAACCGGGGTTTATAACAACTGTTTTCGCTATCAAACAGAGGAACGAAATGGGATAAAGTCTGGAAAATCGTGGTTTAATAGATCAGTTACCACTCCTTTCCTTTTCTAGATTACAATCAGATTGAAATGTCCACAAAACTCCTCTCTTCCCCACTCCAACTTTTTTGTTTCTATTTGGTTTCTTGATTTGTTCTCGTCCTGCTCGCTCTAGCCTTCTATCGCTTCCTCTCTCTCTTACACCACTCCAATTGAAAATTGGTATTCCCAACTTCCAACGACCGAACGAGTACTTGCGCCGCAACCATTTCATCATCTTGCATCGCTGCATGCATACAAGTTTGATATAACATAATACCACGCTCCTATCAATTCCCACAGCACTACACCTCCCAAGAGGTTTACTTTGTACTCACCTCGTATTGGATTTCATTCGAGTTGTCTCTTGGCTGCTTGGATCTTCTCTTGGCATTATTCGCTCTCGGAAGTGAGGCACACGAGCACACTCCTGGCTTCTTATATCAACCACTTTCCCGCTTGTATCCAGCAAGGTATATTTGCTTCAGCTATTTGAAACTTTTTGGCTTGAATAAATTGGGGAATTGGGTTAATTGAAAAGCGCGCGTTTGTTTTCTCGAAAGCTTGTTTACATTTTTTTTTTGTTTTCATATTCACGAGTTTGATGAAGAATTGAAGGGAGAAGGAAAAGACACAACCAAACACCAAACATTCACTCATAAATACCATAATGCGCCCTCCAACTTTTCTGGGCGCCATCGCCACAACATCTTTCCTCCTTAACTCATTTGCACATGCTTCACCACGACCAAACGAAGAGCCATCGGCAGTGGTCGAAGAGAGAGAACCAGCTTTCCCACCTAAAGTCAAGACGGAACACCGCGACACAAAGTACTTCCACGAGCCAGGTGGAAACGATATATTAGGACATTACGACATACGGTACTTCCAAGGAAACCCAGTCACCTATGAAGAGAAGCAAGATTCTCTTCAATATCTGATCAAATCCTATCTTACCACATTTCGCGAGAGAAATATCGAGACGTGGATTGCGCATGGGACGTTGCTAGGTTGGTGGTGGAATGGCAAAATTATGCCGTGGGATTGGGATTTAGATACGCAGGTTTCGGCTGCTACGTTGGCTTGGTTGGGAGAGAATATGAACATGACGATGCATAATTACACGGGGAGAGCAGATGATGGAACGACTGTTACGAGAGAATATTTGTTGGATATCAATCCAAATCATGTGGAGAGAGTGAGGGGTGATGGTATGAATGTTATTGATGCGAGATGGATTGATGTGAGGAATGGATTGTTCATTGATATCACTGGACTTGCGGAAGTCAACCCCAGTACACAGCCGGGAATCTGGAGCTGTAAAAATTATCATCGTTACAGGACGAGAGATATCTATCCATTGAGAGAAACCGAGTTTGAGGGCGTGCCGGCTCTCGTACCGTATAGTTTCGATAGGGTACTTACAGATGAGTACAGTCCGAGAGCTTTGACGAAGACATTACATGAGGGGTAAGTTTTTTTTCTCATTCCATATGCAATATCTCAAAGGTCCAAAACTAACATCCCCAAAGCCACAGATGGAACCCCGAACAAAAAGAATGGATTCCCGAACCCCAAATCAACATCCACGAAAGTGGTCTCGAAACCCGAGATGAAAGCCATCCACACATGCCACGAAGTATCCAATCCGATGGTAGTCGCAAAGCGGGATTGAGAAATCTTCTAAACGTTTTGTGATTCTAGAGGGACGTTCTGTTCTATGATTGATTCTTCGGAATCGTGAGATTGGGAGGAAGAAAGGTCTATGAAAAAAAGAAGGGGGGAAGAATAAAGATGGAAAGAGAAAGGAAATGCAGATGGAAATGCAGATGAGGAAAATGATACCCACACAACCTTTGAACATACAGTTTAAACATACAGCATAGTCAACAACATCACGCGAGCACATATCAGCATTGGCATTGGCATTGACATTTTCGAAATCATACGAAATGGAGTACTGAGTCTTTGCAGGGCATAAATGCAAAAAGCATTTTAATCGGCGTATTGGAGTGCCATTCGTCTTTTTGTGGATGATTTTTTCGTTGTTGTAAACATTGGAGCCTGCTCGATGAGGAGATATGTACATCAGATGCAATGAGATGAGATGAGATGAAATAAGATGAGCGGAGACACAACTCACTCCCAGCGCGGGATTACGTGGGTACATCAGGATTACAAAATTCGCACTAGTCAATTCTTCTGATATGAATGGCTGTGTGGGTAAATGGAAACGGTGATGGAATAATAAGTTGGACGAGAAGAAGACACGAGAGTCGTGGGGTTCTCTGTCGAGCTGGAATACATGCACGGGGAGGTCGATTGATCCGGAGACTGTGTCTCGGGCTTGTATGTATGTATGTGTGGAGAGGAGAAGAGAGATGGAGTGGTGGGTGCAGATATATGAATTGTATATGGATATCTAGATAGATATATTGTATACAAATCAAATTACATTGAATTGAACCAAATCGAATTTTCTGAAGTAAATTTATGTGTGTAGTAACTTTCGTTTTATGTATATTGTCATGGATGGTGTGGTTGGTTGGATTTGATGGATGAGTAGTGATTAGTATAGAGATGGTAAAATAGTTGAGGATGTTGATTGGAGATTGGAGATTGGCTAAGTTGTATATGTATGTATGTATGTATGTATGTATGTATGTATGTATGTATGTATATATGTATATATATATGTATATATGTGGATGATATCTATCTACTATTTATATAATGATTTGACATCCGGACTCCGTATTAGCAGATCAATAGTTAACTAACTACTGGTTATTAACAGGATACCTACTAGAAGGTGTTTATGTGTATGAGAAGAGATAGAGGTGGGGCGGGAGGGAAGGGGGTCGATGTTGTGTTAAGTATTGTATTGGGGTTAAGGTGGTGTTATAGATGGATTTGGGGAGGGAAGAGAGGGGAGGGGATGAGGTGTGTACTGATTCACTTGGGTATAATGGTTGTGGTCTTTGGATTATAGTTTATAGAGTTTGAAGTAGCTGGGGAGTGAGAGTATGGATGAGAAGTAAGCATGGAGTAATATAGTTGGAAAAGGGAAGAAGCGAGGAAGAGAAGACGCGAGAAGACGTGAGAAGGGGATGAGGGGATGAGAGATATTGTTGTAGGCATGGATTGTGGGGTATGGTAAGGGAGAGGACTGAACAGGGAGGAGAAGGAGAAGGAGAAGGAGAAGGAGAAGGAGAAGGAGAAGGAGAAGGAGAAGGAGAAGGAGAAGGAGAAGGAGAAGGAGAAGGAGAAGGAGAAGGAGAAGGAGAAGGAGAAGGAGAAGGGAAATAGGTGAATTGAGGGTTGATATGTGAGGTGCGATGGATGGTGAGACAATGTATTCATCGTGTTGTGAGACAATATGAGTTGATATGAGGGTGGAAGAGTGGTCGGAAGGGGAGAACGGGAACGGGAATGTGAGTGGGAATATTATAGCAATAGAATGTGGAGAGGTGGAGTACTGGGTAAATTTATATCGAGGGGGTGGGGGGCTGTGAAAGGGAAGGGCAGTGAAATTTTGAGCAATGGACGGTAGATGGTAATGTTTCTACATGCAGTGCTTGAGGTTTGAAGCCTAAGAATGAAGAATGGAAGTTCAGTCGATAGGTATCTAGTAAAGGAAGAAATGAGGAGTGGGAAAGGGATATTGTTAATGAATACACATGTGGACAGTATCGAGAAATTGACGTGGTAGTGTTATGTGACTTGTCGAAATAATTTGCAATATCAAAATACGCTTGTACAAGACGCCCACTGAATCTTATATAAGTATACAAGTTACCAACACCTCGCTCCGATGACCTATGCCAAATAATCCGAATCCCAAAATGTAAACCGGACCAGTGCCATCCTCATGGCAGACCCACATGAGCTTTCTTTCCCATGATAATACCGCTATGTTTCTTTCCCACGACTCCTCAAAGTATTGTAAATATAAACAGTCTAGTTTCCATTATACCTCCGAACATGATGTTACCATCCTCTCCCTTTATATTTCAGTGAAGAAGTTGGAGACATCAGAGCCTGATATACACATCCACACACTCCAACCTCCACTCTCTCTTCCCCAGTAAATTTCTCAACCATTCGACTCCAATACCCGTCCATTCTCTGCTGGCCAGATTTCTCTTCGCATCTTCTAATGCTGTGCCTGCTAATGCTATTGCGGTCTTATTGAAAGCTCCGGCATACATTAAAACATTGTCTATAGTTTCGTTCGAGAGGGCTGTTTGATTGTTTATCTCTGCGGAAGAATAGGATGAGGAACGAGGTAAGAACCAGTTACTACTAAAGTCGAAGAAACAGTGATCGGCCCAGTGACAGGAGGAGGCGAAGAGGATGAGTAGGAGAATTGAACAGTAAACGCAGGGGCGATTGAGAAAGTAGGTGCAGATGAAGAAGAGGAAGATGAAGATTGGAGATGCATTCGTAGGAATGAAGAGGAGTGGAAGCCAACTATTTTGAGAGAGTTATTAGTTGTGGTAATAAAATAGGCATTCAATCATCTATTGATATTGAATGTGTTGATTTAGGCTCGCCCCAGATGGATTGTATGAGTTCATGGCGTACCTTCGAAGACAAAACATTTTAACAGGACTTTAGATTCACAGTGAGATTTCAAACAACTGGGACCAAGGGTCGTGATTGTGTGGAATTATGCGATCATCCGTTGAGAGCATGCAATGGCCCTTGGAATATGCAAACAGAATGTGATAAAGAATCACAGTATGTACCAAGTACTTAGTGCGATCGACAGGGGGAAGGATGGGGTCCTCTCCCGTTGGTGTATTGTGCGATGTGAAAAGGGAGATCCTCTGGTAGTACTCGATGGTATGACTGTAATAATATATCTAAAATAATAACGTTTAAATTTGTTCCGTATTTGAGAATCTGTATTTATGACGGTATCCGAGTAGATCTCTCCGCGCGATAAAATAAGATGGATTAACAATTGGTCGGTTTAGATAAGCGACTGATCCTTCATATGTGAGCGTCTATCATCCAATTATATTACTGGAATCACAACTTTAGAGACAGAATGAGCCAGAAACTAGTCCAAGCTTTTACCATCAATTATTTCCAAGGTTACCTACTTTACGCGCTCTTTACCTTTACTTCACATATTCGCCTCACATCTGATCGGATCCTTCTTCACCTTTATCAAACAAAATTTACATACCTACCTCTCTACCTCCACCCTTACCTTTTACCTTTACCTTTACCTTTACCCATACCCTCAACCTCACATCTTCAACTCAAAATCTCTTCCATAACTTACATCACAAAATCCTTCATTTGGTTCTTCAAACTCGAAGCTGTCAATACCTTTGTTATTGAGGACAGTTTCTGCCTTGTATCTATTTACAAGCTTAGAGCTGTTGTCGATCGCTGAAAAAAAGTTATCGGCTATCTTCTTTTTCCATCTTTGTTTCTTCAACAAATCCTTTCGTTACATACTCAAACCTTTCTTCTCGATATTGATCGATTCAATTTAATTTTCATTCAAAATATTACGCCTTGAGCGCGCGTTATTTTTTTCAAAATGTCTGGATATCCGACAGGTTCTGGTGGTAATGATGGCCGTGGTTTGGATTCTCTATTTGCTCAGCTTCGACAACAGCAAAATCAATCGCAGCAACCGCAGCAGCAGGCTGCTCCTGTTCATTTAGAGCCAAGTTATAATTATTACAACAACAATAATAACAATAACAGCGGCTTCTTTGGTCAAAATCAACAATTGCCTCCTCATTATCAACAACCTTCTGTTTCCTCGCCACTTCCTACCCCTCCTGTACATGGTCAACAACCTCATCATAATTCTTCTATCATGAGTCCCATTGATACTCCACATGCCGAACCTCGCTTTGCCAACCCAGTTGGTGCTTCAACCAACGATAATCGTACTTCCAGTTTACTTAATCTGTTGAAGTTCAGCCAACCTTCTGCTAGCAAGTCAAACAATCAAGCAGCTCCGATCGGCACACCACTTCCTCCATCTCGCGAGTCGTCCATGAGCTTCGGTGGAAACTCCGATGTTCTTGGTCAAGTCAGCGCCGGTAATCGTGGTGGTCAAGATCTTCTCGCTGCACTTATGGGAGGAGCACAACAAAAGCCAGTTTCTACCCCGCAAATGACTCAAACAAGTCCGCAATTTGCCAATGCTTCCCAACCCCAGTCGAGCTCCAGCTTTGCAGCTGCGACTTCTCCACCTGCCGATACACAAGCTTATCTCCTTCGTCTTCTCAATCAACCAAAGCCACCTCAAACTAGCAATGAATCGCCACATTTAAACGCCGAGAAGGTATTTTCGCCTCAAAGTAAAGCAAATAGCTCTTTGGACGACGTTGGTGACTTGGCACAAACTCTGGAAGATACGAAGATTGACATGGACATGAGTATGATGGGATCTTCTGCTTTCGAGGGCAAGATTGATAGACCTCTCAGCAAGGAAAATTTCACTCCTCAGCCAAGAAACAACCAGGGATTGTTCACCTATGTTAATCCTTTCGAGGAATTGGCAGCTTCGTCTCCACGCAATCGCACTCCGAAGGCAACCACAGGTGGTCCATCAAGTTCAAACATTCCTGCACCCGCTTTCCAGATCTTGAAACGACAAGATTCAACTGACAACAAGCGCAAGATGGACGAGAGAAGCAACAATGATAGTCCTGGCCAGGTTTTCTCAAAGCGTAAGCTTGGATCTCCTGCTGCATCCTCTGGGCCACCTACACCACTTCCCGATGGGCGTACTCAATTGGAGGCTTTGATTGGAATCGGTGCCCCAAGCCCAGCTTCAGCTTCCAATGGTAAAGGCAAGGAAACTGTTAGCCATGCTCTTGGGGAAGTCGGTGATGTAGTCGATAACCAAGTTCAAGAAGCTTTAGCTCGTGCCGAAAAGGAGGCAACTACGGCTGAAATTGAGAAGGACTTGCGGAGCATGCTTGCTGCTGAAACCGAGACACAGTTTGAGGATCGTGCACAGGTCGCTGCTACAGCTATCAAGAAGGTGCTTGACAAGGACGCCACTGTTCTCGATGATTTGCCTACTCCGATTGCCAATGAAGTCAAAGAAATCATTGACGACGCTGCGAATGGCCACATTGCAGACAGCTGGGAGAGTGCAGATGCTGCCGAGGATGCTCCACACAATTATGATGAAACTGTCGTCAAGGTATTCAATTTCCCTATGAAACCATGGACCTCAATCACTATCAAAAATAGTGAAGAAGGTCGTCCTAGTTTCCGTGACGAAATCATCATGGATATCGCTCGCCTTAAGAAAGAGTTTGATCAAATCGATCGCACTCTAGTTACTGCCTCCTCAAACTTTATTGTTTATGGCATGTCAAAGAATGGTGGCATTCGTATCATTAGACAGGCTGATGGCAAGGATTCTCGACTTTTCACAGAGACACACGATCGTATCTTCAATGTTTCGACATCTAGTGCTCCAGCGGATCTCAAAGAAACTATTATCGGTACTGGTATTAGTGGCACTGTTTACTGGGCTATTGTTAAAGACGGCGAGGGAGATTTCATTGAGGAAAACCATCCTGAAATGCATGGCTTTGCTCTTCCTCCTATTCAAACTCCAGACAATGAGTCAGCTGGTGGTGTACTCAAGACCAGAGCTAGAAAGAGCTCAAATCATCCTGAATTTTTCGCCGTCGGACGCGGAAAGTCCATTCAAATCATCTATCCATCTGTTATCATGAAGAACTCCTTCCTGAAAAATGGAAAAGAGCGCATCGTTGATACAGATCGCTACCTCGCCCACCGTTCTCTCAAGGTCAACACCGGCAAGGCAGGCAAAGACTTCACATTTAGTGAGGATGATACAACTATCGTTTCACTGGACAAAGCTGGACGAGTCAAGTTCTGGGATGTTCGTCCCCTTACTCAGATCCCAGAGGATGAGCTTCATCAAAAGGCCCCTCCTGTTGAGATCAAAGAGCCTCTTACGACTCTCATCACAACTCCTGCAACTGAAAAATCGTGGCCTACTTCGGTCTTGTTTGTTGATAAGCTTCGCCCTTATCAGAAGGGTGGTCCATTGCGCTACATGATTGTGGGTATGAAGCAAAATCATACTTTACAATTGTGGGATCTTGCTTTGGGTAAGCCTGTTCAGGAAATCCACTTGCCTCACAGCAAGGAATCGGATGCCGTTTGTAGCGTCTTGTACCACCCTGCAACTGGTGTCATTGTGGTCGGACATCCTACACGAAATTCGATCTATTTCCTCCACCTCTCTGCTCCTAAGTACAACCTTCCACGCACTGTTACCCAAGCTGAATATGTTGAGAAGCTTGCAGCCAATGACTCCAGTGTTTCTAAGCCAGATTCTACTGCTGTTGTCAGTGGTATGAGAGAATATTCATTCGCCAGCAAAGGTAATCTTAGAAGCTTGGACATCTTACAGAACCCTGCTTCCCCACCTGCTCGTGGAGAACCGATTACTCTTTTTGAGTTGTATGCTATGCACTCGAAGGGTGTAACTTGCCTCACCATCAAGCAAGCCGATCTAGGCTGGGACGTCAACAATAAGTGCATCTCTGCAGTTGTGGCTGATAGAGTCGGAGCTGTTACTATCGATACATTGAAGGAAATCAGCACCGTACCAGTTGCATCTGAGTCGGGTGAAACAGCACCAGAGCCTTCACCTGCGCCAGTCCCTACTCCTACTAGGATTATTCAACGCCCAGCTACCAAGGATAGCTCTCCTAAGGAAACAAATAAGGCTCCACAGACCGAGCCATCTTCTTCAGTGCCCAAGGCTGAAGAGAAGGCTGACAAAAAGGAAGCTCCGGTCGCACTTGCCAACGGCAGTCTAGCCGGCGCTAGCGGAACTGACAATAAATCCGAAAAGAAGAAGCGACGAAAGGCCAACTCAAATTCCGAATCTTTATCGAATTCCTCTCAAACCAGAAACGTCGCAACAGAGAATAATTTAGCATCAAGAAACAACAGTACTTCTCGCGCAAATATGAATACTATTCCAGACGTTGGTAGCTCTTCAAGCTTGTCAGCACCTGGCTTGACGGATGAAGTTCTCAAGGAGATTGAAGGTCGTGTTTCTGGAGAGGTGAAGAAATTACTCAATGATTCTTTCAACACTTTGGATCAAAGAATCAAGGATGACAGACGCACCCAAACCGCCGTCGCTGATGCCAAGCAGGATGCTGTCCTTCGCCTTGTCTCTAGCACTCTTACTGGTAATATGGAAGAATCATTGAAGCGTATTGTCAACGGAGCTTTGGAAAATTCTGTTGTTCCTGCCATCGAAAACATCACTTTGAAGGCCGTCGATCAACGAGTTGCTCCAGCTATTGTCAGTCACTTGAATCAAAGCTTACCAAAAGAATTGCAAAAGGTCCTTCCAGATGCTGTCAACAAAGTTATGCAACAACCTCAACTTTTAAAGCTGATGTCGGAAACTTTGGCAAAGAGTGTCTCTTTCTCTTTCGAAGAGCAATTTGCTACTCTCTTGAACAACAGCATCACTCCTGCTTTTACCCAATTGGCAGTCAACACCTCTCAGCGTGTCGCAGCTGATGTTCACCGCCAAGCACAAGAACAAATCGGTAACATTGAACGTCAACGACATGCCGACAGCCTTAAGATCGAGCAATTGACTCAACTTGTCCACGGCTTGACCGAGACCATTTCATCCATGGCTGCTGCACAATCTGACTTCCAAGCTCAATTCTTGCGTGTTCAACAGAGAGATAGACAGGGTTCATCTCACCGTGCTAGCCCTGTCATAGGTCACAACTCCAGCAGACCTTCTGTTTCCTCAGCACTTGCAGCCCCTCCTGTTGTCGAAGAGAAGTCGCCACAAGAGCTTGAGTATGAGGAGATGTTCAAGCATATCCAAGCCCCTATGCAAGAAGGTAGATTCGAAGATGCCGTTGTCCGTTGGTTGCAAACTGGTAGAGAGCAAGAGTTCTTTGCAAGATACTTCTGTAGATTCTCTCCAAAGTTCATCACTGAGCTCAGCCCACTTTTGCTCCTCAGCCTCGGCGCTATCATCACCATTGAGTTGACTGATGATCTTATGAATCAGCGTCTTGCCTGGACCGAAACCATCTTGAACTCCTTCCAGATCAAGATGGTCAGTGGATATCTTGTAAGTTTCACATACTACTTTGGTGTTTATTATATACTAATGTTATCTGCAGGATGATCAAGTTGCCGATCTAGTTCCTAAGATTATGAACATTTACATCCAACGCCTCGAACATCTCTTTATGCGTATTACCAACGTCGCCCCTGCTGATCCCCTCCTCAAGCAACTTTCTCAGATGGTTTCCACTGCCAATCGTATTTTGGAGCTCTATCGGGAGCGACCATCTTCTCGCCATATGACCGGCTTTTCTCAATAAGAGCATCCGCGGCATCACGAATAATCATATTATACACACTTCGGATATCTTTTTAAGGGGTGGCCAGTCTGGGGAGGATTCTTTCCGAATTTCCATCAGCTACGCCAAATCTCTTCAATGAGAAATTTCTAGTTCTTTATTATGCTTATTACTACACCAAATCTCGAACACTGTTACGGTCTTTTCGCAAATAGCATTGGCTCTCGAGATACTGGAATGTTCTCAGCCTCGCTATCCATCGATTCTTATTCTGCGGATCTTCAGGCTCTATGTTCACATGACATTTTCAAAAATTTCTTTTTCTTGACTTTCCTTCAACTTATTTTTTGTGCCAATACTAGCGAACAAAATCGCGTTTCTGCGTATGTTTTCTACTACCTACATTTTCAGGCGCATGAGCGGCATACAAAACACTATCTGGTTATGAAAATTTCATACTTTGGTCGGTGGGGGAAGCTATTGGTTGGCTTGGGTTGCTGAAAACGATTCTATAATGGCTGTTCTGATCTTACGATATGATACCATCTGGGGATTTCATTGGACTTTTCTTTTCTTTTTCCCGAACAATATCTGATATGGATTTGGATGTGGGCGGGAAATGGACGATTATCATAGAATAAATGAATGGATGGGTGGATTTTCATGCGACCCTGGCTCACCTCGGCCTGGACTTCGCTTGGTCTTTGATTAAATTTGAAGACATTTGCGAGCTATACCCTTGACGTCCTGGAATGAAATGAT
This sequence comes from Botrytis porri, assembly GCF_014898465.1. Taxonomy (NCBI): domain Eukaryota; kingdom Fungi; phylum Ascomycota; class Leotiomycetes; order Helotiales; family Sclerotiniaceae; genus Botrytis; species Botrytis porri. The sequence goes on along the minus strand of NW_024066075.1, from coordinate 2,775,907 downwards.
TGTGGTGGAGCTTCATTTGTGTGTATTTTAGACTTGGGGACATTCTTTAAAGAAGACTTCGAGGAAAGCCATGATTATTAGGCTAGTGAATACTATTCATTGCATTCATTACATACTTGTGCATCTTGGTTTAATGTGAATGGGGTGACACTGTATGCTGTAATGTGACAGAGTTGAGTGCTGCAAAGACTGCAGTGGGTGATGTGGAGGTAGAGCAAATACCAGTGATGAGGTGCAGATGTGAGTAGCGTAAGTCAACTGCGAGAGAGGTATAGATAGAAAAGTGTTTCCCAGGCCGTGCTAAGATAATTGAGTTTTGACAGGATAATCGAATGCCAGCTGAAGATAATCTCTCAGAGTAGAATAACACTTCGCGAGTCTGTTGTCAATGTTACCGAGTGTATGAAAAGTGTCAATTCTTTATCAGATGTTTCGAGTTAGCTGTTATGACATCCCTGGAATTTCTTCAAAGACCTTTCTCCTAAGTTGAATACCATTTCTTACTAAAGACACCTGCTCTGGAAAGGACTCATCACTCATGAAAGATACTTGGTAACTAGGCTTCGCTTACCACGCTGCAGAAAAGTCTGTTTAAGTTGGGGCTCATATTGGGAATTGAAGATCGGAGAATGAAATGGTGGCTTAGATAGACCTTTGGGCTGAATTAGGCACTCGTGAGAACCAGTTGCCCGATAATATCGTTAGATTGATGTTATGTTGAGTTTGATAATGCCAGACATTCCTTTGGACCTTGGCTCTTTACGGTACAGTAATGAATAAACCTAAGTCAATCGACCAATCTAGATCATTGAGCTTGTCGATTATTCCTCTTAGCTAGTCAGACCAGGCCACGGGTCAATTGACAGTAATCGTTCTAATCGTGCGTGCTAACTGATAGGGCGTCGACTATCAGATTAAGGATATTGCGATGTACATTTTTGGGGCAGGGAGAAGGACACGTATAGCTAGAAACCCCCTTTTCAAAGTATCAGCACTCAACCCCTGGGATTACATGAAACATACCACAAACAATTTCACCCTGACCTAAGTATTTCAGAAGCTACCTACCCAATCCCCCGAGCGAACGAATCCCGCACGTGTATCATCCCGTAAGAAACCTCTAGTTACATCGCTCGCCAAGTTCCAAGCGACTCATCACTCGGAATGATTATCGGAGTCTTCTATCCGATGGTCGCGACGGAACTTTCTTGGTTGAAGAAGAGATTTCCGGAAGAAAGAAGTATTGTGCAATTGGACGCCGCATTCTTGGCATCATGTATCAGATATTGAGATGGTATAAGTGCTGACTGGGTAGGGCATTGAAAGGCCTCTCTTTCCAGGAGAGGAAGTTAGCTATGTGTGTAGGTGGAGAAAGGTTACGCAAGGAGAGGAAAAGATATTTTGCAGGATATTTGCAAATTTCCGATGAGTTCACATTCTTCCTCAATGCGACTCCATTTCCCCACCCAACATCCACGAAATCAACCATTCCCCCAACCCCAAAAGCGTCTCCAGAAGTTCGCCCACTCCCCAGCCGCATCTAGACCACAATCTCACCCCAATCTACCCCACAACCCCACACCCATCACGATCCAAGACCCAGACCGGAAGAGCTGATCCCCAATACCCAATATCGACATAGCGCCTAAATCAATGCTCTTGCTTCCCGCACTCTTCCCGCACTGCCCTGGATCTTCCCCTCTATTCTTCATGTCCCATGCCTTCGAATACCACCATGCCCCCTCCTGTTTCCACAAAAACTCCGCTTCTCTCCACTTTCTGTTCGGAAGGGAATGGGAGGGTAGAGAGGTGTCTTTGTTGCACATCGTAATTTGTGGGCCGTGACACTTGAGTTGATTATGGCTTGCTTGATGAGGGGATTGGCTGGGGCTGAGATGTGGTGAGGGGCTTGAGGGGGTTGAGATTATTATTTCGACGCTCTCGGTATATCTACCTATGGAGCTTCGTGTATATTGATATTTCGTCCATGTTTTGATTTCCTTGATTTATTTGTAACAAGAGGTTGAATGTTTGAATTCGTCCTAATCTGAACAAAAGACTCGAGAAAAGTATGCCCGGGTTTTGCTTTTTCTTTGAAGAATATTAGATGGGAAAATCATTTTCTATCATCATTGAAGAAAATATCACGGTATCAAAAGTTGTGAGATTATTCCGCGTATGGTTTAAGTAGTAGCTAATAATACTTTGTCTTTCCAACTACTAATATTCAATATCCTATCTAATATTTCCAATGATTTCCAATCTGTGTTATATCATCAACCAAAGCTGGTGGAATGTCCCATCCCGGAAAGTGTTCATCAAAGTTATCATCTATAGTTTCTTTAGCAGGAAGAACGGATTCAACGGAATAGTCCCACGACAATTGCATAGAAATATTCAAGGAAGAGAGGGACTCACAATCATAACTCACTCGAATTCCTATTCATGACAACATTTTTTCTATCGAGAATGCATTTTTGTATTTGGAACTGTTAAAAGCATCAATGTATCGGTTTGTGCTTCACTATAGATCACCCTGCGCTGTGTAGAGAATACCGCTTGTCATTTGAGATAAGTCTTCTACCATCAAAACCAGCTTTACTCCCTTAAGTCCTAGGATTCATTCCATTCTATCGCCACTCCTTCTCAACTACATTTCTTTTAGCAAGCTATTTCTTTAGTCATTGAAAGTCACGATCTCCTTACGAGCGCCACTTCACAGGCGATCATGGAACTTCCTAGATGGCGTTTATAACGGTAGGCCAATCATACGCTTCTGCCAAGTAGAAATATGAGGTTTTCCTTCACAGACCCTGTCCCAAGATTAGCTTATAAAATTGCTAGGACATAAATTCTATTGTGCAAAGATCAGATTGGTGAATATTATTTTATTATCAACTCAGCGCTCACTACAATGATTCCCTTGTAGCGAGAATATCTTTGATCTACCATTTACCTATCCAATTTTGTTGGAAAAAAGGAACGGATAATCGCAAACTCGGTCTTCTCGCAATGCAGGTGCTGAAATCGGGAGGCTTGACTATACTAGGGATCTTGGCCATTCTGCGAGAAGTGTGTCCACTGGAAACGGAGATGTCACTTTGGATGTCACGCAGGACGGATTATCTACGTTTGCTTACCTTTTACGAGTTAGGTGCAGGCTTTGGAAGGATTGCCGATTTGACTGTGCTGAAGTTAATAGTACCAGCAAGGGGTTAATTGCGAGTCGTCGAGACATGGATCAGTTTGAATGGAGAGGCCGCGCTTGAAGTCATTTGAGATAGATTGAAATAGTATCGGTCATGCCGAATTCGCTTGAATGAATTTGTATCATGAATAAGGGAGACTAACTCTGTGTTTGCAGTTGAAGAGTTGGAAGAAATTGAGCAATTGCTAGTAGAGATAAATCTAAAGGCCATCGAAGCCGAAAAAGTGAATATGAGAGTGCCAGCCAGGATAGGCTTGAAGTGAAATTCGACTGCAACACAAGACTCAAAGGTAAACTTCGCATCAGATCAAGAGGCTGGAGGATGTAGAAAGAAACGCTAGCTTGACACAGAAGTGTACAGGGGGCCAAGCGCTAGCCGATATTCCCGATTGCTACGTCTCTTGGCTTGCATTCTGTATTCCCCGGCATTGATATGTGACACACGCTTTTATCTTGGGCACTCTACTTCTCATTGGAGTTTCATCATATGAGAAGCCTGTACCTGCGAGGTTGTCACGATCATATTCATATGTTCAATATGACAGCGTCGTGGAGAAATAGTGAGTAAATCTGAATGAATATCTACTGGAGTGAAGAGATTCTGCAAGACATTGCATTTTGAAGATATCTCCCTGTATCTGAGCTGTGTAATATTCCAACATGCTTCGATTGTACAAGTACATGCAGAAAGTCTCTTTAAATGTCCCATCAGTACAGTAGTCTGGCAACATTGGACCCAAGTATTAACTGTAATCACCATCCAACAACGCTCAGTCAGAACAATAATAGTGATAATCGCAATCATTTATAATATCCCTACAGCTAGTAGGCCAGTCATCATCATCCTCATATTCCTCCTCATCATTCCAACCATAATCTTCATCCAAAAAGTATAGAGGAGGCGCAACGTAATTCCACTCATCCAAAATTTTATTGTGCTCTTCACTCCACGGCGCTAAAGTTCTATCTGGGCCATGAGGCTGGTATTCCGGCTTGTGAGATGCATCAACACGCTTCTTGGTTTCCTTGCTAACCAAATCTTGCCGCCCGTTGGTTCACGAATGGAATTTGCTCCACAGTTTAGGAAGGTGCTGGACATCCCCAACACAATAGGAGATGATGTCGTTACAAATTGGTCGTTGCTGGAAAACCTCGTAGGAATCATCAAATTCGGCCTTAAACAATCGACCTCATTTCTCTTTTGCCAGCTTCCAGTTTGTTAGCTCGCGGCTCTCCAACCCGCTTTGCCCAATACATTTCGATAAACCATTCAGAAACTTCCTAGAACCTGTCGTCGTCCTCGTAGCACCTCCATAAGTTGAACATCCTATACCCCTTGTAGCGCCGCGCCAAAATGTGCATACAAGGCATCTCAATCGTTGCGAGCGTGGAAAAAGAACTTGAGGATCTTTCCGTCTTGGAGAATATCCTTTAGTGTCTTTCCTTTAATGCCAGTGGTATTGATTGCTAGTGGGCGTAGAAAATATACATCTATAAGACAGACGCGCGTGCTCGGGGTCCCTGTATCAATCAGAAGGGTAAGGATGAAAAGCGAGCCCTCACGGCAGAGTTCTACGCCTTCAAGATCAATGTACATAATTGGCTCGTACAAATCTGGCGATGCGTGGCGGAAGATAAGCCAATCGACCAAATCGCTGATTTGGTTTTCTGTGTTGAGAATTTCTGTCTTGATTTCCCTCATACTTGTGGCAAAGATATCTTCAAAGGTGGACTGTTATGCGTAACCTCTTATATTTTCTTTCCCCTTTCCCTTGGAATCTTCGGATGGATATAACCGAAGCTTTCTGTGAAGTTATTGTTATATTGCTTATGTTGTACTTGTTACATGTGTCGTGGGTAAGTGGGATGACAAGGACAATATTGCTTTTTCCGATTTCGTGATGTTGCAATTACGATTTGCTCCATCTCCCGCCAACCACGGATTCTATTGGGGAGGCTAGAAGGCTACTTGCATCACAACCATGGGCATGGCTGGCCCAACGCTACCTGGCGATATTTCTGAATCTTAGTGCTACCATCTCGCACCCAAAAGAATTTTTTTCTTTCCTTGTATACATTAGCTCTAGGAAGCGGATAATTGTCAAAACCCTTTCTCGCCTGTCAGATTCAACCAATCACTAATCTACACCCCCCGGAAACATTTCAGCTTCTTTCCGTTTTCCTCAACTATCGCCTTTTGATTTTTGGAGGTACCGTTATTTTCCTTCATTGCATTATGTTGCCTTGGGTAGGGTGTCATACTGGTCCTATCGCGGGAGTTTGAAATTTGTGTAACATTGTCCAAGCTGTGCGAGTCTGGATTTACAGTCCAAAACCTTGGAGATACACCCAGAAAATATATAACCCAACGATTTTGGTCTGTAGTGTCTGTCATCTAAAGCCAACCCTCGATCTAAAGCACGCACGAATTGCTGCTCATGGCGATCTGAATATGCAGATTTCCCCTGTTTCCAAACCTCTGTATCAATCTTCTTTATATTGCGCCTTTCACTCCTCTCGTAGACATCCATACTTCTTATCCGCCATCACCTCTTCAGTGGTAATATCACCGTCATCACCAACAATCAATCCCAAATGCGAGGAAGATACCTCTCGGACTCTTATAATCTTTTTGTATGTATTGACCCTCTCAATTCCAGCACATGTATTATCAAGATTCGATGATGGCGGAGAGTTGATTGCAAGTGCGAGGATCTCAGTAAGTGACTCGAGGATATTGTTTGTGTATCCGTGCCAATAAATGAGCACCGCATGTATTAGGGCTAATAACATGTGTAGAACAAGAATGAATACTGCCAAACTTCTCGTAGAGCCTTGGAGAGAGTAACTGTAGCCATAACGGAAGCGCTTAATGTGGATATCTGTAACTTCTTTGGGAACATCGGATAAAGTAGTAAAGTTATGGTTCGGTGCCACCGTAGGAATCAAGACTTTGAAACCTATGTTCATCATGTATGGAATCCTTGACATTGTATCTGAAATGAAAGTTGTCGCTATCATGCCTAATGGATTATCGTTGTTGGTACCAAATGAAGAAGATGCCAGAGGCAATATTATATCATTTGGTGGCAAGGCAGCATTTGCCCACTTGGCATCGATTTGCACTGTACGCATGGTTTTCGTTGAATCAGTAAAATCTCGCATCCAATTATCAAGACTCTGTGTTGGATTGGTGGTGCTAGGTGAATGGATATACCTATCTCTTGTGGGGTCAATGTAGAGTTTAGACGCCTGCCACCCAGCGAACAAGGAACACGAGGAAATGCGAACAAGGTACCAACTCTGTCTATTAGTAATGGAAGTAAGGTTATTCTGCACACCTAAACCCCCTTGATAACGATCAAACATTACGACCCCTATGGATGGTGAGTTGGCAGTCTTATTTTTAGGCTGCATCCATGTCGCTGAGGGTCCTCCCCGAGCGCTATCCCACATCTGAAGTGCATGTCGAACTTCTGACTGCTCATATCTACCCTGAGACGTATCTCTGTTTAAGAATGGCAGCGGTAGATCATCGAGCGTCTTGTATCCTTTGATTGATCCATTTGTTATGTTATAGTCCCTGCCCATGCAAGCTGCAACTACCTGTGGTGCAGGAGGATCTTCGCCGTTAATCAATGCTTGAAATCTGGATGTTTCATTTTGTGACCCCACCATCTGGGCAACTGATGTGACAAGTGAGCCTGTTGGTACAGATACAGTTTGACTCAAACACCAAGTATATGTATTATAGAAGCCATCCATCTTTAGATCTCTTTGAAAGCTTGATGCGCCACCAATGAATCGATTGTAGGAAGCTTGTTTTGAGTTCATTGGCATGGTAATGTTCCACGAATACTGTGATTCTTGTGAACTGGGTCTGTCAACCCATGCCCGGATTGCCGAGAAGCCACCTGCTGCGCAATTGTCTGAGAATTTGTTAGACTCGGAAGCGCAGAACGTATCAAAGCTCGAATTATCGACTTGTTTAGGCCAAACTTGAGACTTTTCTGCGTTTAGGGTAAAATGGGTAGTAGACCAGGACGAATATTTTGTCGTTGGGACAATCCACCAGTCCAAAGATGGCAACATCAATATTGCAGACGCAGGTCCAGAGACAGCAGCTAGGATCATAGCAAAGAGTGACATGACAATAAATAACAAGCGACGCTTGAAATGATGTCCAAATGTACCTGCAGCCCACAACTCCGGGCTGACAAGCGACCCAAGATCGGTGATTCTGAAAGCAATGAGAAATCCCCCAAGGGGTATTCCTTGACGTAAAGCTTCATGCTGTAAAAAAGACAATATAATTGTTGACAAAGAAATCCCGATAAGTATCTCGTGGACTTTGGCCACGAATTGCAGTCCATTGAGCCGAGTATTTACTTTTGCGTCAGCAATACCCAACGAGTTCGCGTATGTGTTATACCCATTCAAGAACAATAAAGTAATAGTGATCATAATAGGTAGTACATGTGTACCGGCTTTTTGAAGGACTTTCCATCTATCCTTCCGAACTGCCACTTTCGGCTTCTCAGTCTTCTCCTTGACATTTTTGACTGGAATGGGAAGAGCCGAGAAAGACATTGGTATGGAGCGAGGAAAGACGAAGCAATGTTTTTATCAAGACTTGTATGACGGATGATTTGGTGAACGAACATTTTGCAGGTCAATTTCGAAGAAAATTCACTTTATATAATTGCATTTACTGCACCTTACCCTTGAGTGATGAACCATTATTCTCAAGGTGGAAAACTAACCCCTATTCTCAGAATATTCAAGCGGTGTCATCCGGGCGTGTAGCTGAAAGCTCGATAGTTGATCGATGGGGGCGAAACACAAGGATGCAGAGCTGCCAATGGCCTTTTTAATGCCTGGATGCTGGATGGAAGATTCTTGCTAGTTTTGAGAATCTGAGATAAGCAGCGAAAATTAATGGCATCTGTGTCGAATGGATGCATACAATTCCTGAGTCTAAGGTGGCACATGGCAGACACGCTTGTCGGCCCTGATTAATCGTTGGAGCCCTTGGATTATGCATATCCTCAAGGTTTGTATGCTTGTCGAAAATTCTTTAAACCTACAAGCTGACAAGAAGTACATCAAACCTAGCGATGAAGACTTGAAATGGAGGAATTTCGCAGGGAGCACCCACTCGTACCAAACGGCTGGAAGATCAAAGCTCTGAGCGTCTGTAATCACGACTGAGAGCTTCGGGGGCATCAATACTATGTTGTACCATAATGATCCTGATCTTCCGGCAGATCTACAAGTAGAATTGACAGTGGGAAATGATTGTTCCAATGAATATGAAGAGAAAGATGTTGTGCCTATGGACGTCAAGGTTATCCGTTAATCGTACAACGTTGGCAGGGCGTCATCCTTTATTCCGAAACAAATTTAATTTACTCGGAGCAATCTTTACATTGGAATGATGGATGAGAACACTTTCACCACTTGATGTCGTCGTTGTCGTTGTCGTTGTCATGTTTTGCTTTAATTGAAAATATGAGAATCCTCAAATACACCATCTGATCAGACTTATCTCACATATCATATCACCATCCAACCAATCACTATCAACAAACATCCCCACATGGTCCAACCACCTTAATCCACGAATCCATCAACTTCTCTCTCACACCTCACCTCCTCTCTTTCTTCACCTCTCACAAGCTTCATATCTTGATAGTCTGGGTCCATTCTTCCATTAAGACCCGTCCTATACTTCTTCGAGACACACATACATACATACGCATAACATATCTGCACATATTCTGACTATCCGGACTTCAATTGATATTGATTAATCTCATTAATCGAGGATAAGAATACCTAGTACAGACACAGACCGACTCCGCAGAAATGGAGCGATACCCCACCCCTCCCTCCACGAGTTCTCCCAAACACGGTTATCATAATGATCATAACTTAGGAGGGGCACGCAACGAAGCTCCAACTTCATATGCTTTCCACAACGATCACAACGATCATAAATCTACCATCTATTCATCCTTCACAAACGCATCGACCGTTGTTCCCGCCTCCACAGAAGCATGGGCATCCGGGTATCCAGCGACTAGTTCTAATAAACCCATCGACAAACACCCCCAAGATTTCTTCGGCATTACATCTCAAGACCCATCTTACAACCACCCCAATGCAATTCAATTTGCCGGTCCTCCCCAGCCTACCACCGTCGAATCTTTCCAAGCGCAAGGCCCAAATGCAAAAAGTTACAGCTATGACAATCCTCCACTAGCCCATCGACCCGCCCAAGAAACCTACTGGCAAACAACCTCCGATCCCGTTTCTCCCTCCCATCCCCCTCAACCCCACCCCTACCCAGAAACCTACAACCCCTTGCAGCCCTCCCACCCCGGACCTCCTCCCCGCCGCTCCAGCTCTCCCATCCCCAACACCCTCCCCTCCACAACCGGCACAAATCCCTACTACAACCCTCCCTCCCATACCTCTCAATCCTATCCCCAATCCCAACCTCAACCTATCCGCCGCCGTTCCTCTCCCATCCCAGGTCGCATCTCGTCTCCCCTCAAAAGACCTCTTTCTCCCTACTCCCTCTCCCGTCCTAAACCTCGTCCGGGCTTCATAAGACGCGTCGCCTCGCGCTTCACATCCTGGATCCGCTCTCTCTTCTCCTGGATACGAGCAAATCCTATCAAAACCGGGTTATTATCATTCATCCCTATTTTACTCGGGACCGGAGTTGTCAAAACCGTGAAAGGAGTGAAACATTTCCTTGGAAATCGGGCTTCTAAAAGAAAGGAAAAGAAGCGCGAACATAAAGTTGAGAAAGAGGCGAAAAAATTGGAAAAGAAATGGCACGAGGATATATTCGGAGACTTCAAAGGATTTGCTGGGACTAAGGGGGGATCGCTGAATGGAATTTTGAAAATCTTCCATCTGTTGGTGTAAGTCATTTTTCTATGCTCTTTCGCCTTATGTACTCTATTACCCCTTTCTACTTGTTCCTCCTTATCTGTTCCTCCTTCAAACACCATGGTCATTTTCTTGAACCCATGAACCCCAAAGAGTCAACATCAGATGACCCTTTCTCCCCTCATGTTCCTCGAACCATTTCCAGTCTGAAACCTCCCCTTCCTCACAAATAATCTTTCCCTCATCTACCCTCCCACCTCAAAATCTAACTCCACACAGAAACCACTACTGCAGACTCACACCCTCCAACTTCCCCCGCGCAGCTTCTATCCTCCTCGAACTCTATTTCCTGGACATGAAGAACCTCTAGTCTATTTTTCCCTCTTGCCAAATTTTCCTTATCTCATCTTATTTTCCCATTCTAACGATCAAATGTAAACCCGTTCCAAAACCCATGATATCTCATCATATTTCCTTTCCTTTCCTTGACCTTTTAACGATCTAACGCATAATACATAACGCATAACGCAGAAACGACACATGAAGCATGCACGAAGCATGAAGGAATTAGAACGGTAGCCTAGGTATATAACATCATAACCTCAAAAAAATCTTCAAACAAAAACTCGCCGCTCGCGGCTTAATGATAAAACAAAATGACCACCAAAAATACATATTCCCGTGTCTTGTCCGTGATATCGTAATGTGAGAAAGGCAAACTCCTATCCGATTGCGCTTTTGATTTCCGTTCTGGTGGAAGATCCGAAACTCCGAATTCTCGCTTGATGCCTGTCTGGATTCGTGTGTAGTATATGTAATATGTGTATGTGTATAGAATGACGAAAGGGAAGTCAAAAAACATGCATAAAAAGGTCTTCGTTGTTAATAACACGCTGAGCCAAACCAGCTCCTCAAGGAATGGGAAAATCCGGGTCTTCATTCCACGTCACGGAAGAAGAACTCCCAATTTTGCGATTCTTCTTCGAAGGACTCGTAGGATTCTTCCTCGAAGGACTCGAAGGACTCGTAGATGCAATCGTTATGCTCTTTTGCGATGTATGTCTCTCGAAAGTATTCGCATTTGTAGGTTTTGCACGTTGCGTATTTGGTTTTGAGATGTGCGTCGTATGTGATGAATTCTTCATCTCGCTCTCGCTCTCAGTCTTCGGATACCGAGTAACCAACGTCCCGATCTGTTTCAGCATATCGTGGATGCGATATGGTTTTGTCGTTACATCGTCCATGCCCGCTTCGATCGTGCTCAGTATTTGATCTATTTCAGAATCATGTCATTGATTAGCTTAGTATTTCGATACTGTCAATATAAACCCCCATTTGTACGTAATCCAACCTATGTGAATTAATAGCGGGGTTGGGTACATATAGTGGATATAATGAATAAAGTATATAGATAGAAGATTAAAAGCCTACCTTTCCTCGCATTAGCAGTCACAGCAATGATCGGGACATGCCCCTTTATCATGCCCTGAATCTCCCACTTCCGAATCTGTCTGACACAGGTGATGCCATCCATAATGGGCATTTCTAAATCCATGAGTATGAGGTTGAGTGGTTTCTTCTAAACAATATGTGTTAGCTTTGCTCGGTTATTCTGCAAATGCCAAATCACTTCCCGCCGGCACTCTGCATACTTCTTCGCTAGTGACGGAAAAGTCGTAGAAAAACAGGGGGAATAAGAAAAAGAAAGTACATACTGAGTTCCCTTCCTCGCCACCCTCCCCAACCCAAAACGTTGTCTCTTTAAGAAATTCTAGGGCTTCCCCACCATGGTTTGCAACGTTGACTCCATATCCCTCTTTCCTCAAACTTTTCACCAGCACTTTTTGATTCAATAAATTATCCTCCACGACCAACACTTCTAACGGTACCTCCACTCCGTCTCCACCATCATCCTGATTCCCTTTCGCTCTTCTTTTAATACCCATAGGAGATATTCGAGAGCTTATCCTCCTCATCGGCGAAGGTCTTATGGGAATTTTCGCATCATTTTTTTTCACCATCACTCCACCCGTACCGTTATGTACCGTATCCCCATGACTCAAACTTGATATTTCAAATCCGCACGCCTCTCTGAGCGCATCATCCCTCAACGCCATTTGTAAATCCTTTTTCATACTATCTTCCGAAGCTTGCAAATCAAGCGGCGGAGTCGTCCTCCTGGTCTTCAAATAAAACTGAAACGTGCTCCCTTTTCCCCGTTCGCTATGCACTCCAATCTCACCGCCTTGCATTTCAGTGAGTTGTCTCGAGATAAAAAGTCCCAATCCACTTCCCCCATATTGCACATGGGTTTTTGGAGACGCTTGCATAAAGAGATTGAAAAGATTTGCTTTTTCGCTTTCCGAGAGGCCTCGACCGGAATCGGTGACGGTGATAGATATAAAAAGGACCTCCCCATCTCCCCATTCACCTTTCACAGTTTGATCAGAGCTACTTTGATGTTTGGGTACATATTCGACAATCGTTTTTTGGGAAGATGGCCTTTTGAGAGAGGCGGCCATGGTGACGGTGATCCGACGGACTTCTTCCGTCCGGGTAAATTTGATGGCGTTGGTCATGAGATTCAAAAGAACTTGAAGAACTCTGCTTGGATCTAATAAGGTCCAATCAACGTTCAATTCTCTGATAGAATCATGTTGGACGAAATTTAGCTTGGTGTCAGCTTGTTTGAGTTCTGATTCAAACATCTTGAGAGCGTTATGGATGATATGTACCGGCTGAGAAGGTTCGGGGGAAACAACAAGAAGGTTACTGTCTAATCTTGAAAGAGTCAATATATCATCAATGATGCGTTTTTGATGCATGGCGCAATAAATGATTGTATCTGTAGCTTCGATGGCACTACTTATGAGATGCGTGGGTGGTTCGGTGGATATTGATTCATGGACTTTCCCAAGGCCACTGCATTTGTTAATTGAATCTTCATATTCATGCAGTGAAGAGAGGATTTCATCGGCACAACCAATTAATGCTGACAATGGGTTGCGCATTTCATGAGAGGTCATATCAATAAATCTCTCTTGCTGCCTCCTCATTTCCAGGGCTTGTTCCATCTTCGCTCGTAGTTGATTTTCCGACCACTTCAACTCTGTAATATCCGTAATACAACTCATGATCGTAGAAACATTACCTTCATCGTCCAGATCCGGATATAGAGTAAGTAAGAGATGAGTCTCCGTCCACTGCTCTTCACCATCAGTAGTTAGCTCTGGGGCTCTCCACGGGTTATCAATTCGTGTCTGAAATGTAAGAGATTTTTTCTCTTCAACACATTCCGACCAAGCTCTCATTACTGGTTCGAATTCTCCGGCCACTAACACTTTCTCCCAGTTGACCTGCGAGCTTCCAACCTCTAAGTTCGTCTGAGATTTCCAGAGATCGTTTGCTGTCAGGGCAGTTCCATCAGTCTCTAGGATTGCGAGCCCAACAGGAATACGCGTTGCAAATCGTGCAAAGTTATTCTCACTTTCGGTAAGTTGATGTGATAGAATTTCCCTGTCTAATGCCTCCTGTTTCGCAAGTGCCAACCGCCTTTCAACTTCCTGGCGGAGTATGATGGCAGAGAGTTGAGGAGTCGTTACCTGCTTTGACAAAATTTGTATCCACTCTTGGTAATCTTTATCATAGGATAATCGAGGATTCAATGCAATGACAAGAAAAGCAAGAACACTTTGTGTCTTGGAATCCGTTATCGGACAAATAACTACATGAGTTGGTTCGCCAAATCCTCGAAACTGTATCCCATCAAATCTCTGCTTCATCTCGGGATCCACAGACACTAATACGCTTTCCATTGCGTTCATAGCTTGGTTGAATGGCTCAGTTAGCCAATTTTGGTCACATGCCAAATCAAAGCCCGAAGGTGCAATGGGGTGCCCTTCGGGTATGCCAACAGAGCCTTCGAAAACGCAAGGTACAGATGGTGAATATATAGTTGATGGAAGTGGACTTGATGCTTCGGACGATTCAGAAACTGAGTACAACAAGCCAAAAGGCGCGTCCTTATCAGCTAGCTCAAGTCCCTGGATCAAATGATTCCATAAATCACGAATGCTTTGGGATTAGACAATTGTTCGCCCAAAGCACGGATAATGGCCATTCGTCTGTACCCAATTACTTGGCGTGTAGTTTCATCCATCGTTGTCCGTACAGCAATAACATGTCCTTCATTCTCACAGATGATCGGTATGAACTTATAAGTCATGTAGGTTTCCTCTTCAAAACCATGTCGATGAATGAGAAGAAGAATATCTTGCTGAATAAGTGCCTTGCCTGTCTCCCTTTGTGTTTCGATAAGTGGATCGAAATAGTCCCATACTTCTGCAAAACCAATGGATATATTTTGCCCCTGTGATGTAGGGTGTTTGTCACCAATGAGTTGACTAAATGGTTCATTGTAAATAATGGTGCTATCATCCCCCCACAAAATTGTGGCCTATCTATTAGATCAGCTATGACGTCTCTCACGTATAAAATTGATAAACGACAACAAAATAACTGTCAAAGTCAGAAATTGCAGATGAAAAAACTCACTGGGGTTGGATCTGCAAAACACAAAAGTACCATAGAACGAAGCTGCTTCGACCATCCATTCATCGGGCCCAGGGGACTTTTTTTCCAATCGACATCCACGGTGAATTGTTGAAATGGAGTCAACTCCATTGTCCGTGGTTCTGATATCCAATCGAAATTCTTCCGTTTTGACTTCTTTGCACCCCCTTCACGTGCTGCTTCCAGCCTGGTAAGTCGATCCATGTTACAAGCTGAAGAAACTTCTTCAAATAAAGATGCCTCGAATCTCAGCTGGTGATCTGATTCTGCATATAAACTTTGCCACAGTATCAAAATGTATGGAGGTCTGGAAAGGCAAAACTAACACCCTGAAGCACAAGCCGCAGTAGAGTATGTATTCGGCCAGACTAGAACATCAGTGGCGAGTGTGGGATTATTATATAACAATTAAACTTGTGGAGAAGCTGAGATGGTTGTAATGATAATAAAAATTGACATGATTGTAAACCAGCGACAAAGATTGTCGACAACAAAAAGGAGGTTAGGCACTAGACTTGTGCGTGGCTGTGGTGGTCGTGAGAATTTGGAAACTTGGAAAAGCACTAATGAGTGTTCTAGAATGGCCTTAAGCTCGATTCAGTCGGAGTGTTCAGTCCGATTCAAAACAATTCACGTGAATGGGGGGTCTAGAGCATATTCCGAGTATATGAAAGTATCGACAGAGTACATCTACACATGCTTCACTTTGATTACAGATTTGATCTTGATAAAGTCGTTGATGCCAACCTTCTTGTTGACTGGTCACAAAAGTTCTATAGACAGATACACACAACACAATATTGTTCTCGCAATTGATGGCAAGAAGCCCCAAGCGTAACCCAAAATTGGAAATGTAATTGATGGAAAAATGGTTGATACAAGTAACATAACACTGGCCACCAATCTACCCGAAACCCTTATTCATTCTCATCAGTAGAAAGGACGATTTTCCCATCATTGTTGAATGGGTGATCCTTCAAATAGCTTTCCTCGTGAGGATGATCAACAATACCAAATTTCAAATTATCCCCCTGCAAACACGAATCGCCAGATTGATACATCACAGGATGAAAAAGGTGTGAATTACCGGCGGCATTGCGTCTTCTCTCAGTAATGATAGATATTGCATCACCTAAAGTTGCCGGAGTATTGTGACGACTAAAATCAAACCCCCGGGTAAAAATGTATTCTGTCCTTTCCGACTTGGTAAAAGTTTGGTCGTAAAGATAGATGAAATCCGAAGGGTCATATCTCAGAAGATTTCTCACAAGACACCGGTACCATTCACCATGTCCCCACGCAATCTTCTCAATTGCTTTAGGTGTAAAATTGTACTGAGATTGTATGGTCGAATCCGATGGGAAAAGATCTATTTCGATGAGCTTGACCACATGCTGTAGAAACTCATTGAGCTGCAATATTTCAATTGTATCAAATGATTCTATCAGACGTAAGCGAGGGTCAGATATGATGTCAACCGGAGGAAGAAACCAAGAGCCCATGACACGGGAGCCCGAGAGACGACCAGGGTTGAATTGAACGTAGATTTCATCGTGAAAAAGAGTGGCGTATGTCCAATAATTGTAGATAGCCCGTCGTAAACGCTGCTGCTCATGAAGCCAAAGAAATCTTCTGTCCTGGTAATCAAGACGCCACCTGAATTGTGGAAATATCTCGACAAATCTAGAAGCAGCTTTGCCGAATCTCATCATTTTGCTTAATAACTGGTTCGAGAGATGGGGCTCGTCTGGAACTTGTATAATGCGATCGACGGCAATATTTCGGCGTGCTCCTGTGCTGACAATGCTTCTACCTTTGGTTGAATCATCACTCATGACCAACTTCACCAGGCTAGAAATTGGACCATATTCATTGTCCAATGCTTGCCTTATGATGGGCATACGTCGTCCGCGTAGCGCATTGTAATTCTGTTTGGATATCTGGGACAAATGGAGGATATCAGTAAGGTCGGAATATCCGTAGATTTTCTGTAGTAACTCGGTTGAAAGATTCGCGATGGACATGTTGAAGATATGTGCTTGGTATGCCTGGGATACTTTGTTTTGTTTTATATGATGAAAGTGTTCTGAAAACATTGACAAGCTGTCAGTATTCATGCTAAGAGATTTGTTGGTTCTGACTTTACTCACTTCTCTATTATGCCGGGCAAGCCTTCCACTGTAGGAGGGGTTTCCGATTAACTGTTGTTAAATTTCAATTACTCTAACTCTGTGCTTCCCACTCTGTTACCAGAAAAGTCGATTGAAAAAATTGGTTTTATTGGTATGTGATAAATGCTGCGCTGTTGAAGAGCGCGAACCGCAGTGATGGATAGATAACCACCAAACGGCAACCGATTTATAAGAACCTAGATTTGGAACACCCCGACATTGGGGCTATATGAACTGCAGGTGGCATCTTTAAAGCTTCTGCGGTTTAAAAATGACAGTCTGACCCGACCGAAAATTGATTGATAAATCATGATGGACGTGGTTGCAGAAGAGGAAGCGCAATGGAGTCAGGAAGGAAGTGATGATGTCTACTACCTCGCTTATGTAATAATTAGGATAGGCATCTCAACCGGGGACCTCGAATACTAGATATCCCATTTTTGGTATTATGTTATTCCACACAAGAGCGAGCTATATTAATCAGACACTTAAATTCTCTATCTGTGCTTGAGTGGGTTATGATAGCTTGAATAAATGTGATGCATATGGATCAGCATTGCATATGAATGAAACTAGCTTTAGGAATAGAAATGTAGATAGCTCTTTCTGTGAAGCCATCGAAGGAAATGCAGACTTCTATAAGAATAGCCAACTCGATATCAGAGATTTCAGCATCTTAAAGATGTCAGAGTGTGCGATCAAAATGAAGACTGGTTTAGATTATCTTGTATCTTGACTATAATAAGCTGATAAGACGCCCCAAAAATATGCAACGTCCAAAACATGGCATGTCCTGCAAGTTCTAATAATCCCCTCCGCAATAAATGCGCAGCACACCCTTAGGGATAGGCTTGTTGACACTATTCTAGATATTCTCCCCAACCTTTCACCTAGAATAGCTCACGATCGCTCATGAGTTCCGTCCCCGAGAATTTGTCAACTACACTCCTAACTCAGCAAGAAATGATATCTCTTACCCCAGGCTATTTACAAAAATTGAGTCTCCATCATTGTTGACATGCTACCACCATCAATATCAGTCACCGGAATCTCATCCCCCATTACCATAACCTGATCATTTACCGCTTTCTCGTCAAACTTTGCAAGCATCCACTTCTTTGCCCTCGGCTGATGTATCTGTACCATACTTGCCAAGTCTGTCTCTTCACTTCGCACCACCTTTCCAAACCGCTGTTTCTTGACCTTCCTGATGCTCTCTTCGTCATTCCAACACGCATGTTTGTCAGCAACGTAGATCTCACTATTTGCCTTGTACCAACTACTTAGAGCTGAATCCGTTTCACTCTTGACAGGTCTAAGACTACCAGTTATGAAGGCAAGTATACCGGCAAGGCGATTACGGCAATCTCTAGAGGTGAGTAACTGTTTAATACCAAGGTAAGAGTCGCCAACGCCCATGAGCATGATATTGTCTGAGTCATAAAGTTGAATAAAATTGTCCCAAATATAGCAAACAAGATCTTTCATTTGACTTTCGAGTTCAGTCATACCAGGGTGGGATGGGTAACGACTGGTGGCAGGAGGGGCAATGTCTGTATTCAACGGGATGTTGATATCCATTACACCAATTTTATTTTCAATAGCCCAGGCGATATAATCATTAAGTGGAGGTTCGACCTAAATTGATTAGCTGGGCAGATGCTATATAGCATGAAAGGAGAGACTTACAATAAAGGCGTTATGTAAGGCGATTTGAGCTGTGTCTGGATCAGGGGAAGCATGCAATGTCGGGCTAGAATAATCAGCAGAAATCAATAATTAAAAAATGAAGACGGGGCTCACGGATCATGAACGATTATCAATAATCTCTTCGCAAGATTGATATATGGGGTAACCATAACTTGATTATCAAAGGATCTTGCAAGTTGATGCCGTTGAATCCACAAGGAAGTCATCCGGTAGTTAGTCTTCAACGTATTGCTTTGACCATTTCTGATTTGATCATCAAGACGAAGGGCTCTTCTGAATCTTGGGTCCTTGTAGTCAAGGACTCCAGATCGCATGCATTGCCAATATTTAGATTGATAGTACTTGACTTCTTCGAAAACTCCGGCAGCGGTTTTATTCAACGGTGGAATAGGAAGTCTAATTGGCGGTTCTCCCATTAAAGTTTTGGCGACTGCAAGAGCAGATTGTGAGATTGCTGCCAAATTGTAACCTCCCTCGAGACAGACTGCCACCTTTCCATCAGCGAGAGACATGAGCATATGGGTCATGTGAGAATAGCAGGCTGGTGTTACAAAACATCCTCCAAGTTCGTCTCCCGCGGCAGCGTCAAATCCTGCAGAAATAATGACAAGGTCAGGATCGAACTCTTGGGCAATAGGCATGATAATCCTTTGGAATGCTGCCATGTACTCTCCATCTCCCATACCTTGAGAGACCCATCCGATATTGACATTCTTGCCAAGGCCGGGTCCACGACCGACTTTATCGTTACCACCGTCGGGAAGGCTAGGATCATCAGGTTGACCGGGATAAAATTGGCCATTGTCATATACATGGATTGAGATATACAAGACGTTTGGATCGTCGTAAAACATGTTTTGGGTGCCGTTTCCATGGTGAATATCCCAATCCAGAATCAATACCTTTCTACATATCTCAGGATAATCCGCCATACAGACTTTAGCAGCGATAGGCACATTGTTGAAGACACAAAATCCTAGCGCCTCATTCTCTTCGGCGTGATGTCCAGGCGGTCGAATAATGGCAATGGCATTTTTTACATTCCCCACAACAACATGTTTGCAAGTTTCTATCGCACCACCTGCGGCGACAAGTGCCGCGTCGTAAGTACACGGTCCAACATAAAGAGACTTTCGGCCAGTATCATATCTTTGATTCGCCTCACGCATTTCTTCAGAGGTCATGCTTAACAACGACTCAACCCAGTCATAATGAAATGCAGTATGTGCCAGACAGATCTCGTCTTTTCGGGCTAATCTTGCCATGATACGCTGCATGTACTTGTTAGGTGATTCCTTGAGAATTTTCTCGATGTTTTCCGCACTACCAGTATAAACTAAGCCAGCGTCTTTAAAGGCTCTCATTATATGTTCTATCCGCCGAGGGTCTTCTGGGTGTGCCGTGTTATCTGAATAGTCTCCAGAGGTGTGAAGCTTCATTCGATCGTCATAACAAACCCCAGAAGGGAGATATGCTTGGCGTGGAATAGCTACAATCTTTGTATCTTCTGATGATGATGAATACAATTCATCCTCTGGGTCATGATAATCATAGGTGACTGCCATGTCTTCCGTAGTAGTTAGGACCCTGGGGTCAACAAATCCATTACCATTGCCGTTTGACAACGCCCCGTTAATAGATCCTGCATGGACATTTTCATGTAGTTGAATCTGTTGCTGCTGTAAATGCATACGTTCCTGTGTATTCGGTTGCATATCTAGATCACTGCTTGACTGCAGTAACGGGGGTCCTAATGTGTCCATTATTGACCAACCAACCCGTCACCAGGACTGGTATTCAGTAGATGTTGAAAATAAACGACTGAAAGGTATGACCTGTCATGCAAGAGGCCAGGATTATGTGACGTTAAATTGAAATACAAGCCCTCAAGCCTTAGTAGCAGGCAAGGAGCTCTTTGCGTGCGAAACACCAAGATACTGAAATGCCGCAGTCTTTCTTGATATTGCGAGAATAGAAGGTCTGGCCGGTTGAGGTCAAGAAACTATGAACCGTCAGCAGATCTGTAAGTTTATCATGCAAAGTTAAAAGGATAGAGGCACCCAACGCCGAAAAGTACGATGGAATTGGATGGTACGGTCAAAGAAGACTGGAGCTGGATCATTGTGGATGGAACCACTTCAGAACAGTGGGAGATACCTGGGGATGTGATATAGAAGCAGCCTGATAAACGGTATATACACATCATCATATAGAAGCTCCTAAGAGTACTCCATTTCCATACTCCACAATGAGTTTTCGATCATAGGCGAATAGAGAGAAAAAAGAGGAAAGTCATGTGACCGACATGTGAGAGAACGACAGACATAAGATCTTTGACCTCTTTTGTAAAATCCAATAACAGAGTTGTACTTCTATAGAGGTTTCTTGAATCTACTTGATCCACGCAAGACAACGATAATGGAGTGGAGGAATGTTTGTTGATAGAGAACAGAAATGAAGTATGTAAACTTACCGAGACAATGATGAATGGGGATGGGATGTAGCGGTTATCCGAAAGAAACAATAGCTCTCCAGTATTAGAAGCCGAGAATTATGTAAGAGAATGGCTGGCTGTTCCGGTGTTGGGAAAGAATCTTAACTCGAGTCTTGAAATATAATAATGTCGAGTTCACAAGTTTATGGGTGGGTATTGTTTGTGAAGATGCAGAAGAAGGAGAGATGGATTCCAAATCGAAGCACCCGAGCCGATGAAATGCTGTGGCCTGTAATTATAGGCAA
The DNA here is from genome assembly GCF_014898465.1 of Botrytis porri. Classification (NCBI taxonomy): domain Eukaryota; kingdom Fungi; phylum Ascomycota; class Leotiomycetes; order Helotiales; family Sclerotiniaceae; genus Botrytis; species Botrytis porri. The sequence goes on along the minus strand of NW_024066075.1, from coordinate 2,754,604 downwards.
GAACTTTAGCATATAATTTTCCCCTCGAACATGACAAAAATCGGGAAATCAAGAAAATTTATTCTTTTCAAATTTGACATCAAATCGAATAGTCATTATTTGTATATGAGATTAATTAAAAAAAATCGAGAAGCTTCTGCTCTTTTTAATTCTCATTGAGATGGATCTTGAAAGGTCTATTGTTATAATTCAAAGTCGAAATGTTAATATATAAATATTTGATTTTATCCTCATGATTCAAGTGTACCGGTGGCACTACTGTTCATAGGATTCTACCCCAGCATATCTTCTGAAATGGTATCAGGTCAAGGGTGGGAAGAGTTGGTAGACAATCGGAAATCTTGATTCCATACATCACATCAATTGCCTGCACGTATCAAATGGAAGAAATTTACATGATGAAGACGGTATTATGTTCTTGAGCTTGTTTTCATTTTTAACGCTATCATAAGACATTCATCGTTACTCGGTAATAACTATTCATTTTAATGAAATTTGGCATCTGACATGGTATCAGAGCTTGCCTTTCAAGAATTCTCTGCCAAATGGTGGTCAGAGTCTTGATTACTTCCTAAAGACTGAGCAGAAATCTCCTACTGCTTGTTATCAACCTTGGAGATGTAGTGGAGGAGATCAAGGACACGACGAGAGTAACCCCACTCGTTGTCGTACCATGAAACCAACTTGACGAAGTTTGCGTTGAGGGAGATACCGGCCTTGGCATCGAAGATGGAGGAGTGGTTGTCACCGTTCATGTCAGTGGAGACAACATCGTCCTCAGTGTAAGCCAATATGCCTATATTACGATTAGTAAATTAGAATGGAAGAAAGATTAATAGAGTAACTTACCCTTGAGAGGACCATCAGCAGCCTTCTTGATGACGGCCTTGATCTCATCATAAGAAGCACCCTTCTCAATGCGGACAGTCAAGTCAACAACTGAGACGTTGGCAGTTGGAACACGCATGGACATTCCGGTGAGTTTGCCGTTAAGCTCTGGGATGACCTTTCCGACGGCCTTGGCAGCACCGGTGCTCGATGGGATGATGTTTTGAGCAGCGGTACGTCCTCCACGCCAATCCTTAGCGGATGGACCATCGACGGTCTTTTGGGTGGCGGTGTAGGAATGGATGGTGGTCATCAAACCTTCAATGATGGTGAACTCATCGTTGATGACCTTGGCGAGAGGAGCCAAGCAGTTGGTTGTGCAAGAGGCGTTGGAGATAACATCAACATCACCCTTGTAGGTCTCGTTGTTGACACCCATAACGTACATTGGGGCATCGGCAGAAGGAGCAGAGATAACAACCTTCTTGGCACCACCCTTCAAATGTGCCTTGGCCTTCTCGGTGGTGGTGAAAACACCGGTGGACTCGACAACGTAGTATGCCTCAGACTCAGCCCATGGGATGTTGGCTGGGTCTCTCTCGGTGTAGAACTTGACCTTCTTGCCATTGACCTCCAATCCATCGGAAAGGACCTTGATATCACCCTTGAATTGACCGTGGGTGGAATCATACTTCAACATGTATGCCTGTACATAATACGAATTAGCTCGGGTCCGTAATATCTGCGGGAGCTCCGATAGCGGAAACTTACGGCATACTCAGTCTCGATGAAAGGGTCGTTGACAGCGACGATGTCAATGTCATCATGCTCAATAGCATTTCTGAAGACAATACGTCCGATACGTCCGAAACCGTTGATACCAACTTTAGTAGGAGCCATTCTAGAACTGATGTTAGAAGATGTTTTGAGGAAGGGTCTTGCGACTTGTTTGTTGACCAAGATAGCTTGGGAAGGTTAAAATATAGCTTCGGATATAGCCGTTGAAGCTATAGATCACAAAGAAATGACGGCGGCGTTGAGGTTATGATGAGATAGATGTAAGAATACTTACTTGTGTGATTTTCTGATGATTCTTGAGATGATTTTGTAAAGGGAGACTTGATTGTTTATGTAGGAAAAGGAAGAAATGGGGGGGAGAGGGACATAAAGTTGGTGGGGTCATTGTTGAATCAATTTTACGGTAGCGCCCCTCCTTTAGCGTGGAATGCGTGTGTGTGGACCGTGCCGTGTATTGGATGATCTGGATTTCTGGATCCCTCCGTCCCTCCCTCGCTCGCTCGCCCCTCGTCCCTCAAATGATGATTCAAATGCTGGGCTCGCTGGGTATGTATGTGCTAGGTGTGTACTTTGCAACGCCAAGTTTTATCACAAAAGTCAGTGTTCCCTTCTTGAAGTGAGAAGTACCTACGTGTTACTCTTGTTCTTCTTGGTTTTGTTTGAGAGGTCGAAGTTAGTACCCAGCTAGGGATCTAGTATGAAGATTACTTTTCATATACCTAGTCATTACAAGGTTTTGTTGCTCGTGAGTCGTATGATGAATGAGAGACTTTCATGGCATCTGTTACTTGAACTTACTTCTATTCTAGTTCATGTCCAACAAGAGGTGACATATGAAACATACGGGACATACGGGATATCCTACCTAGGCACCGCACCTACTACTAAGCTTGGAGCACTGTAAGCTTCTGTTTGTACGTACTAGGTAAGCAAGCTTGTTAGGTGTTGAGCTCTGAAGTACTGGGTAGTATCCAAACGGGTGTCCAGATAGGTACTTAACGGCCACTCCCACATCAGCCGTTCACAATATCGTTACCACTCCTGAAAGTTATCTCTCGACTCCTCGAACCCCTCGAACCCCTCGAACCCCTCAAACCCCTCAAATACCATAGGTTGATATCTTGATATATCGGAAGCAGTCGCTCGTTGGCTTTTAGACCACGGTCACTCGGGTATATAGAGTGAGACAACCTATTAACGTTTATCCGTATCATCGCGACCCGAGGCGAAAGGATCTCGCTCTCATGGGATATCTAATTCTCATGGTATTTACAGACAAGATACATAAAGCCTATACATCCGGACATCCAGAATCTCCCAATCTCACCCGATCTTACCATCTCTCGGATTTCTTGGTCTTTGGGTCCAAAGCAATGCTCTCATACCGTATTGTGTCAGCCAATACTGAACACAATGAATCACTCCACCCACTTAATACACGTGCTGCTTCGAGATTTTCTTCCTACATGATAACTGTTGAGTGAGTCAAATGGCTTTATAATAAGAGTTCAAATCATAATCAATTTCGTATCATTTCGTAAATTGGTGAGGATGAGATCTTGAGCTTTGCTGAATAAGGGATTAAACCTCTCGACTCCATTCTCCTACGGCCTCATTTTCGGACTTTCTATTTTTCTCTGATAACGCCCCACGTACGGTGGCCAAACTGTGAAAAGCTTATGTTTAAGGGTTGAGAGTTGAGAAAGCAGCTGCAGAGAAGGCTTTTAGAACCATGAACAAGAAAAGATTTGTTTGCTTGTACAAAGTATAAATGGGAGCCCTGGAGTCTGGAGATGACCGAAATGCACATACCGGTATATATTATTTATGCATGATTACCAATTACTCAGATAGCAGTAGCCAACGCACCCCGCCGCTTGCAAATGTACCTCTAGCACGCGTGAAGAGGCACTTCTCACACAATCTGTGGTTCAAGCTTCCAGTTCTCAGATAGAGAAGATAAGCAGATGCCGCCAACTCAAAATGTTATAAATAGAGACTCTCGAGAGACTGGAGACTGTAACTTCATACCGGATCACTTCTGCAAAAGGTATCAATAGCAAATTGTACATACATTACACACTTGTTATTATTAAGGTAGTATCTAAACTCATTCCTCAACCCCCTCTATCATATTCAAAGCAAAACTCGGGTCTCAGACAATCTACTTCATTCGCTCAGCTCAGAGACAAGATCGATGGCCACTAGGCCTTTGCACCCCAGGTCAACAGCACAGCTGTCGAAGGATATATCTCAGGCTAGCAACCATGTACCCCACAATTGAAGAACTCGTCCCCCATCTCAAGGTGCGGAATTGATATCGATCTATGGACAATCGAGAGTATTTGATGAAGATATATTGAAAATGATAGATGTGGTATAGAAGTCGAAGACGGCGCCGGGATATCCAAATTATTGCTGTACTAATGCACCCGCTCACAAATGATGCCCGCATTCGCCAACCGCGGGATCTTATCGTCCATGCCGTCGGTAAATAAATTTATTTTGTTTTGTTTTTGCCTCTTTTTCGCAATCGGAACATCTACTCATATCACAACGAACAAGCGTTATTACCATGGCTGGGTACCTCAAGGTGTATACATACAAATAGATGTCCAATTCTACAGCCCATTCTTTGGAGAGCAATTTTTTTATATCAATCTCCCAATACCCGATATTGTTTCGCAGCGGCCTCACCATCCAATCGATATTTGATAATTTATAAACGTGCAAAAAATTTAATCATGGCCAACCGGATGACGTTGATTCGTCGAACCCAAGAGTCGTTGAATTTCAACCAAATGAAGTTGCAACGAGATCAAAAGAGCTTCAATCATAGCTTAGTAACTCATCATTTATTCTAGCCCAGAAAAATAGAATAGTTCATATCCCGAGAACTTCAAATCCCCCAAATTTGAAGATATAAACTTACCACGTGACTCTACAAAGTGGACCTCTAGTTCGCTTAACGAAAAGCGTCTCCAAAGTCATCCGATGCCCCATCCTCCACCACCCATTCCAACTCGTACGTAGCTCTATCCTCTACAGTTTGTATCAACACTAGTCCGCACGCACAACACCTCTCGAAATCTCCAACCCACAATCCTCCCCGTCGCAAACATGCTCCGCACATCAATTGTCCGCGCCGCCACGGGCTCTGCGGTTCGAAACCAGGTTCGATGTGCTTCCACTCATGCGATCAGTAATCCTACTTTGGCCGATATCGAGAAGAGGTGGGAGGGCATGCCACCGCAGGAACAAGCCGAGCTTTGGATGAACTTGAGGGATCGCATGAAGACTAATTGGGCCGAGTTGACTTTGCAAGAGAAGAAGGCTGGTACGTGAGGCTCTTTTTTTGGTGGGAGAAATGGGCTTTGTACACAGAGGTTTTGGGAAGGATGTATATGCTTGGATAAACTGCAGAGAGCTGCAAATTGAAGGCGGCTTATCGTATGAGTTTTTGGGTGGGAGGTTATGAGGGCATAACATACTGGGATGGACATGGAGATTAAAATGGGATTGAGATTGAGATTGAGCAAAACAACAAAGCTAACAGATAATGTGAACAGCTTACTACATTGCCTTTGGCGCCCACGGACCAAGAGCTCAAACTCCCCCAGGAGAAGGATGGAAGGTCTTTGGATACACAATGGGTGGAGTTGGTGTTTCCCTCGCCCTTTTCCTCTTCATTAGATCATTCGCAAAGGGATCTCCATCTACCATGAACAAGGAGTGGGAAGAGGCTACAAACGAATACTTGAGAGTATGTATAATCATTTTGAAAATCTCACAAATCTTATTCCCAACCGGGTTCTCCGTCCTTGAGCTTGAAATCTATCCAAAATATGCAAGAATATAAAACTAACAACTCTCCACCACAGTCTCAAAACTCCGAACCCATCAGCGGTCTCTCCTCCGAAGGATACTCCGGCCCCGGCCAAGTTCAATCTGCACCAAAGAAGAACTAAATTCTCCCTCATACCAACTATACATGATGCCAGAAAAGAAAAGAATACCTACCCTACTCGAAACGGTGCTATTCGAAAACTACCTGCATACAAACTCTTATTTCTTTTGTTGGATGGGTGTGAGCCTGGAGATGGATGGGACAGAAAATGAATGGGATCTACATGAGATGATGAAGCGGGGAGATTTCTTGTAAAGGAAGTCTTGACGGGTGGAAAGCATTGTTTTGTGCATAGAATTTGAGGGAGGGAAAATAAATCGGGGAATGCGGGAGACAGAAGTGAGCGAGGGAGATGAAAGATCGAATTTTACAATGAACCTTTTTGTACAACAGTTCGTGAATTATTCCCTGGTTTTTACGTGCGCATATTAAAAAGAACCATGGCTTTTGTGAATGCTTGGATTAGGTAGATTGACTGATTATAAAACGGAACTGTAGTTTTTGCATATCATATCTCAATCTGTAATGTTACATCACAGTTTCGTATGATACACATACACAACCAAAAGAGCCAAATGCCATTCACCCATTTCCAAATCTAGATAGATACCAGCCTCTTCAAATACACGATTCTTCATTCATCATCATCACTATCACCTGCTTCCTGTTTCCTGGCTTCATTGCTTATATCAAAAACCCGCAAACATACGCGCCGAACTCCCTCCCTCCCTCCGTACCTGTACATAGAGTGAAATCCTCCATCCATGTTGAAGGTATGCAGATGGTGCAGATGGATTGATCATGAAATTGGGGACAAAAATCAAAATCAACCATAGATACAAAAACCGGAATCAGGATTAGGTATCGCAACCAGCCTCCCTTCCTTTCTTCCCAAGAGAGATGCGGGGTTGTTCGTCGTTGTAATTTTTTCGAGTTGATCGAATAATCAGTCCTGGTTTGTGATGCGGTTCATCTTCTTGACTTTGTGTTTCTTCCTTGCCCTTGATGTGTTGTGATACAGTGTTTTCTTTGTTGGGCTTGGGAAATAGTTGTTCTGAGATCTTGAGACAACACATTAACTGCGATATGTGATGGAGAACCGAAAGAGAGCTTCCCATCTTCCATTTTGCATTCCATATCTCAAATCTCAAATCTCACATCCCGCCCTCAACAACAACCCTATATTCCTGGAAACTGTCCATGGACTTGTCACCATCACCATCTCCTCCTTTCCCCTCTCCATCTTTCTGCTTCTCTGAAATTCCATTCCGCTGTTTCCATAGCTCTTCTTCAAGCTCGATTGCTTCTTCGAAAATATTTCTCTGATTGCGTGGAAAGCAGCGGGGGAGACGTGTTTCACCCGTTCCATCTATTCCTTCGTTTTCTATACTCGGGGATGTAGATGTAGATTCGAGTCCCTTGACAAATGCTTCGTCCACAAGGACATAACGGATGTTAGGTGATGAGGGGCCTATAAACATGATTTCCTGCAAGACACTTTCCATAATGGAACGCAGACCTCTTGCTCCGATGCCTGTTCCTTTTTCTCCTTTACCTTTGTTTTCTTTAGACGAAGGAGAAGATGAGCCGTAGAGAGCTCGAGAAGCAATGGCTTCTAGTGCTAATTTGGTAAATTGAAGAATTATACCGTGGGAACCGTAGGTTTCGAATAGTGCTGTATACTGTTTAACCAAAGAATTGCGGGGCTCGGTGAGGATGGATACTAGTTGGGGAAGGGAAAGAGGGGAGAGCGACGTGGTTATTGGAATTCGGCCAAGAAGTTCAGGTATGAGGCCATAGGCTTGAAGGTCGGTGGGGGTGGCATGGACAAGGATATCCTTTTGTTTTTCTTTTGATGGGTTGGAGGAAAAGAAGGACGAAGATGAAGAGGAGAGAGAAGAATTAAACCCAATGGATGAACCGGTTGAAAGTCTTTGCGAAATTATTTTCTCGAGCCCGATAAAGGCGCCGGCGAATACGAAGAGGATATTTGAGGTGTCAATCGTATATTGTTCGCTTCTAGCAGGGGGGCTTGATTCTCGGCTTCCACGATCCATGCTTCGGTTTGAGTTGGAAGCGTTTTTATCAGATTTAGTGTTCACAGTGACAGTGGTTCCTTCAATCATTTTGAGAAGACCCTGTTGGACACCTTCGCCTGACACGTCACGGCCATGGGTCATAACAGCCGGTTTGGCTAATTTGTCGATTTCATCGAAAAATATTATGCCCGTTTCACACTTTTGGATGGAATTGGATGAAGCTAAGAGTAAACGTTCAATAGATGATTCAATATCAGTTCCAATGTAGCCAGCCTGGGTTAGGGAAGAACAATCGACTGTTGCAAAGGGCACTTCGAGAACACGGGCGAGAGTCTGTAGTATGTAGGTTTTCCCGACACCGGACGGTCCTAATAACATGAGATTTGATTTCTCAATGATAATACGGTTTTGAGAAGGGTCTTCTAGTGGTCTGGAACCTAGCTCGGGTTCTTCTTCATACTCGCGTTCACGGTACGAAGCATTCAGGTCGGCTGTTTGAATGGCGTGACCCACGTATTCATCTGGTAGTATGTTAGTATTTGGACGTTCCACGTGAAGTGGAAGAAAACAATTACTGTCAACGGGATGACTATTACGCTCCCGTTCATATAGATGCCTCCTACTATACTGATCCCTCCTTTCCTGTTCCTCGGCTTCCTGTCTTCTCAACTCTCGAACCCTCTGATAATGATTATAAATGGCCACACATGTGACTTTTTTGGCCCTATCTTGTCCAACAACGAATTTATCCAAATGATTCTTCAATGACAAAGGAGTAAGACTTGGAACCCCGTGTTTAGAAGCTTGAGATAGGGGACCTTTTGTTGGAGCTCCTGGCTCATATGATGAAGTCCAACCTTGCCCATCATAATCAGAGCGTCTGAATTGTGCATTTCGATAATGTCTTATGGATGAGAAATGGAGAGACCGGTGGCAAGTTCTCAGGATTCGAGGATTGGAATGGGAGATCCGGTTGAGTCCCGATATCGGGGACATGTTGTTGAATTGTATTTTCTCATCTGAGCAACAAACGGCCGTAAAGGGCTTGGGGATTTAAGGTGCGAGAATATCTATCAACTCTGATCATAACATGCTAGAAATCATTTGAACGTTTTGAGGCTGTACAGCAATGCACGTGAATGATTAATATCAGATATTGCGTGAGACAATGAAATGTCGATATCGGCGGTACTACGGTAACCGACGCTATGAGCATCTTGTTGCGGGGTGAGAGTTTTCTCATTGGTCCAAGCTAGTGTTAAAAATCTGGAGGTGTGCGGACTAAAATGGGAAGTGGGATGAAAACAATGAATGCTGATTTGAGTGAGGGATGAGTGAAGAAAGAAGAAAAAAGGGTTATTTATAAACTTTTCACTTTTCACTTTTTGACATTTGCATTTTTGGTTTCATACCTATTCGTCTCTAGTGTAAAACCTACTAAGGTTAGGTAGTTAGGCAGATATAAATGTAGGTGGTTAAAATAACTTCATGTTCCCGAGAGCTTCTATTACTTATCACTTATATCACTTATCACTTATCACTACCATTTCTTCGAGAATCTTCATACAAATTCAAAGAATCGTTCGTGGATTTTCTCATATGACAGGGATCGACGTCACTAATGCCAAACACGCACGAGCAGGATGGCTTGCAGGCGTTTACAACAAGGTCCAGTCAGGTCAGTCCCTTCACTCCAAATTCGCTTCACTCTGCTTTATCGTTAGTATTGCTAGGTAGGCCACCTAAGCTCGTAATAAAAGTACTTCCAGGTTTAGTTGGGCTTGGGTTCAGGCTGGAAAAGAGGTGAAATGGTTAAATTCTCTCAACAAGTTCATCCAAAAGTAGAAGAACTGGCAGATCCTTATTAGATAGGTAGGGAGGATAGGAGATCAATGCAAGCAAATCAAATATCAATAGCCACTTGTTACTCGTACAATGGCGAGAAAAAAAGAGTAATAAGACCCCGCAATATGCACAAGATTTCTCTACAAAACGAAAACATCATAAGTTGAATGAATAACTCCTTTTCTTTTCTATCTTCACTATCAACTTTTTCTATTCATCTCAATCTCAAGTTGAATCGTGTGTTAAGCGCCCCTCCCTTATTTTGTTTGCGCGGTTAGAAGAGAGCTCAACCATACATACCATCATACCCCCCCATCATCACCATCATCATAGCTCCTCGAATCCGGAGAGTACTGGGAACTAGGTAGGTATTTACTAGCTCGACTTTCCCCAATAAAATACTAATTCCCATTCCCCAGCCTCATACAATCTGTCCAAAACATTATCTGCAAGAATGGCTAATGTAAATGAACTGGCAACTACTTCAATTATGAAGAATGAAACACCAAAGGGAGTCCCAAATGACGGGACTGGTATGTTCAACGGTCTCCAGGCGATTCGCAATATTGACCAATTTAGGTGTTATCCAACTCGATCCATGGCTTGAACCATTCAGAGATTCTTTAAAACACAGATTTTCAAAAGCACAGCAATGGATTAAAACCATCGACGATACCGAAGGTGGTATTGAGAAATTTAGCAGAGTTTGTGAAGCTCCTGTAAATTCCCTGGTCATAACTAACCATATCAGGGTACTGAGAAGTTTGGATTCAACGTCGATAAGAAGAACAACATTACATATAGGGAATGGGCCCCGAATGCAACACAAGCATTCTTGATTGGTGATTTTAGTATTTCTCTCCCTCTTTCATAACTCCTAGGACGTCGAACATTAACATCGTATAGATGATTGGAACCGCGAGTCTTACCCTATGAAGAAGGATCCTTATGGGGTTTTTGAAATTGTCCTACCTGCAAAGGATGGCAAACCAGCTATCGCACATAATTCTAAGATCAAGGTAAACGGCTCTGGCTAACTGCTTTATTTAACCCCCGCTAACCCCACCAGATCTCTATGATTACACCTTCCGGCGAACGAATTGAACGAATTCCTGCATGGATCAAATATGTCACACAAGATCTCTCCGTCTCCCCAGTTTACGATGCTCGATTTTGGAACCCACCTGAGTCCGAACGATATGTCTTCAAGCATCCCAGACCAAAGAAGCCAGAGAGTGTTAGGGTGTATGAGGCACACGTTGGTATTTCTTCCCCAGAACTGCGAGTTTCCACATACAAGGAGTTCACAAAGAACATGATACCAAGAATACATCATTTGGGTTACAATGTCATTCAGCTTATGGCTATTATGGAGCATGCATATTATGCAAGTTTCGGTTATCAAATCAACAGTTTCTTTGCTGCAAGCAGTCGATATGGTACACCTGATGAGCTGAGAGAGCTCATAGATACCGCACATGGACTTGGTATCACTGTGCTGCTTGACGTAGTTCACAGTCATGCTTCCAAAAATGTATTGGATGGGCTCAATGAGTTTGACGGAAGTGACAGCTGCTATTTCCACGAGGGTCCTAAAGGAAAGCATGAATTGTGGGATAGTAGACTTTTCAACTATGGATCTCATGAAGTCTTGAGATTCTTGCTCAGCAATTTACGATTCTGGATGGACGAATACAACTTTGACGGATTTCGATTTGACGGTGTTACGAGCATGCTTTATACCCATCATGGAATTGGAACGGGATTCTCTGGTGGTTACCATGAGTACTTTGGTCCATCTGTTGATGAGGACGGTGTCGTCTACCTCATGATTGCCAATGAGATGTTACACCAACTTTATCCAGAATCGATATCTATTGCAGAAGATGTTTCGGGAATGCCCGCTTTGTGCTTACCCTTAGCACTCGGAGGTGTAGGGTTTGATTACAGACTTGCTATGGCCATTCCTGATATGTGGATCAAGATCCTCAAGGAGAAGAACGACGACGAATGGGATCTCGGAAATATCTGCTTTACTTTGACGAACAGACGTCATGGTGAGAAGACTATCGCATACTGCGAGAGTCACGATCAAGCATTGGTCGGAGATAAGTCCATTATGATGCACTTGTGTGACGCACAGATGTATACAAATATGTCAAGACTTACAGAGTTCACGCCAATCATCGAGCGTGGAATGGCATTACACAAGATGATTCGCCTCCTGACATCCGGTCTGGGAGGTGAAGGCTATCTCAATTTCGAGGGTAATGAATTCGGTCATCCAGAATGGCTCGACTTCCCTCGTGAAGGCAACAACAACAGCTTTTGGTATGCTCGTCGTCAATTTAACCTTCCAGATGATGATCTCCTCCGTTACAAAGCATTGAACGAGTTTGATTCCCATATGCAACATCTTGAAGCAAAGTATGGATGGTTACACAGTGATCAAGCTTATATTAGTTTGAAGAATGAGTCTGATAAGGTCATTGTCTTTGAGCGAGCTGGCTTGTTATGGATTTTCAATTTCAACCCAACCCAAAGTTTCGTAGATTACAGAGTTGGTGTCGAACAGGAGGGTACTTACAAAGCTGTTCTCAACACTGATACCAAGGACGTTGGAGGATTCGAAAGAATTGATTCTTCAACACGCTTCTTCACAACACCTTTTGCATGGAACGACAGAAAGAACTTTATTCAAGTATACATTCCAACCCGCACAGCAATAGTAAGTTTCCCTCTTAACACAGCTGATTCAAGAGACTAATTATATACAGGTGTTGGCACTTGAATCTACGCTATAAAAATTGGTAGATAAAATAGCAATTTGGCGGGCACGCGGGTCGAAGAAATGAGTAAAATGAACCTAGAATATGACCGAGAGATAGGAGACGGAAAAAGTATGCGGATTCTGCTTTTCAATGCCTACCTCTTTATGGTGATAGATTTATTTTAGCTATGTGAGCGAGCCTTTGCAGCGAAGAAAAAAAAATAGATTTTTTCATTTTCTCCCCCGCCAATCAAAAAAAGAAATCTTGGTGGGAAAATAAATATGTGATTATTCTTTGTAAATTCAACCAAATAATACTACAATTGTAATAATAATAATAAGTAGCTATCATTTGCATTGAACAGTTGTCTATCCCGTAATACATTTATTACATTGTGTGAATTTCCAAGATTTGGTCTCGTCTCTCTGATATCGACGTTGTTGTTGATGATCTCAACTCGGGTCAAAACGGGAAGTCGGAATTTACGCCATCACGTGGGGGTATACGCTAACAATTAGTCGAGAAGCTCATTTTGCTGCTGGCTTCAATTTACCTCCTCATTTTGCAATACCATACCTCCATCAATCTTTGTATCTCCACTCACATCTTCAACGCTCTTCTCCATCCGTAAAGATGTTCAGGAGGTACGTACTTATATTTGAAAATATTTTGCCTTATCGCAATGGGTGGCAATAGTCCAATTGAGCTGACTTTTAAACTTTCTATAGCGCCATCCAAAACTCTGCCCTCCGGGCTTCCAGAAGCGCCTTTAGACCAGCTTTGTCAACTGGTTTAAGAGCTGCTTCTGCTAGATTTGCTAGTGATAGTGCAGTACATGGCAAGATCCATCAAGTCATTGGTGCCGTCGTTGATGGTAAGTGGCATGGAAAATTCTTTTTCGGCAACGACGTCAAACTCCGGATCTAGGGATTATATGGGGGCGAGCTTTCAATACCCTGCAACTGCATACTGACCACATCTGAACAGTTAAATTCGATACCGAGAAGCTTCCACCCATTCTTAACGCCCTCGAGACCACCAACGGTGGTAACAAACTCATTCTTGAGGTCGCAGTACGTCAACAATACAAGGAATAAACAAACGTCGAATACGGACTGACAGGGATAACAGCAACATTTGGGAGAGAATGTCGTCAGAACTATTGCTATGGATGGTAAAAGAACTCGACCTTAAAGGATTCAAGCACAAAGGTTGACTCACCTCGTTTATAGGTACCGAAGGTTTAGTCCGTGGTCACCGCGCAACCGATACTGGGTCCCCAATCTCAGTACCAGTTGGTGTAGGAACCCTTGGTCGTATCATGAATGTTACTGGTGACCCAATCGATGAACGTGGACCTATTAAGTGTGATAAGAGGCTTCCAATTCACGCCGATGCTCCAGCTTTCACTGAACAATCTACCTCTGCTGAAGTTTTGGTCACCGGTATCAAGGTCGTCGATTTACTTGCTCCTTACGCTCGTGGTGGAAAGATCGGTCTTTTCGGAGGAGCTGGTGTCGGAAAGACTGTGTTCATTCAAGAGTTGATCAACAACATCGCCAAGGCACACGGTGGTTACTCTGTTTTCACTGGTGTTGGTGAGCGTACTCGTGAGGGTAACGATTTGTACAAGGAAATGCAAGAGACCTCCGTCATCCAACTTGATGGAGACTCCAAGGTCGCTTTGGTCTTCGGTCAAATGAACGAGCCCCCCGGAGCCCGTGCCCGTGTTGCTCTTACTGGTGTATGTATCATTTTTCCTTTTTTTTATCTTTTTTTTCTATTCCCACTGACCTTAGCACCTTCCCCCACTTTTCATTCACTCCTTACATTTCCTTGATACCTTCATAAATTTCCCTCGATATCTTCATACTTTCCTTTAACACATTCATGCCTTCCCTTAACAACTTCATACCCTCTTTCAACACCTTTCTACCTTCCTCGAGATCCCATACCTTCCCTTAATACTTGTCTATTTTCTCGTCGCACCTTCCCACTACACTCTTGCTTTCACAATGGAGTCTCCATACTTCTTTCATCTCTTCTCCCACTTCTTCTTCTTCGTCTTCTTCTTCGTCATGCCACTACGAAGTCGAAGTCGAAGTCGAATCTCAAGGAAGGTTGGTTGAGTTCGTCCGGTTCGGAGTCAAAGACAATGTCTAAATCGAAGTCGACAACGTCTTCAAAGCCAAAAAATCATGGTTCGGCTTCTGTGATGAAGACTTGGTTGAAGACAAATCCAACATCGACCAAGCCATTCCAACAATCGTCGAATCAAACGTTGGCCAAGTCAACAACCAAAAGCTTGACCTCCCCAGCATTAATCGACTATGTCGATCGTCTCACTTCTGAACAACCTTCGACGTCGATTGAATCTACAACTTAGTTTGAACCATCTGCGAGGTCGTTGGAATCGTCCGGCCAAACGTTGGGTCAAACGTCGGCATCAGGAGCCAAATCACAGAATCCTATGTTTGAATTGTCTGCCATTGACCTCAACAATGACATTGGCGAACTGACCAATATCATAATCAACAATCAATCACTTACATTGGATCAATGGTGGCCATCGCTACCTTTGGGAACAAATCCATCGTCTGGTTTATCCGTCATCGACCTCATCGATGACCTAACGTTTAGGATCGTCAACGTTGACGCTCCCCAATGGTATATAAACCCTGACTTCAGAGAACTCTTCAAAGACCGTAGCAATTACGATAGTATTGCCGATTGTTCACCTCTGTCTTTGGCTCCGAATCTTGGCGCTTTTCTTGAAGCAAATAGACCACCTACGATAGCGTTCTTCAAAACTCTTCCTTCACCATAATCTGGACCGACTCTGCAGTGGGGTATTTCTGCTTTAGTGTTCGAAAAGCATGGTCACCAACCCATGTTGTATGTTGGTTCTGGTACTTCTACATCACATGGAGTCAGTGGTAGACTTAAGGGTTACAAGCTAGGCTCTAGCAATCTTCCACGCTTCGTTAACAAGGCTTTCAATGACGGGTTTCAACTGTCTCATCGTGGACTCTTATATTGGACTGACATGCCGTCACCAGGTCTTGTTCCTCGTGTTCGAGATCGGTTCTTAGCCGTTGGAGCAATGTTCACCGTCATTCTTCATGCTTGATTTGCTGCCATCACAGATATTTATCTTAAACATCTATACATCTGGCGTCGAGATATAGTGGAGTGGAAACCTTTATGCTCTCATATTTCACTTAATGAGGGCATTCGAGGAGATCTCATTCTCAGCAAAGAGGAACTTGAAGTCGCTGCTGCTATCCGCGCTGCGAGAGTCACAGAAATTAGGCAAAATGAAAAGTCAAAGACATCGATCAAAGAGGCGTGCTGCTGATCCAGTAGCGTACCGTTTGAGGGTTCGCACGGACAAGAACAAATGGGCTGAGAACAATAGAGACAAGGTCAACAAGACGGCTACAAAAATAGGACCAAAGCAAAGGAGAGCCAACGCTTTTACTGCCATACATGCGAGCTTGCTCTGCAGAGTGACCTAGCCTTCAAGAAGCACATCCTCACAATCGACCACGTCGATCGTCTGGCTGGGGTTGAAAAGTTTGCACCTACCAAGAGTGCCATTGCCGTTGCTGCTGTCCGTGCTACAGCAAAGGCGAATAAGACTCATTATTGCCTAACGTGCAAAAAAGCTTTCGATAATGACTGCAGTCTGACTAGACATAAGGCTACCAAGCTACACGCTAAGAGAGTCGAGCGACTCAAATCTTAAACAACCTTTCACACATTTCACAACATCATCTTGGAACTAATACAACTTATATTTATGTACAATTACTAACAAATGTTATAACATTTAGTTAACTATAGCTGAGGAATTCCGTGAGCAAGGACAAGATGGTGAGTTTATCTTCATTCATTTTCGAAGATGGGTGATTTTACTAACTTTTTTCACTAGTCTTGCTCTTCATCGATAACATTTTCAGATTCACCCAAGCTGGTTCCGAAGTCAGTGCGCTCCTCGGTCGTATTCCATCTGCTGTCGGTTACCAACCTACTCTCGCCGTCGACATGGGTCTTATGCAAGAACGTATTACCACTACCACCAAGGGATCCATTACCTCGGTCCAAGCTGTCTACGTACCAGCTGATGATTTGACTGATCCTGCCCCTGCTACCACCTTCGCCCATTTGGACGCCACCACTGTCTTGTCCCGTGGTATCTCTGAGTTGGGTATTTACCCAGCTGTCGATCCCCTTGACTCCAAATCCCGTATGTTGGATCCCCGTGTTGTCGGACAAGATCATTACGATACCGCTACCCGTGTCCAACAAATGTTGCAAGAGTACAAGTCCCTCCAAGATATCATTGCCATTCTTGGTATGGATGAATTGTCAGAAGCTGATAAGTTGACTGTCGAGCGTGCCCGTAAATTGCAAAAATTCTTGTCTCAACCATTCACTGTTGCACACGTTTTCACTGGTATCGAGGGTGTTCTCGTTGACTTGAAGACCACCATTGCCAGTTTCAAATCTATCATGAACGGAGAGGGTGATGATTTGCCAGAAGGTGCTTTCTACATGGTTGGTGACTTTGCATCAGCACGTGCAAAGGGAGAGAAGATTCTCGCAGAATTGTAAGTTATTATCATTTGAATATCTCCTATGTAATTGCAATACGCTAACGTTCATGATTTATAGGGAGAAGCAATAGATGAGATGATAGAAAGGGGATGATGTGTATAATTCCAGATGGATGAGAGATGAAGATGAATGAAAAGGGGAATGGGTAGGCAGCGTTGGAGCTTGGGCTGTGTACAGACTTGGGAAGGTCCGAGACAGAAAAATATCCTCTGATTATCGCATCGCCTTTTAAAAGCTAAGCCTTGTAACAACTCACCAACTATTTTCTTTATTGATGTTAAATGATTTGATGTCTGATTGCTTGCTTAGTTGGAGAATGTTTTATGGGATGTGATTTGATGTATTGTGAATGTTTTGAAGTATTGCATGTATACTAGGTATTCTAGTTAATTTTAGGTATTCATGCCATCATTTAAGACATGAATATCAACGACCTCAAGCCTCCTATAGTGCCATCATCAATATGACTTTGCTGCTGGGGCGAATAGCAACAGACTAAGGTTCAATATCTTAAGACAAATTTTACATTGAGAAGCTTGAGTATGCACGTGCAGATGCGAAAATGGAACACTTTGGGTTGCTTTGGATTGTCTGACTTAATTGCATACAATGCTTTGGGTGTTCAGAATGATTTGAATCTCTCAGGTATTTTGGATGCTTAGAATATCTTGATATTCTGAATGTTTGATATCTTGCATGTTTAGAATGCCCAGGATGTTCTAAATATTTAACAACTTTTCAATGTTCTGAATACTTTGAATATTCAGAATATTTTCAAGTGTTGAAATACCATATTGTATAGGGACTTTCTATATCTACTTACTATATAATTATGTTAGATTTCTGATGTTTGTAAATGAATCTTATGTATGCTTATATACATCATACGTAGCTAGTAGATACGTATAGTTAGTTACATATATGTTCTAGGTTCCTTGAGGGTTTGGATAATTTTTTTGGGGGGGGGGGAAGGGGTTATTATTGTTGTTGTCGTTGGGAGGAGAGGGTTGTAGTAGGAGGGTATTGTAGGAAGATATACGTGTATGTGTATGTGTGTGGTAATAAGACGAGCAGTTACCTAGTTATTCATCATAAGCACACCACACCACGGCACGACACGTGATGCTAGGCTAGGCTAGGTCAAACTCGACTGAAGTGTAGTGTAGTATACTTTTTGAGATGGTGATGATGATACAAATCTCTCTCATATATATACATCTTTAGATCCAAGGAATCATTATCTTTTTTTTCTACGAGGTCGAGGTCGAGGTTGAGGTTGAGGTTGAGGTTGAGGTTGAGGTTGAGGTTGAGGTTGAGGTCGAAGTCTTGATTATGATTTCAGTTGAGGTCGATGGCTTGATTATATAGTAATAGCAATAGCAACGGTAATGAAGTGGTTGGTTGATTGATTGCTTACCTAGATAATTAGTCACTTGTTTATCTACTTATTTATCTGGGTCGAGATTCAAATATAGGAGGTATGTAGTTGATTAGCGAAGAGGGATGGGAATGGGTATGAGGAATGGGTATGAGGAATTGAAGTTTAAGTTGAAGGGATGGAACTAGGAGTTGGAGTTGGGACAATGCGATGAAGATAGGATGTGAAATGTGACAGATGTATGTAGATGATGCTTATAAAAACAGGACGGGAGTAACAGAAATATATGCTTCATTTCTTCCATTTTCTATAGCTAACTCTTATCTTGGATAGTAGAGCCAGAGGTCCTCGTACAGTTGTCCATGAATGAATGAATGATCAAATTGCTATTACATCCAAGCACAGCATCTCCTTCTCTCCCCCTCCCCCCCTCTCTCTCCCTCTTCCTTTCCCACGCCCCTCACAAACGTCAACTATCACATCCCGCCACAGAACCTACTCTCATATCTTCCTCCTTCCTGCTTCCTGCTTCCTCCTCCAGCTCTAGTACTCTAGTGCTGAGAATATAAACGAAATTCTCCCTATTAAGAAAATACATTATTATTATTATTATTATTATCATTATTCTCAATCTCAATCTCAATCTCAATATTTTTCCCTAATTCTTTTATCAATATCCTATTCTATCTTTTATATCCTCTTCAATCCTCTTCTTAATGTTACGACGGGTAACATTGGATCACGTGATAAGTGTCATGTGATAGGACGTTGGAGCCTTTGGAGCCTAGGATCCAAGGAGCCAGGAGCTTTTGAAGCTTAGGATCCAAGGGATCCAAGTAGAACAGAACCATGGGTTCTATAAAGCAGGAAGATTTATATAAAGAGAACAGATCTCATTATAATATAGAGCTTTGTATTCAAGAATAATTATTAGTTTTATTACTATAATTACAAGAATTATAATTAATTACAACCTTATTGAATTTCTATTTAAAGTTTAATTTAAATCATTTTAAAAGATCTTTAAACACTTCCACATAACCCTAGAGGCAGCTCCTGTAACACTTAATATCCTCTTTAATCCTCCTATTAAAGAAAAAGATTATATAAATCAATATTACTATTAATGTAGTTTATTAGTGAGTGGGTTATTTGAAAATATATCAAAATTAGGCCTTTTTCAATATTCTTATTTTAATAACCAATTATTATTTTGAAAAAAGAAAAGAATTTTCAATAACAATAAAAAATTAGCTTTTTATAAATCTAGTTTTTTTATAAATATTTTTATTATATTCTAAAAAAAGTAGAAATTGTTACGATTTTCATTACAAAAAAGTTATTTTTATAATAACTATTATAATAATTTGATTTTTTAATAAATAATTAGATTTTTATAATATTTATATAATTAAATTTCAATATTTTCAGATTTCTTTAAATTATATTATTATATAAAGAAAATGTACAATTACACACAAACAAATTTTATATATAAAATTAAATAATTTATTCACTAATATGATTTGCTCACTAATAATCTACATTAGTACTAATACTATTCAATGTATTTGTTACGATGGGTAACAGAATGCCATGTGACCAGTGTCACGTGGTGGAGTCCCCAGGAGCCAGGGCTCCAAGGAGGTCCTTGGGAGCCAGGACTCCAAGAAACTCCAACCAACATCAGAGTACGAAGATCTATATAAGGGAACGGGATTTCATTACAATATAGAGCTTCATGCTCAAGAACAATTATTAGTTTTATTATTATAGTTACGAGAATTGCAATTAATTACAACCTTATTGAATTCCTATTTGAAGTTTAGTTTAAATTATCTCGAGAGAACTCTAGACACTTCTATATAACCCTAGAGGCAGCTCCTGTAACAGTATTACTTATTCATCCTCAATCCTCTTATTAACCCTCAACATCAACATATAATACATAACATATTATATAAATCCTAATCTTATTCAAACTCCAACGATTCAAAGAAGATACATCGAAACCAATTTTCAAATGATGTATTACATTTGACATACTACATTATGTCATATAAAACTTAACTATATAACTATATGATTTAAAATAATAGTAATGTACTCAATTTTATAATTAGCTTCTAAAACATGACTTTTCTATATCTTATCAAAAACATTTAAATGTTATATTTCTATTATTCATTTTATAATAATTTTACTAATTTGATATCGATTTCAATAAAAATAATATTTTACAGTAAATAATAATTAAATCTATTATATACTTAAATTTCAATTAATTTAGAATTATATTGATTGAAATAGAAATTTGAAAGTGAAAATCTAAAAACTAAAGGCTTTTTTTAGAAGTTAGTTGTGAAAACCTTTAAAATATTATATCATTATAAAATCATTATTATTTTATTTATATTATTTCAAATGAATTCAAATTTGGAAGATCGATTTAGTGAAATGATAGCTTTTATTCACTATAGAAATTTTTGATTTTGAAGTTATATTAATAAAATTAGGATTTTATAATTGATTGATTTCAGCTAAAAGATCGTACGACCATGAAATCACGTTTTGAAAGCTAGTTATGAAATCGGGTGTATTAGTAATTAGAAATCAAAACACGAATCCCATTTCTCTTTCTTCTTCTTTTCTTCTTTTTAGGACAATACTGAAATTTGGATATTTTGCAGTAGGTAAGAAGTAGGGTTTGGTGTTTAGATATTCGATATTGAAGTGTGGGTAAACGTACACACACACAAGATATACATACAAGATATACACATAGCATACCACCCTCTTCTTCCCTCTCCCCCTCCCTTTTCTCTCCTCTTTTCTCCTTTCCTTCTTCTCCCTCGCTCTCCTCCTTTCTCCTGCCTTTCCTCTCCTCTTCGCTATTCATTTACCCTCCATTCACACACAAGAAAGTTCAAGAGAAGGAATCTTACAAATATAACTATATCTATTTATTTATATCTATCTATCTATCTATCTATCTACATTATCCATCAATCTATACCTACCCACACACCCACTTATCTAATCCGCAATAAACCTACCCCCACCCACTCAAGCACAAAACCGCTCCCCTGCCCTCTCCTCGCTTAACCAGCGATTCCATACACCACTACACTACTTATTACACTCACCACACCACTGCTCAACTCCCCCCAATATTTAAACCCTTCAACTCTCTCTTTCCTTTCTCTTTTCTCTCTCTCTCTCTTTGATTTACCATTTCATCAGAATTCACCTCCATCCCCTTCTCCCTGTATGAACAAATCAAGATTCCAAGATACACCAAGTTCGAGTACTTACTTATCTAATAAACCTTACTATATATCAAACCTCACAATACACATACACATACACAAACAAATCTTCACCATCATTAAAATACTACTTTCCATATACTTTTCATTTTCAACTTTCCACATCCTATATGAATAAGTATCTCTCCTCTGAAGACTTTGAGTATATTCACTTTCCAGTGTTTTCATTCCGTCGATTCCTATTCCTATTCCATTTAATGCATACCATACCATACGTAGAATATCACACGTAGGTATATCCTTCCTATCTCGTATGATATACTATATCTGATCCATCGAACCACCCAAATAAATATCTTTCTTTTGATCACTTCCATCCATCCATCCATCATCCTATAATACACCCAATCAATTCCCCAAAAATGCATCAAAAATGACAAGAATTTCATCCATCCATCCAGTTATGCATCCTAAGCACCTTCCTCCCATCCCATCCCATCCCATCCCATCCCATCCCATCCATCTTTTACTTGTCCACCCAAAACCCCAATACAACATAACACCCCTCAAACCTCTTAATTCCCTAACCACATTCCACATTCCTAACCTCCCACCACAAATCAAAAAAAGCAATTGCAACATCTCTGGGTATAGTGCCATTTCTCCCATCCCCCCCAAAATAAAACGTATAATGTGCAAAAGTTCAAATCGAAAAACAAAATCAATATCGCAAACGCCATCTCCACCCACCCCTACACCATCCTAATTTCCATGACCTGACCATCCTATACTATTCCTACCGAAATGCTTTGGGTATTATACCTATAGAAAAAGTGTGTAACAACAAAAAATATGAAGTAAAGTTAGAAAATGAAGCAATTTCGAGAAATTATATTTTCGTATTCATGAAACGTCGGATTTTACTACAAAGAGGATTGAATCGTAGTAATCATAGCAAGGTAGAATAATCAGCGTGAAGTATAAAAATTGACTAAAAGTCAACTTCTTTTTTCCAACCCCATTTATCCTTCTTGTTGAATGCTGTACAAACCTCCATACAATATGCTGTAATTGTATCAACACTAGTCCATGGTCCAATAATTGTAGGTTCACCCTTCAAGGACAAATCTTTCAAAAGTTTGTATCCAACATGATGACTTTGTCTCCATGCATCATGCCTTTTCAAATCTTGTGATTGTTGTTTAGACCAAATTCCACGATCTTTTGCTCGATCATCTTCAGTATTACCTGGTGAAGTAGGCATGCTAATAAAAGCACGAGTTGATACTTCAAGACAAACAGCATTAAGATGAGCAGATAACACTTGAAGAACAGGAATATCCTCACTGATATTCTTAAGCCAAGCAAGCATTGGAATAATTGTGTCCCAATTTTGAGCATTCTGACTTCTTTGACTGTAACTAGTTTCCCTAGGACTAGCACAAGGAAGTCTATTGAAATATCTCATGTACTGACAGATACTTTCAATTACAACTATAACCCCAGCTGTACGTTCAGCAACAGGCTTAAGTTGATGTTGATTACCATTAATTCTGGTCTCACGTTCGCCTTTCTTCTTGAGACTATAAGCCAAAGTTTTGAGTTGGTCAGACCTGCTCGTAGAGATGCTCTGAGGAGTTGTTACAGTGATATTTGCGCCTTGAGGAGTTTGAGGATTTCCATCACTCGAAGAAACTCTGGCCATAGCGGTACCCCTAGAGCCCTCATTCTTCTTGGGTGTAGCAAGTAAACCCTTTTGAGATGGTCCAGGGCGTGTAGGAGATTTCAATGGACTTGGGACAGTCTTTCTAGCAGTCGTAACATCAAGAGTCTCAGGACGTTTAGCCCGCTTTATTGGCGGTTCAGTTTTTGAAGGTAGAACATCACTAGGGCGTTTCCTAGAGATGGTCTTTCTGCTTTGAGTTGATAAAGGTATATCCTCTTCAGATTCTGATACTGATTGATCCATAACAATATTGGCAGATAAAACGGGAGCTTTCTCTTTCTTTGAAAGATCATATGCCATCATAGCTTCAAAGCCTTCCTTCTTTCTAATATTCTCAAGCTTCGTAAAATTTGGCGAAGGTCTTGGTGATAATCTAACCAATCGTTCAATCGTCGTAGCTTTCCTCCTTGAATAAGGCAACTTGACAATTAATGATTGATTTGCATTTGGAGCTTTTGAAACCTCACGAGGTTTTTGTAAGGGTGTATTTGAGGCAGATCTTTTTGGAGGATGACCGACTTTGGCACCAGTAACAGTCTTACGGGCAACACCAGGTGCATCTGGCTTACGAGCTTGAGTATGACGTTCTTCAACAGTCAATGAATTCGACTTTTCTTGACGATTCTCGGGCGCAGAAGTAGTCTTTTCTCCCTCCTTTTGCTTATGTTCCGCCAATGCTGCTTCGACAATGGGAGGAAGTGTTGGTGAAAGTAGAGGTGGAAGTACAAAGGGTGATACAGTTCTTGGAGGAGTTGTTGGTGATTCTTGTTGCAATGATAACTCTTTAGGTGGAGGTTTCTTTCCACCGACGGATGTCTTGGACTTTGATGGAGTGTTTGACGTGGATGCCTTTTGATCTGATTTCTTAGGGCTATCAAACGTGGTAGGAGTTGTTAAATCGGCGGGGAGTGGCGATAGTAATGGTGGTAAACGATTAACAGGTTTTCCTGACGATTTATATGATTTCGTCTCCCCTGTTCCTTTGGAGGATTTAGATGCATGGTCATCTGACTTGCTCAAATTGGAAGGAGGGGCTTTTCCCTTGGATGAATTAATATCTGGTTTAACGATTTTTTGAAGATGCGAATTCGCTCGATCAGTTCTGGCACGCTTTTCTGCATGTGATGGATCATCTGATTCAAGTGATCGTTTATTATTTCTGCCATCTGAAACCACTCTTCGTGGAGACTGTGGACGAGGAGGTAAGCTGTGCTTCATGGGTGCATTCCATGTAGGAACTGAAGGGCTCATTTTTGCGGATGATTTGTTTTGTGGTGCGTTTATTTCCTTTGATCTCGAGATATCCTTTGTTTGTTCTGTGAGAGGTTTGACGCCATTGGTGCCATTGGTGAGATGATGTGGTTTGGTTGGGTTGCTTCGGGAAGGGGGATTTCTATGACGTTCTTAGCGTTTGCTAATAGAATCATAATATATCAATCATTAAACATACCTATCAAAGCCATTCTTGACTACGTGTTCTGATCTACCCGCAGAGTGTACCGCAGACCCATTCCTTTGTATTTCGCCATTTGAAGAACTCTCAAAAGATCCGCGAGCCGTCGGAGTCGCATTGGAGATATTGCTTGCTGTTCTTGCATGACCTTTTGGACGAACTGAATCCGGGGTATCAGTTGTTTTTGGGGTAGGCTTGATTCCATCTTTCTTCATCTTTTGGTAAGCTGCGAGGGAGAACTTTTTGTTTGGGTCTCTTTGAGGAGTATTCAAGCTACTGCGGCCTGCACTATTTGTTGGACTTTCGACTGGATCTTCATGATCAAAAGCTCGTGGAATTTGAAGGTCGCGATCTCCCGTAGAAAAAACAGTCATGTATTGAAGCCTGCGAGCTTCCGAGTGTTCGTTGGGTAGGGTCCAAGGTATCCCTATGAGTTCTTCGTGTGATCGCGAATTCCATCTTCCTTTGTCGGCATCGATGATTTCCAAGAGGTGCGGCATCTGCAAACAGTCAATAAACGTGGTAAGACATTCCTCGAATGTGCGAGCTCACTTCTGGGAGTTCGTCTTGGGCAAAATCACGAAAGAGGTTTTGCAATCCCCCGATGGTAGCTGTGTTTCTCGAAGCGACCTCCATGGCTTTCTTCTTTTCCATCCTCTCTGTAGCAAGCATATCAGCAATCACGAATGGATCAAATCTCTTCCTCACTATCTGATCGCCGTGTCTGGACGACATTCGTGGCGGGAACATGTTTTGGTGGTATCTTCCATCGAAAACAAAGATGGATGCATTGAAGAAAGTGAAATGGGAAACATACCAATATTAAAACGAATGTCAGATATGCGCGCAAGTTGAAGTTATTTGGTAGGGTAGTTTGCCAATAGAAGGGGTTGAATGATTTTTTTGCTATTGTGACGTTTCGTAGCTATTGGTGAATATCACGGCCTAATCATTGTCGCAACAATACCATATGCACCACAATAGAGTCGCGACAAGGTGGAAATTATGCGGGAAAGCTGAATTGAATTATATCCCAGGTGGAAGGAGATCCTTATCTTTTCGCGATTCAAACAATTATTCTCTCTCTTTCAATTAAAGGACCTTCTCCTTTTCGTAACGATTTCGTGAAGTCTGTCGAGGGATAATTGAAAGTATAATATAAGGACGGAGGTAGGTAGGTAGGTAGGTTGGTTGTATGTGTATGTGTATGTGTATGTAGTATGTAGTATGTAGTATGTAGTATGTAGTATGTAGTATGTAATTGTGTATGGATGGATGATTTGCAGTACGGGGGTAAGGTTACGAGGAGTTGTGGTGGTTGTTTGATGATTGTCGTGGTGGAAATGTTTGGTCGGGGCTTTCTTTTTTTGGGGGGTCCTTGCTCTCTGGGTGGTTTGGGAGAGTTTGGGTTAAGAGTGAGGTAGTCTGGTCTAGTAGTAGTCTAGGAATATTAGACTTTTACTACATAATACTCACCCACTTTTTAATCGGAATGAATAAGGTGAGATGGAGATGGAGATGGAGATGGAGATGCAAATCATCTCATTGTGGTCAATTACCATCTATTATAATATTCATTTCATTCCCCAAATGTTTATATCTGGATTTAGTTATTATCTAATCCATATACAGAATACTACCTAGATACCTGTGTCGGTATGTATATCTCCCTGGTAGGTAGTCTCTCTTTAGAAATAAAGTTACGGACATCCGTAACAATCTCGAATGTTATGTTAGATAATAGATCTAGTTATATCGTTCACATGTCAGTCATATATGAATGATAGCTAACTAGTAACTACCAGATACCGACAAGCATATCACAGAGACAAATATAGAGTCAATATAGAAGTGAACGTGATATAACATTCAAACATAATAACATATCATGTGAATCAAAGTTGACTGTACCTACATATCTAGTATATCTAGGTATGTATCATACGTATAACAATTCATTCTCCCCCCTCTACATCATCGACCATCTCAACCCCAAAACCCAACCCTAACCCTTCTTCAAAGTAAAAACCCATCATGAACATACCCCTCCCCCCCATTAATCCCCCAGCCCATCACTACTCCCTCAAGCCGAGACAACGCGACGAAGTAGATAGCACGGAAGAGAATTTATTACTCATGTGATTGTGATGCAACTGTTCTCTGGATGTGTAACACTACATACTCACCTAGGTAAAGGGCAGGCAGGTTGTTTAACAATCGGTAAAACACTTTAAAGTATATATATGGAACAAGTAACGAGTGAGTAATTTACGTAGGAAAAGGGTATCAAATCATCAATATCAGGATCAACTCACTTCATATACTCAACTATCCAAGAGTAAGGAAATTGGGAAGTACCTACCTAGTATATAAAATGCATCATTATATACAACGACATTCTTCTAGGTGGCAGCTTGAAATATATACAGTATATTTTTGTGGTAATTATCTACATTTTGGTATTTGATTAAGTATCCTCTATTTCCTGGAAGATCCTCTCACTTCCTCTTTTTGCTTCCACTCCCCCCTTTCTAATGCTAGCTACCTACACATTTCGCCTCTGTTGTAAAATCCGATTCTGGGAATAGTTCGTAAGTGCATTACTACTCTCCCCTAGCGGTTGTTGTCCCGATGCTTTTGCATGACATCGATCACACAACCAATTGCCTCTCTCGACTGGGCGTCCAGATTTCTCAGCACACTCCCGATGGTAGTCCCCATCAACACAAAGCTTTATGGTAATTAGTCCGGTACACCTAGAGCAAACATATGATAAATAAACTTACTCGGCCACTACATTGTATAGCATTACTTTGCCATACTGAAACTTGATGACCACAGACGCAATCATGAGGACCTCTCATCATAGGCTCTACCTCTGCGGGCTCCGCGTCCGAAGTTGACTTTGATTCCGAATTCGATTTTGAGTTCATCTCCTTTAATTCCTTCTTTCCCTGTTCAAACATCTTTTCACAATAAGACATAAGTGAACCAACTTTGAGATCACCTCTTGCTACCCACAATTCAATCTGCTTGCGCCATTCTTTCTTTCGAGCCTTCTTCTCAGCAAACCAAACGCGATTTCTCGCTACAAATCTTGTGATTGTTTCCGGAAGATGAGATTGATTAGTGAGCCGCTCGGCCATGATGAACTCTTCCCACTTAATAAAGTACTCCTTTTCGTCATCTTGAACATCCGTGTAATCGTTGATAATCCATTTTCGTTTATGGAGAAGGTAAGATTCGTCATTCTCATCATCAGTATCGGGTAACTCATCTCCAGGTTTCAGAACCCGCCTCGTGCGGTAATCATTGAATTCTCGGTCTTGAACCTCAGGGGCATATGCAGATCTAGGATATGGACCGTGTTTAATATCAGGAACGTAGTGCTTATCCTTGGTTCTGGTGGGTGGAAGAGCCAGGCGTTTAATACAACCAGGTACCGGGGTAGAACCCTCACCCTCCTTCGTCTCGAGATCATTGTTCGACGTTTCTGGTGAGGATTGACGTGAGGATTCAGGTGATGGAAATGAAGTAGTTTTGAAATTCAAACGAGCAAGGATTTCTGAATCTGGCCATTGATTGTTTAGAGGTCCTTCCCTATCTTCCGCCCAAGAATTGTCACCAGAAAGATATTTCTCCATATCCAACAAAGTGCTGGCTTGCCCAAACTGGATATTTTGCAAAGGGTGAATCTCCCTAGACTTTTGGAAGTCTTTGTTGATTTCGATGAAGAACGACGACTTGGGGCGAACGTGAAATGTAAATCGGAAATGTGTGGTTTTAAAATGGAGTCGAAGACTTTCCATAGATTTAGTGTCTAGATTGCATATGGGGCACGATAATCCTGCCACTACATGCATTTGTTTGATATTATATGCTTCCGCATTCGCTTTGCTGACCGTATAAGTCACAGATTCTCCAGTATCAGTCCCAGTGAAAGGAGTTTCCGAAGTTTCTCTAGCCCAATGAGCCCTTAATTTCTTGCCCTGAGCTTTCGCACTCAAAGCTTTGAGATTATATGTTGGGACATTTGCACGAACACGTCTTTGACCACGAGAGGGGCTCTCGGGATCTGTTGTTGTTGTTGCCTTTTGCGGAGACAAAATTTGAGCAAGACTTAACTCGGGAGCTAACTCTGGAACCGGCGTCGGCAGTTTTGGTACTTCGATATGTGCTTCTTTCTTATGTAGATGACTTGGGAGCGACCATTGTATGTTTAAATTCAATGATGCAGAAGTTTCAATAATCTCTCCATCATACAGTAGCTCAATATCTGCTGTACTTCGCTTGCTATCCCAATCAAATAGCTGAAACTCGCATCTCATTTGACGTACATTAGTAAGTTCTGATTCTCCTTTGAATATTCTTTTTGCGAGGCGACTGTTATGTGAGAGACTGGAAAATGTCAAGGGCAGCCAGTCTCTTCGATTGGCGCGGAATGGCTCGATTATAAATTGAACTCCAAATTTCCCAAGTTCATTTGGAGCTTTTAGTTGATCAAATGAATCATCAGAGTTTGGATCTTGAGAGAGGACCTCCGAGGGTATTATAAAGGGTGGTAAGTATACGGGAAAAGTATCATTTTGACGACCTTCAGAGGTCATTCGAATCCTCCCAGTCTGAGGTTGTCGATAGATATCTGTAGATGACCCATCTTCCGAAATACGGAGCAAAACTAGAGTACACTTTATATTAGAGTATTGACTCGTGTTCCCATCGTCAGTGTCTTCCAAACTTGAGTTTTGGATGATACTGGCAACCTGGATTCGTAGCAACTTCCGGAAGTCCACGGGGGTTTTGGTTAATTTCAATACGGAGTCAATACGAGCTCGATCGGATCTTGATTTTTTGAGACCGTAAAAATCTGTGGGCTTGATCTTGTTTACCTGAGATTTACTAGGTAAACGTGGTGGTGGAGATTCTTCAGTCGTAGAACGATTGAGTGAAGACGGCTCCATTGTTGAAGCAACAGTAGAAGTTGAAGACATGGATCGACTTGAAGAATCATGTGTCGAAACTGGAGCTAAATCGGTATTGGTCGTCTTTCTTCTTTTGATAGGCCTTATATCTTCATCCTCGTCGTCTTCCTCATCAGATGCCAAAATTTCACGTTCGTGTTTTTGAGGCGGTGTGATAATCTTGAGAGATGAATATGAGGAACCCATCATGAATCTCTCTCGGTATCTTATAGCCTTTTCGAGGTTGCCTCGTAAGAAGGGGCGGAAAGGTTGACGATGATTTGATAACCAATTTTCAATCCCGATTCCTCCTCCATTGATGCCTGCTGGTGACATTTCATTATCGTTCAACCTTTCACTGGCCACTACGCGCCTTTCAAAAGAAAGAAGAAATGGTGAGACGAAGTGAATGCCAAATTCTAACCGGCAGGGGGTCCAGCAGAACAGCCAACGATGAACTCGCGAGATTTGTAGTTACGAGTTGAGTACTTCCTAGGTAGGGAGGTATGTACTTGGGTATCCCCAGAGTATCAAAACAGTGAAGCTTTTTTGGAAATATCGCACGCGTAATGCCGTGTTTTTGTAAGGGTAACTCGAAACCCCTTACAGACAGGAAGGAGTGTTACGCGATTCAACAGGAAAAATATGACAAACAGCCTTGTGGGTAAAGAGCGTGTGGTTGTGGTACCTGAGTATGCTATCAATCGAAAGAAATGGTATGAAGATTGTATGAGGTTGAGTCAGAAGTAGTGAGAGGTATTTATTACAGTGAGCTCAAGATGGTAGAAGAGGTCGAATTATTTATTTGGTTGTATTGATACATATTTTTTGGGGGGTGTCACTTGTGTTGTCGCGTCGATATTTTGAATCAATATGTCTAAATGCATCTGAGGCTCTCGTTCTTTCCTGGATCTGACGGATACCCGCATCTAATAGGTGACACTCTGGGTTTACAAATCCACATGCACATCTTCAATCCAGCCGAATAATGGCTCCATGGCTCCTGTTCCAGCATCCATCGAACCATTTATCAGTATTTGACTATCTCTTGCAGCATGAGATGCACGTCTCCCTAAGGAAGGAGTTACCGAGGTCAGTGCAGGGACTGTGAGCTCTCAGCTGCAACCTTAAATTTCTTATCGGCTTAACCGATATCGCGACTAGTGTCATCTTGTCTACAGGTAAGAAGATCAACATCATAGAATACCCAAGAGAGAGAATCATCTCATTGTTTGAACAAAGTAAAGAAAGCTCTTCCATTCAATACTTGCCCAGGCGTTCATTTATTATCAAAACCCTCACAATTCTTCAGCTTCTGACCATGCATGGTTGCATTTAGATCTCACTAGCAAAGAATCATACTGCTGCCGCACAAAGATATACTGTCTTTGCAATCGTCTATTTCAGCTTCTTTAACTCATAACATCACCTTCATGAGTTCCAACCAGCAAACAACTAAGTTTTATAGGCATGGCTAGATCTTCGATATCTATTCGAGCTCTGCGGACTCCACCTCGATCTACCAGAGGAAATCCTACCTTTTCATACGCAGAACCTCCGACCAGCGACGACGATCTAGAAGAGGAAGAAAATGGCGATGTCGATGAACAATCACATAGTGATATCTCTCATGCGCCACCTACGAGACGCTCTCGGGCACGCACCCGGAATGTGCGGGAACCACGGTCTGCGAATAATCAACCACAAGTAGCTATTACGAAAAGCACTCGACAAAAGCCGATAATTTCATACGCAGAATCATCGACTGATCATGATTCAGAGGAGGAGGACGAGGACGACGAGGATGACGATAGCGACGATAACGAACCATCCTATACTAGCGCAACTCACACGCCCCGCGCAAGACTCTCTCGAAATGCTTCCCACTCTCGTTCTTCTACCAAGCGAAGCCAATGCAATTCTCATGAATCAACGCCGAAGAGAAGAAAACAAAATCAATCAACCTCTCGTAGAAGATCTAAAGTCCAATCACCAGCTATGCTCGTGGAAAATCTTGAAGCCATTCCACCCTGGCAGACTCTTCCATATCATATCCTAGTGCAGATATTCGAGTACGCCACATATCCACTGTACGAAGAAAGAACCTTTCAACCTCTTCCATCTGGGAGATGGCTACTAGATGTCGCATACCTCTGTCGGGGGTTCGCCGAGCCAGCCTTCACAGTGTTGTACAATTCGCCTCCTCTTGTTCCAATGGATAAAGCACATCGGTAAGTAACTTTGAAATTCCAGACGAAAGCCTCCTAGCTGATCGTATGACTAGACTCGTAGATTTACTCAAATCCGACCCTGCAATGTTGGCTTTTGGCTACAGACAGAAAGTTGTCAACCTTCGTATTGAAGTTAGGCAAGTTGCTGCCTATTCTTTACCTGGCAGTGGACTTCTGGACTTGCATGGCTTAATAAAGGACTTGCCAAGATTGGCGGATCTAGAATTTTACGATCAGAAAGATTCGAAGCCTTTCAAACAACTTGATGATTCGATTAGATGGGAGTACCCAGTTGCGGTCTTTGAAGCACTAGAGCACGTTGAACCAGCTGCAGATACTACCAAGGGAGACAAAACCAGCCTGTGCAAACTAAGAAGCTGGCGTTGGTCGTCCAGACTAGCAGGTAAGAAGTGGCCCATAGAAAAGATTCGCGAGATTCATCTCAAGCCATGTTTCATTGGACTAAAGAAGGTTGCGTTTGTCAATTACCAAATTCGACACCCTAAAAAAGGCGAAGAGGATCCAAAACTTGAGGAATTATTGGGTGGAGCGATTTCCGCCCTGGAGGCACTGGAACACTTGATTTTTGAATCATCAACGCTACTTAATGCCAAATTGATGCCCCTCCTACCATCAAATTTGCGAAATCTGGAAATTACTAATTGCTGGGAGGTCACTGCTGAAATGCTTGGCGAGTATCTCCTGACTAGTGGCAGACAACTTCGCTGTCTCACGCTCAACCATAACTCTGCCTTAAGTCTAGCCTTTCTGCCATCACTTGCTGCAGTATGTCCACATCTGGAAGTTTTAAGAATGGACCTTCAATATTTCGATGCACATATCTCATATCACAGCGCCGAGCCGGATTATGATCAGTTACTCACGAGTGATCAAATTCCTGAATGGCCAACCACACTCCAATCCCTTGAGCTTCTTAATTTACGCAAATGGGACAAACAAGCCGCGGAAATGTTCTTTCAAAGTTTGTTGGATAGTGCTGGCGAGCTTTCGGATCTCCGGATTTTGATTCTGCAGACAAGTATTAACATTGCATGGAGAGATAGGGCTGCTTTTAGAGATAAATGGATCGGCACTCTGGGACAAGTCTTTAAGAGGGTTTGCGATCCTCCAAAGCATTTTTTGAAAGCTTCGCAATTACCAAGTGTCGAACTTTACAAATCGGAAACAGATACCCAAGATACCGATAAAAGCCAAAGTCCTGCAAGGAAGCAAAAAGCTCGACCAAAGAAAAACTCTCTTCCACGCCGTCACAGCACACGCGCCAAACGTACAACCAACTATGCTGAAAGTCCTGATAATTCTAATGATGAAATTGACAACGAAGAAGATGAAGAAGGAGAAGATGATGATGGTGCAGCATCCACCCCTCCCCCTCCATCTGCATCAATTCCTTCAGCTCGCCAGGCTGCCCGAAGTCAGCGTGCTTCTCGGGAAATTCGTTTGCTGAAAATTACTGCGGGGATTGATGGATTTCCTTCTTCACCACCTCAGACTCCGTGTTTGGAAGAAGATGGAGATACAGATGTAAGTGATGAGGATATTGATGGTGGAGGTGAGAGTAAGGATATGAATCGGAATGCAAATAGTAAGAGCAAGGTAAAGGCGAAACAAAAGCAAAATGTAATCCAAGGAATGTGTGAGGTGGTTAATGTCAGAATTGATAATTTAAGACCGGCGGAGACGCAATTCGGCGAGGCGGACTTTCTAGACAGTGAGCCTGAAGGTGATGATGACTGGGATGGTGACGATGGGTTTGTGGAGGAGGGAGTAGCTTGGTGATTGAAGTCTGAGGCGCAAGGGAGATTGGAGTATGATTTGCAATTTTTTTTTTTTAAATCTGCTGATTATGATTAGAGGGGAAGCAAGGGGAGTCAACGGAGTCAACAGAGGGGACACATGTATTATGAGTGCATAAATAACAGGCAGGATATGGCAGGGAAGGTTTGGGCTAGACTCATTTGCATTTGATGGATGGATGGATGGACAGGGCGCTACGAATTATGAACACACGAATAGGATGGCATGGGAAGGGATGGATATCACAACTCTATGAATTGTTGAGGGATCGGATAGCTTCTTTGCGGAGTACTGTTGAACGCGGATACACATACGAATCATGATTACATACTAGGTTGCTAACTTTTCTTCCGCGTTGTATTATAGTAGGAATGTAAGGAATGGCTGTATAAATATAATTTGGCTTTGAATGTATTGATGATGGCTTGGAGTATGTAGGGTCTGGTATAGTGACCTGTAGAGTGTGTTGTGATGTGACTATATTGCTGGGTGAGATTGCTGCAGTAGTCAAGTAATCACATTGAGAAAAGATTAATATTGAAGTATAATATTTCAAGGAGAATTCTAGAGCTCACTCGGGATCCAATCTCAAACTTGCCCTCGCTAGACTTAACACCAACGTAAAAATGTCTTCATGGATACCGCTCGTGTATACCCTCGCTAATTTCAGCTTCAAGTTCCAAGACCCTTTCGAACTTCAGACCAAGATCAAGTTTAATCAAGAACTGAAGATCTATTCTTCTAACCGACACCTACACCTACACCTGCACATATACATTACATTACAAAGTATCGCATCTGCAGCATCTGCAATAGATATCAATTATTCAACAACTATATAAATCTCCCATCCCATCCCCTTCTACTCTCTCTTAAACCGCCTACATAAAAACTTAAAACGCCAAACCCAAAACCCAATCTATCAATACATACCTAGTAAGTAATCGACAGAATGAATCAATGCGACTCTAGAAACCATATTACCATATTCAAGATGTGCTATTATTGTCCTAACGCCGATCCATTACTCCCCCCATTCATGTGAATTTCGTGCGTACCTCAGCTCAGATGGGGTATCTATCTATGTGTACCCGACAGTGCTTTGCTTGCTTGCGCATGCGCATTTTCGTTGATATCATAAGTACCTGGTAGGTAGGTAGGTACCTATCTAGCAAGTAAAGGACCCAACTAGAATCTAGAATAGCATAGAAAAATGACCGAAAAATCAAAAACCAGGATCAAAATCAAAATCAAAATCCATCTCCTCTATCTATGAAACTCCAAATGACAAGCACTTTAGTTAACAGAAATACCACTCCCATTCCCGTTCCCAGGTCCATTCGCAATAATCTCTCTTGGTTTCCAAGTATCCTCCTGTTTGGTTCCAGGCGGTAACCAGGAAGCATTACTGCTACCCCTCAACCTCCCGTTTCTGTCAAATGAATTATCATCTGATCTCTTGTTATCTGAGTTTCCAGACTGTAACGAGTAGCCACCACCTCGTGCTTGTATTGGGGATTCAAAGAGGACTTGGGCTTGAGTGTCCGGGGTGAGTCTACCGGAGGTTGTGTTTAGAGGAAGAAGAGATTCTTCTTTAATGTTTAACATTTTGGCTTTGCGGTCTGCTTTGTTGGAACCCTTGGTACGGTCGTAGAGATAAAGGCCGAAGAATGTGAGGGCAATGCCCAGACCTTGAATCTTGGTTGTAGGGTTTTGGAACCAGATTATAGCGATTACAACGACGAAGACACGTTTTATGAGAGAGGCAACAGAATAGGTGACGGGAGAAACCATGCTAAGGAGAACGAATGCGATGATGTTTTGACCAAAGTGGAATGTCCCGTTGAAGACAAATTCGAGTGCTAGACGTCCGTGGTCGAAGGCTTCGGGATGGGAACTCAAATCAAGAGATCCATCATGAAAGAAATCACCCAAGAGAGTAATACCCTCTGACCAGAACCAGATAGGTGATGTAACAAGAAAAGCGAGACCCGATGAGTAGCAGAGAAGATTGAGCTTATCTAATTTATTGGTACGTGGTTGACCTGCTGCTTCTGCGATTGCGGCTTCATTGAAGAGCCTTTTGGAGAATATATTTTGAGTGACAAATATTATGGCTGCGAGGAAAGCGTAGATTATACCAAATATATTTCCCCTAAATTCTGCGGAACAGGCGAGCATGACGCCGAGTGTAAGAGGGACGAGAGAGAGATATGTAGCCACTGGGTAACGAATATTATATATGAGTCGATATGCGACCACTGTGAATAAGGGGGAAAGCCCTTTGATTGTGTGAACCAGTGAGACCGGGATTTTAGCTGTCGCCGTGGAAGATAGAAGATGACCACCGATTTGGAAAGCAGCTAGAGGTAATGTGGTCATAATGACTTCTCTTGTAGGATATCGAATTCCATGTCGTAAAGCTGGAATTGCATTTTTGAGTTGTGGAAAAGTCGCGGAAAGCCAAGAGAAAAATAGACAATAGAATGCGACAAATGCAAATTGTATGAGAGTAAGAGTCGCAGGTTTCGGGAAAGCATTTAGAATCGATTTCGAAGATGTGTTAGTCAAGGCGCTTGAAAGATACCATACTATACATAAGACCTGGACAAATTCAATCAGTGTTTGGCAACTCTATGTGGGAGGTGTCTACAAACAATTAATTTAGGAGAGACTGGAGCCTTTAGGGCATCTGAGATTTCATGTACATTGGCACTCATACTCCCCTTTCTCGACTTAATTGTCTTAAATGCATCACTCAAACTCTTTTGTTTTCTATGCCCTCTGCCATTATTCGATTCTCCGTTCGTCCAAGAATCTCCTCTCATCCTGCCATTTCTTTGTGCCTGCCAACGATCCACTGGAGGAGGGCCACCACTGGGATATCCATTGGACTTTCGTGAGTTATAAGAATGTTGTCCATCGTATTGATCGAAGGTATCAGAAGTATCGAGATCTGGAAACTTCTCCATGGATGTGCGCGAGCTGGCCTTCGTATCACCAGGAAATTTGAAGCTCGTTTGTGCAATTCGACCAGGCGAAGGACCTCGAGTCGAATGAGGCATTGTCGAATATATGTTTATAAGTTGGAATTATCATCCGAAATATTCATTGCGCGGGGAAGGTATTGATTGTAGTTTCAGATTGTTTGTAACGTTGACATGAGAGCATTCAATTCAATTGTATCAACCAATAATGACGATGCCGTACTCGTAGGACTAAAAGTCGTTACTTAATTAGCTTCATTAGCAACGGCTCTAGATTTCGTAATTCCTGACGGGATTTACCGACGCTAAAATAATCGCGATTTGATATTGACTCTCTTCGATAATACCTACATCAAGCATCGCGACAAACTCTAAGTTTATCTCTTCTTGACAAATTATTTAATCACAGAGCTATCATATGAAATTCGAACACCAGATATATTGACACGAATCTCGAAGAAGAGACCTTTTTACGAATTCAAGTCACAATTTTGTTAATTGGGCTTGTGGCCCCCCAGGTCGCAAAGATGGCGCCGAAAATGACCAAGAATCAAATGCGGCGCGCAAAGAAGAAGGAGCAGAAGAAAGCAGCACAGGTTGGTCTAAGTAATCTCTTGATGACTACAGCCATTAACGATCTCTAGGCGACCCCAACACCAGAAGCAGATGTTCCAAAAGCTTCAGAACCAAAAGTCGACGCAAATGAGCCTGCCGAAATCACTGAGAAACCGATCAAGAACGACGAAGAACAAGCCAAAAACGATGAAGATCCTTTGGAAGCAGATATTGCAGGCTTCAATATATCTGAAGATGATCCAAATTTTGCCATGTTCAAGAATATTATGGACAGATTTGGTGCTACTGCTGAAGAAGATCAGGCTGCGAAAGATGTAGACAATGGCGACAAGGGCGAAGTGTTTTTCGATGGTGATGACGAAATTCCAGACGAGGACGAAGAAGCAGACAAAGAGCCCAAGTTATCCAAGAAGAAGAGGAAGGAGAGAGACAAGCTTTCTGTTGCAGAACTGAAAGCTCTCGTAAGGAAGCCAGAGCTTGTAGATTGGACAGATACCTCAGCTTCGGATCCTCGATTACTTGTCCACATCAAATCATACCGAAATGTCGTCCCAGTGCCGAATCATTGGTCCCTTAAGCGCGAGTATTTATCATCGAAACGCGGTGTTGAAAAGGCTCCATTTTCTCTTCCGAAGTTTATTCAAGAGACTGGTATCGCCGAAATGCGTGATGCTGTGTTGGAAAAACAGGATGGAGCTAGTTTAAAACAGAAGCAAAGGGAAAGGGTGCAACCAAAGATGGGGAAATTGGATATTGATTATCAAAAGTTGTATGAAGCTTTCTTCCGGTTTCAAACAAAGCCGGAACTAACACGTTATGGTGAGGTTTACTACGAGGGAAAGGAGTACGAGACGAATCTACGACATTTGCGACCTGGCGAGTTGAGCGACGACCTCAAAGACGCATTAAATATTCCACCTGGAGCTCCGCCTCCATGGTTAATCAACCAACAACGCTTCGGCCCACCGCCTTCATATCCTTCACTTAAGATTCCCGGGCTAAATGCACCACCTCCACCAGGTGGCGCATGGGGATTCCATCCTGGTGGTTATGGAAAACCCCCTGTTGATGAGTTCAATCGACCCCTTTATGGAGGAGATATCTTTGGTGTCCTTCAACCACAAGTTAACAACCAAGCAGGTGAACCTATTGAGAGAACACTGTGGGGTGAGTTGCAAGCACCTGAAGAGGAGTCTGAGGAAGAAGAAGAGAGCGACGAGGAAGAAGAGGAAGGTGATGAGGAGGACGTTGGTGGTTTGCAAACACCTAGTGGTACAGAAACACCAGGTGGTATGGCATCAACTGTACCATCGGAATACCCTGGTGAGATGAGTGTTGGTGGAGACTTTGATCTTCGTAAGCAAAAGAGGGGAACCGAGACTGAAGAGTCCACACACCCAAGATCTGCTTATACTGTCATCCCCGAACGCCAGATCCGCGCTGAAGGCTTCTTTGGTGGCGAAAGAGCTTATGATGTACGCGCTGGTCAAAATGCACATTTACCAGTATTAGGACAAGAAGATACCAAAAAGAGGAAGAAGCCAGGAGATGTAGATGTTGCGTTGGATCCAGATTCTTTGCAAAATGAGGATGGTATAAGCAAGGAAGAAGTAAAACGAAGGTTTGAGGCTCAAAAGAAAGAGGAACGAGGAGCTTGGCAATATGATGAAGATTTAAGTGATATGATTGCCCAAGAGAGTAGGAAGAAGCAAAAGAGAGACGAAGAAAGACGAGGCGAGAAGAGAGAAAGGTCCTACAGATTTTAAGATGGGAAAGATGTTAATGCGGCGTTGAATGGAGGTTGGCAAAGGCACTACTGGTGCTTTTCGTATGTAATATCGGAATACTGGGAAGGCAATGGAAATGTGTGTGAGATAAATTTTGAGATTGATACTCTTCGTACTCATTGCTCCTGGCATTCAATTGTATAATAGTAGATCTCGACACAAGACTGCAAAAAACCAATATCTTGTTCAATCCTCTCGCCTACACGTGATATAAACGTGCTCGGAATAAAGCGGCCGCTAGTGCACTGTCAACAGCTTGGAAATTGTTTTTGGAGCTTTGGAAACTACGACATAATTCATCACATCTTAATTCACTCTACGCCATTTTATGTTCAAATATTTACATGACGCAACAACGATTTGAGACGATATAGTACCAAAACTTGTAGCATATTTTAACTCATCTGAGGAAAGTTTGAACGGATATTCTTGGGACATATTACAAGGAGCCTAGGATGGATAGAGGACGAGACAGAAGGTTAGTTCTTATTTACTTCATTCACATGTATATAGTATCCGGATAGCAACACGGCATATCGACATTGAATGCACATATCATTGCCGGGTCACCATAAACATTAAAGGAACTTGCAATATCAATACAAAATCCACAACTTCCAAGAGCAAACACGCAGCAGACGTTATTTGCAGATTGGTCAAAAGCTACCGTTGTTTGAATGGCCGCAGAAGACCACCTGCAAGAATACCCAGAAGCTATATGGAATTGGATGAATAGTAGTATACAATTCGCACACAACTGCTTTGCTCAAAGAACCCGCGAATATTGTTCATGGTCACATGGCGCTGCCGATTTCCACATTTGCGCCTGTAGAAAGCACTTCAACGGTAAAGGGTTTCCAGAAAGCAAGAAATGCTCTAGGGAGAAGCAATTACGAGAAGATTATTTCATCAGTCGTGCGCGAACAGGAAAATATATCATATCGTCTGAGGCTGTAGTTGGAGTTTTGCGTGGTCGAGCGGCTCGTACTCGTCCTTTGGCTTGGTATGACACCCAGCTTCGTGCTCGTTTTGGAACCCATAGAAGCTCGAGTAATGGAGCGGTCTCGCAGACTAGTGATCTAAAACCTCTCATGGATAGCAGCGAAAATAGTGTTGGTTCAAGCTATAATCAATCAATGGTCAAAATCGAAAATCCTAACGATGCAACATACATACCGGTCAGAACTGAAGAGGAAATCGACTTGTCGCATATTGAGAGCCTCACGATTAGGGTTGATTGGAACTTCGAGGCTGCTCTAAGGCCGAAGAATGCGGGATCTTTATCGAATAATAGAAAGGAAGTACTAACCAATAAAAATCGCAGATTGGATATCCGAGGTGATGGCGAAGTCACAAGGTTGGGAGCGGGTGAATCTTATAGACCTAATCATAACCGACGTTCACCACCGCGAGCCGACACTTTCAGATCCGATCGCGACAGAGATAGGTCACCTCGCAGAGATCGACGAACTCCACCTTTATCCAGCGACAGTTATCACCCTAGCGCACGAGATCGTTCTCCAAGACGTAGGTCAAGGACACCACCATATCGCTCAAGAGACCGATCACCACCTCGAGATATGACTTGGCGTGGCAGACCCCGATCTCCACTTCGAGGAGGTCGAACTCCAATAAGAGCCAGAACTCCACGAAGATTTTCTCCCAGGAGAGATGATGACCGCAGAGATCGATTGAGGTCACCAAGA
The DNA here is from genome assembly GCF_014898465.1 of Botrytis porri. Classification (NCBI taxonomy): domain Eukaryota; kingdom Fungi; phylum Ascomycota; class Leotiomycetes; order Helotiales; family Sclerotiniaceae; genus Botrytis; species Botrytis porri. Next base: position 2,713,904 of record NW_024066075.1, on the reverse strand, counting down.
AGAGATGAAAGGTAAAGTTTTAATATCGTCAATATTACGTCAATTCTAAATTTTTCAAATCTAACAATCTTCAGGCGCCGTTCAAGGTCACCTTTCGATCGCAATCGCACGCCTCTTCGACCTAGATCGCCCATCAGAGCTAGATCTCCTCTTCCCCGAAGGTCACCGCCACCAGGCCCGCGGGGTGGTTCTTGGCGTCGCTCTCGCAGTCGCGACCCCAGAGATATTCGCACTCCCCTTGGTCCAAGTTCGCAAACGTGGCGACGTCGTTCACCTTCACCTATCCGCCGAAGATCACCATCCCCAATCAGGCGTCGATCTCCTTCACCAGCACTTCGTGATTCGGAAAGATCATCAGGTAGAAGTTCTGGCACAAATTCTCGTCGATCTTCTCCACCTGTTCACCCTAGCAGACAAGCTTTAACGCAAGCAGCGACTCGTGAAGCAATACGTTCCCCGGCAACTGTCAGAGATCGATCGCCTTCAGGGTTGGCATACAGACAAGGAAAGCAGGAGAGATCTGCTTCGAAGGATCGCTCGCCAATTCGTCCCACAGCTCCAAGATCGCCTCCTAGAGGACCAGCGGCGACTTTTCGAGCTCCAACTGGACCTAGTGGCGGTCGCAACTTCGCTGCGCCCATTCCATCTGGCCCTTCTTCAACCTACAATTCGAGATCTAATAGTGCTTCAGAAGGTAATGGTCACATCGCTCCTCCATCTGGTCCACGTGGTTACGCTCCACCTCGTGGTCCTTCCGCTTCATTAAGAGGTGGTCGGCCATCATTTAGCAACGAGCGCCACAGTCGTCCAGATACCTCATCGTGGGGAGCAGCACCACCAGCTCGACCCAACACAGATTTAAACTCAAGAACAAATCTGCCACCACCCCGTCCTCCACCAAGTGTCTCTCCTTCTCCAGCAAGAGAAACTCCACCTGCTGTACCAACAGGCCCTTCCGGTATACCCACAGGTCCCCGCGCAGGCACTTCAGTTTCATCCCGGCCCTCTCTTCAACATTCCTCCAGTATATATCATAGCCGCGGTTCTATTTCGGGTCCATCATCGGGTCCTCGTATTCACCCAGCTATGGTAGGCATTCCACCCATCATACCTGGGGGAAGAATTGATCCAGCAGCTTCGGGTATCCCCACTGATCTCGCAGCTCGTCTCAAGAAGAAGGAAGAGGAAGCGGATATTCTGCGAGAGGAAGTTAAACAGAAACAAGAAAAACTGAGGAAAGGATTGAAGCATTGGGATAGATTGAGTCGGGAGAGTGCGAGTATGGGCTTGAAAAGCGAGTTGAGTGAAAGTCACTTGAGGATTTTGGCTGGTGAGGGGGTTGGTGGAAAAGCATTTTGATCGGAATTGATGGTGTTATTGATATTGATGATTGGCGTTCAATTGAATTGGATCGATCAATATCTTCATTTGATTGTTTTTCCGGCTTGGCTTCACATGGGAGTATGGGAATGGCATGGCAAGGCATGCACTATTCGAAAACTACCAAGCAGAAAGACTTCAATTGGAGGAGCTTAGTAGTCTTTCTTTTCTCACAAGTTCATCTGTCATAGAATGGTGGAATATGTCTAGGAGGAGCGTCTCGGCGTTTTTTTGGGACTGTGAAAGTTGAACCAAATAGGCTCTTACTGAGGATGTTTCAAGCTTTACTGTCTCTCTTTCTTTCTGTCTTTCTGATACCAGCGAAATATGACGTCACTGGATAAGAGTGATAGTACTGCACTGCGTGTATTTGTATATGAATGAAAAAGAAAATGGAAATGGAAATGAATTATTGGTTTTGGTGTGTTGGTTTTGTGTCGTGTGGATTTTATTGAATTTGTGTGAGATGTTCATGCTATGTGACGGATTCTGGATAGCTCCATACCTGTAGTTTTAGTGTGTATTTCTTTAGTGGAAATATTGTAACCATTTATTATATGAGAAGGTAGTTTCAAGACCTCTCTTTCCGCAGAGAAAAGTCAAGGAAATGTATGATCCGATAGTATGATCTTTATACTATTATGATATTATATTATATTGCGTATTGTATGGACACAGTCTACTATCTCTCTCAAATATCTACTCTATGTAAAACACCAAGCTTCTTCATGATTCGAAGTCTCTTTGCTTGATGTGTTACATCCGGCTTATTAGATCCCTAGTTTGAGGTCCCATCTTGGGCTGCTGTAGCTATGGTCATCTGTCCATAAGTCTTGAATTCCCATATAGGCTCATGCTGATCGTAACCCTCTGCTCTCCCCCAAGTTGCCAGATATCTCTCAACAATTAGTAGACGCGAAATCTTGCAGAGAAGTTCCCATCTTAGGGGTCTCCATGAGGCAGGCGGCGATGGCAGAGATATCACCTTAGCCCAAGATATGTAGGTGAATGTGCACGAGAGGCCGCTCTCTTTGACGAGGTTATCCAAGCTGGTGATTGAAATTAGTGCCATACCCACTTCCTTCGAGGTCCAGTATGAATTATCGTCTCCGTTCACTACATATTGAGGGTTTCGTAGGACTTTCTCAAATGCGTATGATTGCGCTCTTTTGCTTGACTTGTTTTCTCAAGATCCAAGTCGGCATTTATTCCGCCAGATAGTCCTCGGGTTCAACTCCTACACTCCTGGCAACCCCCCTGACCACCTCCCATCCCACTGCCACTCTCCATCTACTTCCTCCATCTAAAGTATCTGCCGCATTCGCACTCCCCATTTTAGCGATCAAGCGCAAGCTAGCTAGTGTCGCAACAGCCATTTGTATGTCCGCTTCTCCAGCGCCTAGCCCTCTCGTTTTCCTCTTTGAATTTCCATTTGTAACTGAATAGCGTCCTCGACCATCGGCATCTTCGAGTAATACATGGTAGATAGCGATCATCCTTTCCAGCAGAAATGCCTGGGGCCCAAGTAGTTTGCGAGGAATCTTGCTTGATTTAGAGACGCCGGGCCGAGAGGTGGAAGCGGTGAGAGCAGTACCACCACCGCGCTTTTTACGCTTAGTTGCAGTTTGCTGGAGGAAATGATGCTGATCTGTGCGAGGGGGGTTGTGAGAAGCAAGATAGGAGGCGATGAGAAGAAGACGAGTGTGATACGGGAGATGAGTTGTGATGTTGTTTTGGGCTTGAAGCTGAGCGGTGCTTGTGCTAGAAGTTGCGTTTTTTGCAACGAAAATAGACGTAATAGGAGCAAGGACAGATGGTGTGAGAAGTGTGTCATTCTGGAGAAGCGCACGATTCGCGATGAGAAGGCGAGAGAATTCGTTTGACGTGTATGTCCCATTAAGTATTGGTTGGATAAAGGTAGGCCATAATTGAAGGCAGATCTCGCGGAACGAAACAAGGTCACGTCCTGAGTATTTAGACAGGGAGTCGTAAGTTGTGGGAAGGAATCGTTCCCAAATGGACAACGTTTCTTTGGAACCGCCGGGGAGTCTAGGGGAGGGTTTGCAAGTTCGCGAGAGAATCGTCACAAGCTCTGATTTAGTGTATGACGGGAATTGAATATGAGGAATTCCAGGGAGGTGGAAGAAGCTAGGTCGAGGAATTGTAGTGATGAAAATTGTAGTAAGATTAGGAATCTATAGTTGTTAGAAGATAGACTGCACTGATTGAGGTTGGGACCAAACGTACGATCTCACCCATTCGGGTCAATGCTGGCAGCATAGTAGGAGGAGCTTCTCTCTGTCGATCAATGCCATCAAAAACAAGAACGAATCTTTGTTTTGCAGCTTGTGCCTCATTTGTCGCGGTCCAACCTTCGAGCAATTTTCCTACCTCTACCACTAATTGTGCGAGATTCTCACATCTCGGTATATTCTCCTTCCATTCTACCGCATTCGCGACAGCTCCTATAGTTTGTTCCAGCAGATGCCTTCCAGATATACATTCTGCGCTTGTAATTATGGCATAACGTAATTCATTGTTGAATTGCTCTTCGGGAGCGCTGTTGTTTGCTGGGGAATGGGTTGATAATGCTTCAAGGACAGCTTTCGTTATTGTGGATTTGCCTGTTGCTTCAAGCCCATGAAGTACAATGTTTCTGCTTGGAGCAGCTTGGATCTGAAGAAAGAGGTAAGTTTACATTCAGATATACAATTCTAAAGTAAAGGAAGGATAGACGTACAGAAAGTAAAGTGGTTAGAGAGCGAATCTGCTGTTCTCTGCATGAAAATTGAGATGCTAATGAAGAAAGGACCAATTCATTTGGTAAAGCAAATAGAGCAACCATTTTATTATTATCTTGCTTCTTGCAGACAATAATCTAGAGAATTATTGCAAGGCTGAAATGAAAGTACTTAGCACAAGGTACTTAACAAGTAAAGGACATGGATACCAACTTCCAAGGCGCGTCAACACCACGTGAGTGGATCGGCTAGCGGCTAGCACCTCTTGCAAGGCTGTAGCTCCCTCGCTCCCTCGCTCTATGGTGGGCTAATAAGACGGGAGCTTACATATTACCGACCTTTACCCGTCCATTCTGCCCAGTGCCATTTCCTGAAGAGTCTGGGGGCTCCAGAATGTGATGATAAACTTCTTCTAAGCCTTTTATTCCACATTTTTCCCTTTTTCCCTACTTTTCCAATCCATCCAAGACTTTCGATGTTTTTATGTTGTATGAATTCACTGTTTCTTGAATCAATACCCAGTGCTCACAAATTTGCACGTGTTTCGAGGAAAACTTCTACAGAACGACAGGTGTAGTGGCTGCCTCCACGGAAAGTTGACAAAGGTCTAATCTAACACAGTGGCCAAGTTAACTGTCTATTATCATATCAGAATTCGACTAGCCTACGAGTTCCCCTTGTTGTTGAGCAACAACCACCTACTTTATACTTTATTACAAATCGCTATCGCTATAGCGGATTCCTCATTATCTATCTACTTGCTATCAAGTGAATGCGACCTTGTTTATTACTATTACTATGTTTCAACCTTTGTGTGTCGCACTCGAACAAGTATCCATTAGCTAGATGTCAATATTCTCGAACTAAGCATCTACTTCCTGACGCTTCAAGTTTTGTAGAACTCTGTGAGTAAACAATCACGATGGCCAGTGTTTTTACAACAAAAAGACCACATAAGAAGTCGAGGGCAGGATGTCAAACCTGCAAGACAAAAAAGATCAAGGTATACACAATATTTACCCCATTTACGGTTTATGCTCACTGATTATCAACTAAGTGTGATGAAGCTAAACCAACATGCTCGTTTTGTGAAATCAGAAAGCTTTCTTGTCAATACATACAAAAGGTCGCCAAGGTGAATGATACTACTAGTCCAAAGGAACACAACCAAACTACCTCTTTGGTAAAATCTAGTACTCATGATTGGCCTGTTCAATCAGTCGACTTCTCCTGGGACCCCAGAAGTGCACCATTCCCGCCATTGCGTACAGCCACTGGAGTACTTTCCGTGATGGATCTACGTATGGTGCATCATTACTCTACATATACAGGACCAATCGTGGCTCTCGGACCTGCAGCATGTCATGTAATGAAAGTGACTGTTCCATCTCTTGCCTTTGAGAATCCATTCTTATTGAATGGGATGTTGGGGTTGGCATCTCTTCACAATCAGCATCTGCTTCCACAAAACGAAGAGCATAAACAGCAAACGGCTCTTTACCGTGGAAAGGCATTTCGTGATTATCGCGCTGCATTGGAGACCGTTACCAAGGATTCGAAGAATTACGAAGCAGTCCTCGTAATGGCATTACTCCTTGTAGTGCTTGCCTCGGGAGACCGGGGTGATAACGATGAGCTTACGGTAGCAAGCTGGATGGGTTTATATAGCGGATTGCGTATCATCGTTTCGATGAAAACCTCAGATGGAGGTGTAACCAACACTACTTCTGTTGGCCCACTCTTCGTCCGGAATTTTAATGATCTACTCGCTACTCCGGTGGTCCCATCTGCCCTATTACATATGCTACGTATGGATCCTGAAGATCAAGATTATGAGGACTTGCAGGTGTATTGCGGAACTTTGGATGCTTTAGGCAACCTTTATGCAAGTCTTCGTCAAGATGAACTTAGCGAGCCTTTGTTCATTCGTATAATCTCGTGGCCATCTTTCACTCCCAACGAATTCACATCTTTAGTAAAGAGAAAACGGCCTAGAGCACTGGTTATTTGCGCGTATTACATGTCCTTTATCAAACTCGTTTCTGGACTTTGGTGGCTCGAGGGTTTAGCAGATCGTGATATTCGCGCAATCGCTGACATGCTGGGCCCCAACTGGAATCATGTACTGGATGTTCCGCTTGAAATATTACAGACACAGGACAAGAATAGGATCGCCCGTACACTGCTTCGATGACTTCCTCTTTAACATGGGATGAAAGCATCCAACCTTATGGATCCTGAAACAATTAAGATGCAAGATTGACAGCATGGCGACACATGTTCGGTGCTTATCGAATGGTTACTCAACCATGTTTCACATTTAATCTCGACCGTGAATTCAAAACTGTCTTATGGAGGATTTGATACATTATCAAACAAGTTGAGTAATTTTGGAGTATCAAAAATTTCTATCACCACACCAAGTCAATTTCTGTATAACCGCCGAACAACTTACGCCTGGGAAACAAAATATCCACGGGTTGCAAAAAACTTCGGCCACAAAACGGGATGGCAACACAGATCATATCGATATCGACGTGACATATGATTGCAAAGGCCTGGTGAAGTCTTCGAAGGCATACCCTTACCTACAATAAAACACATAAATTTAAACAACCCATCGAATTTTTTTCCGCGCTCAAAATTTCATCGTTTAGGGCATTTTATCGCATGGAGGTACTGCACAAATCAAAATCAACATCGAACTGGCACAACTTACTGCGCCTTCCTCAGATCACTTTTCAATATCCGCGCCACCTACACACATCCACATTTTGGTCTCACAGACTTCTCTCGGCAGTGACTTGCTCCTGTCAGACTCTCATTATAATTGAGCACCTTGAACCATATTCGTTTGAAATTGGCGCAGGGGATCAGGATAGATCTCCATGCAGGGGTTCAAACATTACTTAGAACTAGGTTACATTAAGACTTCTGATCTGATTGGATGATTGGTTCAGATGAAAGTAACCGACCTTATCAGATGACGTTGTGTCAACCCTAGGGCTGGGGGTGTCGCTTTTTTCTGTTTTATCAGGGGTACATATGCAAGCTGAATAAATTCCGAATTCGATTGGTGATAAGGAGCCGAAACTTGGGTCGTACTTTCAGGACTAAAATGGAGCGGCTATAAGTTGGCGTATCAGTTTCGGATGTCCATTGAATGCTAATCTTGGGATACCATGATACCATGATGGGATGGCGAACCGTCTTTCTTTAATCTGTCTCTCACAAATTCCAAAGGAAGAGGCGTTGTATGATTGTTATATAAACCGATAGCTACTGTTGTTTAAATCGCATTCCCCATTTCAATCTTGACCTGCTTTCTATCAAATCCAAACCCAAAAGTTGATTTTTTTTCCTTTTCTTTATCATCTTTCGATCATACAATCAATACACAATCTTTTGTTTCCATATCACGAATATTTATCAATAATTCACCATGCAATTCAGCAAGATCACTTTTCTCCTCGGAGCTCTCCCCTTCACCTTCGCTGCATACGGAGCTGCAGGTGCCAGTTCTGCATCCAATGTGGTGACTCCATCAAGCACCACAAGCACTTCTCCTTCTGACCCAACCCACACTATTCTCGTTGGCGCCGGCGGCCAACTTACCTTTTCCCCTAACGAAACCAAAGCCGACGTAAACACAACTCTCGAGTTCCATTTCTATGCCAAAACGCATTCGGTTGCCCAAGCAGCATTTGCATCGCCCTGTCAGGGCTCAGGTTTCTTCTCTGGTCCAATCACTACCACTGGCACCGAAGCCAATGCCTCCGTCTTTAGTGTGCTTGTCAATGACACGAAGCCGATTTGGTTCTACTGTGGATACCCTGGACATTGTGAGAGCGGGATGGTAGGAGCTGTTAATGTCAATGCGTATGTATTTCTTTCCTCTTTCCTAACCCTTCTTCTCCATCTAGATACCAACTATACAATATCCCACACTAACGAATCCCAGAACCGATAACAAAAAAACCCTAGCAAAGTTCTCACTCGCAGCAAAAGCACTCGATAGTGATGCCACTACAAACCTGAAAGGTATTGTGGGAGGCACACTCGCTCCATTGAAAGCAGAATCGGGTTCTGGGACAAGTAGCTCCACGGGAGCGAGTAGTGCGACGGGTACTGCGGCGTCGGCGTCGGCTACGGGCTCGAGTGCGGCGGATGTTACGACTGTGGGGTGGGTCACGTTTGGGGGGGGCGGTGGTAATCGTTGGTCTCTTGGGTATGTAATGGTTTTGAGATTTGATGAAAAGAAGGATGGAAGAAGCGAGGACTTTTTGCATGTGGGTTAGATAAAGTGTTTGTTAGTTATTGCTGGATATTTGGTCTTGATGTGTTCACGAATGAGGTGTTTGGAGTGTTGATACCGTCTGCTTTTGGGATTTTGGGGCTACATTACAGGAACGAAGAAAATGCATTGATTGCAGTTTTAATTTAATTTGATCGCGAGAGCGTCTGTTGTTGCTTTGAATCCAGCCTGTGAAGTGGCATGAAATCGTCAATTTAGGCAAGAGAAATAACATGGGGTTGCCGAATTATCATGTTTGTCAATGCAAGTGTACATGTTGACTAGACTTAGGGTTCTGTTCGAGAAAATTTGGGCTTTTGCAATGATGTGGACGTTTAGGTTGACATAGACGGTTTGCATTGTTACAAAAGATTTAGTCGATCTAAGTCTGCCATATACATGTTCGCAGAATACCTGCCACCCTTTCTTGACTAGGTAACCAACGCAATTTCACCGTACACACATTGGTGGAACCGATGAGTAGCAAAAATGTGGTTACGAGGACTTCCAGCTGCTTGGCCCCGAAAGTTTGATCAAAACTTTCCGTCGTATCAAAACATAACAGAAGATGACCAAATATATCCAGGTGTCTTGCGAATTTCGAGCCTTCTCTTGTACAGTTCATCGTGTGTTGAGATGTGCTGGGCAGTGTTTGATACAGCTCGTGGTGATCATCGCGCTGCCGTATTGACACCCCTTTCTGAGTACATACCTATTCTTCTAGCTGGTTTCCTTCATATATGATCTCCGATCCTTACATACTCTAATCCACTAAAATATAGTAGCATTGTTGATCAAGAAATCGAATTCAACTTACATTAGCAAAAATGGGCAATCCAAGTGATAGCATGAAATCGACACCTCAAATCAAGCCACACTCACAAACCCCAAAACCCCCAACTTTCAACGTAGCAGATGTCGTTCGCCGCCTAAAAGCCTGGAATGTTCGGTATGATTTCACACCCACAATGTTAGAAAAACATCACGGCTTCCATGGGTCTATATGGACTTGGAAGATCATCTAATCGAGTGCAAGAGATAATTCAACCACGATCGCATCACCAACGAAGTCAACGCTTTGAAACTCGTTTCACAGAAAACCACAAGTCCCATTCCGCGTCTTCTCAATTATGGTATTAATGCAGACGGTACACGATATCTTGTGACAGAACTCATTAGCGGTGTTACTCTTAACAAACTCCATGCATTAGGCTGTCGAGTCACAAGCGGTAAAATATACACCGAAGAAGCATCTTGTGCTACCTGTGTACGTACCGCCTATTCGAATGCCATAAACTTGGTCGAAAATACCGTATCACCCCAGCTATCAACCATGAAATCCTACACGAGAGGAATTAACGGATTCGTAATGCCTCCCGCCTGGTTACCCCTCGATTCGGAAGAGCCATAGAAAGGGAAAAAAACGCACCGTGGAAAACTCTGCCGCTCGCAACTCTCGAGTAACGTATTCTAGTATGGAGATTTAGCGGCGTATAATCTTCTTATAGATACGGAAACTCTTCAACCTAAAGCTCTCATCGATTGTGAATTTGCGGGGTATTATCCTCCTGGAATGCATCTCTAGTCTGGAACATTGGGGCGTATGTTAGTTCTGCGAGGGGAGATAATATGGCGGAGTTGATTAGGAAATATATTCCGGAGGACTTTTTGGAGGCGTGGGGTGAGGTGGAGGATAAAGGGGATTTGGGATTGTTGGTTAGATCGGGATATTTTCCGGATCTGGAAGAGTTGAGAGAAGCTAGTTCGGCGTCAGTTGTTCAGAAAAGCTAAAAATGACGGTGATATCTCCCCAATGATATTACTGAATCGGTTTTGATTAGGTGCAACAGTTAGATAATCTCAGAGCTAATTAAGCACGCAAATACCATATATGCACGTAATATACCAGTCTTTCACTTGTCTTTCTTCTGTCCCTTGTGATGAATTGTAAGTGCACCACAACATAATGAAACGAAAATGTTTTTTAATCATGAGCCCACTATCTTTGGAGGACTTTAATTTCATTGCCAAAGGAATAAATAACTATTTTTCATTCACTCTGATATCAATGCAGATGTAAATAATCCAATCAATCCATAGCCACAAATTTTGATCCTACATTAACATTCCAAGACCTCCTTTTACCCCCTAATTCTCTCTTCACACCAATCCTACACCCAAGCCAACCTCTCGCACCTATGAAAACCCATCACAACATCATTCGTCGACCTATTCGTCTCCCCCCCATAATGATCCAAGACCTCCGAACAATGATCCGAATGTTCCAAATCCAAGGTCTTATCATCCAAATAATGCGCTCTCCTCGCAATCCCCAGTGCCAATTTCCTCCACAGAAAAAAACAATGCGTCGAATGATACTTGTGCGTAAAAACATGTTTATTTTTTCCCGCCCATAAATCTGCAGGCGGGATTTGCACAGTATAATTGTCATCGGTATACCATTCCCGGTCTTCAAAAGGAGAATATTGGGAACTGAGATCGGGGAAGTAACATTCTCGTGGTATCCAGCCGTAGATCATGGGTTCCATAACGCAGTTTTTGGAGAGCGCTTCTTCGACTGTGGTGCCGCAGTCGATGTATTGTGGTAGATTGGGGTGTTGGTGAGTCCATATCCAGATGGTGCCGATGATGATTGAGGCTAGGATAGTTGTACACAGGAGACCTTGGATTAATCTTCTGGTAGTTGAGGTGGGCTTTCTTGTCTCTGGCGGGCTGGAACCTTCTTCAAGTGGGAGCTGATCATATCGCACACGTTTAGAGTCCATAGTCATTGTTTTCTCCTCCGACGTTTCCACGATCAGAAGAACTACTATGTTAAAGATTCTCGAGGTAAAAAAAAGGAAGAGACAAAGTTGTGTGAACAGCAGAAAACAATTTCTCCGTCTTTCCCGAAATGGTCTTGGTAATCTGACGTCAACTGCTACAGAAAGATAGTGATGGCCAACAAAATGTAAAGATAATGCAGCCAATGTTAGACTCTCAAACTTCATTGGGGGGTTCGTGCGGACATATTCACTGATAACTATTGGCGCAGAAAACTTTCCCCTACATGATGCACAAGCTTTAAGTTGACAAACTGTATCTAGGAAATGAATCCTTCGAATATGCACCTGCAACTGCACCCTAGAAAATATCCCACTTCCACGGATTAGGAAGGAGGTCAAAATACTTCAGATATCATTATGTAATATTGTGTTGAGAATCGTGTTATATATAGTTTCCAATGCTCCTGGAATATGGGAATTAAAGCCTTTCATTAAGATCACTCTCACTTTCGTCTTTCACTCAAAAAGCTCCATAACATCCCGTCATCATGAAGGTCACATATGCATTGACAGCTTTGAGCTTGCTCGGCGTAGCAATTTCTCTCCCTACTCCAGTTGGTATGTACTTTACTTTAAATATTTTGATAGATAGTTCATGCTAACATCAATGACAGATACAAGAGAAGCACACAGCAGCGAATCCACAGTAGAGGCAAAACGGGATGCTGCACCAGCAGAAGAAGCTACCAACTATTTCTATGCTGTTCAGAAGAAGGATGCTGTGCCCGAAGAAGCCTCCAACATTTTCTACGCTGTTCAGAAAAAGGATGCTGCGCCAGAAGAAGCTACAAATTTCTTTTATGCCGTTCAGAAACGAGATGCCGTGCCAGAAGAAGCCTCCAACATTTTCTATGCTGTTCAGAAGAAAGATGCTGAACCAGAAGAAGCTGCAACCAACTGGTTTTATGCTGTACAAAAGCGGGATGCTGTGCCAGAAGAAGCTTCCAACATTTTTTACGCCGTTCAGAAGAAGGATGCCGTACCAGAAGAGGCTGCCACCAACTGGTTTTACGCTGTACAATAGAAAATTCTTGATTCCGAGAAAAGAAACCAGGGGTGTGTTTTCGCCATGGAAGGCGGGGTTTTGAGCATCGGCTTTGATGAAATTATGTCTAAATGAAGAATACAATGTAACTGAACAACCTTGCACGCTTATCCATTGCCATGTTATCCCGTAACCCTGTCACCACACCCATGATTTATCGCCTTGCAGAAAATCTTCAATGACGAGATATCGCTTTCGTATATCCCACGCATTTACCTATCGTAAAACTTGTATACACCCGAGGAGCCGTTAGCATCAACAATTCGCCCCACATTAAGTGCGCAAATACCACGAGTTGAGGTGTCATGCGGGGCTCGCTTCCGTCTTAACTAAAAGGAGAAGGAGGTATCAGCCTTGGCGATCCTTCAACCCACAATATGCATGCACGATCCTCAGCCACGAAAAGCTTGTGCGTGTAAATCAACGTATCTTGCTTTCTTCGGAACCTATTGGTACAGAATGTGAAGATGTCGATCGTTCGTGTTCTTATCAAGAGCGACATTCTGGAAGTCCTGGGAGATCAGATCATTTAGTGCTTACGATGGGGCGTTCGGGGACCTGGTCGCTAAAGATGGGCTTGTCATGCTAGAACTGGAAGGTCGATAGTGATATTTCTTGGAATCGTTGGAGGGGCGGAGGGGTGGGGGTTGGTGAGGGGCTTTCGGTGTTCGGTGCTCCAGATGGCTGTTTGTGAAACCATCGACTTTCCTGTTTAACAAGACAGAGCAGTGGTACTACTGACATTCAAAATTACCCTTCAAAGTTTGAGTTCAATCGAGGTAAACATGGGACATTCGGATGAGTCAAGTGTACCATTTCTCACTGATTTGGAAAATGAATACACGGCGACTGAGAAATCTCATAATTTGTCACTAGACAATCCTAGAACTACGAAAGGCTCGAAAAAACAGACTTGTTTCTGGATATCATGTATAGTTGTCGTTACGCTATTTACAAACACCGCAACATACCTCACCACACATCAACCCCTCAGAAATCTAGACCAAGTATGTGCTAAGCACACAAGTCAAACTTGGAGTAAGTTGCCAAAACTTTTTATCTGAAAACATAACAAATGGACTGACTCTCACAGGTCCTATACTCGATAACATTGACATTGAATACGAAACTGTTCGATTCAACGGTTCACTATTTACCAACACTATATACAGAGAAGATGCTAGTCCGGAAGTTGATGAAGCATGGCATAATCTTGGAACGAAATGTATGTTGTCCGTCTCTATCTCAAGCAAGATAAATTTTCATGCTCACACACATGAATAGATAAAGCAATAATCATCCCACCTGAGGATGCTCCCAAAGCCGGAATATCACTTGATCATTTCCGAGTAGATGAGAAAGATGGAGGTCCTGGTTATCCCGCTATAGTAGAGGTGATGCATCAATTGCATTGTCTGGTAAGACTTCCAATTCTAGATAGCACTTGCTTGCAAAGTTAGAGATCATAAATGAAGGCTAATGACACATAGAATCTTCTTCGACAAGGCCTCTATTACAACTCTGAGTATTACCACAATCTCGGAGAAGGACCTTTCAAGAATGAAGAATATATCTTGAAAGCACATATAAGTATGTATATTAGCACTATTTTGTGGACTCAGTTGCTAACAACCAAATTAGACCACTGTCTAGACACCGTCCGCCAAAGTCTCATGTGTTCAGCCGATACAGGAGCACACCCATTTTTGTGGGCAAAGTCTGGAGATCGTGTTCACTTATATCCGGACTTCAACCGTGATCACAAATGCAAGAATTTTGATGATATAAGGCAGTTTGCAGAGAAACATCAGGCACCATGGCGTGAAGATGGTAAGTTGGATGTGCAGCCAAAAGAGGGAGAAGTTGTTTTACCAGCAATTCCATGATTTGGGAACCCATATCCTGGATAATATTAGATCATTCAATTTGACATACATCAAATCATCCCATCGTTTCCATCGTGCTTTCCCTCGTAGCTAATATCTCATGAAAATCGTTGATTGTGCTTTTTCCCCTGCCCAAAATCCCGAAATCCTAACCCACTTGAGGTTTTCATGGCTCCCCCCATCCCGATATTCGAACCAGCTTAGAACATTTAACTCCTACTCCAGAGATGTTGGCCTCATTCTCCTCCGTCTCAAGAGGTTCCTTCTCTTTCACCCCTTGATCACTCCTCCCTAGCATAACCTCCATACCCTTACGCCTTATCCAAATCCTTGACTTCAAACCAAGCTCCCAAAATAGCCATCCCCATAAAAAACGGAAAGATGATCATCTGCGGAGCCCAATCCCCAAACTCTGGATCCATCGCCTTACTCCCCGGATATAAAATCGCAGACAGTCCCGCGATCCAATACAAACTCCCTGCAATCGCAGCCGTGATCATACTATCCCGAGTCATCTTTCGCACCCACACTGACTCTGTTGATTCTGGAGTCTGTTTCTTCTCGACCTTCGATTTGGACTTCGGTGTGGGGATCCGTGGAAAGCGCCAGGTGTAGTAGAGAGTAACGAGACCGAGTAGGGCGCCTAATGACATGGTTTGTCCATTGTGGAATTTGGCATGAGGAGGCCAGCGGGGATTGTAAATGTGAGTGTGGTTCCAATCTGCGATAAAGGGGGTAACGCCTTGGCCGAAAGCAGAGAGGCTGAGGAGGACACGACCGCGCATTGTGGGGTCTTGAGAACTGCTGGTCTGATGATGTTTAGTCGGTAAGTGAGAGTTTGTTTGATGAATTGAAGAAAGTGATGGATAGTTGATATTTGTATAAATCTTTACGATCAACTCAATGTGTCTGGATGACGTGGGGAAGGAGTGATGAAGTGATATTTAAGTTCCAATATACTTAAGGTTTGGTCTAGGAGATCGACAGCTCCCGGGCCCAGCAAACGCACTCCCGCATTGCGGGAGCTTGAGGTTTCAGCTCAGCTCGCTCTTCGGAGGAGAAAAAACAGACCGAATTCGAATACCTACCTCAACATAAATAATTAATTAAGAATGAATGAAATAACTTGATTCAAGATTTCGGGGGTTATTCAATTAAGTCAGCACCTAGATAGATATTCAAAGATATATCTTCGAATAGAAGTTGAACATTAATCATTGGATTATCAAAGTGTCTTGTAGAGCTCCTCTGAGTACCTAGGTTTGCTCAAAAATGGTCGTGTAACAGCGGTGAGACATGGCATAATTCTCCATCCTCAAGTTGCGGGGTGGGATTGTCCGTCAGATATGGATGTTGGGTGTTGTTCATCCTCACTAATAGGAACTAAGGTATCCATCTCAGAGAAGCACGTTCTGCAAGCTCCATGTCAACTGGTCTAAGTGTGCTTGTAGATTTCAATGTGATGGCAGCGAATTAGTCACGTGTCAATATGTAAATATCACGTTGGGATATTTCATCCCGAAATCTGAGAAGATAGCATTCAATAAACTTTTCTGCATAAAACTCCAGCTCACAACATGTCTCCCGCACCTCTGGAGCCGTTGCTCGCAGCCGGAGCACCTCAAATAAGAACAAGAAAAGGATGGTGTACCCGCGGATGTTGCTCTAAGGTTTTCCTAACAATGATCCTCGCAGTCGTTTTATCCATGTATCTAGCTCTTCCTTCGCTGTCTCCAACTCCACCAGGTCATGTTGCAGTTATCTCGCCGTTTGAGATTCATACGGTCACGGATTTCCTTGCCGCTGCCAAGTCTGGTATCATGCCTGGAAATCGAAAAACTGAATTACCTCTCATGCCCGAAGAGATGGTGAAATATTTGTCGACGAGCTATGTTGAATGGGCGCCAGAACCGTTTAAAACTCAACTTGGCTCGGATAGTGTATCTGCAACTCTCTCCACTGCGCCTTTGGCTAGAATCATGATGGCTGCATCTGGGATGAGTGATATTTTGCGTGCGGCACTAGATTCACTGAGTATTGAACGGAATATGGACATGATGAAGAAAAGAGTAGTCACCTCCGTTTCAATATAGTTCTCTAGCTGAACATCCTAAACAACCACATTAAACTAATTTTCTCTAGATTTGGCATGGTATGTCACCAATTCCTCCTGCCCGGTGGGAGTCCATGGGCCTCTCCAAATCAGAGAATATCGAAGTAGCCCTCTCTCAAATACAGCTCATCGTAGACGTATTCGAATATCTCCATACTCCTCGTGTACAAGGCCGATTACGAGATATCTATAACCATATATGGTTCGAATTTGACATTCTCCAAGATGTATTAAACGCGCTGGAAGTTTCAAATGGGAGATCTAAACCGGCTTATAATTTACCGGCTCTGTGGCAGGAGTACATCCATTCCTATCTCTTCGAAAATATGGCTTTCCAATCCCGCAGCTTTATATTCACAAACTTACTCCCTCTTTATAACGCAACTCGTTCGGCATTCTTTAGTCAACCGAGCTCTGTTTTTGGTGAAGCCGGAACTCCCCTCATTTCTCAGCATCACTTTCGTGTTCTAAACAGTATACTCGATCTCTACATCGAAACCGAGTTCTATGTTGTACCGCATACTGTCGGATTCGTATATCGACATGAACCAGGGAATGTGACTGGGTTACTCAGTGACGATGAAAGCTCGTGGGAAAGAAATAATGCAATATATGAGAGTATCCAAAATGCTAGAAGAGAGGACTTTCAGATAGACTATCAACGAAAAATCAAAGAGGCCGCTGAGATGAGAATCGCAAATGATGAACATTCTTCCTTTGGACAAAATCATGAAGCTCTGCAAACCATATGGAACATCTCAGATAGAGCAGACGCGCACCAAGCCGCACAACCACAGATCTTGAATCCTGCGAGAGTAGAAGAGGAAGAGTGGGTAAGAAAATTCAATAGCGTTGAAAACTTTGGATATGTCATCTACAAAATGAGTAAGGGATAAAACGAAGAAGAATGGAAAACCTTTCTCGCTCGATTAGAATCGGGATTAGACAGTGGATGGGAAGGCATGATAGGCGTCGAACATGTGAAGCAAAAAGCGACTGTACATTGGATCGAGGGTCTCGATGAAAGTATTTTCGAAGACGATTTTGCAGATGCTAGAGAGTATGATGGCTTTCCCTTACACTTGACGAAAACTAACCAACACCCTTTCAGACACTTCAAAAACATGATCGCGTCGCAAAATATCCCAGCTGATTTATCCACAACCACTTTCCTCGTTATCGATTCTGCATCTTTCGCATCATTTGGTTCTACGCCAGGAAGTCGCAATCGAGGTTTTCTCAATGTTGTCTCGGCGGACTTTGATCCGGCTTCGAATTCGTCAGACGGATATAATGGTGCGTTCAAAATCGTAGATCAATTGGTGTGGACGGAATTGTATCCGTTGGTTGAGCACTTGAAATGTGTGAGCTTAGATGCTTTTTGGGCATTGGCAAGAAATAGTCCTTCGGAAGTGTATGTTGGGGCAACGACGGAGATTCAGAGAAGGGTCTGGGATGATTTGGATAATTAAATTCATGGATAATATGAGTAGCTATGTTTTGAAAGCATGAGAGTTCAGATGAAATGAAGGATAACCATTGATGAATATTTCGAAAGAATTTTATGTGGGCCTTCTCCAAGTCCAACATACCCTCAAAAGAGCTCAAAAACAAACAAAAACAATACTCAACGGTATTCGCCATCTATGTACTACTTACTACTCCCAGCTCAACATCCCCACCTACACACATTTAAGAAGTAGACACGTAAACCGCCAGAACCGGAGGATCGCAGCATAAGCCACCGTCATACCCATGTCCATCTAATTAGACGCCGGCGCCTTGCCATCAAAGAAAACCCAATCACAAATCCAACAATACACAAAGAAATAGTCAACAGCCTCGTATGCAACCTCTCTGAGACGACAATATAAAACAACTGAAAGAAAACGAGTGACGCACGCAAACAGAAATCGTGCCATGATATTACATCGCAATAATAATAGTATCTTGATACCTTTGGGAGACGCCGGGTGATATACATACTATATACGAATTCCGCAAACATTTCACTTCATCTACCCAGTCATGACATTCACAACACGCATATACAAGTAACAAAACAATCACTCAATCTAAACTCAATCAGTCATATAAATGAATATGATAATAATCTTATTTCTATCAAAAGTATTTCTGTCTCATCATGTATCTTACGTATCTTTCCTCTTTAGAATCTCTTCCAATACTATTTGCCTTGCAATCAATCCATCGACTTGCCTCTCCTATTCCCCTTCCCTTCACTATTCGCCATCCAACCATTCTCTGATTTCAATACCCATTTCCTCCCAATCAATCAATACCCATTCAATTCAGATAGAACTTTAAGTAGAAACCCCAGTTCAATTCAATTCGACTCCCATCCAGCCAAATCAAATGAAAATAATCTCAAGATCCATCCATACCAACCATCCAAATCAGCTACTGTAAAACGCGAGATCTGTTTCCATCTGCTGTCTCCTAGAAAAAAAAAATCATGATAACAATATCCCCGGTCAGTCCCGTCCCGGCGCAACGGTCGACCACCCGTCGAGATCTAAGAAATCCCATCCATCCATCATATTCCACTTCGACCACGCAATCCGACCGAAGCCAACCTCTCCATCTTGGAAACCCCCACACATTAACTACGACTCATCAATTCGTCAAGAAAGGAAAAAGTTGTCGAGGAAAAAAGAGAACAGCAAGTCTGAAAACTTTCGTAAGACTTATTTGAAAAAGTGCTAACAAGCGCCAACGATAAAAAAATGCAACTATGCTAATGCCAGGAAATTAAAAGGTTATGAGATGGGGTTGTCATTCTCTATCCACTTCTTACACGTGAGAATCAATGACTGTTGTAACCATAATCATCAGAAGACCAATCCATCGTCATGTTCATGTTTTGATGCAATTGTTGATGTTGAGGTTGAGATTGTTGATGACTTTGGTAGTGGTTTTGTGGTAAGTGGTTGCCCGTGCCAGCAGCGGAATTTGCAGCAGTTTGAGCATAGAATGCAATCAAATCCTCGGGATGAATTCCAGGGAATCCAAGGGGTGCTTGAGGAATGATTTCACCAAAGAGGGGAGCAGGGTTGCTATTTTGTCTTTGTTGAGGTGCAGAAAAGAGTTGAAAATCTTGAACACCATTGGTAGTCATGCGAGTATTGTTTGGAACAAAGTCCTCAAATCCCTCATCAAAGTCTTGCATAGATTTGGGTGTGTAAAGCATAGTGTTACCTTCACCGATAGGTGAGATTTGTGCCATGGATTGTGGATGTTGTTGGGGTTGGTGTTGTTGATGTTGAGTTTGATATGTGACACCCGATGTCTCGAATGCCATAGCATTTTGACCCATGAGATCTTGGTAGATCTGATGATTGGATGGAATCTGAATTTGAGCCGGGGCGCTGTACAGATCCGTTTGCTCATAAGCTGCCCATTCATCGTTTGGTGGGTAAGCTTGCAGAGTCTCTTGGAATTGATCCTGAGCACCAAGAACAGATGTGGAATTGAAAGGAGAATTTGCATCAAATGGCGATTGTCCATCAGGAGAGAAGGAGTTATCCGTGATAGGAGAATATTCCATGTTCAATGATTGTGGGGGTTGGAACAAGTTCATTTCAGCAGGGTATGCTGGGCCAAAGAAGTCCATGCTGTGGTTGGTGGTGTATAATGAGGTGTTCTCATAGAGCATCTCATCATCAGCAATGATGGGAGATTCAAGGTTAGAATCGCTGCCTGGAGTATGAATGATAGTATTTTGAGGAGTTGGAAGACCATTAGGAATGACAGCGGGTGCAGCAGGTCTGTTCTTTCCGTTGTTCTTCGATCTGACGTACTCCCAGCCGTGGGCTTTCTCCATGTGTTGCTTGCAATTCGATTCACGTTTTGATCGGTATGGACAAGGCTTAAAGTGACACTCGAATAGTGGAGGCGCAGCTGAATGTTTGTCATTTTGATGACGATCCATCTCTTTCTCGGTTGGCCAACCATATTCGTGGTATTTGCATGAAGTGACGGGACATTTCCAAGGGCGGGAATGGGTTTTCTCATGTTTGGTCAAGTCACATGGACGCTTGAATGACTTGTCACATCCCTTCTCGCGACAAAATTTAGGGGCGAGCTCAGCAGCAGACGCATCCTTCTTACGACGTGCCATCGATCTCATCACTGACTCTTCATCTTCAGCTTCTTCACTCAAGGAACGCTTGAATCTCATAGACTTGTTGTCATCGTCATCCATGTCAACTGGTTGGCCAGTGGCGATGGAAATGGCCTTGCCAGTTTTCTTATTGATGCGGACAAGTTCAGCAGGTCGACCATTTCTGGTCAGACCACCGTGAAGCTTGACCTCATCTGATCTAAATGGCCGACGGATTAGCAAATTTTCAAACTTCACATGTGAGTATGAAGAAATCAGTGAGACATACGGGTGAGCATCCATCTCGCTAATGGTTTCTCCTTTCTCTTCCTTCTCCTTAGCTTCTCGGACCTGTTCAGCGTATTGCTTAATCTGTTCGACGAGATCGACGAAGTATCCGTTAGTATATGGGCGGTCGTTTGGTCGCG
This sequence comes from Botrytis porri, assembly GCF_014898465.1. Classification (NCBI taxonomy): domain Eukaryota; kingdom Fungi; phylum Ascomycota; class Leotiomycetes; order Helotiales; family Sclerotiniaceae; genus Botrytis; species Botrytis porri. The sequence goes on along the minus strand of NW_024066075.1, from coordinate 2,693,048 downwards.
TTTGGTCGCGTTCATTGACAAGTTCGACAGTAGCTTGGATGCAGTGGATCGATTCCAGACAAAAGTCGAGGTACAAGGAGGCGCTCTTTGTGTACTTCTTCAATTGCGAGAACCAGTGAGTAAACTCCCAAGCAACATCATTATGGATTTCACTTACAGGTGCGGTAAAAATTAAAGTCTTCTCCAAGTCGCGGAGAGATACGATTTCCTTCTGATGAATTCGTCTTGGACAGTCTTGGAGGAGGGGATGCAAGTCTTTGAAAGACTCCTTTGCTAGAAGTGGCTTCAAGATATGCTCTTGAATGCGAGCGGTAGTGCGAGCACTAAGTCTAGGAAGGCTTTTGATAGTTGTAGATGGAGCAGCGGCCGATCTAGTTATAGTGGATGGCTTGGTAGATTTGGAGACATTGTCATCGGTGAATACTTTCTTGCCTGATGATGATGACCCGATGGATGATCCAAGACCACTGTCTGCATATCTAGGTGTGGTGCGACGGGGACGTGTTGATCGTCGAACGGAAGATTGTTCTGATGGCATAACTCCGTCCATCAATTCGGTATTGTATGATTTGGTGGAGGGGTTCTCAACGTTGACGACACCACGAGGAACGGGATCAGACTCGTCGCGGAAGCGACGACGTGAAGTCGAAGATGATTGATTGCCGGCAGCAGTGAGCTCGAAAGATTCTATGACATCGGCAGCACGACGCTTGTGTGATTCGACGGCGAAATCTTCAAGATTGGACAATGAACGTTCGAGAGCTGAGAGATTGAAAGCACCATCGACTTCGTTTGTGGGAGAAGAAGGTGAGTGGAAAGTGGCACCTTTGCGAAGGGAAGCCATAGTTGTATTAACTGTTGGCCGGCTTGAGGTATTCGCAAGAAGAGTCACAGCAGTAGATGTGGTCTTTGTAGTTCTTCGGGGATGTGTGAACGACATCCTGAGTGGTCAGGTCTTGTGAACTTGCGAATTGTTCGAAGACTAGGGTGAGATTGATTAGCCCTGGGGAACTTTTATTCCATGCAAGAAATGTGAGTCACAAATGAGAATGAATCGATCCGTGTCGGGGCGTGAGTGTGGTGTGAACGAAGATAAAATGTATGCAATAGGTGCGAGTAGCTTCGGTGTGGGAAAGAAGATAGATGTATGGCTGAGATTAATCAATCCATATGAATTGACTTTCGGACCAATAATATAATTGCTCAATCAAGCTCTGGAAGTGAGAGAGTGGATGGAGTAGATAGCAGATCAGAGTACGGGGAAAGAATGAATCAAAGCGTACAAATAAGTAGAGAGATGTAATGTAGTTTGGCGGCACCAATAACACTTTCGAGGCTGAGAGCCTTTCTCGAAGTTGGTTCAATACAATCTAGCCAATCAAACTCAGAAAAGACGACAATGAGGTTCGTGTCGACTGCTCCGACTTCTCTTTAGTATTGCGATGTTTGTTTTCCCTTGATCGGACGTAGCTCTGATTCATGAAAGATCTTTTGATGGCAGTGCTAAGATAGAGGGAAGAGAGAAGCGCGAAAGGTCGGGATAGAAGAGGGTCAAGATTAAGGTTTAAGGTGTGGAGGTGAGGTTGTTGCCTAGAAGGTTTGAATGAATTTGACGAATGAGGTACAAGATTGATCAATTTGATATGGGATGGATAGATAAATGGAAACAAGCACCACCACAATGACACTGGACGTGTGTATTGTTTGGGTTAATTCGAGGTTGAACGCGTTGGGTAGATTTGTGGCCGGTGAGGTATTAAATAACGGGGGGCACTGGTTTGTCAGATGTTGACTAAACTTGGCGTAGAGGTAGGTTGGTGGTATTGAGAGCGATAGAAGAAGAGATGGGTTAGAGAAAGAGAGGAAAGAATTAATTAAGTGAGGATGAAAGATGATGATACGAAATTTAGATTTTGAGGTTGATTAGCCCATAGATCCGCCTCGTCCGTCGATGGATTAAAGCGGCCATTGATTTCTAGGCAACAGTGAGAATGGGCTTGTCACTTGTTAAGTTTAGTTGTAGCTCAGTGAAGAATTGACAAGGATGAGCTTAAATGAAGTTAGCTTGGTAATCCAACTTCAACAAGGGGTAACTCTGTATGGAGTGAGTGTAATCGATTTGGAGGCGTGGCAATTGTAATAATAATTGATATCATTTATTTTTCATCCTTCACTTCACAAGTAGACCTTTCTCCTTTACTACTACTATTCTATTTTTATATACTTTAGGTACTACGTACTCGCTAGGTATTGCATAGAATTAGAGTAGATATGTCACCATCACTGCTTGATACTTCCTCCATCGATCAATGGTTCAGCAACACCATACAATGTCACACCAATAAACCAAATCACGGTCTCCCAAAAGGTCTCCAAAACTCAACACCATACCATACCATACCATACCACAACATAACATCCAACAACCAAACATCCATCTTATTATCCATCCCAGCAATTTTCCTCTTCGGCATTCCTCGTACGATCCCGAAACCGAGATGAATCCCAAACTTTGCAACTTATAACACTTGGAAACTCATCACATCCCATTTTTCTTCCGTGCAATCTCGAACATCTCCACGACGGCGTCTATTAACTAATCTCAGAAAGCTTAATTACCGGTTGATTTCTAAATAGCAATGGGAAACGGCTTCTTGGAGATGCCGTTCCTCCTATCGCGCTCGTATATCATACATTTTGTTGAGCTCCTCATTTGATTACTATCCCACGGTGATTGATAATATCTCAATTGACACCATCCCCATATACCCAAACCAAACCCCTCATGAAACATCCCTAACCCCAACCCCAACCCAACTCTGAAGACCCTTCCCGAACATTTTAGTCGCGGTCCAGATCCAGATTCACCATAATCCCAAATTCGAAATCTAACCCCTCGAATCTCGCGCGTATCTCATCCATTCGACGAACATATGGGCGCCGTCCATGACTTCCCCGCAATGCAGACCCTGAAGTGAACATGGACTATGCTCTGGTCCTCCTGTCGGGTGGTGATTTCGGCGGCCAATAAATAGCCCTGCTGCCTTTGTGTGAGGGTATCTACATACATTTACACAATGCACGGTATAGGTATACTTCGTACATAGCATAGATACCCAGGTAGTTAAGCCAACAACTTTGCATTATTCAACCACGCAGCTAAAAAAAAAAAAAAAACATATGTGTAACATGTATAACGCGAGATGAAATCAATCCATGTACCACACCCAACAATCAGTAATTTAGCTAGAGTTGGATCATTCTATATGAAGACTCATCCTCATCGAGCATATGCCCAGCAATTCATACCCAGGTCATCATTCAATCTGTAACCAAAAGTGGCAGAACCCCAAGATACGTTATCCCAGCTGGGTGGATTTAGAAAACAAAACACAGTAAGAATCACAAGAAACGTGGGAACGGAACGCCATTATGATCACTCACAAGGGGGCCCCGCTAGATTGTCTCTTGCTGCTTGCAAACCTACCCTTGTTGAAGTCTCGCGCTTAAACTGTTTGGTGGGAAGACGATGGATGCTATTTCCATCTTTCCATCACTCAAGCCTTGGTTATTTAAGCGTATTAAAAGATCCTTTCATTGGGAATCGATGATGCTGTCTGTCTGTCGATTTGCCATTTTCCCATTGTATTCTTGATGCGATGTCCTAGATATTCCCGCAAAAAATCATCAAATCAACAGCCATACCTGTCCACTTTTCTCATTTCTCTATTCAAAACATTTCGTGCTCAACGTAACTTTCTCAACTTGGTAACACGGTAACAGAGGACTCCACCCAAACCAAATTAATTATCGTATGAAATTGATGTCAATTCATTGAAACGATTGTCGATCATTGCAAGCGAGAGCGAAGATAAGAATAGGAAATTTAATTAACCTTTGAACCTTGAAGTCTGTCCGCACACTGTACGATGTACCGCATTGCAATCTCAAGAATCAAAAGATGACTGAACCCCGAGCCCCATTCCTACGGAAGAAACGGGAAATCCACCTGATCGAAGCTAAAAGAGCGTCGAATGTTCGAAAATAAGGTGCATGGCTCAAAGCTTGTCCTTTCCCTTTCCGTCACCAGGAACTGGGGGTGTGCACACGATGCACACGAATGATGGACATTTCCCCTTTCATTTTGGTGAGCGGTACCATACAGGGACGGAGTATGGTTTGGGTACAGCAAACGGAGTAAGACGGGAGAATTATCACTCCGAGTCCACTTTCGACTCACCGAGTAGTCCCAGAGCCTCATCAATTTTGCACGGTAGAAAATGGAAAGTCTGGAAAAACCGCACATCTAAGCCACGTTCGCTGCTTCAAAGAATCAAATATACGTAGCGAGAACCAATAAAAGAAATACAGTACTGTAATGTCGTTGAACTTCGGTGGCAGTTTCGACGACTGGTAAATCCCATGTACTTCCGTGCTTATCTAATCTTTTTTGTTTTTCTACTTCCGTCATGTAATTTAATAATAATAAGGTTAACTTATCATAATCATCATATTTGGCCATTCCCCGCATAATCAATTTTCAATGCTGCTTTGAATTGGATACTGCTTCCAGCATCTTTTGGCCGAGTACCTGAATTTCATACGGTATCTTTGTCGTCAGCGAACCTTGGCGACTTACGAGTCTGAATACGTGTGCCAATATATCTATCCATCGTCACATTGTCTAGGTATCAACAATGGTACGCCGTAGAGATCTCAACATCGATTAACAACTTCCTATGTAGATATGAGAAGCTTCATGTCTGCGTCAACACACGTCGACTGTAGATCCTAGGTATCTCATGAATTGAGTTCCCAAGTGTGCTAAGTAGTACGCTCTCTTCCTCAATTCCCCAAGCGATCGAGACGGCGGCGGTCGATGAATCCCATTTGACCACGTCTCCGCAACTTTAAAGTTTAAAGCTTGATCTTCATCAAATCGGGAGGGCCCCTTTGCAAGGATGAGTCAATGCTGGTCCACAAAATACGATGGCTTTGGAAAATATAATTGGGACGAAGATTTGGTCATACACTTTCCATGCCGCAGGGCTGCAGAAATTACATCTTCGTCATGAGAATGGGCTGCACGGCATAGTTGTGCCATCAAGATTTTCCCCTCTGCCCTGAAGCCCTTTCATGCCCTTTCATGCCTTTGTGAAGCCATTGTGAAGCCTTTGTGAAGCCCTCATGAAGCCTCTGTGAAGCCCTTGTAAAGCCCCCATTAAGCCCTCGTAAAGCCCATACATAGCATGTGCCCTTGTGCATCGAGCGAAAGTTCCTCAATAGTTGTTTTCCAGCCCTACAAGGGAAAGGCTCACAATTGCACGGCGGTTGAAAATGGCAAAGTCTCACAATTGTCCGTATATTGATATACCACCCCCACGACTGGCCAGTTTTGAAGCAACCAATTCATGTTTCGTGCGATCTACCTCGGAAAACTTTTGTTGGTCGAGAAGAGGCTGTGTTGTTTAATTGAACCATGGTGCCTGGCATCTCGTAGGATGGACCAATCGCCTAATGAAATCTTCGGCAGCACAGTACAGTGAGTGTATCGTTACGATCCATTCTTCCACACCTGCTGTAAGTTCCTCGTAAGGCTTTCCCTTCCAGTCTTCGTACAATGTGCAATGAATTTTTCATCTGGGAATCTTTTCTCCTCGTTCATTGTGCACTGTACAGTTACATGTGTCTCATAAAAACAGACAATTCCAATACGACGTGTCGATGACAATTCATGCGATTCAGTACCGGTTATTCGGAATTTAATTGCTTGGACCCGTTTGCAAGCTCATAAAGCACGGGATTAAATGTCCGCTTGTAAATGATCTTCACAGCATTGACATACGAAGGAGATTTGCGCATCTTCTCATCTTGATGTAACGATAATTTAGGTTTTCACGGAGAAAGATTATTAAACTAATCGTGGGTTTCTGGTTCTAATTATTCATCATTCAGTTTGTTCAATTTTCAATTGACACACACCACTTCCTCAACTCGACGTCCATTTACTTATTAGAGGAGAAGAGACCATCTCACGTTCCGACCTACAAAGGTCAGAAAGTGTGATCACGTGGCTACACAGCATTGACCAAGGAGTTCTGCACTATTCCGCTCATCTTGAAACATGAAACATGAAACATTTAGATATCAGACTCTTGCATTGATATCCAAAGCATTGGCTGTAATCACCTCCGCCACCTAAACATACTTGGGATCTCCTTGAGCCTCATCCACTTAAATGTCTCTGTAATTTGCATCCGCAAACAGAATATCAGTCAAGTATAACCGTGTTTGTTTCTTCATCCGAAATATCGGATCGAGGGAATCATACGTTTCTTTATTACCATGAAGTCATTCTCAAAGAAATTTTTGTGAATCGACTTCTTTTGTGATTGAGAGTAAGTGTTTCTTTGTTCTCTGTTATTCAACGCCTCTCTGCAGTCATTTCTTTGTCTTTTCCAGAATCACAAAAAGGATCAACAATCACATTCTCGACTTTCCTTCTTCCTTTGTTCAATCACACAGATTCTACAAACAATCTTATTGTTTAAGCCTATGGTTGATAAATTCGAGAACAATCCTCCTTGCTAGACCTACATAAGCATCGCATCCTCACAACCTTAATCTCTTTCTCCCCTTGAATCCATACGCCATCTCAAACTCAAGTACCATACCTCAAGGCACAGTACCTCAATCAGACATCATTCATTATGTTGTTCAAGACCATCCAGATCACACTTTTCTCGACCTTCGCCATTGCATCACCTATTGCATCGAACAATCTCATCCTTGGACGTGCCACTCAAGCCGAAACCATAGTTGGTGGAATCGCCAACGCCTTAACCGACTGCAGTACCGCACCTTTCCCAGCTGAGTGCGCAACTCTCGCTCAAGCAGCAAAGGGTATTGCTATAGCTTGCGGCAACGCAGAATTTACCGCTGGAGAGATAGGCGCCATGATCGCTCTTATTTCGTATGAAAGCGTGAATTTCCAATACAACATCAACCACAGCCCCGGTCGTCCAGGCCAGGGAACCAAAAACATGCAAATGGCCAAATACAATCTCCAGTACGCGCAATCTATTCCGGCCCTCAAAGATCCTCTCGCAAAAATTACCACAGCCACCACCATCGATGGCTTGTCGGATGACAAGTTGAATGAGATCCGAGCTTTGGTTTTGGTTGATGAGTACACATGGGGAAGCGCACCATGGTTTTTAAAGACTTTCTGTGCGGATGCTCGACCGGCTCTTAAAACAGGCACCATAGAAGGATGGCAAGCATATATGAAGTGCGTTGGAGTTGATCCCGCTGTTCCTGAGCGATTAACCTACTGGACTAAAGCCAAGACCTCGATGGCATTCTAATAGGAGAGCCTTTTCGCTGCGCGGAGTGCTAGACGATTCTTCTTCTTCTTCTTTGTACATGATACATTTCTTTTTCTACATGATACCATTTTTACTCTTTTGTGTTTCGGGCAGACACATATTTGACTAGGTAGTTAGATCTTACATAGATAGGCAAATATCACGCGTGATCTTACATGCAATTTTTTACTTTTCTGTGCTTTTACCTTGCATTGAAATTTCAAATACTTATATGATATTGAATATTCCCAATCGTGTGCTTGTTACTCGTACCCAAACTCCATAATTTCAAATTAAACATTCATCGTTGTTCTACCACATACCTCTTCTTGCTATTTACTAAATGATCATTACAAATCCTAATTACTTACGACTTCTACGTTAAAATCTATCACGCTCGCTCAATCTATAAATCATTGATTATATATCATTTCTCTAGCTGTCACCCCGCAATCGCAACCTACATCCTAATCCTCCTTGTCCATAGATTAACATTCTCTAAACTCCTTCCTTGGACTCTATAGCTCAACCTCCACATCAACCCTCTAATCTGTATATCCACTTCGTTCCACCCCCTTCACATCTTCTCAATCATCAATCATACCCGCACATTAACATTTCAACCTCTCAACCCAATCCCTACCCTCTTCCTCGCCCAAATCCCAAATTCCAAATCTCCAAAGATCCACATCCCAAAAACGCTCTCAATACCTCAACACAATCTTTTCTCTCATCTCTCCCCCTCCCCAAGTCCCAAAACTCATCTTAACACTCGGAACCTTTTGATTCCTTTCCCTATCCTATTTCTCCTGAAACCCGGTACCTCGTTCAAGAATTGTTTTTATGGATATATATATAATCTTACATGTGCTTCTTATATCAGATATTTGGATATTTAAAGTATAGTATATGTGTGAATATATATATAATGGAAGATGAAAATACAGAAGTGCTGGAAATAGAATCGGAGAGGGGGAAAGCTTTTTCTGGAGTTTGGGGGGTTAAAGAGAAAGAAATGGATGATATTTTGAGGGTGTTGTATTTTGTAATGAATGGGGAAAGGGAAAGGGAAAGGGAAAGAGAAAGTTTAAGTAAATTCAAGATTTGAATTTGAGATTGAAATTTGAGAATTTGAGAATATGGACTTGTAGTTGTAATTGATACTTGTGGAAATCATTCGAAGTTCTTGGATATATTGGATATATTTGTGAATGAACAAGTCATGTAAAGATAGACACACTATTTCAACAACGTTACCTAGTAACCTACGATTCCTCAAGATTCCACAAGATTCTCAATTCCCCCCAGGGAAAAATAGACCGATAGATAAATGACCACCTACCCAATAGCAACCAGTATACTCATAACCAACGTAAAATTACAATCTAGTTTTGCACCCAGAACAGAACAGTTCTACTACATACTACATACCTGTCTGCCCGCGAATCCCAATCCCAATTCCAATCTCAGACCCAATCTGGTACTGAGTAGGTAGGTAAGCAAAGCTTCTTAGATTCTCAGAGGAAAGATTTAAAGAGATGTATGTGAAAGTGTTATAGATTCTGAGGGATACATTTCTTGCATCAAATTCTCATCAATCATGAGGGAGGTATCAGATCTCCCAGTAACGAAGCTATAATTTGTTCATCGGGAGAGTTGACCCAACGGGTATGGTGAAGATTTTGATATGATATAATATATAATTTAATAATTATCATCCATCATAGCTTTTGCATCTAGGTCTGCATCTATCTAGTATTATTTAATTAGAATTTAGTACCTCATCTCATCTGAGACTGTTCCTTGCATATCTGAGGTTTCCCTCTCGTCTTCTCTCATTCCCATATCTTTGATTCGACTTGCGAGGTCTTTCTTTCTCTTGCATATCTGGTACTGAAAATGAGGATGGTTTTGATATTATGATTTTGCGGTTTGTTAAGGTGGACTTATGCAGTGTAGGCCATAGTATTTCCCGTAATCAATATACGAATCAATTTAATGATAATTATTGAATTTCTTTCAAATATTGCCGTATAGAGTATTGAAAGCTGTGTCACTGAAAGTATTTAATATCATTTAGCTATTCAATATTATTAGTAATATATTGAAATACTGGACTTCAATATAATATATTCATTTCTATTCAAATTAGGTTATAAATAAGGGATTTCATTCTAATTTGAAGTAAGGAATGGAATTTTATTGTCTAATTTGAATGGAATGAATATACTATATTGGATTCCAACATTTCAATATACTGCTAGTATTTTTAGATATAAAAATAATGACGAAAGTGATATAATTTCCTTTCCAAACGCACTAGCTATCATATCAATATACTAATACGCGCCACAGTTTTACTATAGTATACTATTGCCTACACTAGACTTATGGATACTTAGCTTTTTCCATATGGTTGAAATGAATTTAGCCTGGGATATGTGTTAGTAGAATGTCTTTATTAGCATCTAGATATTGCAGCTACCCAATTAAGATTATCTTCCCGGATTTCAAGTTAGTCTTTTCGATTTTAATCTGTCAAGCATGTAATTAGTTGGTACTCCCTCCACATCTACTTTTCGACCGTTCTGAAAATTGCTCGAGTTTGAAAAATGCTGATTTGATATCAGTTGAGCTGGGTTTGTAATTAAGGATCTGATTCTGTAGAATCTATTCTTTATTCAATGGCTGATCGTATATATCTTGGGAGTCAAGTATAAATCTCATCAAGCATGAAGTTTACCGATCTAGTCCAACTGATTGCACAGCCCTTGCGCATTCCATCTGAGTAGACATTTCAGTGCGGATGCAAGTAATAGATACCTATTGAGATAGTCGAGTATTTGTCAGACTGGATGAGGAATGAAATGAATGGAAATAGGTAGGTCGTACATGGGAAAGTACACTATTCTTCATCGATGTCTTCTTGATGTCGAAGATGGGGGGATGGGGAATTATTGGAAGTGTGGAGATCATGACACTTTGTATGGATTTTTTAACCGAAATATCTTTTTGGTTTGATATCTACTATTTGATCTGCTATATCGTTCAGTCTTGATACGATTTATTTGTATCAATTGGATGGTGGATGGTGGATGGTTTTAAAGATTCAAGCTATTCGTAGGAGAAAAAACAGGCGGGATTTGATCATTCAAATTTCCATTGAATCTTGCGAATCAATTGAATTTAAAAATCGACCAAAAATAATTTATATTGATTCAATACAATCAGAAGAAATGCTAGCTTCGTATCATTCAAGTAATATCTAAAATCATCATTCGTATGATTTCCAAGATATTAATTGAATTATAAAGACATGATAGAAATGGTCAAATTCCGCTTGTTTTTTCTCCTACGAATAGTCATCTCTACGTAAGCGACAAAACAGGCGGAATCCGATCTTTTGAGCCGATCTCAATATTACCTTTCTATTAAGTTATCAATTCAGTTCAAATTATATTTCGAAATCTGAAGAGATTAAATTAAAATTTAAGCCTTCTTTATATAGGAAATTAGAGTTCATAATATCATTCAGTGTTATATCAAAAGAGATTCTGATTGTTAAAGATCTTGTCAATTCCGCCTGTTGATTCGCTAATGTAGAGGTAATGTTGCGAGCGCGGGGAAACCTCGTACCGAGGAGTTTGTCTTCAAACATCTAATTACAATTTCAACTGCGCAATCCACTTTATCACAAAAAAATGATTGACTTCATGCGATGGAATATTCTGAAATTACCATAGACTACGCAAAAAAAACGGTCTAGATCCCATTCCCTCGTGGCTAAGTGGCTAAGTGGCCGTCTGTGTGGCCCGCATCGAGTTCGAAGTGCCATTCGCGGATCGCGAGGGATGTTTATGAAGATATTCAATGTGATTTTTGGGGAAGAGCATTATCTGTTCTATATTATCGACAATATCTCAATTTAGCAAGTCTTCAATTGCAAATGATTCTTGAGTATAAACAAATATGTTATCGCGAGCTTCATCAACTCGGGAAAAAAAAACTTTACCGCGCGCCAATGCTAGAGCCGCAAGAGCCGACCTCGATTTGACCTTAACGCGACCTTGATATTGAGGCGATGCGGTCAAGCTTCTTGTTGGCATGTGCAATTCATATTCCATACGTCTCCGCTTTGGGGGAAATCATGTAAGTGAGTATCCCGTTCTAAGCAATGTTTCTCGTGTTGTGTTTCCTCGACGTTGAGTAAGTATGCACTGTGAGGTTAAATTTCTGTTTCTTTTTCTTCTAGCACTTTATATGTGATTTTTCTGTACATTTGCTATATATGATATTTCAAGAATCTTTAATATGGATAGATCCAGGGGACGGGGAAGGTCATTACCCGCTGAAGACAGAAGTATGGTTGCCTTGAGATTTCAATTTGTCATCTAATATATCTAATGAATACATAGGAAAATTTCCAAGTCAAGCTGAGACCAGGAATCTTAGATCGCTGCCTACAAGTGTTGGTAATTCAAATCGTGATCGTCATGGTATGATTCCTCGATTTGAAAGCAAACACAATTATACTAAATTATTGAACACAGGACGAATGGCAGATCAGCAAACGAGACATACAGACAAAAGGAACGGAGGAGATAGATATCGAACTCACAGCAAGCAATTCTTCGCAAAAGGTCGGGTATTTAGCACAGCATTTGAAGATGAAGATGGATTATCGAATCAAAATTTTCTGGTCATAAGGGAAGCTCAGGAAGGTCCGGACGATATTGGAACTCATTGTACATGTCTCTCAGTGACGCCTTTGAGAAAAGACTTGGACTTATCAGAATGTGGGCTTCTTCATGCCAACTCAACCCAACCTCCATCGATAAGGGGAGTGAAATTCAAACCCCTCCAGGTCGACATTTCAAGAGATACTCGATTTGATGCGCCCATGTTGGTTAATTATATACAAATGTTCAATGTGGACACTAATTCGGAGGTTAACGATATTGGGAAACTACGACCAGAATCTATACAAGATATGATGGATAATTTCAAAGACTCTTTGTTTGATTCGGCACAAGACAGGAATGGAAGAAGTGATAAGCACAGGAAAAGGAAAGGTAGGGGTGAAGATGAGAGCTCACGCAAACCACCACATGGACATAGAGAGCCTAGCAAACCACACTCAAAGGCTCAAATAGCATCCAACACACGCTCTGCACCCCCAACTGCATCTGGTTCTAGCTCTGTACCGAATGGCTCGGAAGCTCCAAGTAGAAGACCCAAATTACGTGACCTTGATGTGCCGGATAATTCAAAACGGCAAAAGCCAAAGGGGTCGTCTCATAATTCAGAAGGGTTAGAGGGTGATCCAGATTCCCCAACGAGAGCAAGAGAAGCAGAGAACAGGCGGTTACAAGATGTCAAGAACAATCAACGAAGAGGTGATCCTCTGCAGATGGACCAACTTCGTGATACCAAGGATCGGCATGAGAGAGATAAGCCTGCAAGACGAGGAGAAGAGGGGGAAATACCACTGGGATCTTCACGTGCAGATATAGAGCGCGGTAGAGGAGATGAAGGGACAGGTAGACCAGGGGTAAGTTTGTTACCACATTCACCTACTAAGCGAAATATGAATCATCGCAAGGATGGTGACGATATCTCAAAAACCTCCACTACTGGTGTCCCCGTTCCAATTCCGATAGGTGATTCTTCGGATAGAGGTAAGCAACGGGATAGAAATAATCCATTAGTCCCACGGGAGAATGCATCATCACGCAAGGAAGACAATCTTAAAAGAAACGATGACTTACCAAAAGACGATGACCGACCTGGAAACTCTCAGTCTCGTCCTCAATCCTCTGATAGAGAATTTAACGATGGGGGACAAGACCATGGGTCAGATTGGGAAGGAAATGACCCCATAGATGGAAGACGCGGCCAGAAAGGAAGAGGTGCGCCACATGATGCAAGAGACCTTCCACCTCCAATAGGTCGAAGAGACGATCCAACCGATGGGACTCCTAGACGTGGTATCCCTCCCGATCAGATTCATGGTCGTCCTGGAGATTTCAGCCATGGGCGTTCTATGCCAGGTATTGACGATAGAGGACGCCCGTTGGACAGGGCAGGACATGATCCCCGTTCGATGTCTACAGAAACAAGTTTACCAGGCAGATCTCGACCTAACGGATTACCTGGACGTGATGGAAAACTGAATTCTGCCAATGGTGGTAGACCATCTGACAGAGCACCTGATCGCAGATCAATGTCAAATAATCCCCCACCGTCTCGCCCAAATGGACGTGATCCTCCTCAATCTAATCCAGGTGATCGTCGACAAATGCGACCTCCGGGATATGGTGCTCCTGATCGATCAGATCCTAGATCAAATAATCGCCGTTCCATCTCTCCGCGACGTCCTGCACCTCCAGCTGGTCATTCAAGACTTCCGGGAGGTGGTTCAGGTGGTGCACCGTTTAGATCTCAACCACCGCCGTCTTCTCGTGGTAGAGGACCTCCTCCACCAGGAGGTGGAGGGCCGCCATCATCAGGCGGTAGAGGACCCTCTGGGAGAGGACCGCCTTCATCGGGTGTTAGAGGACCATCTGGTAGAGATGGTCCTCCTAGACGAAATTTGCCTCCATTACGTAATCCTGGTCATAGATCTCCAGGTGGCAGTGGATCACCTATGGGTGGTTCGTCGCCTATATCGAGAGGGTCTCCAGGTGGTGGATACTCTGGGGGTAGATCACCGGGTGGGGGTCGTTCTCCTGTAGGTGGCTCATCGCCAATGTCGAGAGGACCTCCTGGCGGCAGATCTCCGGGTCCATCATCGCCCATGTCAGGTGGTGGCTCACCTCGTGGGTCTCCTGGTAGTTTGTCACCGGGCAATTCAATGTCAAGTGCGTCACCAGGAGGTTCTCCTGCAGGCTCTCCCATTGAGTCACCGGCCGGCTCACTAGGGTCTCCTGGAGGATTACCCATGGGATCACCTCCTCAATCTCCAGGTAGCCATCCAGATTCTCCTATGGGGTCTCTAATGGGATCTGAAATAAGATCTCCGACAGGATCACGTAGAGATTCTATGGCAAGTGGATCTTATGTTGGTTCGCCTCAAGATCGATCTCCAATGGGAGGCTCTTCATATCGCTCGTCAACGGGCAGTGGTCCCCCAAGTCCTGCAATGTCCGGAAGATCACGATCTCTGAGCCCTCCACCTAGCGGAAGACTTCAATCTGGTAGATATTCTCCAAGGCCGGGCTCACCCAGAAGTCCTAGTCCTGGAGCTAGGTCTAGGCCCAGTAGTGGAGGTGTCAGAAGAAGAGGCCCAAAAGGAAAGCCTAGAGGGCCTGCCAATGGTGGACAGCCACCTTCGAGTGGAGCTAATAACGACGAGCCATATAGAGGTGATGATGATGGGTGCGGGTGTTGTGAAAGTGGCTGTGCTGCTTGGTGGAAAAGTGTTGTAGACTGGTGGAATGGTGTTGGACAGGAAGAATGGATTCAAATGGACAATCAGAAAGATAATGGGAAACAGAAGTCTGAACCGGATCAAGGTCCAGAAGATGAAGATGCAAAATCAGTCACTAGCGGTGCAGATCATGGTAGTCCTTCACCGACGAAGGATCCATTTGAAGATGGACAAGATGACGAAAGCACTGCGGTTGGTTCAGATGAGGAAAATAGTGATGAAATTGATGATGAAAGCGAGGATGAAAATGGCTCTGATCAAGAAGACCCCGATGCTGATGCTCGCTCGAATTTGGATGCAGAATCCGATCAGGGAAGTGAAGATGAAGAGGGGGCTGATAATTCCTCTGCTGTAGGCTCGAGGCGCTCGTCTACAGCAGTAGCTTCTGAGTTTGATCACCAAGATTCTGTTCGCGAACCTGCTGATGATTATCCTCAAAATCCACCAAACGTTAATTGTCCTGAAAACGAGAATTCTTATCCTGCAAAGAATCCGTACATGGAGGCTCCACAGGATACTTACAGCTATCTTCCTAATGATGATCGCTTTTACATGGGTCAACACGACTACGCACATCAAAATGGCTACCCAACCAATCCAAGTGATATGCCACCTCAAGAGCTAGATAGTGCATACCCAGCCGCCTATTCCGCTAAACCCACTGCAACAGCCTTTCCCTCCATCCCCGAAGATGCAGCAGAACTAGCAACAGACAATAGTGAACCGCCGAACCCACCACCCTATGCTTCCATGCCCTCAACACCTCAACAACTCTCACGACCTCGCTCTACTCGCTTTGAACTTGCATGCGAACGTGATCCTGTAGAATTAGAAGTCCCTCCCTTACCGACTACGCGTGGGAAATCCGAACTTTTTCTTCCACCAAGTTTGACGCCCGGTGTGGCTACTGCTCCTCATAATGCTTTTTCGCCGTTCTCGGCGAGGGGAAGTGCTAGAACACCTTCTCCCTTCCATCATCCTCCTATGCCACAAATTAAAGGTTCTTGGGCTCCTCCTCAACAACAAACACAATTTTCACAGTATCAACCACAAGTACCCGATCAATCGCTTGCAAATGCAAATACGAATATGTCAAAACAGGGTCCACAAGCGAATTTTGGTCCTTCACATTCTCAAGCTCAAGCCCAGTCTCAACCACAGTTACGATCCGGAATGAATTATGCGCCACAAGTTCCACAAGCTCCGCCTCCTACTTATCCGAGTGCTCAGAGATATGATGCGAGAGGCAACCAATTTCATGAGCAAGCCATGCGACAACCCTCTCCGCATCAGCAACAGATGAGGGGTACGCCACCTCCTGTAGTACCGACTAGGAGTGAAATGAGGTCACCTAGTTTTCCGCCGCCATTAAATTCGGCCAGGGGTATGGGCGGGGCTGGAGTGAGTTCTGGAAAGGATGGAAGAGGTGCACGAGCAGAGAGTGGCCAGCGAGGAGGTCAAGATACGAGAGGTAAAGATCCAAAATCCGAAGGTCGAAGTCGAGGACATCAAGATCCAAGAAATAAAGCTCCACCGTCTAGAAACCAAAGACGAAACTATGCGGAAAGTGAATCAGAAGCAGAGTCCGGTTCGGACTCGGAATCAGAACCAGACTCAGATTCAGATGACGAATCAGGAAGTGATGATGAACATGGATATGTCCGTCAAAGAGGTATGGGTGAAGAAAGTGGTAGTGATGATGACAGTGATCTTGATAGTGGATTTGGAACTTATGATGATGATTTGGTTGGGAGAGAAGATGATATGCAATCGAATCATGGGGGCTCTTTACCTCAAGGTCCGACTGGGATGAATCCTAGAGCGGGAATGGAAAGTATGCAATTTCCTCCTCCTACTCTGCCTGCACCGGCTCCTAGACCTGTAGCAGCCCCACCCCAAGCGCATATCAGTTCTAGAGGGGTATCAGAATCTAATCACGGTACACCGAATCCAAATTATGCTGCACCAAATCCAAACTATGTAGCGCCAAATCCCTATATAGGACAAAATCAGATGCAAATGCATACGCCCCAGGGTCAAAACCAATATCAAAATAGCCAGCCTCAGATTCCCGGACCAGTACCATCAGCGCATATGCAGAAACATAATTCGTATCAAAGGCCAGGTGATACACCACATAACGCCCATATGCCATCACAAGCTCCGGGACATAATCAATACAATAGACCGGATGATATGTACAGCAATCCTTATGGACGTCCTGAGCAACAACAAGAACAACAACAGCAAGCGCCTCACGCACCTTACGCACCTCAGCCGTCAGCCAACATGCCAGAACAATCTGGAAGACATAAGCCTGAGACCCAGAAGTCTCGGCCCCATAAGGGAGTGGAAGAAAGCCAAAGAGATGTCCGCGGAGAGAAAAAATCAAAGGAAAAGAATCATCATGTCGAGAAACCTTTTGTGGAGAAACCACGCAAGAAGGAACGGCCTCCTGTACCTATGAGCCCCCCAGAATCAGTACATCCTCAGCCCGGTGATGAAATTAGTCCGAGTCCGTCAAGACAGTCACCCTTTGAGCAGGAAAATGAGCAAGATCAAATGACAGAAGAGCGCGATAGTGAAAGTGAAAGTGGTAGCGATGATGAATCTGAGCTAGAAGAGAATCTAGATTCTGATCCTGGTTCTGAGGGTGAAGAAAGTGATGGAGAAGGAGGAAAAGAGAGCAGTCCACATGCAAATGAAGACGGGAAAATGGAGAGTGATGCTGAAAGTTTAGCGCCTCCGTCTCCATCCCTAGTCCAGGAAAAGAAAGATAGAAAGCGACGGGGAGAGGGTGATAAGAGTAGAGGTGGAAGTGGAAAAGAAAGTGGAAAAGGAAAGGAGAGATCAAGAGGAGGTAAACAGAGTGGAAGGGGTGAAAAAGGCGGAAGAGAAAGAAACGGGAGGGGGAGAGATAGAAGAGGGAGGGGAAGAGAAGACGGTGTGGATGTTGGGGGGAAATTGAAGAAAACTTGGGATTTTTTGAAGAAGTTGGATTATCATGAGAAGTGAAAGGGAGAGTTTTTGGATGGTTGATATGCTTGTAGGGTTATATGAACTGTGTAATTGTTGATGCAATACCTTGTACCTTACTCTAATATTACACAAGACTGTGTATCCAATGAGATTCACACTACATATAGACGTCAAATCTACACTTCCGGGACAATCTGTTGATTTGAAAATTTGGCCAGTCGGCTTTTTCTATTCAAATGAGACACTTTACTTTACATTGAGATGTACAGCCACAATAAGGTGAATTGCAGGCTTCGCATTTGGTGCTAAACTTATTTCGGAAGATTCTCCTTCCCATTGGGGTCAGCTATGCATGACAAGGCTCCGAGCCCCCTCATCTTCCTCAATCTATTCTTTTCGCCGTTTCGTTTCTTCTTCATCAAATTCTATGATATATCTTTTCATTCTTACCATTTCGCCCATATCCTCAAATTTAGCAATTACATCAATGTAAAGGTCTTGGGAAACTTTGGCATAATTATGGCGGAAGTCCTCGGCATCGCTGGTAGTGCAGTGGGCATCATATCCTTAGCTGTCCAGCTCGGTGATGGCATTTTGAAACTCAAATCTTTTTGGACTGCCGTTAAAGATGCCCCAGAAGAGATGTTGTATATTCTCGATGAACTGGACATAACGCATGTGCTGCTCACGGAAATCGAAGACAGTCTCGGTAGTCAAACGATATCACCTGCAGCCGCTAGATCTCTTCGATTGTGCCAAAAAGGTGTGGATATATTGGACAACGCCGTGAAGGAGCTAGAAAATGAGATGCAACGGAGAAAGAAATGGGGAGGGGTCAAGATGGTAATGAAGAAGGAATTGCTTGAGAAGTTGAAGAAGAGACTCGGGAGAGCGAATTCATTGATGATGATGGCGCATCAGAAATATATTGCGTACTGATGATTTCTACTTCTGAAGTTGAAAGTTTCTGACTCGATGCCAGGAATTTGAGTAAATCGAGACACGATGAACAAGTGAGATTGGCTACACAGCAATTCTTAGAGATGGTGGATGTTCGAAAGACTTTGCAAAGCTTTAACCCAGCTGCATCTATCGTCACTGCCCAACAACAGATGTCTAGTAATACAAAGAGTATTTTGAATACATCAAGTGCGTCAAAACTTCATGTTCCAGGTCTATGAAGCAACTATCGAAACATCAAAAGATCCTGAATGCAAAGCTCCGACTTCCTTTCTTCTCGGGTGTATGGGAGCTATGTGTATATCAACAATAAACATCTGGATGGAGTTTCATATTGAGAACATACAACGTTATTGATCGTGGTGCGCTTATAATGCAATTGGACCATGAAGGAGATGTGGCTGGTATGCAGGAATTATTTCAAACACGGCAGGCGAGCCCGTTCGATATAGATAAGAACAGGACCACCCTTCTCCATGCAGGAAATTCTTCTCATGACTTTCTTTGAACTATAATAACTCGAACCTAAAGCACGCGGCTTTTGTCAAAGATCACAACTCATGTCAATTCTTGATAGATCAAGGTGCAGATGTAAATATGGAGGATTCTTTTGGTCAGTAAGTACAAAACATCTGTAGCTCAATATCATATCTCAGCTGCAAACACTGACGATCCTGTTTAGGCCGGCATGGTCATGTTCCCTCAATTTTCTTTGTCCAGGTGAAGATGATTTTGCAATGACACAATATTTAGTTCCCAAGACCGATCATGATGTGATGAATGATTTACCGACCTTCCTAAACCATGTTTATGAAATTACTCCTAGAACATTTAAATGGCTAATTCAATCTACTGAGAATCCCATTTGGGAACGTAGTCACCGCGAACGGGCACTTTTAGTGCTAGCAATCTCCAAATGCAGACTAAGGCACATGAAAGAACTCGTATGGTTGACCCTTGACAACATGGATTTGGAAACTTGCGTCCAAAACTTAGAGAAAGCGGATTTCTTCAAATTGTCGAAAAGAATTATATACTGCTTGGGTTTAATAATCGCAAGAAATCGGTGGGGTGGTGACAACAGGAGTCTCATGGCGCCATATGGCGATTGTTTAAAGGGTCATTTAAGTCTCATACATGGTCTTTTCCTTGTTGGTTCAAAATGCCACAACTTAAAAGACATATATAAAAACAACCATCATAGTTTTCTTCGCAAACTATTGATGGGGGTCTTTGAAGCTATTATGGGTGGTTTGCCAGATAGAGAGAGTGAAGGTTTTGATCAACTTGAAAACTTATTCAAGAATTCGATCGACATATGGCTCGATCAAATCATATCAGCGGGGATCGATTTAATCGAATATGGTCAGTGGGAGAAGAAGATACAGGATGTCGACCGTTTTAGTGGGACCATCTTGTTCAGGAGTGAAAGCTCCTCTTCTATATGGAATCACCATGTCGTGAGCTTGTTGAATTTTACATATGGGCCAAACAAAATCGATTGGCAGTTCTGGTTTAATTTTGAGCCCAAATTTATATATGATGGCTGCATCAAGGAGTTCTGGGATATAGTCGAAAATCCGGAAAGACAGATACCAGGTGCTTGGAATTTTGACGCCTAGTCCATGCGAGTACCATCAACGAGTGGGGATATGGACGCGCGCGCTTGAAGAGTCGCGCGGATCTGCTAAGGCAATATACTCTATTTCGATATGAGGTGGATGATCTACCGACTTGATTGGAGAAGTACTTTTGTGAAAGTTGTTACACTGCGGGTAATTTCTCTTGAGCAACTTGGAAGACATGGGTCACTCTTTTGCGTCTGGAGTTAAATGAGAATATGTTCAGAATTTCGTTTCCATGAATTATTTGACCAGTATTTGTTGTAAGGACGAAAAAGACTTAAGTGTGAAGTGAGAAGTCTGGTAAAATCTACCCGAGCAATGTTGGGGTATGATAGCGCAGTGAAATATTCTATTCAGTATATTTCAGACGAAAAACAATGCCTTGTACCAAACTCGATATCTGCGAGATTAATGACAACATGGCCAAGACACCATAGCTGTGACTACCTACTGTATGGGGTTTTGGAACCGAGCAATCACATTACATCCCTACAGTATATTAGATGAGATGTGCCGAGAAGAAAACCAAAAAAGGACGATTCACTAGAATGCATAAACTCTACACATAATCATAGCCAAACAAAATGAAATTCGATGCAATATTCAAGACCCAAACACCCACGCCCATCACTTCTAATGAAAGTAGCTCTGACAAATAGCATCCAGTCAAGCCATCTACACATACCCTCGATATCTAGCCCCCCCAGATACAGCTCTATTCTCATATCCATACTCCCAATCTCTCTCCCTTTCCCTCTCTCTCATAATTCTAGGTCTCGCATATCTTTCTCGTCCAACCTCACTCCTATCTCTTCTTTCTCTCTCCCTATCCCTGTCCCTATCCCTAACTCCTACACCCTCCCCATATACCCTTCCCCTCCCCATCTCCCTCTCCACAATCCTCTCCACCCGATCCTCAACCCTTTCCACCCACCCCTCCACTCTATCCTCAAACCTATTCATCCTAACCGCACTCTCATTATCCCTACCTCTCCCCATCACCGCAACCATCTCCCGTTGTCGCTCTCCAAACGCTCTCTCCGCATCCGCCAATCGATCAATCCTTCCCTCCGCAAACTTATCATCTATCCTGCGAAAAATAGTTTCCTCATCAACTCCATTCTGCGTATTCTGTTTTTCCGTCTCATTTCTTCGTCTCGATGTCTCGATTTCTCGATCTTGGCCGCGGGGTGCCGAGAAAGTATTAATTTCCCCATTTGTGTTGATCCATGTTTCCCCAAATGGAAGTATATTCCCAGTACTCAAAATCTTGATACCCATCCCCTCTATTCTCCCCTTTCTTCTCCCTTCTTCCCTCTCAGATTTCATCTGCAACCCCTTGATATCTCCCCGAACACCATTCAATCCACCGCTCAGCTTTTCGATTTCCTTTTCTCTCGCTAACTCTTTCTCCCTTTCTAGCTCTTTAATTCTCGCTGCCAAGATTGTCGTGTTCGCAAAACTCTCGTTTGTTTGGGTTTGTGTCTGTGTCTGTGTCTGCGTTCGAGCATTTGTGTTGTTGTTACCAGCACTTGAAGAAGTACGACTGGCTGCGCTAGGGTTCGCAAGGGACACTGGGGTCGGTGGGTGCGAAAAAGTCGTGTTCAACCCCTTGAATCTTTCGCCTAGACGTTGTATCACATCGATATTATGGAAGAGATCTGAACAGCTCGGTCTTCGTCCTCTTTCTCTTTCTCTTTCCCTCTCCCGCTCGAAGTCTAGTATTCTCTCGCGTTCTCTTTCCCGTTCTCGTTCTCGTTCTTGAGCATAGTACATACTTTCGTGGTAAGAATTAACAGGTACGAGAGTTGGTTCGACCACATATGTGGATCGATAAGGAGGAGGCATAGCGTCGACACGGATAGTGCGTTCGGATTGATATTTATCTTTGGGAGACTTGGCTCCGTCAAACATTTTGCCTTTGGTTTTCTTTTTGCGAATAGAGTAAAGAGCGGGCCAGCACATCGGGTGGGTTGATGAGGGGTGTTATGTACTGAGGTTCATAGAGACGACCTGGTATATCGATGTGTGATATGAACGCGAAGCAAGAAACAATACGTGGCACAGGTATCAGATTGTAACCAAAGATACAGTTATGAACGGTCTAATCATTTTACAGATATTTAGCGCCAATATACATTCTAAGAGCCCCGACGTCAATACAAAGAAGAAGAAAAAGGTGGAGAACAATAATGAAACTAAAAATTCTTACATAAAGGTGCGTATCTACCAACGGTCCATTGCATGTTTCAATATTCAAGCCAACTTGCAGCTTTGCATTTGAACGGCTCCTTCAGAAGATGCAAGTGAAAACCATTTTTCAGCCATGGACATGGATTTGCCTCCTGTATAGGAATCTATCAATAGAACAAAAAAGAACTTTGCTGGAATAATCGAAAGTCAAAGATATCACTTCTTGTGTCCCTACTTGTATTGGATGTTGAAAGGTTGAGTGAGTCGATTCATGCACCTTCCCGATTGGCCGAAGTAGCGATTCCAAAGTTATAGCCGGCTACCCCTGCCTCATTAGAATATTCTCAAACGACTTCACAGCTTTGCTTTGTTTGACCACTTCTTCGAATCTTGCTGCCATGCGAACTCCTGACAACAAATTAGTCAGGTAACCATAACTAATTGGTAACAAACTTACCAAAGTCTTCTGTGCTCCCGCTTCTATGATAACATTTATGATCACTGGCACACTCGCTTTGAACCCCTCTTCAGTAGCTTTTGAAAGCTCGTCAGGACTACGGACTAGGAATCCTTTCCCACCACACATCTCTGCAACTTTTTGATAATCAACTTCCCATCCTAGACTTGTACTACGTAAGCCTCCCTTGGAACCCATTTCACTGTTCTTTTGCAGCTTCAACCACTCATCTGAGCTTTCGCTATCACCTTGATACAACCCACCATTATTCATAACAAAGATAAGAATATCCATACTGTACCGCGCCATTGTTTCAACCTCTGCCAATGAGAACCCGAAAGCAGAATCGCCTTCTAAACAAATAATCTTTTTGTGGGAAGAGTTTGCTCCGCTTCGTGCTTCTCGTGACGGTAGATTATACGCACAATGAGCTGCAATGGCATATCCCAGACCGACACCCATTGTGGCATGAGTTCCAGCGTCAAGACGCAATCGTGGATGCTCTACGGGAAATGCACTACGTGAGATATCCATGGTGTTTGCGCCTTCAGATACATAAACTACGCCACCATTTTTTGGTGGAGATAATTTGTGAATGGTTTCCTTGATGGCATCAAAAGCTCGACCGTATGTCATTGGTGATTTATCAACTTTCGCAGTTGCAGCAGCGGCTGCTTCATTTTTGCTTCTACTTGCTCTCAGTTCCTTTATGTATACTGAAGATGTATCATATTTCCAGCCCTGTAGAGAATCACTTAGTTGTTTTACCACCACATTAATATCACCAATTATTCCAAGTTTGGCGTGACCGTTGTTTTTTCCGATTTCTTCCGCAGATATATCAACCTGAATTATCTTGACATTCGGATTGTATTTTGGTGCTTCGCCATAATGGAGTATCCAGTTGAGTCGTGCACCAAGAACGAGAACGACATCGGCACCTTTAAGTGCTGCAGATCTAGCTGTTGCTGTGTTGGATGGATGAGAGTCGGGCAAAACTCCCTTTCCCATAGGAGTTGGTAGAAAAGGGATATTGGTCTGGTCGATCAATTGTCGAATTACAGACTCGGCTTGCGCGTATGCGGCACCTTTTCCAACAATAACAAGGGGTGCTTTTGCAGACTTTAATAGTTGTGCAACCTTTGTTATACTTTCCGCATCTCCTGCGGCTCGTCGCGCAGCAGGCACTATCTGTGTTGATATGTTTTCTCCTTCTCCTTGTATAATATCTGCGGGCAAGTCAACGAAACCTGCTCTAGGCCTGCCATACTATGACGTTCTATAAGCTGCCGTAATCGAATGTGATATTGAATCGAGGTTCGATCGTATTGCGATTTTCGTATGCGGACTCAAAAGAGAAATAGCATCAAGCTCTTGAAAAGCTCCTTTTGTGATCAAATGAGTTTCGCTCGAGCCTGCTAGTAAAAGCATTGGAAAGGCGTTGGCAGATGAGTTAATTATGCCTGCCATTGCATGAATCACACCTGGGCCACCGACAACGAGGCAAACTCCAGGCCGTCCTGTCAAGTACCCATATGCTGTGGCAGCATAGCTTGCAGCTTGTTCATTTCGGAATGCAATGAACCGTATTCCTACAGCAATTGCTTCTTCCGCAACTTGCACCACCGGTATACCAACCAGACCAAATATAACCTCCACTCCCAGGTCTTTGAGAGCGCGGGCTACTAACTGAGCACCATTAGAAGTTGGCATATTTTGTTGTGTGAAGATATTGATCTTGGCTCAGTGCTCGCTCCCTCGGGATTTAGAGCTCTTATCAATGGGTTGGTGCCGATAAGCTTGACACTGAAACAATGCGCTCAACGGGAAATGACATTCACGGTCCCTTAATACTCCTGCCAAAACGTCTCGGATTTATGCTATTTCGAAATATATAAAGCTTTTATGAATACTCAAATTCATTTTACGAAGTTCTAATTATAAATATCAAACCCCAAAATTACCAAGCTGCCCATTCATCCCTTTTGTCGTCGTCGACGAACTACATCAGTCACAACACTATACATTTCGCACTTCAAGCTTCAAAGTTAACAGATATGGCTTCGTCTTCTTCTGCTTCGTATTCCACCGATCCTGCTCTCTACCTATACACATCATTGACTTCCGGTTCATCGCACATTGTTACTGCGACATCGAGGTTAGAGACGATCTTGAAAGCGAACAGAATCCCATTCAAAGCGCTTGATATTGCGACCGATGAGAAGGCACGAATGCTATGGGGTCGCAGAGCTGGTAAAGATGAATCGGGACGTACTAGAAAGATCCCAGGCTTAGTTCAGGAAGGTTTGGTTCTTGGTGTATGTTGAAATCGAATGTCATAGAGAACATTACTAACAATTTCAGGACCTCGTGGAGATTGAGGACTGGAACGAATACGGCGAATTGAAGCAACACATCAAGATTGTACCTGTGTCGGGACCTGGTGCAAATCCAGCCATCCAAGCAGAGCCTCCAACCAAGTTAAAAGAGAATAACAAGCCAGCTGTGGCTCCTGCTGCTCCTCCCGCATCGACACCCAAATCTGTTAATACGAAACCTTCTGGGGCTGCAGAAACGACTATTACATTAGCTATGCGACAAGCAACTCAAGAAGCGGCACAAAGGGCAAAAGATTTAAAGAAAAAGGCAACAGAGGCACTAGTTAATACCACCAAATCTGAGCCTGAAAAAGCTTGCAAACCTGCTGTTGTCCCAACTGCGACCATTCCTGATGAGAGGCACACTTTCGATACAATCACTATACTCCAAAATCCTGATAACTCAACGTGGAGTGCTGCGCCGTTCTCCTAATCGAAGACTTTCCGTTGAAATTCACATATAAACTGAAGTCTCTGCAATCGCCAACTTCCAGAGCTTGGAGACCAAGTGATGTTGATCCGTCTATTTAAGTGCACCGAGTTTCATCTGTATCATTGGGATCTGCAGAAAATATCAGGAAGATTGAGGTTGAGACAGCGATCCCCAGGGAGGATGGGGACGAGGAATCAGATGCAAACGAGGATTAAGAATTGATTGGATTTATATTTGCTTCATGCTAGATATTGCAATGCCATCTATTTCATCGATTACTTCCTATGTCTACTCTTCAAGGTCATCTATTACACATGACTAAGCGACTTGGAATGGTGGTGGCTCTTATCCCTATTTTTCTAGCCGGGAATTGTATTTGAGCTTTTAATGGATGTCGTTACAGGGCAAGGCGAGTTTCTTTTGTGTGTGTGTTTTTTGTTTTACATACGTTTATGGCTTCACAGCGTTTTCATTCATTTTCGATCACATAGTCTTGCATCAAGTGCTTAGACCATTCGTCATTCTATCTAGGGATTCTAGCTAGGCTACGCAGCATGCATTCTCACGTGTTGCTTTGTCCGAAATATTCCAAATAATTATCATTTTAATTAGCAACAGATTGTTTCTTCTATATGAGTAGTCTTGTAATTCTTGTTCAATAAGGATGTGCTGACTAGGGCTCCGGAAGTAATCGATCTCGGTCTTCTCACCATGTAGTCAGGCGGATAACGAGAGCACTTTAATTGAATTGTAAAATGCCATCCGCTGGAACAAAGGAGTTTCTTATTTTGATTGTTTTCTTTCTTATATCGACTTTCATCCTTTTTGACTATGTGTATCTTTGTCTGAGTCCGTTTTCGTATTATCAAAGGATAATTTTCCTTTTTTACAACAGTCAGTTTCCTATCTACAGCTTCCATTTCTCAAACGTCGTGGCGCAGAGAATCTAAGAAAAGCTACAAGATCAACGGTCTGCAATATGATTTTCGACTGGATTCACCGCGCTGTTTCGCCTTTTATCTATACACTCCCCGCCCCGAATCCGTTTCAACTGCAAACCGTGGACAAACCAAAATCCAAGCGAAAGAGTCTGAAGTATGGTGTCGAATTGGAATACGTGTTGGCATTTCATGATCTAGAACTCGATCTTACAGACCGTGAGGGGCATGGTCCTAACCATGGAATTGAGAAAAATGTTCCATTGGCCATTCGTCGCGACCCGGCATGGAGTCCAGCGGTCAACGTGCCCTTTGGAAGACTTGCCAACATCATTTACAACAGTTGGGCCATTCGCAAACATAATGTCAAAGATGAGGACAAGCAGAAGGGTATATCTATGCTAAGGCCGTATAATCTCGAACCACAAGAAATAGTCTTGAATAAACTTAACAACAAGGTTGCATGGCTTGAAGGTAATATCAAGCACACAGGTTTGCGAAAAAAGAAGGATAAAACTGAAGGGTCATACGATCAATGGATCATTTCGACAGATTTTACGGTTGTCGGCCAAGGCTCCGCAAATCTCTATAAATGGATACCACGTATCTCTGGCAGAACTTCTAAACGATGGGATTCTTATGGCATAGAAGTGGTATCTCGAGTTCTCAAGAGCAACGATCGTAGAGATACGGCCGAGCTTGAAGACATTGTCACAGCGCTCAAAGGTACCGGAGATGATCTATATGAAGGCTTCATAACAAATCAATGTGCCCTACATGTGCATGTCGAGGCCCCCGATCTTGCTACACTGAAAGAGTTGGCGTGCATTTTGTTGATATATGAAGAGGAGATCTCAAGGCTACACCCTAGATGTCGTCGTCCTGGTCATCCTGTTGCAAGGGGCAATCTCATTAGTAATCGCTTGCACACGCTCTTGGGTGCGGATTATGTCACATATGAGGATACAGTCTATGAGATCTGGGATCAGCGAGCGGAGACATCTCTCTATAGAAAACGAAGAACAATCCAGCAAATTCGCGATGAAGTTGATCAACTGCGGGATGAGAAGGAAGTCGCTGGTTATATGGGTTTTCCTTTGACATTCGCGAACAGGCTAGTAAATTTCACATCATTGAGATCCTCAAACCGGGCTCATACCATCGAGTTCCGACAAGCTCGCGGTTCACTCAACGTAAAGGATGTCACTCAATGGGTCGATTTCTGCTTGAGCTTGGTGCGGCTTGCAGAATATTATGTTTTTAACCCAGACGAAAGAATTAAAGAATGGTCTGGTGAAAATGATGACGCCATGGAAGAAGTTGATATATTCAGATTAATGGATGCTATGAAGCTGAGCGAAAGGAGTACAGACTTTTGGAGAAGCAAAGTTGCCAAATACATGGGATTTAGAGAGGAAGACAACCGAAGTGACACTGAAAAGCTTCCCGGAGAAAAGGAGAAGATACCCCCCAAGCCTCCAAAGCCTCCTGGACCACCCAAACCGCCTGGAGGACCACCTAAACCACCTGGAGGATCGCCACCAGGTGGAATGCCTCCGCCACCGCCAGGTGGTCAAGCAGGTGTAGTGGAATATCCTACCTTACCGCCAAGTGGTGAAACAGGTGTGGTGGAATATCCTACCTTACCGGGACAATCGCCCGTACAGCGGCCAACCCCATTGATAGTACCTCGACTTTTCTCTCCGACTCAGAAACCAAGGACGCTCCCAGGAAAAAAACCCGCAAAGCCCAAAAAACCGAGAGTTGTGTCAGAAGCTAGAGCGAGGTTGATAAGAAGATTGGAAGAGAGAACCGAAAATGATCCTTATTTCAATGCAGCCGTCGGTGGAGGATCCAGTATTCCCCCAGCAGAAAGTGCTATGGAATCACTTGCTGCATACTTCAACACGACTACCAGAGATCTAGCTACTGCACATCCAATAAATCCTCAACAACCAAAACCTCAAAAACCTACACCATCGAAGCCTCCGCCAAAAATTCCCCCACAAGTCCAGCCAGTGCGGAGCTCACAACCCAATCAACCATCACAGAAACCTAAGCCTCCAGTGACTCCATCTAAGCCAAGGCCGGAAAACGTAGGAACAGGTGGTGAAGTGCATTCCCCTGAACTTCCGTCAGACGGAGCAGACATAGATAATCCAGATTATGTGCCTGATGATGATGAGAAACCTGTATTCCCTAAACCTTGGGCAGACACAGGCTATGATTCAGATTACGATATTATACATGGCGTTGGTATATATAGTGATCTTCCGCCAGATAAGCCGTGGCATATAGATACAGGTGTCTATGTACCCCAACAAGATACACCAACTCCTTTCAAAACAAGGCCGAAAATTCCAGAAGCAAAAATCGAAACGCCAGTAGCACAAGAAGAAGAGCCGTCACATGACGCCGACGACACTCACGAAAGTGTGATCACAGGAACATCTAAACCCTTGAAGCCTAAACCATTGAAGCCTAGACCTTCAAAACCTAAACCTCCAAAACCTGAACCCGTCGAGGTCAAGATCCCACCATCTGGAGCTGTACCCAAAATTCCTCCCAGAGTGGGCGGTCTTAGCTGGTTTAGCGGCATTAACACTTCAAGTACTACAAATGTAGGACCCGAAGTCACAACTGTAAGTCACCTAGAGCCTTCCTTTGAGTAAATTCCCTTTTATTGACAAATATGAGGCCCCGATAAATCGTATAACCTATCATCATGTGCCAAATACACCGGTGAAACCTCAAGTCACTGGAGCAACAACGGAAGTTATCTATCCTTCACTCCCAGATACAGGCAAAAAACCTCCTGGGAAAAGACCCGCAGAAGAGACCTTGGAGCAAGAATACAATAAGAGACTCAAACCTTTTCCTAAGCCTGCGCCGGTAATAGGACCTGTTCCTGCTTCAGGCAAAAGACCACCAACAGGTGGACCCTTACCAGGTGGAAAAGATCCAAAAAGACCGAAGATCTCTCCTCCATCCACTGCTTATAAGCCTACAGGGTCACTGACAGTCGATGGAGTCCTCGAGATTCTCGAAAGTCTCCAATTTTTGGAAGATGAATCGATCCGTAGAGAAGCAATGGAGCAATTGCACAACACTGGCGACGCGAATAAAGAAACAATAGCAAAGGCCATCTCCATCTTTTCAGATAGCCATCAATCGTGGCTTCCAGAACACGCAAAGCCACCACACACCGCAGACAGTGCTGCGATGATAGAAGCTAAAAGGTTGCAGGCGGAAGCTGACGAGCGCTTTGCAGTGAGCTTACACCAGATTGAAGAACAAGACTTATTAGACCGATATGGAAGATCGTCTGTCGGTGCCGAGCTCCGAGTTGATCACCCTAAGCCCACAAAAATTGGGCTAGAGGAGCTTGAACTTATCAACGCTGGCACCGTGCATGAGAGGTTGACGATAAAGAATTTTTCTATTAATGAATGGGAGACACTCTTCACGACAGCTGTAGTTTCCGGCAAGTATGGTACATGTGGTGCTGCAGCTGTGGTACTGTCTCTTCATAATCAGTATCGCAACGAGCCATGGACGCGAGGCTTAACCAAAGAGAAATTTTTAAGGGACTGGGTTGAAACGATTCCAAGATTCGGCGACCAACAAAGGTTAAACTTTTATGACGAAGATCAACTCAATAACGCTCTTGTGAGAATGACAAATGGGCAGCTCCAGCTTGTCGTGACTCACAAAGGTCTAGAGAACTATGTTATGTATGGCCCCCCGGAATCCGCCCTCCTCACCGTACATGGTGAGCCGGCTAGATACCTGTATGTACATTTAACTCATATGGCATTTAAAACAGGGCTTGGGGGTACACCATACCAGCATTTCGAAGGAATGAAGAGAAAACGAGGATACGAGGAGCATAAGTAAAAGGGCAGGATTCAAGATATGACTCTTTGATTTAAGCAATCGATGTCTTTATTTTCTTTGGGAAAGGATATTCCAAATGTAATTATTCGTATATTTTGAAATTTGAGAGATTGATGTACCGTATTTTGTAACATTCAGAATACAAGTTTGCATGACGCTGGCAGTGAAGTAAATTATGGCGAGAGAAACCATCAGTACTTACTTAATAGATAACAACACTATCATTATGGAGATTTGTACTTACTAAAAGATTCAGGAGAATTTTGCACTTGTGCCCGAAAATCCACAATATGTTCTACGTGCAACCCGTGATTATGAAGTTTGTCCCATCTATTATTATTTCTAGGACTTTTACACAAATCTCAAACACCAAAACCATTAATCTCAATCAATTCTCCCACAGTTCAGTTCAACTCTACTAATAAGAACGCCAGGACTTTACTTACTCCTCAAGGTACTATCAAAACACAACTTCAAGCTGTATTCAACTGACCAAGACACCCCGTCCACAACCCATGTCCTTTATATTTGCTTCACGGTTTAGAAGAAATACATATAGATATCAGAAATTCCCACAAACGATTAGCATGCTGTATTATGAATAAGAATAGTAGATAGAAAAACACAACATGAATCTGTGTCTTGTACTGATGTTTTCCTATCTATTCAGCAGAGCCCAGAGCAAAGATTGATACATCTAGGTCTTTGAGTCCAGAATCATCAGTCATATTTCAACAAAAACTTGCCAACAGGTTCTTCGAACAGTGAATACTAGACAGACACCATTAATGTCTAGTCCACGTTTACATACACTCCTGACGTGTACAAAGTAAAGATTCAATCCATACCCATCCACAGATATAAAGGACAATAAGGATATCAATCATATCATAGCACAGTGTATATTCATTCCATAAAGTCAATTGAAGTATCATAGCTCTCCTCAAATAGTTTCTAACCCTCGATAGGTATCCTAAATACTTGCTGAGATGATAGTAACTGCTCATGTCTCTTATGAGATGGAAATATAAACCAGCTCAAGCTAACAAGATCAAAATCCATACACCCCTCATCTCCACATGATTAACAATCAAGATCCGTCTTAACGCCAGTAGAAACATCAAGAAAAAGATTCAGCGATTCATTAACTCATTCCATTTTGATGTTTTCCCCCACACCCGCATCCCCTCCCGCTTTCTTCCTTTTCTCCACCCCTTCCCCCCCCTCTCTCTTCCGTTTCACCCCTTCCTCCCTTTCCTTTTCTTGATCCCTCCACACATTCTCATCCACCTCCTCCAAATACCCACCCAAATACCCTAAAACCAACTCCCCACTCCGCGCAATCTTTTCTACCAACCCACTATCCTCACTCCTCTCCGCAAATCTCAAATCATCCTCCATACTCCTAACAAAATATTCACTCCCCCGTTTCAACTTCTCCCTCGTTTCCAAAAACTCTCTCTTCTGTTCCTCAAATTCTCGTTTCTGTTCCGCACTTTCCTTACACCCAACCAGATTTTCAAGAAAATCACCCAATTCCTCTTCTTTCTCTCTCTTCCATCTGATTTCTTGGATCTTTGTCATCAGAATCTCAACCTGTTGTTCGAATTCATAGTGTTTCTTCCTCTGTACATTGACTTTATCAATATATTTACTTTTTTCCTTCCGATACGTCACTCCCTTATCACGCAGCGTCCTAATTTCCTCTACCTGCACCACCGCCATCGTAAACTCATGTCTCCCCGTCCATTCTCCCCTACTAAGGTTTTTTCTCACAAGAGGTTCCACAAACCGCTTCACATAACACGACGAGATATTACACAGCGTAGGCGAGAGATATCGATGGGGTCTCGATCCCCATTCTCTATGCGTAGGATTGCGAAGCACAGCAAGATGTCCAGTATATGTCTCCGGCTGGGGTGGTGGAATCGTCGGTTCAATCGCAAGACATTCACAGCGTCCGATGTCCGTTTCCTCGAGGATCTTGGTTTTCTGGATGGCGCTGGCGCCGATGGAACTGCGGTGGTGACATACGATGTGGTTTTGGTGGCAATTGCATGAGGGGGTTAGCTGCTTAACGTATTTCATGTATCGATCGCTGATGGCCGAGTTGGCCATAGTGAAGTTGTGAGGGTTGCTAGTTCGAAAATGACTAATCGGTTTTGGGAGATGGTAGATTATTGGATGCAGCTTAATGGGTAAAGAGTTCATTTAATATCCAGTAAATGATGATGAAGTGGTAAGTTGTTCTATGGTGTCGAGTATGTCATGATATATGATGCTGAAGAGACCGTAATATACATTGAGAACAGAAGAAACGGGGTGAGATATCTGCCGTATCGAGAAAGTTGTTGCATACGAGACGTAAATAGGTAGCCTAGGTGTAGAAAGCGATACATACAGAAACACAGAACATATATATGGAAACGACATGCCAGTATACTGGAGCTCTATTCGCTAATAAGCGAGTTGCTGTATTAACATTCATCAAAAAGTAGATTTCCCGACATGATCCATATATTAACGAAAAATATGATATTGTGCAGGGAGCTACACTAAATCTTTTACTCGCATTTCAAAACACAGTTGCATTCATCTAGAGTAGGCTGGCATACAGACTCATCATTTGTTCATAATCATATACCAAAACTAAATCTCGAAATCTCGGAATTGATTCTTAGTGACAAAGAACCAATAAGTTGTTGCTCCATGCTGAGTTGAACTATCAACAAGTACTAACAACACCAACTAATATAAGCACCAAAAGAGTTCTTCAACTGGATCTAATAACGCATGCAATGTGATAACTGGGTTGCAATTGCGCCGTTCTTACAATAAAGTTTGAATACATGATGTGGTATATTCCAGGAGAAAAATGTTTGGGTTTGTTATATGACCATTGAACCAAGAAAATGAAAATACCTAGCTAGAGTCTCACAGAATCAATCACCAAATAACACTAGCAGGAATACTTGTGAGATAGATATCCATTCATCTATCCATTTATAACATTGAGTCACCCAAATTTCTACCACAGTGAAGCTGGTGGACTTTATTAAACCTCAGAGCTCAAAGGATTGAGCGCTGGGGTAGGTCATATCTCCATGAAATGACAATAGTGGTGTGGTCAAGAAAGCTTAGGCCTTGCATCATAAAAACCTGAAGTTATGATTGGAACATGCTTGAAAGGTGTTGAGGGTTTAGTTAAGGCTGACTTATATCAAGAATCACGATGCTTGCAAACAGCTAGACATGAAGTTAATTGGGATTGTTCAATGTAACAAATTCAGAGGGGAAACTCACCCGAGATAATCCTCTTTGATACTACCAATAGCAAACATGGCTCCAACTTCAGGTCTTGTACCGATAATCTTTACTCGGACATGAGTACCTGGCTCAATGACGGAGTCTTCATTGTTTGTAAATTGAGGTGGTGTTGCATTTGCATCGAATTTGATGTCACGAGGAATCAGCTGCATTGAATTAGTATGGATCACATACCAACAATAAACAAAACTTACATGTGCAGATACAAAGAGGGGCAAAGGACCAGCATCCGCAAAAAAACCAACCGCATTGACTGAGGTTACAATAGCATCGACCTACATATGTTCATGAGAAATGCACGTTAAATGAATTCACAAAATCGAGTTCTTACAGCCTCGCCCTTGAAGGGTCTCCACACTACAGCACGATATCCAACAGTGAACTCAGCCAATCCACTTCCTGGAAGGATTCTTCCTTCAGAAATGTTGAAGGTATCCATAATTGTGATGATGTAGTAGAGACCGGTACATGTTCCTTCAACATCTTTCAATAGCTTGCCAGTCACCAACTCATGCATATTGCGACCAAAGTACGATGGGTGCAGGGTGACCTGACGCTCAAGATTGTAGAGAAAAAACATTTTTAATGGTGAGGAGCGAAATAGATAGCGAAGTGGATAGAATTTCAGGATTGTAATATCAATGCCTCTTCTGGTAAGTTTGATGTAACTTTGGAATTGCGCTGCAACACAACAATCCTCCTTCTTGGCAGAAACTTGCAATGTCGTAGAGAAGGTGAAATTATTGAAAGGAGGCGGAGTTTAACTATATTTGTCTATCGAGACAAGGTTTGATAATTCGAGAGCCTTCCCTCATTAACTCTTAATATTCAGCCTGCTCTAAACCCCAAGTTATTCACCCAATCCCATATAAATGTTGAATCTCTTTCGAATCGCAAAGTCCGCCTAAAGGTTGTTGTGCCGAGTCAATCTTACTATTCTGTGAACTGTCAGTCTTCTTTGTTTTCGAGTCGGAGTTCAACAAAGCCGGAAACAGACAACTTTCAACATACATGTTTGAAAATGAATGAAATTGCAAAGACGTGACACTTTGGCAGATCTCTGAAAGATACGACAGAGCATGCGCAAAGGTTTGTCGATGCTGTTGTTTGGAATTGTGATTATTGGGGGAAAAAATCTATAAGTATTGAAAATAGGAGGAGTCGAGAATGAGAGAGGAAGCTCAATTGTCCCGACGTTGAAGGTTACGCGATCTAAAGAGTTTCGAGACTTTTCCCGCGACGTTAAGGATCAAATATGCGCTGGTCAATGCGTATATAAAGGTATAAGATACTTACTAACTGTATGCAGCATGGTGAATAGAATTGATGATTGATTACTAATACCAATTACGAAAATGACATGCCACTCTGCTCTGCCGCTCTCCGTAACACTCTTTGCGAGGATTCCGAAATATCACCCACCTCATATTCTGATTTCGAGGTTCACAATTCACCACATGCTTCCACCTTGATATTCATTTCATTCCAACTATCCTTCTCAGTGCGACCAGCTTGAATAGACAAAATTGGCTGAATTGATGTATTGATTACCTTGAATTCCTTTACCTTCTCTATCATATCCGATCCACTCTCCCTCCCCCTCTATCTCTCGACTCTGTGCTCGTACTCCTCCCGAGAATTCCTACATTTTCGATGAGTTAATGACTGCGCCTCAACCTTGAACCATCAAATCAAGCTCTCAATCATATTTGCTTCTTCATTCCTAAATATCGCAGACATCCGCAAAGATTTTGAACCTGTCGCATCAGATCATTTCTTCAAAATGTCTCTCAACCTTGAGAAACAGCTTACCTTTGTGAGTGCGGGCGAATATTACGACTCTACTAGACATAGGCTAATGTTCGAATATAGTACGGGGCCTACCATCACAATCCTACAAATGGTGTCATTCATATGATAGGTGTGCCATTGATTCTGGCCACCAGTCTGTTCCTTGTATGGCCCCAAGGTTTTCGCGACCTTGAGAATGAGGACGACAAGCATGCTGACAATTTTTAACAGTGCTCCAACAGTCCCACATTAATACCTCTGCCATCATGGCTTACGATTCCGAATTTACCTTTGAACTTTAGCACAATTGGATCAATATGCTACAGCGGGTTTTACATCCTTCTCGAACCGGTCGCAGGCAGTATTCTTCTCCCATTCATTATTGGATGGACCGCATTCTCAAATCACATCCTTGCTACCTCTTCAAATACTACTTTGGCAAATCAAATCGCTGGTGCTGTATTCTTTGCCTCGTGGATTATGCAATTTGTCGGCCATGGTGCTTTCGAAAAGCGTGCCCCCGCATTACTCGACAACCTCGTACAAGCTTTAGTCCTCGCTCCATTCTTCGTATTTATGGAGTTGCTATTTATATTTGGATACAGACCAGAATTGCAAAAGAGGATCGATGTTGCAGTTGAGAAAGAGATCGCCAAATTTAAAGCCGAGCAGTCGAACGGTACCATTAAAAACGGCAAAGCCAATTGAAATCCCGCTATGGGATCGAGATATATCACACAGACAAGCAACGTAGGGGGAAGCCCACGGAGGGTAAGGGAAGGAAAGGTGGACATGAGCGCAATGGAAGAGGCGGCATTCTATTCAGAAGGTCAACGGAGCTCGCCTTAGATTGGTAGCAAACTTAAGAATAGCTTTCGCAGGAAGTGAAGTCTTTTCGGAAGGATAAGCCCATTAGGTGGAGTTATTTTTGAGGTACGAGGCGTTTCCCAATTTCTTGGTTCAATTGTAAATTTGCAAGCGAGTTTTTGATATGCAGAGAATACCATGTTTAGTCCTTCGAATACTACTCGTCCACTTTCATCTGCATGCCTAGGGAAATCAACGTGTTTGGATTTATACTACATACCTACTCGTACGTCATGACCAATGTCAGCAAGACCACCGGCTGTTTGACGTGACTAAATGTTATGTCACAAGGGTAATAAGAGAACCACGCAACATGCAACCACATCCATGCCATGTAATGTCATGGTGCGCTCTTGGCAACTAATATACTGCTTACAATTTCATTCCAATAACTACTATATTGCCTCACAGCCTATACTTTTCATTCATTTCACATTTTATACATCATCATTTCACATAGTGACTTCTGTTTCATATTGTAAATTTGTTTGTCAAATTTTAATAAGTTTTTGCTTGTCTAGATTTTCTTCTCCGCCATTTATTCCTGAAAGTCATGAAACAAATAAAAGGGTCTAACAAAAGGAAAGGGAGACCGTGATCCTTTTATAAAAAGCCAACAAAGGGAATTAATAAATGAAACTAATGAGTGTAATTTTTTTTGCCTCTTTTCTTATGGTAGCTCAATCTTGTATAAAGAGAAATCATCTTCTGCGTCTTCTCTCCTGTGGTAGTGGTTCTGTTTCTTCTTGGGTCCAACTCTCCAATGCACCATCGATTTCGTGTTCAAGATTAGACATCTGTCTCCTCAAGTTGTATTCCCCATCTTGTGTCTTTGGTCTAGTAACACTTGACGGTCTAGAAAGGCTAGATGGCCAATGACTGTTGGTGGGTGACACTGGTGACACCTCACCACTCTTTGTTAGGGATGTCATGACAGACACATCTGAGTCCTTGGTCTTGAGCGGAATTATCTCGTCAGCCTCTTTCCGTCCAGCGGTTGGGTTCTTTCTCACTGGCGTAGCCCGAGGCTTTCTTGTCAATGGAGTTGGAGGGAGTGGTTTATTTGGTGCGGGTACAGTACCTCGATATGTTCGGACCTGAGAGTTCCATCGATCGATGTCTAGGTTAGCATCCTCATATCTGGGGACTACTGGAGCGGGTAAAGATGCAGGCTGGGATCCGGGGATTCCAATGAATTGTGAAATAACCTCTGGTTCAATCCTGTTGAATCGGTCAGGTTGGGATTTCCATCCATAGGAATTGGCTGCCTTGGTTGCAGCGTGTCTTGCCTCAGATTTACCAACTGTCATGCGCTTCATTTCCGCAGTAGGGACTGAAAAGTGTTCAGCATCGGGTATCTTAGCATTCCAGAATGATTGTCCAAATTCGCAGCAGAATCCATCATTTGCCGATCGGTCGATAGGATGACGATCTTCTTTGATACATTTACCGCATCTGAACTTGGTACGTCTGTCCTCCATGCGTCTATAGCCTCGGCGTTGTCGTTCACGCTCATCATCTTGCTCTTGAGCAATCTGAGCGCGGATGATTTCGGCACCTCGTGCTTGTTGTTGGACAAGTAAGCGGCTTTGTCGGGTAGTGCAGTCTGGACACAAGCCATCAATATTGTCGACGAGTTCAAGTCCTGCACACTGGAATACAAGATCTGTTTCATTGTCAGAGTCACTCTCAGCTTGTTCTGCGCCCGCGCAGAGGAAGGATTTCCAGCTGCTGCGACGAGATGATTTAGATGTGTTAGATGAAGTAGAGCTGGTGCGTTTCTTGGTCTTGGACGTCTCTCCGCCTGTGGAAACTTGGATGGGGATTACCTGGGTCTTTCTCAAAACGTGTCCGCACCCTCCATACACTACCTGCACCTCGACTGGCTTGAAAGATGTTCTGGTAGACATGTTGGAAATGGAGCTGGGTTTGTGTGGTGTTGTTTGTTTAATTGAAGTATAAAGATATATAAAGTTGTATGGCTTTGTAACTCGAAGACTGGACTTGATGTTTCTGAGAGGATGAGCTGGGGAATTTACAATGGCTATTGTCCGAATTAAGTAGATTCTTCTGGCCATTGTTTGAAGATGAGGGTTTTGACAAAGATTATGTAGTTTCTTTATCGTGAATTGGCTTCTTTATTATCAAACATGGAATCTACAAAGAATAAAAACGACATTGTCGCACTTTTCTTGTCCCTTCGACATGTCCTACGACATGTATCAAAATAGATCGAGCCTTTAGTTTAGTCTTGGCGTCGAAACCACGCGGAACTTCCCATTGGAACGCCCGAATATCATTTTCACCAATTTATTCCAGAACAGCATGAGAATCACCCCAGAACATGTCACAACACAAGGAGAAACTTTTATGAGATCATCTCAGCCCTATCTTCTATTCTATTCCAGCACATAAGCGCCACAAACGCTTCCGTCCTTGGCTGAAACGCGCTTGTCTTGAAAATAATCTGCTTTCTTTGACCATACATTCGTATATGATTTTGCATGTTTTTTTCTCTAGATGCGACCTTTCTTTCCCCTTCAGCGTTGGGGTTACCTCTCCTCGCTCACTACCCAGAAGACTTACACTCTCGGGGTAGTTATCAATGGCGCCATCAATTTGGAGTTTGTTCACAACCATATGCTTATATCCTCACCCTAGATGAGAAAGCACAATTTGAATACAACTTAACGCCAACAACATACCAAAACTATTGCATTCGAATACCCAGATACGGAAAGAGAACGACAAAGTCCACTTCAAATCTGTTCGATGCTTGTAGGCTTTATTATGAGGTCATATGCATCGACTTCATTGTTGATGTTGTTGAATATTTTCTGAACAATACTATGGAGTTGCAGAACAATCCCTTTCTGGGAGTATAAGATTCGAGAACTTCCGGGATAGGATTTTGTTTTGTCATTCTGATCATTATCTTCAAATCATCTGCATAATCTTCATCCCATACAAGAAGTTTGTATTTGAATTGACGATATCGAAGAATTAGCCAAACAACAACCCAACAAACCACAAGCAATAAGCAATCATGCCTGTCACCATCAAAAAGATTGTTTATACCTGCAGTCATGAACTGCCTGACTTGAGCTTCCAAGCTCCCCAGAAACCGTCCGTCATAAAGCGGATCAAGCAAGCTCTAACTTTCACCGAAACGATTCGAACACCCTCCTTGGAGTTGTGTCCGTATTGTGAGCGGGAGAGAGAAGAGAAGTTGCAACGGGAGGCCGAGCAACATAGAGCCCAG
Organism: Botrytis porri; assembly: GCF_014898465.1. Taxonomy (NCBI): domain Eukaryota; kingdom Fungi; phylum Ascomycota; class Leotiomycetes; order Helotiales; family Sclerotiniaceae; genus Botrytis; species Botrytis porri. The sequence goes on along the minus strand of NW_024066075.1, from coordinate 2,653,145 downwards.
GCTCCAATGCGGTCTCAAACGAGACCCCAATACGCCCATCCCTCACCACAAGCACCTCGATCGCAGCCAACAATCCAACAACGAAGACGGCACAACACTGTGTCTGAGCGACGACCAGTGTCGCCAGTGTCATCGGTGTCGCCCGTCTCGGAAATGGGATTCGGATCGGATGCGGACCTGGACTCCGTTCTTCCTCCTCGGAATCCTTACCGGGATACCAACATGGAACTTCTTCGAGAAGATTTCCATGCACGGGATATGGAAGAACGACTGAGGGACAGTCTAGCGAGAGAGTCCCCGGCGGACAGAAGAGCGCGGTTGTTTCGGGAAGAGAAGGTCCGCAGGGAATGGACGGCGAGGAATGCGACAAGAGACTATAACGAGTTTGTCCAGGACCAAGCACCACCGTCTGCTCCTCCTGCGGACCTCAAGGAGCTCTTCCTCCAAGCTCGAAGTCCTCACAGCTCGGTAGCACCCTCGACGGAATCCGAGACTCCGCGACTAGATCTACGCGCCAGAGCGGCGAAGATCAAGGAGGAGAAGGCGATCAAGGAGCAGAGGACGAAGGCTCGTTGCCAGCTCGTGCAGAAGGAGTAAGTACACCCCGGTTTCTTTTGTTATTCTTGGTTTCATGATTCTTTATTAGAGCAAGACTAATGGCTTTCTGTCTTTTGTAGGAAGATGGCGGTTGCGATCTTTCTTATGAGGATGACTATATATACCTTCGTTGGGAATGGGCGAAAATAATAAAAGTACTCAAAATACTTCGAAAATAATTAATAAAATATAAAAACTTAAATAAATAAATATGCCCTAGTGCGCTTTGGAGGTTGTTGTGAAAATGTGAAAATCTTTGTGGAAATGTGACGATGCAGTGAATGAAATCAATGCCATGACACGAGTGAGATGAATCCGGGCTCAGGCTCAGTGGGTGTTAACTCGAAAGCTCTACAATTGGGTAAGAAATATGCCCCTCCTCCTTTGTAAGGAATATACCTTAGCAGACCAGAGAAGAAAACCCCAGCGAGATAATTCAGTAGACGACACAAGAACTTTCTGAAGAGCTCTACTGTAATACATATCGAGCTTTTATCCTCAAAGCCTAGTAGTTAGTTCACCTAATTCATCCAATCACCGAAAACCTTCAAAGTTTATATTCTAACCTAAGCTTCTTGCCTTGTCCAGGAGGGTGTCACTGGATTGCGTCATAGGGGTTTTCAATATTTAGCTTCACAGTTACCTCCTATATCTACTAGAATTCTTATATTCAAACTTATTCATCGATAATAAACAGATAGTGATAGGAAGAATCATGCTCTTTCTGGCTCTGGGTAATGCTGGAAACGGGTTTATCGTTTAGATTACTTTCTTGGCACTTTGATCTTCGGAGCTAATTTGTCGCTTCGCCCTTGCGAATAGAAAAAGAAAGCTTGTTTTTCGGCTCGGAGAATTGTGGTTATGGCGTCAGTTTGGCACGTGGGGGATCATGTGATTTTGAGGGGGGGTGTTGGGTTGTCTACATCTTCGAATTCGAGCGCTTTGGAGCTGGATAAGGGTGGCTATAGCATGTTTATTCCATATTTTAAGGTGCTGATTCATTTGGAAGACATACGGCGTGTCATGTAGAGCCGTAGATCCAAGTATTCCAGCAGAATGCGTTGATCACCTCCTTTTACTCGCACGACTTTTCGAGCCAAAGCTATTGTAGAATTGGAATTTAGTACCAGTTAGTAATTCCATACTTTGAGATACAAAAAATGTGTCATGATATGTACATCTGCCCCAATTAGATAAAAGTGAAGAGGTTCAATCCCCAGGAATCACGGTGATGACGAAAGTGAAACCTAGCATCAACAGTTTTTTGAGAGAGTGGAAGCCACCAGAATCAGAATCGGAACAGCTCTAAAATAGCATCAGAACAAGTCGTGAACATGTATGAAACTATGGTAAGCTTTGGAATGAGTAGGTCGAAAGTGGAAGGCTGTGGCTTTGGTTAGACGGATTCCGTTGAAACTGACTGCACTTTAACTGTTGGTGTTTAAATTGCAATAACAACTATCACACAGCGTCGTAATAGTAAGGGAATAGTGATAGAACAGTTGCAAGTAGGGTGAAATACTCTGTTGGACTCTTAGGAATAAGTGAAGTTGAAAGAATTTACTGCACAATCGTCAATGAGTTGGCTTTACATCTCGAATTAGCAACAAAGCTCAGAGTCTCTTTGGATTGGCTAAATAACTGTAGAGGAACAATCCCGGGCAGTAACTATATGAGGAATGGTATCCTCGACTAAAGATTATATTTTCTTCTCTCAGATAGACTAGATTTGAATACCACTTCCCTCCTTTACACAAACAATCGGATCGAACTCCAGTATTCAAATCCAACCAATCAGAGTAGCTACCTACATTACTACCTCAACAAACCAATCGCCCACCGCCACCATGACAGCCACACGAATCGTCGTGTACAGCTGTACACACGAGCTCCCAGACACCCAGGCATACATAGAGCGGGCCCAGGCCACACCCTATAAATACCGACACCCCGATCGTCAATCGTTTAAGGAGAGCCTTCACATTAAACGAAACCATCAGAAGACCAAGCATGGAACTTTGCCCTGTATGCCAGGCAAAGAACCGCCAGCGATCTCGACCAGCACCCCAAGCGCGACCCAGCCCACACCCTCGCGGACAGACCCTACAAGATCGCACACGCCCGGAACACGCTCCTCAGGTTAGATCCCAACTCCCAGCTCGCGACTCGCCAGACTCAACCAACTCCCAACTCCAAGCTCCACAACCTTGGAACATGGCCGAGGGACCGCCCGATCTACCAGCTTTCCTTCCACCTCGACACACAGTCACCCCCCCACCACAATCCAACGCACACTTGGCGAACATGGCGGAAGGTCCACCCGACCTCCCTGTTCTCCAATTCCCCAACAACACCGCTTCTCAGCCACAGACCGATGCACCGGCATTCAACCTTCCCGGAAGTTCCAACGGCTTTCCAACCTCAGAGGTGCTCCTTCGGGGATGGGATGCGATGGCACATCGAGGTGCACGCCAACGAGATCTTGCAGGACAAGAGCTTCAACGGAGTGCAACCGACACCCCACGCCGATCATCCCCACCACCACCTTCGCCTCCACCAAAAGACCATGGTGTTCACCCCCGGGTGCACGCCTGGACGAGACAGGAAACGTCCCAGGCACTCAAGGAACACCACGATAGAATCACCCAGCCATTCGAAGCCCAATCTTCCGAAACAAGACCAAGGACTCCGGTTATATTAATCCCCGACCCTCTCACTTTGACTCCTTCTACCACTCGTGGTGAAGAGGAGCGAGGTGAGTCGCCAATCGATTCGGGGATGAGGTTTCCGAAGTGGCTTTGAAGGAGCGGTGACGGAGGGGGGGTGAGGATAGAATCGGATCTACGGTAGAAATAAATCACGGACTCGGGAGTTTTGTATAGAAGACGAATAGAATCTTGTTTTACTGTATATAACACCCTTCGAATGAAAAGAAACATGGAATTCAAACAAACTTGACTAGTACCTGATGGTACCTTATGAAAATGTGATTTGTGAAAAATTGATTGATAGTGTTGTGAATTTTGATAAACGGTAAACCTTGTTGCCGAGCCATTGCTAGATGGAGTTTCGAAAACTTTATCCTATATCGCAAATCGTTGTATATGCGACTATATGAATTATCGCGTTGCATCCATTGAATCAGGTCACTGGATTAATATCTATTTGATTTATAGAAGTTTAATTGAGAAAGTCGAAGGTCCAGCATTTGTATTCAATAGCCGAGTGATTCGTGGTGGGACCTAGAATCTGTCTGGTTAGACAAATAGAATTGCGGATGAAAGTTACTTGAGGTACCATAGACGAGCAAAATATATTAGATTTCATCACAGAATTTAAAATCGAAGCAATTTAATTACATTGTATCAACAGAAGCCAAAGCTGCAAAGACAGCATCCCTATAAAACAAAGTGAGGAATTAGCACGTGATCCGCCCCCTAAATCAACCAATATGCAAGTGTGAGAAATGTGAGTTTGGCCGGAGAGTAGATTGCGCAATAGGCATGGAAAGCGAGTGCTGAAAAACATTAAGATATCGACGACTAATCTGTACCCGTAATACAAGCCTTAAATAGCTGCGAACTAGTTCCTGGTGGTTTGCGGGGGAAACGACCCCAGGTTCCCCGCGGCACGTTGAGACTGAAGCCCACCATTTTGAGCACAGAAACTGAATAGTATGTGAACAGGTACTCTAAAATGTGAGAATAGGTTTGATGCACCGTTGAACAAGCTGATCACAGCATGTTGAGCACGATAACGCTCAGAAAGCGGGTAAGCTTGAGCAGATTCACCTTCACTTGACCAGTTATTCCCCTTCAACTCCATTATCACACAGTCAAGTGAACAATACATAATTACCAGAACAACTTCATCCAAACACTATATAAAGCTTCAGAAATCCTTCTCTTATTTTTCTTTCCTCACTCTTCAAAGCTTCTCAGTCTAACTAACAGAAAAACAAAGAAACCAAACCAAACCAACCCACCCACAAACAAACATGGTCAATCATTACATCTTCGAATGCGGCCACTGCTTCCCCGAATTCCCCTCCAAGCTCAAGAAACTTAAGAGAGCCTTAAGCATCCGCAGAGCTTTCAGCACAAAGGCAAAGATCCCCAAAGACATCAAACGGGAGGGTCTCTGCGAGGTTTGCGCAGTTTTCACGGTTCAAGACTTCCTCGCCTCGGGAACCCACCCGGGTAACACCAACAAGACCTTCGAACAACTCCGAGACGAGCGCGTCAAGGAAACTATCGCGTTCGCTAAGGAGGCAGCAGAGCGAGAAGCGGAAAAAGAGAAGACACCGGCCCCAACCCCCACACCCCAACACCACCTCAAGCGCAAGCCCATCCCGGGATCCGCACTCTTCAGCGAAGAGGAGGACAACGACACCGAGTGGCTTCTCGCTAAAGACCAAGAACAATAGGCAGTCATCGCAGATAGCTAACTCACTCGGTGAGTAGCTAGAGCGAACCGGACAAACCTCGACCTCGGGAATCAGGGAGCGACAGCAACCGAAAAGGGAAAAAACACAAAAAAACTAACTAAATTGACACCCAGATAAAGGAGTTACTTTAAAATATCAATAGATCCTATACAATAAACCACGACCATCAATATGAGACCCCATGCGACCCTTGTGCTATGCCACCTTTATGAAAGTGACTTAAAATTGATGCAACAATCGAAAGCCACAAGCAATGACTATGAATTGGAGAATAGGAATTGGAGAATTGGATTTAGCGAATTTCTAGATCGGAATTAACCTTATATCGCTTCCCTAGATTTTCAATATAAAAGGCTGAAAGTTGTTAGTAGCCGTGATGTTGGCGCTATGGTCTAATTGGTACTAGTACCGATTCGTAAGGCGTTACGCCTCATGAAGGGCATAACTATGGATATTCTAGCTCTCTTGGTTTAATCAACAATACGGTGAACGGGGAACTATACCCTAAATTTAACTAATCCATTTCCCACTGTGACCAATTTCGACATGAAATATACAGCATTAATTTGTCTAGATGATGTTTATTGGAAGTGATTCTTTTCGTTCTTACTTGTCATCGAGGACTTATGGAAACTCAATCGAGAGTTGAATCAGTTGAATCAGATGTCACTCGAATCGCCTGGACATTTCGAGAACAGTCACGTGATCTAACATAATCAGCCAGGTATTGCATGGATGTAGAAATTTTGTTTCATTGGAAACGCCTCCTGAGGCAGTGTACTTTGGAGGAAATGATTTCTAGAAATTTCATTATTTTCTAATGGTTCAAATGAACCCGACATGAATGATTCCAGAACAGCGCCTGAACAAGTCTCTCCACATTATTCATAAAGTGGCTAGGCGAGACCCCAGAGATTGACCAAGTTTTCTTTCCATCTTAACTGACGCGCATACAATCACATCAAAGCTTTCTAACACACCAAATAAGAACAAGAACATCGCAATCATGTCCACGACACTCTTCACCACGTTCGCTTGCGGACACGAAGAACGTTCAGCCACCCGAATCGGCGAGGAACAAGGACCAGGAGTGATGGGAATCATCCGAAGAATGAGCTGCAAGAATAAATCCGGGGCTGTGATTGCAGATTCCGCGCTTTTGTGTACAACTTGTCGGGAAAAGCCACATCCAGAACCACTCAGATCTCATCCGGTTATAATCATCCATCCACGAGAACCGAGACAGCTTGCCACTAATTCCGGTCGCTTCTTCTACGGATGATGTCCACCGAGCTATGAAGTCATCGAGATGATTTCGAGAAAGGAGCGGACTGAAACTGTGAGGAGAAGCGGCGAGATATTTGAAGATTCGGCGAATCGATTCCATAGTAACGGATTGTAAAATTCCAGAACAATAATAAAATGAACTAAACTCAAATGTGACTAACATACCTCTTTCGTTGATGATGCCCCTAGGTACTATGATCCAATCGTGAAAAAATAAAATGTCATTGGCATAGCTAAGTGGAAAGGAAGTTTCGTGAACCCACCAAATTCCCATTTCTTTGTGTAGTGATGTATTGCAATATTGCAATATTGTGAGGTACTACTCTTTGATTATTGCAAAGAACATATGATTATTGAACAAATCCATATAGTAAAGTATGTGCTCGATCTAGCGTTAGGAATCAAATATAAACATAAATCTTACCAAAACCTTGACCACAATGTCAGCAAGGGACGAAAATTGAGACGAAATGATGAATCAAGCCAACAGAAATCTCGGCTAGAAATTGGATGTCACGTGACTTATGCCGTTCAGGTTCCTATCCTCATCTAACTAGCAAACTTATAACACGAAAACATTGTAGGACAACAGAATGGAAGAAACTATGCCTCCTATTAGTCTAAGCTGTACTTCGGAGAATTTCTGCTATTATTCAACCCCAGAATAAACTGCTATGTACGGTGGATTTGAGGAGAGATCGCGAATTGAACTGTAGACAAACAATGTGAACCAACAATTACAATGCTTGAACAAGTTCAGAACTGCTGCTTTCGATAACCCATATAATCTTCCATAGTTCTCCCAAGGTAGCTTATTTATTCTCTAGCCAATCGGTCCTAGAGCTTAGATAACCAAAACCAATCTTCTCTAACAAGACTTTTTGACATTAAAATAATCTCCATTCTCAAGACCAACACCAAACCCAAACCAGACCTAATCATGCTTTGGTTAGTCGGCGCCGTAACAAGTTTCACTTGCGATCACCAGTACTTTGCCAACCTCACTTTACACGAAGCTGGGGACGACGAAGACTGGAGATGCATCACCGGACCCGAAACGACCTGGATCAAACACGACAAGGAGTGCCCTGATTGCAGGAACAAGGTACCTCCCACGGATCCAGTTATCCTCTCTCGTCCGCTAAGTCCTTTACTCACTGCACCAGACAATCTCGAAGACAGACGGGGCCTCCTCACAGAGTTCCGTTGCGGACATCACAAAGTTGCCGCATCAGATGACAAGAAGTGCATCGTTCTTGGAGTCGACAAGCTCGGATTCTTGTTGATTCAGTCGAAAAAAACGTTGCCCCCGGTGCATCGCCTACGGAACCCAAGACAGCTCCTCAGACGACCAGTGCAGCTCCGGAAGCCAACCGGACGCAACACCATTCGATCCACTTGAACCCGACTTAGATTTTGCCGACGACGTGGACATGGGAACTTTGGCCAGACAGAGAAGACAAAGAGAAGCTCTCGCCACATTCGATCATCCTCCCACCCCCTCAAGAAGAGAAAGCAAAAGGGAGAAGGCCAAGAAAATAGGTAAGTCGCTCTGGGGATCAATCAAGAAGAAGTTCTAAAGAAGAGGGAGGAGGAGAAATCGTTTTTCATTCATCTTCATAACCTATTCTTACGACTCCGCTTGGCTAATTTGGTATCTTATTAGCTCGATTCGACCCAAAAACTCAAGCCAAAAAATAATACAATTTGTTGAACTTTAAATATAACTTCACCCGTGCTGTGCAAATATGATAATGTGACTGATAATTGTCATGACAAAATAAGAGAGATAATGCTATGGTGTTTAAAATTATCAATAACCAGTAGCTACAAGGCACCCTACTTATAAAGAATCTCCAAGAAACTCGAAATAGAAATCAGACTATATGTTCCTTCTGAATGAACATATAGATCAATTATTCATGACTTCATGTAGCTTGATCGAAGGCGCAGAGAGAGACTTGAGTGTTCCCTTTCAGAGAATTGCCAAATGTCATTGGAACACATTGGTCTCAAATGCATGTAATTAATTAGTTTTGAGTTCCAAAGGGATAATGGTGAGACTGGCCGGGTCGTTAAATAAAAGTAGGTCGTTTCGTTAGCAGTGGTAATCAAGATTGTATAGGTTCCCGCGCAAATAGTCCTCAAATTCAATAGATGTAAGAATTCAAACGATACCTCAAATTAAATATAATGCTCATTGACATCAGCAAATTCCGTGTAGCTATTGTGCTAATGAAGGTGCAGAGGACATGGCTTTGTCGAAAAGCAAACATGCAAAAGCGACAGGACTGCACGTGACTAGCTAGCTACACTAACTTCGTAACTTTGTTAATAATTCAAAATCGATGGCATGGCCGGCACGTGACTTTAATGTTAAATTAGGATCTACCGTCCTTGAGTTGCTTATCCCACATCCACTTTGCGATTTTCCTATCTGAAAAGCTAATCAACAATGTCCGGAGCATTTGTTTATAGAGATGTCGAGTATCGTACTATCGTGTAGCTTGCTGTGTAGAGCGTCCACATTGTCTAATTGGCCCGAGCTTTAGGATTTGTGAAGGATTCAGGCTATCGGCGGCAGTATCCTTGAGATTCTTGGGAAGCGCTTCTGAGATATATGTCTTGAACAATGGGAAGTCTCGATCGACTAACCAACAGTTCCAATGTCTAAATTCGTACACTTAATCGTGTTCTTGAAACTCCGTTGCCCATTTTATTCTTGCGAAAATTCTTACATCACATATCGTTCTTTCATCATCAAATACCATTTGTACTCTCTGAATTATACGTATCTATCACAATAATCAACTCCCAACCATCAATATGTGTCTAGCCACAATGTTAATAGCACTGAAGGCTAATCTTGACCCAACGGTCCTCGTAAACCTTGGCATGGGTTTATTGGTCTTGATATTAGCTTTCGTCGGAGCATGCTGCCGTCAAGTATACATAAAGCATGCAGCTAAGGAACCATTACTTCTTACTGTTGAGCCCAAGAGCGTCAAGTTCATAAAAACGGAAGTAGAGACAGAAAAGCGCTTCAATGGTAAAGCTGACCTAAATTTTGAAGAATGACCGCTGACTATAGAATCTCAGAATCGCAAAAGTCCCCGGGATATCTGGCTATACAGAGGTCAAAGAACCATCATATTCTTGGGTTGCATGTTAGATGATGTAACTTACTCAATGACAATGTGGGCTTCAAAGAAAAAGAAGAAGAAAACACGAGCCTATTTTCAAGCCTGGAATGCTCGAATCATTGTGTCGGAGTTGCACGCAAACTTTCACATTTGCGAAGGATGGATGCTGTAAGACTTTGGAGTGGGAGTTTAGGGCGCTACAAGGGATCTCTGGAGTTTTATGGATGTCAATGGGATATTGATGCCGTCATTCTTAAGGCCAGGTTTAAACGCAGGAGACTGCTGCTTTGGTTGCCCATGGCATGCCGGTTCCATAGGATTTTAGGAGCTTCAGCGCTCTAATGAAATATTAGCCGCTAGAGCCGACTCTTGTATAGTGTTATGCGTGGTATCTTTTCTTGTACTTGCATTACTGTTTTGCCAGAGAATATTATAGACATTTTAAAGTCCACGCTAGCAAACCGTAAAGTGCCATACAGCTGCGGTATCCTGATACTGTGCAGGAATTACATACTTGATATTAAAGGAACCACAATACTCCCGGATAACGCTTTTCGTATCGCTTGAATTACGTATGCAGTCAAGTATACCCAGCTGGGCGGTAAATATAGTTCAATGCTAGACTTTGGAGATGAAAAGCTCGTGAGAAGAACCTTTGAAGTGTATCCGCTGTATCTAATTCAAGAGCCATTGAATTGTATAGCGGATTTTAGCGGCAATGGCTGCATTCTTTTAGGCCGTTGCTTTCACTCGAAAGTTGAGAACAGGTTCACCATCGCAACATGGTTATGCTTGAGAAATCTAGAAGGGAACGTTTTCTAGTATTTGTTTTTAGGGAGTTGTATCACTTCAACTTGAAGGTTTCCTATATACCTACGTGTATTGGTCTGTGTATAATTTTCCAAAGCGACTAGCTAACACTAGTCAACTCCTATAATGGATTTTATTATTCTGAAAGAAGGATATCGAAAATATGAGAATTTGAAGCGCGTAAATAAAACATTCAATTGTGAATTGGCGTAGATGTTATTGGTACACAGATGCAAAAATTGAAGCGTGTCATCATGGCTAAGCGCAAGGATAAAATAAATATCGTAGTGTTCATCGCACACCACCCCCACAAATTTGATACATGACCGACCCAACATATTCCAGACCCAATCTTGTGTTTTACTTTGAGAAATGGTAATAGAACATCATTCGGCTTCAATCTTTCGGTGACAATGGCTGGACCTTCCCCTCCACCGTACAAATCTCGATCGCGAGGTCAACGTTCCAAAAAAGTTATGTCTGAGAGTGATTCAATAGTTACTCCCACCACGCCAACAGCCAGACGTATGAGTGGAAATCAACCCACGTATCCATTGGCCTCTCTACTTTGGTCTGCGCGTAGTTCGACATCGCAATGGGTGGTACTTCCTCTAATATTGATGGCCGTAGGTTTGTTCAGGTGGGCTGCTGGACTTTGGGGATATTCTGGTACGTTTGTAGAATCTGCCAACTACCCTGAGCTCTGTTACTGACTCTTATGGCAGGATTTCAAAGCCCACCAATGCATGGCGATTACGAAGCTCAGAGACACTGGATGGAGATCACAACACAGCTTCCGATTTCACAATGGTACTTCCATGAACTCGAATGGTGGGGATTGGACTATCCGCCCTTGACCGCATATCATAGTTGGGTTCTTGGAAAGATTGGAGGATTTATAAAACCCTCGTGGTTTGCCTTACACACGTCGCGAGGACTCGATGATCCAACATTAAAGGTTTTCATGAGAGCTACAGTTATCATCTCCGAATACTTAGTGTTTGTACCCGCAGCAGTCATCTTCGTTCGACGATTAAGCAAGCTTCAAGCTGTAAATATATGGACAGCATCAATTGCTCTGACAGCGATACTTATGCAACCTGGATCGATCCTCATCGACCACGCACATTTTCAGTACAACACAGTGATGCTTGGATTGGTTCTGGCTAGCATGTCTAGTGTACTAGCTGGCAGATACATGTGGAGCTGTGTGTTTTTCGTCATGGCATTGGGATTCAAGCAGATGGCTTTGTATTATGCTCCTGCAATGTTTGCATACCTACTGGGAGTCTGCATATTTCCTATCAATATTCCCAGGTTTTTAGGCATTGCGATTGTTACTTTGGTATCATTTGCGGTCCTATTTCTGCCCCTGTTCTTGGGTGCTATCTACGAGAAAAGTCAAGGTATCAGTGCCCGACCAGAGCTTGATGGTTTCGCAGCACCATTACCAATTCTTAGCCAATTTTCATACAAACTTGATTATCGCGCTTGGTATTATCCTATTATACAGCAAAGTGCACAGGTCATATACCGAGTATTCCCTTTTGCGCGGGGCCTTTTTGAAGACAAAGTGGCCAACTTCTGGTGCGCATTAAATGTCGCTATCAAGCTCCGAAACTTTGATCAGGGTCTTCTTCAGAAAGCTTCACTACTTCTCACTTTAGCATCCATCACTCCTCCATGCTTGATTATCTTCTTCAAACCACGAAAGGATCTTTTGCCCTTGGCCTTGGCAACATCAGCGTGGGGGTTCTTCCTATTCAGTTTCCAGGTACATGAGAAAAGCGTCTTGTTACCTTTGATGCCAATGACTGTGCTGCTGGCTGGTCGAGGAGGACTTAGCAAAGGAACTCGATCATGGATAGCATTTGCCAATGTTCTTGGCGCTTTTACAATGTTTCCATTATTGCAAAGAGTAGAGTTACGTGTTCCTTACTTCGTTCTGGTTCTCTTGTGGCTCTACCTTCTTGGGCTTCCACCCTTTTCTTTTGAGGTGTATGCGCAACATAATGATGGCAACTGGATAGGATTCGGAACAACATTACTACATACGCTCTTCTATCAGGCTATGGTCACTTGGCATTTGGGAGAAATTTTCTGGACGCCACCTGCTCCTTTCCCTGATTTTTGGGTAGTCATGAATGTCGCAGTTGGAGTTTCTGGGTTTGGTATATGTTACCTATGGTGCCTATGGTCCTTGGCTGTTGAAAGTGGTCTTCTACAGTCCTCGAAGATGGAAAAGATAAAGGCGAAAGCGAAGAAGGTTCAGTGATGGGTTTTAAAGGTTTGCCATATACCCATATACAAGATTAGATTCTTGTCAATTTATAAATATTTTATGTATTTTATTGGTCAAAGATTACGCAGTCACACCACTTCCATAACGTTTCCCACGCGGATCTCAATCAAGAGATTTGGCAATACGAGGGATGTAAGCAGGAAAGGGACCCCTCAGGGGTTGATTCGGTCAATGCGTAAGGCTTTCGGAAGTTCAGTTGCCATTCGCACGGTTACCGTCATGTATCGGCCATAAGCCTGGATTCCGTCAAGCAATGGTTCCAGCCCCCATTCTTTCCCTGCAGAATCCTACAAGTGGAGGCTGCGTCCGATATCGATTTTTTCTGATTCTCCCTAGATAGGAATGGTATTTCTAATGATATGAACTTCCTTGTGGATAAATTACATACATGCTACATCGCTACCATCGGGTCCCTTTTTTCCCCATGGGGATTATTTACGTGATAGATAAATGCAGCCGACACAAACGCCTCAGAACTTCCGTAATTTTCGAAGCACTTGGTATAGATAGCCTCAAGATAAGCGTGAATCATTATGCCCCAAAACTCCCATAACCACTAGGTAATACACCGCTGTACTCCATGCCAAGTTCACTCAGTTAATACTACGTGAAAATTTAGAAAGATTTGCAAGATTTGCCAGGCTGTTCTCTTACTCAGCCGCACACTATTGTTGCTCTTACAATACTGTCCCAAGTTATCTTTTTAATGAGGGCTGGCTTCGTTGGTCGGTTCTTGATATGGACAACCACCCCGCATGTAAGTAAGATTCCCGCCTGATTTCTGTACTGGCACACCTTTTTCACATTCTTTATTCTTTATTTTGTTATTCTTGCAGCATGATAAGGTTCGTTCTTTACAAATCGTATGAATTAATTGACTCAAAATGATGCTGTCGAGGCTATTCGCTCTGTTAGGGTTATCAATCCTTGCTTCGGTCCGGGCTGAAAGTTCTAGTACGGAGGGTTCAATTGCGGATAGTTCTTCCACGGCTTCAGCGTCAAAAACAAGCTTTGTTTCATCGGCATCCACTACAAGTTCATCCACAAGTTCATCGATAAGCGCTTCGAAAACTGCTGCTACGACGCATGTTGTATCGGTTGATGCAGTAATTTAATCTTGCGATTGCAATTGTGCTACGATTGAATGTTAATGACTACCAGGATAGTCTCAATTACGATCCTAAAGACTTAACAGCGGATGTTGGGGATATTATTGGTGGGTCATTATATTGAACATCACATTTATGTTTAACTAACGAGTCTCTGTAGAGTTTCGCTTCTATCCTCTAAATCATTCTGTGGCGAGAGCAGAATATAAACGTATGTTCCTCCAAATCATTTGTTGATAGGCAATAATTAATTTCAACCTCACAGAACCATGTATACCATACGAAGACACTGAGGCAGGAAAGATTGGATTCTGGAGTGGTTTTGAACCTACTTCTATTGTCTCGGATAATTTTGGAGACTCGCTAATTTTTTAGATCGATCAAATGATGCTGACGAGTCTTAACTAGCCGCCTACATTTAAGTTACTCATTAACGACACGGAACCTATATTCTTCTATTGTTCGGCTCCTGGTGCATGTCAAGAGGGTATGGTAGGAGTTATAAATGCCAATGCTACTCAAACTTTCGATGTTCAGTTTGCGTATGCTGAAAATGCAACGATGGAGTTCTCTCCCAATGAGTATTTTCCCCTAGAAACCGCAAAAGCCGTCGCTTCTACCTCCTCTCACAAGTCATTACCGGCTAGCGCCATTGCCGGTATCGTCGTTGGTCGCTGTAATAGCTCTAGCCGGCGCTTTATTCTACATGTGCGGCCGTCACAAAACCATGAAAGAAGTATTCCACAACGAACCATCATCCGGGCCTCCAGCTAGCAGCAACCCGTACGATGATACTCATACCTCATATATGTCGCAAGGTGGCCGTACAGTTTCCGAAGCCAATTATCCAAACATGTCCAAGTTCGCATCTGGTCTCCCAGGCTTGGATACTGCATCTGAACGCTTTTCGCCTCGTCATGGTGCTTACACGGATCCTGATACGAAAAATTTTAGAAGTCAAAGTCCGCAGATTGATGAGGTGGGTATGCAGAGGGTTAGAAATGGTCAATATCAGAGTGTGTCGGTTGGAAGTCAGATGGGAAGTCCTGGGTTCCCTAGCCCGGCGCATAATCACAAGTCACATTTGAGTTCTCAGGGGTATGAAGGAAATACATTGAGTGAGATGAATGACAGTAGTACACAAGATGCTTTAAGGTATATTTTATTCCACTATTCTTTCTTTCTTCCTTGTATCCATGTCTGGGAATATTGTGAAACCGCGTTTTCTAATCAAATCACTACAGGCTACGAGAAAAAGAAAGGCAAAACCAAGGACAAGGCCCCATCGAACTCCCAGCTCCAAGCAGAAGCGCGAGTATGACGGCGGGGGCGCCTTCTCCGGAAAGAGAACGGCCATTTTCGTGCACAGATAGTGAGAGTGGGTATGCGGGAATGATGAGAAATGAAGTGGGAAAAGGCTACAGATGAGTGTCTTTGACGGATAATTAGGTTGGAGTTTAATGGAGGAAAGGTATTGTCGATTCACTTCGCAGGATTAGGATTGGGAGGGAGAAAAAGCTTGAGCGCTTGTGCTTGTGCTCGTGCTCAGGGCGAGACGGCTAGGATTTATGAGTGATTTGTTTGATTGGATTTGATACCACACTCATTGGAAATTACTGTACGTACTTAATTAGATATGATGTATACGGAATGGAAGGAGGCTCGATTGATTATATAATTCATGAATTTTCAAGCAGCGGTACATTAATCCAATAAATCGCGTGTTTTTTATGTCCTCGTTCTCTATTATCTCTTCAATCGTTCCACCTGTGTAGATTAGTCACTCTATTTATTTCAAGTCCTCAAACTTCTCCTCATTATCAAACTCGGTTACACATTCCTCCACGAGGCTTCAAAACTGCAATTTAGGGTCTCTGCACAATGATAAAAGCTACACAAGTTAATCATGTGTTATATGTCGGGTACTGGTTACACAGAAACGGTTCTTCACGGGTAACTATACGGCATACTGCGGATATAGCGGTTGTGGATGTTTCAGTTGGTGCTGTGTTACGCGTGCTGCGTTGTTTCTGGAACGTGGAAAGTAGGTATGCTGCGGAGTGTCATGATGATTGGGAGATGATGAATAGATGCCAGGTATGGATGGATATTGGTAGATATTTTGTTTGTGAGTGGTGAAAGAGCGGAGTGTGGTGAGTAGAGTATGGTGAATTTAGTAAGAGAATTGGGTATTGTTGGTTGGTTGGTGGTCAGTTGGTGGGTTAGTTGATGGTTGGTCATTATGCTCCGGAAATTGAATATCTGTAAGTGCGGAGGCGCAGTTTGGGTAATTGCTTCGGTAAGTAATAATCTCTTTCTTGATCAGGTAAAGGCCTCGCCGTTGAAAGCTTGCCGTTGTTTTTGTCAGTTGGTCTGTTTTACTGTTCCTGGGAGGAAAGATATTTGTGACGTTCCCGATGGTTGGTCGGAGCAAGTCTGTTGGGCTATTCCTTCGTGCAAGACCCGAACTCCTTGATAACTCGTTGTTTCTATTCCATAAATTATCTGGATGGGAAAGAGAGATCCAAATTCTTCGGAAAGTTGGGCGCTCAGCTTGGAAGTTGGTACGGCTAGATCTGGTGCAATTTTTCACGACACTGCCACGTTTTCGTAGCTTAGTTGCTGCTGCTATGGAATTACTGCATTGCCGCGGATACATTCACACAACACCTCACCTTTTATGACTTATGGTTACAATCCTGCTTGGGCCTGGTAATTGATTTTTATGACATAGGAAAGTTGAAATAACTTAAATTAGTCCCGGAAAGAAATCCACACAATCTTGTCCTCACAGCACCTTTCAGACTAAAATTCAAAATATTAGCATCGTCTATCAAGGACGGAGTTATTGGGTACAAAAGCCAGAAAAATTTGTGGATAGTTTACGTACTTGTAAGGGGCAGAGCGCATTGCACCCATGGTTGTTTCATCAATAGGTCCAACTGTCACACAATATGATTAGCAAAATGCAGTAAAACGCATGAACCGCAATGATGAAAAAAATCGAGACTTACCATAATGAGATTCTCCGTAGTCATTCCATGATACGATTTCAACGAGATTAGGTTGCCAAATATAACTTCTTCCCATCTGTCATACCATAAATCGTCGCCTCGCCAAAGCCAATTCTTATGAAACTGTGGTAGATTAGTGTAGAACCAAGGGCTGACAGGCATCATGTAAGGCTTTGCATCAAGAAATCGGTTGTATGAGGCGTCAACATATGTGTTCATATCTGTGTTGCCCCAAGGCCAAGCTATTTTGTGTTAGAAAAGGAAACAAAATGAGGAGTCATTACTTACCAGCCCAACTGAAGAGACCATCTGCAACATCAAGTTTTAAGGCTGCTTGGGCACCTAAAGAAGACCAATCTAGAATGAAGACAATGCCAGTCTGTGCCTTGATTTGACGCCTAGCATCAGCATCACCTGCTCCTTCGAAAGTGGAAACCAAAGGCTTTCCCTTATAGATGTAGTAGGCATCATTTCCAATGTATTGATTGAAGTAACCCATGATTTCGTCATATGTCCAGTCACTAGTTTGGTCAAATGAGAAAAGACACTTGAAACCGACTTTCTTGGCAGCAGCAAAGCATTGTCATCACACAATGCAGTAGAACTCTAGCTGATGGGTATGAACGAAAAGTATGAACCTCGTGATCTAGGCATCAAAGTTCCTACTACTCACATAAACACCCAGGACAAAGCACGACTTCGGGCATCTCTTGCACCATATGTCATAGCAGACTATACACTCGTAGTTCCCGAATGGGGTCAACAAACCTTCACTGCAGACGCTTTCGTAGAAGAATGGCTCAGCCCTAAAAAATTCGGATAGAAAGCTCCCGCCACCCAACATATGTTAGGAGCCCCCTATTTCAAGAGTGTTACCAACTCAGAAATCATCGTAGAATGGCAGCAACTAGCAAGTCATGGACGGAGAGTGGCAGGCCATGATTACAATCACCCGAATTGTAAGATTGAGGAAACGTCGGATGGGAGATCGTATATGCAACAGATGTTTGTGAAGGTGAAGGGGCAGTGGAGGATTTCGGTTATTAAGCCGGAGGTGATATATCATACGGGTGATTTAATGGCGGTGGGAAGACCGGATGAGTACAGATGATGTCATTAAATACTGATCTCCTGAGACATCCATATCTTTGCCGAAATCGCAATATTGTGAATGGCGGACAAATACATCATCCTGCAGAACTCCAAAGCTAATTCACTCTCCCAGCTGTAAGCGAGTTGTTGACACAGCCGAAAGTCTTCTGTAATAATAGTGATTGAGTATTCAATCAAAACCAATAATTTAATCAACAGAATTTCCAGTGTTAAAAAATACAATCGATAATCATGACAACGAAGTTTGCAACTTGATAATAGACAACAAGATGCAGACCATATTCCGACAGAAAATATAGAACATTGCAAAGAGGTAGTGTACTGAAACAGGTAGAACACTGAAAAGATGCGGGTGATGTAAGAAAAAAGGAGGAACGTTGAAGGAAAGTCGTGTATCCAAAGAAGGCGATACGACGAATCTGAATTGAAGAAGGTACTACAAATACGAAAGTCATCAGAGCAACAAACTATAACAATTCACCAATGCGGTGTACCTTGCTGGAAATCGTTTGGTAAAGATATTCAAGTCAGCTTGTAATAATGCAAAATTCTGCAAAGCTATGAAAGTGCATGGTCAAAAGATAATTTTTGATTTCTGGGCATACTAAAGACTCGACCGAACACGAATGCCGACATACGGCATACAAATCGGGGATCTAATACTCTCAAAACTCAATCACGGTTTTTAGTAGTCCGAATCGCATTCCAAGCCTGGATTTTTTTTTCCACTGGAAACCGGGAATCTTTAAATGTAAATTAGTATCCTACGTGAATTTCACATTCCGATTTTCTCGAGAACAAAAGTTCAACATAAAAATGATAATTCGAACGGCGAGGGTTCCTCCTTGAGCGACTGCACTGCAGAATTTTGTGGACATATCGAGGGGCTTCGAATGTCACTAGATAATGTTCGCATACGCCTCAGTTTGTGGAAGATCTCTACTTCTCTCCCAGACTTTATGTGGATCGCTTTCCATTCTTCCAGTCTCAGGGTTCTTGATATCCCAGCAAATGTGTCTAGCATGAGTGCGTAGGAACGTTTGATCCTTATTCTGATACTTTTCGGCCAATACTCGATAACGACTCCTGAAGACGTCGGTATCGATATAAGCGCCTTTGAACCATCTCTCCCCAGCTGATGTATCGAATTCTTTCCTGCCATGAAGTACCCTGCGGTTGTTGAAAATGACACATTCCCCCTCTTGTAGTCTGTATTCATACATGTTTTCAGGTGCCTCTACTCGGGATGCAAATTGCCTCAATGCTTTAGCTACGGGCAAGGAGTCGGACGGCTTGTCGAATGTCGCTTGAAATGGCGGCGAGTAATTTATATATTGAATGTTGTTGTCACTGGGGGATGAAGCGTTCCCACCCATCTCAGAGTGTTTCGATATCACAGAATGTTTATAGTGATAATGCTCCCCAGCATTGCGATAATGGTAGCCAACCTTCTTAGTGCTCAATTGAATGTAATTATCTTTATCGAGTTGTCTGGCAGCGTGGAAAGCATCAGAAAAGATGGACGAGCCACCTGAGCAGGTATTCCGTAGGCAGTGAAGAAATTGAAACCCCGGGGGATTAGCCATATAGAGAAGGTCCATGTGTAAACCCAGATATTGAGAAGTATATGCTACATTTTTAGGTTGGGGAACAGACCTGACATCCCAGGTAGCTCCGTAAAAAGTATCCCGAAGATTGCCAATTCGCTCTGCAATATCAACAACTGATGTTTCTGACTCTGACACACCTCTAAGTATGAGCAGTCCATAATCCCGAAGCATGATCAAAGCTCTGAATAAACCTTCTTCACTGTTTATGTAGTCATCAAAAGTTACATATTGCAGCTTCTGAGCAATGGTCTTCGAGTTCCATCTGATAGGTTTCACATCATTGTGACGATCGGAATGATAAGCCTTGGCTGAGGAGTGGGTTTCAAAGAACTTCTTAGAAAAAGACGAAATATGATCTGGTCCGTAGCCTGGAATATCATCTTCCCAAGATATTGTTAAATCCCCATTCTCACCCTTGGTGGTCGCAGTAGCTTTGATATTAGGAGAAATATCCGAAGTTTGAAAGTTCTTTTGCTTTGTGGAAGGATCAACGCATCTATGGCAGGTACAAGAATCGCGGAGGAACAATGAAGGATAAGATACACCGTTGATCTTTATGGCCTGAATGTCATGAGATAGAATCTCAGGGCTAGAAGAGGATTTTGCATCCTGATTCAGGTTAACAAAATCTTAGTCGATCGTCAGGGGTGCGGTGCTCAATAATACCTGTGGAACACGTGTCTGCTTGGATGTGGGAGCTGTGATCCGGAGACCTGGTTGGGCCGAAAATAGCCTTCGACTAATGTGAGAGATGCGCGGGGCAGCTAGAAAGCAACCTGATCTGGCAGCTCGATGACCACAGTTCAGACCAAGACGCAAGGCACTCATATCTAGAATTTCGTTCTTTTCACGGTGCAAGTGAAGGACTGATCTGCCTGCTGAATGAGAATTGAACAATCCTAATAAATAAACTTACTCTTCACCGAGGAATCATACATCAATGAGCCTTTACCGAGGTGATGATAGCATCAATTCCACGTGAG
Organism: Botrytis porri; assembly: GCF_014898465.1. NCBI lineage: Eukaryota > Fungi > Ascomycota > Leotiomycetes > Helotiales > Sclerotiniaceae > Botrytis > Botrytis porri. The sequence continues at coordinate 2,632,730 of NW_024066075.1, read as the reverse complement.
CCCCTCCACCAAGCTACATGATTGACCAAATGGAGCTTGGAGCTTGGACGATTTTAACAAGTTTAATTACGTAATCAATGAATCATAGCTCCCGCTAACCTTCTTGAGACATATTTTTAATTATTTATTGCTTTTCTACTTCTATACCCCCCTAGGTCATGCAAATAGGCGTGTCGATTGATATATATTTTCAAACCTCAAACTCTAATATTACTATTTCGAGAACGTCAGATGTATGTCTGAAAGCGCCGAGCATTTAAAGGATGAGGTAAGGTTTAAGGTTTTATAATTGTAACTTCTGTCTCTCAGGATCAATAAACTGATACTTATCTAGGGCTCCAAGACCCAATCAATGATAGCTGGTGCGACAGCTGGTTTGATTGCTAGGTAAATTTACAATTGGTCAAGATGACAACTATTTGCGCTCATATCTTCCACCCAGATTCGCGATTGCCCCTTTGGATGTGGTTAAAATTCGCCTTCAATTGCAATCGCATTCTGCATCCGACCCTCTTTCTCATCGGGATCTGCGAGGATCTCCAATCTACAAAGGCACAATTCCGACGATCAAGCGTATCTTTCGAGAGGAAGGGCTGTCGGCATTATGGAAGGGGAATGTTCCAGCAGAGTTGATGTACGTTTCGTACAGTGCGATCCAATTCACGACATATAGATCTGTTACGCTGGGCCTACAAGACGCTTTTGGAGAACATCGACTGCCAGCTGCTGCTGAAAGTTTTTTTGCTGGAGCATCTGCAGGAGCTGTTGCTACGACCGCAACTTATCCTCTTGATCTGCTCCGCACACGATTCGCTGCACAAGGCGTTGAGAGGGTGTACACTTCTCTCCGATCATCGATCCGTGATATCGCCATTAATGAAGGGCCGAGAGGCTTCTTCCAAGGACTTGGGGCTGGTGTTGGGCAGATTATACCATATATGGGAATCTTTTTCGCCACATACGAGAGTCTTCGTCTCCCGATGGGAACGCTAAACATGCCTTTTGGATCCGCAGATGCGAGTGCCGGGGTTATAGCTTCAGTCATAGCAAAAACTGGCATATTTCCTTTTGATTTAATTAGGAAGAGATTGCAAGTACAGGGACCAACAAGAGAAAGATACGTTCACAAGAACATCCCGGTTTACAACGGTGTGTTTCAAACAATGCGACACATATTACACAATGAGGGTTATCGAGGGCTCTATCGAGGATTGACAGTCAGGTATGTGAAAGAGCAGTCCGGGACCTTCTGATGCTGATATCAATAGTCTTTTCAAGTCTGCTCCAGCAAGTGCCGTTACTATGTGGACATACGAACGAGTTCTCGGAATTTTGTTGAAATGGGAGAAATCCCAAGAACTTTCCAAGTGATTTAAAGGTGTTTTGAATACATAAGAGCAGTGGAGTTTGTAAAGGGGTGGTCTATTGTAGTGATTCGGAAAGGTACAATAGACTTTAGACAGCTATGAGTTGGTAGGAATAGACGTAGAATACATAATAAGTACTGTGGATTACCCATGATCCTAACCTTATCTACTAGTAAATTCTACACCGTAAAGTTAATTACTTCAAGGGTAAAAATAGCCAGAGAAATGATAAAAGAGGATAAATGGTGAGAAATGGATGAAACGATATCAATGCATTGCGACTAAACAAGCCTCGAATTCACGTGCGTATTCCAGATTTTGCGGTACCAATCTCTTCCTTTTCTCGGGCGGAAGGAAACTGATTCAGTCAGTTTACCCTTGCCGTATCACAATTCATTATGGAAATCAACACTGCAGCTGTTCTCCACAGAACTTCTAGAGGTATGTGTTAGTTAATGAGATTGATTTTGTCTGTATTTTGTTTTTCATCAGTCTAAGTTGTTTTATGCTATTGTTGTTGTTGTTGTTGTCGATATTCGAAATCTCCAAGTGTTTTCAACCGTCCTTTCACTGAGTCAAGACTCTTTACAATTGCCATTAATACCCCTCTTCAAACTATGTCCATTTGCATGTGATAGCCAATCTACCAACACATCAATATCAATCTTGTCAGAATGTCGACAACTATTTCAGCTCCCAGAGCAGAGCAATTATTAGCGCCCCTATTAGCATCTTTACCTGCGGCTTCTGTATCTCCTCAACCTCCAACGGCGCTGCTTCCTTTACTTTCGCCGATTTTACGTCAAAGAGTCCAAATATTATCTTCGACCTCGAACGAGCCTTGGCTGCCATTACTCTGCTATGATGATTCAAATGTCTCGAAATTACAACAAGCTATAAAAAATGATCGATTAGAAGCACATCCTGTTTCTGGTGAGGTTGAGGTTGATTGGGAGAGTGAGGTGGCAATCCAATATCGACGACTCGATGAAGAGACCTTACAAGCTCTAGTTGTACTCAGAGATCTTTCTTTGAGTGCGCGACTTGTATGGTGTGTTGGCGACGAACTCGGTGGTGGTGATGGATGGAGGATCGGAGAAGTAGGAGCATACAATCCTGAAACCGAAGAAGAATGGGGACAGAAAGATGTTGCTTCTGCGGAAACCGTCTTTACATCAGGAACATCGAAAACGTCTACACACAAAATTGGCAGTCTTTCGAATGTCTCAAATGCAGCTCAAGATACCGAGGCAGAGAATGACGATGATGATGATTACTGGGCTCAGTACGACAACACGCCCGCTCGTACGCCCGCACCGAAACATTCTCCTGCGCCCCAGCCTATGCAAAACGTCTCGAGAAGTGCAGATGATGAAGACTCATACTACGCACAATATGCGGATGTACAACCTGCCATGGATAGCCATGATCCAGACGAGGCAGCACAAAATGGTACCGTCGAAACGTCCCTTGGTCAAGATGATCAAATAACTTCCACGTTACAACAAAGTCTACAAGATCACACATCATCTCATGAAGTAAAACCATGGTCGGAGTCTAGTAGTGGGATCATTAATGGAGGGGAATATATCGAAGTTGTACAACCACGACCAGGAAGTAGAACTAGCTCAAGTGGGAGTGAGACAGTGGCAAAACTCGAGAAGAGAGCACACGCCCGGGAACAGAGCGAGGTTGGCATTAAACAACATATTTCGACAAGCGTGAAGAGTTTATACAGATTGGCGAAAGTAGCTGGGATTGAGAGGGCCGAATTTGATAGGTTGATCCGAACAGAGTTGGATTGCTTGAGCTTGATGGATGAGGACGAGGATGATCATTGAGAATGTTTGCTCTAAGTTATGAATACAGTAGCATATTGACATCAGCGATGGAGTTTTGGCATCTTCACTGTATGGCGTGAAATATCTGGGATACTTGTGGATCATATTAAGGGAATCCAGAGCTATGAAGTACAAAATCGGCGAAAATTGCATTTCTCATACCTACCTAGGTACTTACATGTTGACTGTTCAAATTGATCGCTCATAGGTTGTCTCATATGATTGTCTTCAAATTTTCCCATTCCATTCCTATCCCGTCACTTGAATGCACCAAAATATAATTATAGTTCACTGCATGGTTCATTGGTGAGTGATAAGACGGCTCTTGGGCTTAAGTTTTCCGGCACCGAGAGCACCTGCCGTTATCAACTGTCACAACCTTGGAAGCCATTGAAGCACAGACTATAAACCCGACTTTCTTCAACGATTCGGATCCTTGGTACTTTTATACTTTTAATGCACCCTTAATTTTTTAATCTCCTCACACTATTGTGACCCCTTCCCTCAAGGGAAAAGACACGAACACCTAGAATTCATAGTAAATATTTGGAAAGGTTTTGAGCAAATGTGACTATCGAATAATTGAAATCGGGGGATATCAAAAGCCAATTGCGCCCTGACTATACTCGCCAGATTTCCCCAGCTTCATCGACCTCGAAAGCACCAGACACAACAATTACAATGGATCAAGCAGATATACCTTCGTTGCTCTCGAGACTCAACAGCGATGAAGATGCCATGCGTAAAATGGCAGTATTTAAGCTACAATCTTCCATCAATGATCCATCGTTCGCAGATGTGTTCATTTCCTCAGGGGGCCTCACTATCCTACGTCGACTGATTATGACAACCAATGCGAATACCCTCGCATATTCCCTACAGAGTTTGAGTCGCCTACTGGAAGTTGATATGGGTTGGGAAATATTCGAGGCACCAGGTGCCGGGGAATTGGTTGAACGAGTCGTCGAATTGATCGTTACACATCCACTGGTTAATATTCTACGAGGAGCCATGTCGATATTGGTTGCTATTGTGAGCCATCCACAGTCTTCAGGGGGGCGTATAAAAATACCCGGCGCATTTGGATTTCGAGCTTTGAAACCTGCCGTCGCAGTTTATCCTCAATTCTTCGAAATGGTAGTCTCGCAACTCAATTCTGCGGATCATTTACTTTGTGCCAATGCACTGATGCTCCTGAATGCATTAATGCGGGATTCGATTACAAATGATAACGGGCAGGGAAAGGATAATGTTAGCAAAAGTAGTGGGACTGGAGAGGAGTGGCCGAAGTTCATTAAACGTTTACAAGATTTGGGGGTTATTAAAGCTGCATATAATTTGATGCAAGGCTCGGCATTACAAGATTTGTCGCATCCGCTATTGGAATTTCAAAGTTTGACCAAGGTTTTATTGAGCAAATGGAAGGAGGTGAAGGTGGATTTGGAAAGACCAGAACATAGACGAGCACTAAAGGGACTACATCTAGCCAGCGCACCCGAAAAGAAGGATCTTAGCAACGGCGCTTCACCAAAGGTAGATAATTTGGAGAATGGCGACAAAAAGGGGAGTCGGAAACACAATCCCGAAAAGTGGAGAAGATTGGGCTTCGAGACTGAAAGTCCTGCTTGGGAATTCGAAGCGACTGGATTTCTTGGTATGATGGATTTGACCGATTATGTCAGGAAAAATGAAGACGGTTTTCAAAAGCTTTTGTTGGAGCAATCTTCTAAACCGTTAAATGAGAGATGTCCTATCGCAAGGGCCAGTCTAATAGTCACATCTATCCTGTATGACCATTTCGAGGTCGACAAATCAGACGCAGAGGATGCGAAAACTTATCTGGTATTGGATGGAGTAAAGAATTATGATAAGGTATTCCGGCCTCTACTACTCCAGTGGTCAAGGCTACACTCAGCGAGTTTGCAAGCTTTTTTTAGGTTATGGAAAGCTACTGGTGCCGAGCAGGATGATTTCATAAAAGTCGCGGAACTTGTGCGGATTTTAGTTGAGCAAGTGGTCGGCCAAGCTTCAAGAACAAAAGATGTTCTAGAGGTAGAAGAGGAATTGGCAGAATTTGAATATTCGAAATTACGAAAGCTACAAATGGAGTTATTGGAATTGACATTCGAAGACGAGTGGGGTCAACATTTGCAGCAAGTACGAGATGAGCTCAAACACGAAGCTCTTTTATTTGTTAAAGAACAGAGAATAAGATGTCTACTTGAAGGAGCATGGTTTCCAAGAATTATTCAACCGAAAACCGTTAGCGAAGAAGGATCTTCTTCTACGAAAAGTCTAGGAAGAAGGATACCAACGAGTTGGCGTTTTGTCAAACTTTCACACAATCGGCGGTATCTTCATTATTTCGATTTTGATCATCAATTGAGTAAAGAGCCGACACTTGATCAATTACTTGAAAAGATTGATTTGAGTACTATCAGTTCAGTCGTTTCCAATGTCTCCGCGTCCCATGACGACGGTTCAAGTATCTCAAGCTCCTCGACCCTTAAAGATGCAAATCCATCAAAAGCAAATACCACCACCAAAATTACTATCAATAGTTACGTTACAGAGACCAAGGCACAACAAGATGATACAGATCCGGCCGAGAAAGCTGTTCTTACGCTCATGCCTCCTACGCATAGTCTTGCTTCGGAATGGTTGGATGGGTTGTTGATGTTGTTGAACCAAGCGCCGATTACTAGCGAAACCAATAAACTTGTGAGTTTGGTTAGTGAGTATGGGTTAAAGATTAGACTTTTGAATGTGAGATTAGATGAAGGAAATGGGTATGGAGGTCCCCAGGTGGGACAGGGTAAAGTTCCGAGTCGGGAGGGATTAGATGAAGATTATTTCTACGAGGTTTAATGGGGTGTGGATTGGAGTGTAGCGGGTGTTACCAGCGGGGTCGGGTGGATGAACATACTGTATATCAATACGGAAAGGAGAGGACCTGACATAAGTAAGCGAGGACGTGGAAGTGGCCGTTTTCTTTTTCCCTTTTTCTTTTGGTATTCCTAGATAACGTGCTTTTCTTTATAATGATACCCTGGGGTTGGTTTATTGGGATACCTTTTATGTATAATAGTGTCATCTGGGTTTCTATGGGATTTCAATATTTGCATACCTAGGTATTGGTAGATATTTGATCACGTTATAGCCTTGCATTTGTAGATTTCTGAACAATTGATATCTCAGGACATGACAGACATTGTTTCAATATTTTGAAATTGCTACAATATGGAACCATATACAAAGGATGAAAAAGGGTATACTGTAGGTGTTTTTCAGTTTCTCCACGGAACACTGCCCCTCTTCTTCACAACTTTAATCACTTTTTTCTTCACTCATCACCAATACTCTATTTAATTTCCTTTCCTCCCCTCCCCTCCTTTCCTCCCTTCCAAATCCCCCTCCCCAAAAACTCATAACCCCCCTCTCCCTCCCTCAACAACTAAACACAAAGTCCATTTCCCACCCGCCAAACCGCACTTCTCACATAACTCCACACTCTCAATCCTCACACACGCCATCCAATACGTCAAACGCACAGCTACATACGACTACCCTATACTCGCAATCGTGTCTTTGGGGACGCCTCAAAAAGAGGCAAAGAGGATGGGGCCGACAAATATGGGATAGTTGTCGAGAGCATTTTGTTGCGCGGCTTCTCATCGGAAAAGCATGTTGATGGTGGAGGGGGAGAGGTTTTTGGGGGAAGGTGGTGAGGTCTTGGTGGGGAGAGATGTTGGAGGTGTGGTGGAGGAGGCGGCGGGGGATACGGGGAATTGGAGGAGGTGGGAGAGGAGGAACTGGGTGGTTAGGGGGGTGGGATTGGGGGAGAGCATGGTTGGGGTTGGGGTTGAGGTAGAGGTTGTGGGGATATTGATAGAGAGGTTGTGGATGAGAGATGTGCTATGTTGTGTTGTGTTGTGTTGTGTTGATACTAGTGATATAGATATTAAAGACGATAAATCAAAATAGATGATTTTAAATTTTGATTATGATGTAAGAATCTCTAGAGTTGAATCAAAAAACGACTCCTAAATCTCGGGGAAACACACGCTTATTGATATTCGAGAAGATCCTTTATACAGTACCCCGGAAATGCATTAGCAAGATTAGTCTGTACACTTTACACTTTATACTTTAAATTCCCGTCCATCAATATAATTCATACAGATACATATAGATATACAGAGTCCCCTACCCTCCCGAACAAACAAGAACGTGGTTCGATTTTCACTCGTTGGTTTCCGTGGTGTAATTTCGGTGCCTCGTTTTGGGATTTTCACCATCTATCTGCTTACCTTATTTTCGTTCTTATTTGATATGATAGTACACCTGGCTACGGAATCTCACCCTGAACGAAAAAACTAGCACACCAAACTCGCTAAGACGAACAATCTTGTGAAAATACTATTATTTTGAAATTGAATAATAAATTGAAAATTACTAATATTTAAATAAATAAATAAAAAATTACAATTCATAACATTCTTAATATCTCCACATATTCACTATATAATTTTCATGTGTAAAAAAATTGTTAAATAAGTTTGAAGGTATAATAGATATCTAGTATGCTATTTTGTTCGTTCATGAGGAGTGTCAAGGAGCGATGTTCCAAGATCACGTGATACCAATCACTATTCTATATTAATTCAGGAATCCTTCGATTCCTTTTAGTCCTTGTAGAATTCTACATACTATTACTTGAACTCTAGTTTTCCGCATATCTGTGATACCGCCTCTTGACAATGAGGGAGTATATAAGGATTAAAAGTAGAGCGAACTTGAGAGAGATATATAGTAGAACTTGACTATATTAGACGGAGATATATCGGAATCTTGAATGCTTTCCTTATTTAATTACTTTCGAATCCGATATAAATTTTAATAGTGAAATTGACTAAATAAGCCTGATTGACTGTTATCACATAATATTTTCCGAAACATTTCCGAGCTCGAGTCTAGATATTACTGAAATTTGAAAGAAATATTATCTAAAATGCTAAACCATTATTATTTATACTGGAATCCTCTCTATATCAAATTTGATTGGCCGAATTTGTCATTCCGGTAGAATCAAGTTCTACTGTATTGTGGAAAGCTACTGGAAAGAATAACTTCCAAACCCAGCACGAGTAATGTATGTATGCCCTGAAACCAAATGTCGAATACTTATGCGCCAAGAACTCGATAGTCAAGAAGTTGATTCAAGACTCTGCATTGTACAATTCCCATGCCCAATTCTCAAGCATCGGCATCAGCATCAGCATCAGCATCAGCATCTTCCACCAAATTCTAGGCACGTTTGAAGTTTGACAGACCCCCAAGCTTCTTCCAACAGTTTGAAACGCAAACCTTGAAACTAGTACCAAGTCGTATTTTGCGTCCACCTTCACCACCTCCTCTCGTGATTATCGTCTTGAATTTTGGAAAATGTGTTGCACATCTATATTCTTGCTCAGCATTTACAAAGTTCTTGGATGTGTTTACGTGTGCGTTTTGATGTTGGATGACTGGCTGGCGTCTTGGAATTATCTTATTTATTTGCTGATCATTTCGAAGGGTTGAAGATTTTTCTCTCTTGCTTTTTCTTGATCGTCAAGGGGTATTCTTGGCGTTGGTGTTGGTGTTGGTGTTGGTTTTGCATTATTGTGCTTGAATTTCGAATATTGAGATGTATGTAATTGATGGGAGGTTTTTATTTATACATGTATATCTATCTATGTATATACCAGTCCATATAATCTTACCCTGTATGATCAATCTCCATTATCTGAGAATCATCTCGGTACCGAGAGCGGAAAAATAGCCAAGCAGCTCACTCATCCAAGTTCCAACTCGGGGCTTTAAATTTCCAAAGCTTTTTCCCAAGTTTTTCCCAAGTTTTTCCACAAGTTTTTCCATGCAACCCAAGACACAAACTAGCAAATTAAGTTCTCTGGGCAAGAAAACAGACATGCAACAAGAGGATTTCCCACCCCAATTCTCGTATTGATTGTCCCCGAAACATTATTTCTGAGGATCATGGTCGCACACCAAGAAAATTGGCGAAGATCCCATACTTTCTAGATTCCTGGGCAGAAAGTTAGATGTGCAACAGTGTGATTCGGTTTTGAATAAGAGTAGTATCCGCGATATCCGCGGCATGATGAGGAGTTTGGTATGCCACTAGGGTATTGGCGGACACGTAGACCAAGAAGCTGGGCGAGAAGAGAGATATGCAATTTTGAGGATAGATGAATCAGTGATAGGATGGTGGATTTCTGGGCAAGATTGTCGATATGCAACAGTGAGATTCTGGGTGATGGATTGGGCTTGCGAGAGTATCACAGGGAGTGTGCGGTGCGTGAATAAGATTATTCTTTATGCGGAATAGCTTGGGTGTAGAGACTAAGATAATGTACCTCTGGGCAGGAGATGGGATGTGCAACAAAAGTCTTGAGTTGGGAGAATGTGCACTCAGATATATCGTTCATCTCACTAGATTTGGTATTCTTGTGTCTTGGTGACGAGGCTTCGGTATGTATAAATAGATATGTAACAATCTTCGAGGTACAAACTAATGCACTGATTCTCTCGGCATGAATATCGATATGCAGCAAAAGTAAATGGATATCATTTCCCATCACACCAAGAGACCCGAGTGTTGTACCATTATTCCGCCGAGTTCTCTGGGTATATATATAGACATGCAACAACAATATCTGCATACTGTTTTACCAAGAATCTCAAGTTATACCACACTCCACCGAGTTTCTTGGGCATACTGGGCATATATATCGATATGCAACAAAAGCATCAAATCTCTACGTGCTCGAGTCCTGATTTCACCAGTACCACACCAAGTGTCTGGGCAGGAAAACCGATATGCAACAAGAGTCCTCAAATCTCTATCCATAACACTAGATGATCTGGGCAAAACTCTCGTACTCGAGTGCGAATTTCACTAGTATCAATCATATCATCCAAGTCCCTGGGCACGAATATCGATATGCAACAAAACCATCTCTCTGAACCTGTGTATCACTATCCATAATACCAAGAGATTCGAGTCGTTATACTACATCCCGTCCAGTTCCTGGGAATACTGGGCGCAAAAGCCGATGTGCAACAAATCCCCTTTCTTAGATACCCATAAAATTCACCATCCTCCTAGTACCACACCAAGTCTCTGGGCCTAAGAACAGATATGCAACAAAAGCATCTCTCCAAGCATCTGCATGCACACACCCTCTCCATAACCAAGACTCCTTGATATCACGCCAGTCCCACGCCAGATTCCCTGGGCGCAAATATAGATATGCAACAAAAGTCCCTACTCTAGATTCTGCATACCACTCCATCACACCAAGAGACCCTTGGTACCACATTAATCTCTGGGCAGGAAAACCGGCATGCAACAAAAGTGTCTGCATATCACTCCATTACACCAAGATCCTCAAGTGGCATACCAGATCCCGCCGAGTCTTCTGGGCATACAAGGCATCCATATCGATACGCAACAAAAGTACCAAGTATCTCTCTAGGTATCCACACATCTCCCACCCACCATTCACTCACTCTCCATGACATGACATGACCAAGACCCCAAGACCCCAGATCCTTAACATCCCACCAGATTCCCTGAGCACAAAAACAGATATGCAACAAAAGACCTCCCTCCCAAGAACTTAGTACTATCTTAGTACCACCTAGTATCACCAACTACCCATACATCGTACCACAAACACACACACACACACAAAGCTCTTTTCTTTATATCACACCAGACAATACTATACAATACAGTATAAGACAATACAACACAATACAATACAACACAACACAACACAATACTAAATTCTGAGCACAAAAATAGATATGCAACAAAAACTCTTCGATCTACTATAATATATATACAGGTAATATCACGAGATTTTCAGATAATATCTGGTTTCCCCCTCCCTCCCTCCCCTAGATATCCATCTATCCATCTATCCATCCATCCATCCATCCTTCATACACACACCAAAACAAGAAAACCACTCAGTAATTTCACACTATACATAATCCACTATACACAATCCACTATCCACATAACAAAACCCCATCATTCCAAAAATTCAAAATCTATCAATCTATCCTCTCTCCACCAATCCCATCCAATCCAATTCACTTTCCTCGCTACCCAAACCCAACATACCAATACCCCCTTCGGGCGCTTTCCTCACCCCGCCCCTAATCCCCTAGAAATCCTCTCGGTTATTTTTCCAAATTCTCCTTTCCTCTCCTCTCCTCCGCCTCTCACCTCACATAACAACTCAAGACACAGACATAACTCACGCATAAATATAAATATAAATATAAATATAAATATAAATATAAATATAAATATAAATATAAATATAAATATAAATATAAATATAAATATAAATATAAATATAAATATAAATATAAATATAAATATAAATATAAATCTCAAATTCAAATCTCAAACTGAAACTCAATCTCAATCTCAAACCCAGATCCAGATCCATTCGATACCCATTCAGTGTCTCAAAACATCCTATATGGATGGAAAGGAATATTGATCAATAGAGGAGGAATGAGCGAGTGATCCATAGCACAGGATACATGTCTGGATCATAAGATAGAGTTATGATAATGAGGAACAATTGTCAGACTACGCACTTCCTATTTTCCATTCCCATCGTATAGGTCATTCATCTCCGGCACGGCCTGAATACTAATGTATGCCCTCCCGCTCCGGGTATATCTCTAGACTATCGTCCAAACCGCAGACTTAGATCTCAACACTACAATCAATAAGTGCTTACCAGGTAGGTAGATAAACGAGACATGTCCGATTCACTATCGCTATTGCAAAATAAAATAAAAAATTGTTAAGGTTACAGAGGCGGAAGTAAAAATACCAAATCCAATTCAATTATGAGAACTTTTTATCACTTTAATCCTATCCTTTATCATTCTCAACTCCTCTTTGGTATAAATATTCCCAAAACGCCGTTCTGTTTTTCGGTTCTTCCATAATAGCCTAATTTCCTTTTAATTCAATGCTTCCACTGGCTTTGCAGCCCCCTTTCCTTGGTTTCCTACCAATCTCTATAAAATTATCAGTAAACGACTTTATTTGTCAGGACACGGAAGAACCAACCAAAAGGTTTCTTAACAAAACAGCGATTGTAACTTTTCCAATGGAAGGTACATAAATCGAAGCCTTCTCCTTCACAGCAGGACCATCAAAATTCTTTTGAGATGAGAAATTGATACAGACCGCGCCATCCCTGATCAATTCAGTGTTAATCTTGAACTTCTCTCCTGGGACACCCGAGATGACCACATCACTCTTGGGTAAACATTCATCATTCTTCATTCCTTCCATATCGTGTACCTCGTGATAGATCTTCTTGATACCCTTGCCACGGGTAAAGAGCTTTACGCCGTCAAGATCGCAAGAGTAGACTGTAGCACCATCATTTGCAAGTAAAGCAGCCAATGGACGACCAACAACCTCTGAGCGGTTGAATACTGTGATTGTCTTTCCGTATAAACGGTTGCCATATGGGAGAACCGAGTTATAGATCTGTAGATGTTCGAGAACTTTGACAACCGCTAAAGGTGTGCAAGGTAAAATCGATTTTTGAGTGTTGTGAGGGGCGTCAAGGAATCGAATGTTTTGGTACATGTTGAAACGGTATGTATGCGCCAATCCTTCTACATCTTTGTTGAGAGCGACTATTTGTTGGATATATCCATCCTGTAGAGAAGGGGCGGGGAAGATTGGGTAGTATACGATGATACCGTGTATGGAATCGTCATTGTTCGCTTTGAGGATTTCATCTTCGATCTCTTCCTTGGTGAACTTTCGGAGTTCGAAATCGAAACCACTGGATGAAAGAAGTCAGTGTGTGGAACTATCGAAGTCCAACTACTTGTAGTGTTCGACACCATTGTGAGAATCCCCAAGTCTTGAACTAAAAGATTGATTGCTCGTGGGCGCAAGTAATTTCCATTTCAGTGTCTTGTAATGTAATCTCCAACTTCTCTGTGCTTTTCAGATCTTTTGATTTGTGAATCGTTAAATTACTCCCATCTTTGAAGGAAGATGTGGTCAAGTATAGCAAATATGCGATTGCAAAATCCTCTTGTATAGCAAATGGAAACGAATGGAAGAACACTCACTTCTCAATGCATGTAGCCATTGACCAGTCCGCATACTGCTGGGCTGCAGGATCTTCGTTTGCCAACAATCCCACAAGCTTAGGCTTGAAGGTTAACTTCTCTAGATCCGTCGCAACCTCTCCAAGCAACTTTTTAGCAATTCCTTGAGCCAAGATAACCTTGCAGGTCGCTGGGACAGGAGAAGAGGACATGTTCGACTATATGTGGAATGAGGTGCAGTAAAGGATGCTAGAGAAGATCGTGGCACAATTTTCGATAGAATCGCAGTGCTTCGACAAGGGTCTCGTGTATACTTGGTTTGTTGATAGGAAAATCCTCTTCTGGAAGGTAACAAATCAGGGGAAAAGTTTTATTGAAACATGTGTGGAATAAAATTTTCTTTCCAAATCCAATGCTTATCTTATCGCACTTTGTTTTTGGAGGGGAAATGGAGGGGTAACTCAGGGGTGTTGATTGGGGCTCTTTTACCTCACCGGATTCAGTGAAGGTGACGACGATACAAAGATGATGTATAAAAAGAGGAACAATAAGAGCTTCCTTCGAATCAAGTACTTGATTTATTAGATTGGAAGTTGTTCTCCTCTCCTGATGGATGTACAATATGAATCATCATCAACCAGAACAAACATGATAGGAATTCGAGGTGTTAAGGTTATTTCACATTTTTCCCGAAGTTCAACCATTGACCGCTTTAATCGGCAGAAAATTCCCCTCAATGAATTCTAGAAGCTCATTGATTATTATAGTTATCATCCATCAGAGTTCACACAGAAGAGATCCTGCCGTTCAAGAGTATATGATTTGCAATCAACATTACATCTCACTCGTTTTCATCCTCTTCTTTTGTATAAGCAGAACTGTTCATTTTGATACCATTTTCATTTATCAGCCATATATCATCGTTTCTACAAGTCTACATACATACCTAGCTTTTCTTATTGATGACTCGAATTGGTGCTACATTTCACGACAAATTTATTCCTTCTGAGTAAGTTGCTACGGTTTTATTCATGTGTTATCCCATCTTATGTGCTGCTTGATGGCGACCAATAGACCTTGTTTGGCTGTTATGGAACTATTCCTAGCTGTGGCGGGGCGCAAGTATATATATCATTTCCACCATTCGAAGAGCTTCAAAGCTACCTAGCATTTCTCAACCTACGTCCACGATCTTACTCGATGGGTTATCTGGGATCTTTTCAGGACACCCGGGTTGCCCAGGTTTTAGACCCTCAACTTCAATTGGCTTCAATCCTTGACCGATCCTCTTGCCAAAATGTGTCGTCCTACCTCCCTCTTCTGCAACGATCTAGACCTCGATCTTCACTTTGGGTTGAGACATGGCACCTGGATTTACTCTCTAAACTTCGGCGACATCTTTCTTGCCCTTCAAGATAATGAGCACGCTATCACCTATCCCACTATCCTTCTTCGCATTGTTGTGACTTGGATTACAATCCAGACGAATACCTTTTCTCCTGCTGCAAGGCACAAGCTACCGTGGCGCGCAAGTAGAATACATTTCTATAACCACTCGGTCTCTTGGATTGGTACATAGGTTGTTGGGCACCAGCTAGCAGTTGAATTGAATACAGAATGTGCATGCTCTCAGGTAGCTAATATTGGGCTTTCTATAGATTAGGCGCTTTCGACCGCCATCGCCCAATTCAAGTTTTATTTCGGATAGCCTACTTTCCATTGGCGAGCTACGGTAAACAAAAACAATATGGCATCTACGGTAGTTGAGTTTATGGCTGCGGAGGCAGAGGAGGATAAGGTAGCAATTGTCAATCGAAAAGTAGAAAGTACGATTTCGAAGCTTTCAGCCAAAAGTATCGGCGTGAACATTTGCTAAACTTTTGGGACAGATCTCACTGCAATTAGCAGTCTTATTGCAGAGCTTGGTCCATATATAGATGGCGAGGCTTCTATGGAAGATTGTCAGAAAGGTGCAACCCATTTGAGTAAATTGGTTTGGAACCTATTTCAGTGCTGACTACATCCAGGATTGGAGTTTTTGTTACTTGTACTACAAAGTGTCGACCCCGGAAAGCTCTCAAGGCATGATCGTAAGTCGAGTGAGCGATATGTGTATTGGGTCTGAGTGCTAATATACACCAGTGAGCGCTCTTGTTGAGTATTTGACAAATCGGGTGTCTCAGGCTGGAGAGGTTCAGATATACCGAGCTGGTCTCCTGGAAATTGCTAAATCTTTGACCACCATTGCAAAGATGCCCAGATTTATTAAATCAAATGCACCTGAGATAGCGTCGGCAGTTTTCCGTCTTCCGGACAACAAGCAGTCTCTAAATGACTTCCCTCATTCTACGCGATTAAGTCTACTGAATCTCCTCCAATGTCTGCTAGAAGCATATTCGACAGCACTTCAATCCTCGCTTGGAAGCAAGTTTGTTGATGGCATGGCTTCCATGGCAGCAATTGAGAGAAATCCATCTTGTATACTTGCTATTTTCAAAATTTATAGTCAATTAGGCAAAAGTTGGGATATAAACTCTGATGAAGCTGAAACTTTGTTTGGATCGTTCTTCCGTTATTTTCCCATTACAACTACTAAATCAGCAACGCCCTTGAAGCCAGAGGAGGATCTAAAACGTGGTCTTTTGAACTGTTTGATATCAAACGATAAATATGCACCTTTTGTTTTCCCAGCACTCTTCCAGAAATTAGACTCCGAAAGCGTTAGAGCAGATATAAAGGTAGCCAAACCCATCATCCTCTTTTCCGTTTTATGCTAATCTGTAAGATTGATGTATTCGATTCCATGCTTGAATGCATACGAAATTACACCAATGTTTCGGTGTTTTCAGTCACAATATGGGACACTTTGAAATGGGAGGTCTGGAACGGCGAAAATGATGACTTTATCAATCGTTCTATAGAAAACATTGCTGCGATTGCCGGCAGACTTGACCAACAATCCTCTAGCAACGAAGACGATAACGTCGAGTTGGAGAAATTTGTCAACTATGTCACTCAGGAATGCATTACAATCTTCACCGATGATACAAAGAAGCGTATGGTTTTACCGTGTACTCGTATTTTGGGCAAAATTTCGAGCACATCTCCTCAAGCTTTTACACTTACTTCTCGCAATACTCTACCAACCCTTTTCACCTTATGGCAAGGGCTAGATACTATAGCCGACAAAACGCGATTGCTCGAGTCATTTAATATTATTCTCGAAACACGTGCAAACATCTCACATTCATCCACTCAAACTATCGAGGATGCATACATGGCTAAACAATTGGCCGTCATGGATGCAAATTTTGATAGCTTCCGCGAAAGCTTCATAGAACTTTACTTTGGCGCCACCTCCGTGTCTTCAAGTGATCTCGAATTAAAGATAGCCACCACTAAAGGACTTACACTTTTGGCATCAATTCGCAATGATTCCGTCAACCGTCCATTTTTGAATTCTTTCGAACAAGGAACAATCATTGAAAAGCTCAACGAAACAGCGTTCAATTTGAAAGAGGCGGATGATCTTCGAGCTTTGGCTGTGGCTTCATTGTCCACTTTATCGGTTCGATATCCAGACACGTTTATCAACATCACACTCCCCAATTTTATTGGCAAACTTCCAGATCAATTAGAAACCGAGCATGGTGATGAGTCTGACTTATCTAAAGTAGTCTGGCTCCTAGATTCACTTGTGGATATTGCGTGCAAGTCGACTTGCCAGCGCGAGTTAGAAACTCCCGACTCTGAAGACAAGACTCACTTCAAATTCAGACTGTTTAAGGCTTTACAATCCGAATTTGTCATGAAATTTACACATCATATTTGTAAATTTGCAAATCAAAAATCCTATCAGCTGGCCCTTTTAGCCGCAATATATCGAGGATTACAGGTTTTTGACGATGCACTTGCCAATGATACAACGGCGGGTGAACTTTTTTCAAGCAGTAATGGTATCATCGATCCCTATGCTTTCATCGCAATTGCACTATTTAAGCGAGTCATTGGTCTCTTTCAGCATGAGACTGGTGATTTGAAAGGCAGTTGGTTTGTAGGTATCTCCGAGGTTAACAAGGGAGAATACTTCGAAGATTCCGTTGTTGCACTTGTTGGAACAATTGGAACGTCCATCCTTCGATCCAACACCACTCCACACGAAAATAACTTTTTACTCAAAGCTAATGCAGACAATCCAACTGAGCCAAGTCGTGTTTGGACATTATTCAATTTCGGAGCACACACTAGAGCAGACTTAGGTGCTTCTCAACAGGACCTTCGTGTTGGCCCCTCTAATAAATGTTCCGCCAACATTCTTTCCACGGCATTAATAGCTGGAATCCGCAAAGAAGTGAGCCGATTTTCATTTCTTTCCAATCTTAATTTTGACTGATTTGCTCCAGGATAACGATCGCTTAGGTCTAGTGGTTCATGAAACTGCCAAGTCGATGCTTTTCAACGCGATTTCTATTGAAAATAAGTGTTCGAGACAGGCTCGCATTAGTATGTTACAGATGCTTCAACTTTTCGTAAACAAATTTGGTGCAGACAAGAAAACATTTGAAGATGGGAAACAACTTCATGGCGTTATGCTTGAGCTGGTCAATGAAGCAGCATCAAAGCCAGATCTGGAAGCATATCAAATATACCAAGCCCTGGCTTATTTTGCTGCGGCCGCAGTAGCAGCATATGAACCATGTAGTACGGCACTCATCGATGCTATGATGCAAGGTATTTCCGACCCAAAACGTGGTCGAAAGATTGCCCGCAGTTTCGGAATCCTGTTGGCTCCATCGAACATGATGAACGAAAGTAATTTCTGTATTCTTCGTCCTCTTCGATTCGGTCGCCTTTACAGCACCACTGTCAATCAACTTATCACTCTCTGGAGATCCAATGAAGACAGTCGTATCAAGGAGAATTATCTCATTGCCATTGCTGGTATCCTTCGATATATGCCAGCGAAGATCATGCAAGGCAATGCTGCACAAATCCTTCCAATTGCTCTAGCTGGTACAGACGTTCCGGATAAGACCACGAAAGATGCGAGCATGAACATTATGATCGTTCTAATGCCGGAAAATCCTGGTTTGATTGAAGAACACCTTGATTCAATTATCAATCGAATGACGGATCGTACGCACAATACGTATGATTCTCCCTCGGATGCTAATGTTGAGGGTAGATCTAAGGCTTTGGATGTGCTTGCTATGCTTCCGACTTTGGTAGAGAATGGACTGCTTCTGAAGCGGAAAAATGCAGTACTGAAGGAACTTGATGTCGCGTTGGATGATTGCTCGAGAGAGGTGAGAATGAGAGCTGATAGATGTAAAATGATCTGGTTCAATTTGTAATTGGAGCTTTACATTGGCATGGTGTGTTATGGTGTTAAGAGATTGCATTGGGTGGTTGCCGTTGCATAGGATTGTTTGGGCGCATTAATTATACACATAAAGTAGGTGGAGAGGTATTCTGAGATATTGATTAGACAGTTGATTTGACAGTTGATTTGACAGTTGATTTGATGAGGACAAGTACTTGAGGACATGGTATGGTCATAAAGAGGAACAATATAAGAATTGTTATCTTGCCCTAATGAGAAGATTCTTGGATGAGAATAACTATGTGATAAAGCCAGAACCCTTTTCAGTTTGGTACTATAACTTCGAATAATTGAATTCCTTGCCTATATCTGGCTAAGAAGAAGAAACCTTCACTCGCTATTGAAAATATTGCCACGTACTTCACATGCGACTCCTTACTTGAATAACTAAACACCGCTTCACCCTATATTTTATCCTTCACCCTTGTATCCTGTTTTATTCGATCTTAAAATCTCAGATCGATCATTCTATTCTCTTGTGTGAAAGACAATATAAAGCAATAATGAAACACTGCAACAATTCCCCTCTTCCCCAACCCCCACTTCCCCCCAAAAGAACAAAGACAGCGATGCTAGGATTTACCGCATGGCTGAAAGTAATCTTGGAACAAATTTCTATGTTAGGTGACAATAGAAATCGTTCACTAATGACTGCTATGAGGTACGAGTATGAGTGGATCGTTGTGAGTATGTAAGGCTTTAAGAAAATAAGCTTGTTTCATTTGTCTAGGTATGTTTGCTCTGTTTCCCTAAATGTAGATTTTGATGGAAATCGCAGATGTTTGGGTACCTGAGAACAATGTTACGTGAGATTTCTAGTGGTGAGGAATTGCTACGCAGATAGTTGGTTAGGATGGGTATTTGCAAGTGTGTGGTAGTTTTCGGGTCTTTTGCGGTCGTTCTGGTAATCTATGCTGTCTTGACCGAATTTGTGGATCGTCATGAATAAGTGAATTTGGTTATTCGGAGATGGGTGTTGGATTGAAGATAACTTTGAAAATAAGGTGGAAAATTGTAAGAAGCCTGGGGAAGAGGATGGATTAGTTTATCTTATCATTCAAAACTCAATACCATCTATGCTATCATTCTCTTGAGTTTTTGTCTTGCGATGGCCTATTCCTCTTGGCTCTCTTGATTAGTTCCTAATGTGGGGAATCTTCGCTTATTTCTAAATCCCTTCCCCTTTCGCCCTATGCTTGACCTTACTCGAATAACGATGATCACCTTTGTGATGCGCGGAAATAGTAACCAATAGATTATTCTTGGAATACTAATAGTTGTTAACTTCCAGTAATCAAGTTTTCTCCCCAACACGAACGATTTTAAAATTCCCTCAATATTTACTTGCTGTCATCTGATTTCCCCAGAGTGAGGAACTTATGATAGCAATAGTTGGACACTTCATAGAAGACGAAATGCGATTATCTCCTTTTTCATTTCGGAATTTTCTTTATAAATTCTTCCCGAGAGGATAAATAATTACGTCGCTTTAACAACAATTCGTAATTTTATCAGAAGCTACTGATACGACTCATGAGTTTCACTACAATATTCCCGACGATCAGATATGCTTTGCTTGGATACCTAGACGAAAGGTTTCCTGTCAAAATATGTGCACGATATACCGCATTAATCACAGATAATTCTTATAAATGACACTATGAGTGTAAAGTCCAGTAGCATTCTCTACATGGGAGAAAAAAGAGGCCAAAATTGATTATTCTAATAACTTCTACAATAGATCAATCCATGATAAAACCATGAAAGTTAACAATATTGAATAAATCCTTAGATAATCTTCAGTTATAAAAATCTCAAACAATTAACTCTCTGGCTTGGAATAAAATAATTGGATTGTTGGAGGGCCAAGGGCTTTACTAGTGATCAATTTCGGCCTGTTTTTCACCTATATAGAGGTATTAGCGAACGGGCCGGGCTATGTAAGATTACCACCATCAACATGTCACCCTGATCGAGTATCACAAATTTCAGCAAGACCAAAAGGCTTCCATCTTTTGATATCCAAGGTCAAGTGAAATTCTCATGATATTTGGAAATCGGACAAAGTGGCGACTTGATCTAGGACAATCGAAATTTTCGGAATTTCAATAGCAGCTGTCGAGTTTTTGTAATGGTGTGACTTGCCCAGGTGATTTAAGATACATTTTGGTTTGGTAAGATGGAATTATATTCACTCATTACTGTCTGAAAGAGGAGGGAAAAAGAGACTGATCTATGCTATTCTTCAGTTTTGATGAATCCATGGTACCCGAATAAGGCTGAAAGTCTTACTATGATTCTTTCCAGCTATCTATCAATTATTAGACAGTATCTTTGTGATATGCATTATTTTTGATCAAACAATGAGCGGTTGATTGGTAGTTACACGAAGATAGATACGGTAGTGATACCAATCTAACCGTGTAACTATGTGGTGACGCTTTAAAGTTGAGCCCCTCCCCTCATACGAAGCTTCTGGTGAATTTATATTTCAGGGGTACCTAACCAGATTATCAATCACTATAAAGTTTGCAAGGTTTCAGATTCCAAGTCCTAGTTAGCAGCATCCATCTGACTGATACCTCACCGTCAAACTTTCTACTGAGATTCCATGATGAGCGCTGAATCCAATCAACCGGTCTTGTCCGATGCTACCGATTTACATCATCCGGATCACTCCGACAAACAAGTCTACGAACCTTCCAATACTACCGATGTTAATAATACGAATCACTTCGATAAACACACCTGCGAAGCCTCCGATGAATCAGAGGTAGGTTTCGACCCGGTACCTGATGCAAACTCTGACGGGAGCACTCGGCGCGGTTTAAAATCTCGACATGCACAAATGATTGCATTGGGAGGTACCATTGGTACCGGATTATTTGTCGGAAGTGGACAAGCACTTTTCGCTGGAGGACCTGCATTTCTCTTTCTTGCTTATTGTCTCATCACCATCTTTGTGTATGGGATTGTTACGGCGACAACAGAAATCAGTGCATATATGCCCGTTCATGGAAGTACGATGGCTTCATATGCTTTCCGATACATTTCTCCCAGTCTTGGGTTTGCTATGGGTTGGCTTTATTGGTATTCTTTTGCTATTGTTGTTCCTTATGAGATTACGGCGGCGGGATTGGTTATTGACTATTGGCCGAATGATGTAAATATCGCGGTGTGGATCACTATTCTTCTCTTGGTCATTGTCGGACTGAACTGCTTTCCGGTCAAAGTGTATGGAGAAACTGAGTTTTGGTTTGCGTCCCTGAAGGTATTTATGATCATCGGTCTCCTGATACTTTCCTTGATCCTCTTTTGTGGTGGAGGACCATCACATCAACCACTTGGATTTCATTACTGGAGAGATCCAGGAGCAACGAGAGTATATCTTGTCGGCGGATCCGCAGGAAGATTTTGCGCTTTTCTATATGTTCTAGTCTTCTCTTGCTTCTCCTTCAACTTCGCGCCCGAGTTACTCGTCATTACTGGAGGCGAAATGGAATCACCACGTCGCAATCTCCCAACTGCCGCTAAACGATACTTTATCCGACTTCTCATTTTCTACATTGGCGGAACTCTCGCAATAGGCGTCATTGTGAGTAGTAATGCGCCAGGATTGATTGGCAGTGGAGCTGGTGCAGCATCATCACCTTGGGTTATAGCAATCAAGAATGCTGGTATATCCGGATTAGACAGCGTCATCAATGCGGTAATCATTACTTCTGCATGGTCTTCAGGAAACTCCTACCTCTATATGTCAAGCAGATCTTTATACTCCCTTGCACTTTCCGGCAATGCACCAAAAGTGTTCAAAAAATGTAACAGATGGGGTGTACCCTATCCAGCACTAATGGCCAGCTCCATGTTCTCACTTCTAGCCTATCTCAACTGTGGTAGCAATGGAATACAGGTTTTCAACTGGTTTATCAATCTTACCAATACTTCTGGATTTATCTCCTGGATCTGTTGTTGTGTAGTCTTTTTCCGTTTTCGCAAGGCGTGCGTTGCACATGAGATCACGGATCTACCATACAGATCGCGTTTTCAGCCTTATTTGGCTTACGTCTCGATCTGCGCTTTTACAATCCTTCTTCTTTGTAATGGATTTAGCGTTTTCTTTCCTGGCAAATGGAGTGTATCGTCTTTTCTTACAGCTTATATTGGTCTTCCTATTTTCCTCACCATCTATTTATGCCATCGCATATTTCATCGGTCAGATGAGTGGATGTTGAAGCCAGCTGATGTTGTTATGGCGAGTGGTTTAGAAGAGGTTTTAGCTACTGAGACTGATGCTCCTGTTAGAACAGGTCCTTGGTACCATAATCTAGGGAAGATTTGGGAATAATGTATTTTCTAGTGGGTTTGCAGATGTGTTTGTCGCTTTTGTGTTTGGATTGTTAGTATCGGCTGGCCGACAACTTTTTGCTAGCAATTTAAAAAGTGTTCTACTAGATTTGGATAAAGTGCATTACTCACAATTATACAGTTCCATGAATCTCAATAAAAGACGTTGAAATCGAGCATTGTTATCGAATTAATTTACGTCTATTATTTGTTAAAGACTACCGGCTTCAATTACACTCTCTATGTCCACAAACCTGCCCTAATGAAATCTGAACATCTGGACATTTCACACTCGACGCGGATACTCCAAGGTTTCCAGAACTATGTAGACTTGACCTGGTATGAGAGACTAAGAATCCATCCAGTTCATCGACACATCTTTAGTAATTAGACCTTCTCAAAATAATAATAAATGAAATATTTTCAATGTCGGCTTTCCAATATTAGACGTATGGGGTGATCAGAGGACATCGTGCCACTAACAGGGTATTAGGAGACAGGCTGTTGTATGAGTTGTGTTAATTTAAAAGGAGTAATAAAAGAGATGATCTTTTAGGGTGCGTTCGGTTCGTTTTCTTATTTATTTGGAGAAATTTATAATGTTGTTAAAATGGCAAGAGTATTGAGGCTAATATATTTGAGGTAATAAGTCGGGTACCCTACTTTCGGGCCACCCCCCTTTTAGGCCACTTTTTATACCAAAAATGGAATTTTTAACTTTCTTATTTATAAATAGAATTTATTGAAAATTTATATAACGTAACGTATGGGGAACTCGGACACTTTTTCAATTATTCTACACGCGATCTTGTTCTACAAGCCACACAATCCTCCAATTCCAATTCCGAATCACTTGAACTATTCTCTAGCTCTTCTTCTTCAATCTCTTCTTCTGATTCTTCAATTGGGCGTTTGCATGGCCGTCCTCGTGGCTTTTTCTCCTTCGGTTTTTCCTCCGCCTCACGTACCATTTTCAATACTTCCTTAGTACTAAAGACAAATTGACCTTGTAATTTGACTCTTTTGCCTTTAGTTCTTTTCTTTCGAGTCTCAATTACCTCCTGAGCATCAGAGAGCTGTTTCCGAAGTAGGGCTATCTCAGCATTTTGAGATTCTACAAGCCTAGTCATTCTCTTGGCATATCGACGAGTTGGCGATGCAGGAGAACCACTGCTTGCTAGAGCTGTATTAAAGATCTGATTTGCTTGCCTTAGTTCTGTTCCATCTGGAGGAGAACTCCTGAGTATAGACAAGTCTAGGTCTTGATTGGGGGTTCTCATTTGTGGAGTAGAAGGTTGCTGGGAGGAGTTAAATGGTAATGAATCGAGTACTTTTCGTGGGGCAAAAGGTACTAAACCAGCTCCTCTCCAGCCAGCTTTAATATTAGAAGAATTCAATGCTTTTTTTCTAATATTTTGAAAGAGTTCTACCCATTCAGCTCTTTGGATTCGCTTTACACCAGCTCGAGAATATCGATCGACCTCTAAAGCATGATATCGTTTCATTGGCCCATACACCGCAATATCAAGTGGCTGAAGCAAGTGAGAGCAATGAGGAGGTAATATAAGTAAATCAATATCATTATCTATACAGAAAGCAATAAAGCTACCTGTAATATGGCTTGAATGGCCATCCATGATCAAAAGTCGAGGTCGGTCACCTGACACTTTCTTGGATTCTGGTTCGAAAACCCTTTTTAACCATTCTAATCCATGGCTATTTGAGGTCCATCCATTTGTACTAGTAGAGAACTGCCAGCTTTGAGGTGTGTCCTTTGGAATCCATGCAGAATTCGTATTCTGAGCCTTGAAAATGACCATAGGTGATAGAGCATTTCCAGCTGCATTGACACATTCAAATGCAGTTATCCATTCTTGCTTGCCAGCTGTAACTTTCCAATTCGATTTCTGAGTAGAATCGACTATAATGCGCGTACTTTGAGTACTTCCAACTCCAAATCCGGTTTCATCCATATTATACATATCATCTAATTCATACTTTCGCTCAATGAGACGCGTGCGAAACGCGTCAAACCAAGCCTGAATATTCTCCGGAGTTGCTTCTTTAGCCCGATTAGACTCTAATTGACGTGAATAGCATGTTTTAAGTTCTGGATGTCGTTTTTGGAATCTATAGATCCATTCGTGGCCTATAGGTGGAATTTCTGTCGAGGTAGGATTTCGAGATGACGCGACCCGAACGCGTCGAAGACGAATTTCGTCGGCCATTTCCTTCACCAACATAGGTGTAGCAGGGAATCCAGTGATGGTAAGTCGTGAAATCCATCGTACAAGAGTATTTTCTTCTGCGTTTGAAAGAATTTGAGCCATTTCGTGGGTTTGGGAACGTGTTTTCTTCCCAGCCAGCCTATCAGCTAGGGTAGACTTAGGGACTTCAAAATGCTCTGCAGCCTTTCTAATTGATTTAAATTCTTTCAATTGAAGTGAAATTATAGCCTTTTGAAGCTTCTCTTCAATTTGAGCAGATGTAGAAGGTGATTGGGTATGCATAATAAAAGTTATTGCGGTTTCAAGTTGGTGATGGGCTAAAAGTGTCCGAGTTCCCCATATGTCCGAGTTCCCCATACGTTACGTTATATATAATTTAGATCATTTTTAGTTTACCTTAAAAATTTCAGATTTTTAGGAATTTTCTATATTAAAATCTAGAGCTTTAAAATATCGATTTTTAAATTTATATAAGTATTATAGGCCTTGGTAATTCAACTACAGTATACCAGGGGATATTAGGCACTTAAGGATGTTTTAGGCATATATATAGTATTAGTTATAAAATACATTGAATCATAGGATATAATTCTTAGTGTTACGGGAGCTGCCTCTAGGATTACGTGGAAATGGCTAGAGTTCTCTCGAAATGGTTTAGATTAAACTTCAAATAGTAATTCAATAAGGTTGTAATTGGTTACAATTCTCGTAACTATAGTAATGAAACTAATAATTGTTCTTGAGCATGAAGCTCTACATTGTAATAAAACTCATTCTCTATATAGACCTTCGTCCTGAAGTCAACCAACAAGTCAATTGAAAAGTCGATCGATAAGTCGATCGGCTTTGAGTCACATAACACTTGTCCCTAGACTCCTATTCTCCTGGTTACCCTTTTGTCCTGGGGCTAATCCCCTAAAATATTATTAATCCTAGCCAGGCCTATTTCCGTTCCTTATTTCTATTCCTCCTAGAACACATTGTTCTAGAGCTTACATCTTGTTGATTTAGGTTTCCTTATGACTAATATTGGCCCAGAGCCTGAGGCTTCTTAGGCTGTCTAGACCCCCGTGGTATCTTGCAGTTGAATCTCTAGTATCTATATTACTACCATAGCATAAATGCTCACGATTCGGCCGCTGTTACTAATCCGTTGTAACACTTAGGACAATAAGGTCCTAAAAAGAATAAGTAATATAGAATACAATAAGTAAGAAAGATCTTGCTAGGATTAATAAGCTCCTAAGGGATTAACCCTAGAACAGGAAATAAGATAGAACGACGAGACTCATAGGACTAATATCATATAATGAATTGTCCCATTAATCCCACCAATTATTATCAATAGGATTAATAGAATCCCATTACTCCCACTACTCTTAATAAATGGAATCGATAGAATAGCAAAATGTAAAGGTCTATATAAGGAAAAGGGTTTCTTTACATATAAAGCTTTATACTCAAGAATAATCATTAGTTTCATTATTATAATTATAAGAATTATAATCAATTACAACCTTATTGATTTCCTACTTAAAGTCTAATCTAAACCACCTCAAGAGATCTCTAGCCATTTCCATATAACCTAAAGGCAGCTCCCGTAACACAGGTCACTTGAAAATACACTAAAATTAGGCCTTTTTTAATATTCTTATTTTAATAATTATGTTACGGGAGCTGCCTCTAGGGTCACGTGGAAGTGTCTAGAGATCTCTCGAGGTGGTTTAGACTAGACTTCAAGTAGGAATTCAATAAGGTTGTAACTGGTTGCAATTCTCGTAACTATAGTAATGAAACTAATGATTGTTCTTGAGCACGAAGCTCTACATGTAAAGAAACCCTTTCCCTTATATAGACCTTTGCACTCTGCGATCCCATCGATCCCACTCACTGAGAGTAGTGGGCGTAGTGGGATCCCACTGATCCCATTGATAATAATCGGTGGGACTGATGGGATGGTCCATCACGTGATACTAGTCCCGTGAGTCTTGTCGTCCTGTCTTATTTCCTGTCCTAGGGCTAATCCCTTGGGAGCTTACTAATCCTAGCAAGACCTCTCTTGCTTACTGTGTCCTGTATTGCTTATTCTTCTTAGGACCCTACTGTCCTAGGAACCATGTCCTATGATTCAGTGTATTCTATAACTAATACTATATACATGCCTGAGGCTTTCCTTGGGTGCCTAGTGTCCCCCGGTATACTGCAGCTGAATCACTGAGGCCTATAATACCATTATAGCCTATAAGTCAGTGATTCTACAGCCTGTTACTAATCCGTTGTAACAAATTAATCATTATTTTGAAAAAAGAAAAGAATTTTCAATAACAATAAAAAATTAGCTTTTTACAAATCTAATTTTTTTATAAATATTTCTATTATATTTTAAAAAAAGTAGAAATTATTATGATTTTCGTTACAAAAAAGTTATTTTTATAATAACTATTATAATAATTTAATTTTTTAATAAATAATTAGATTTTTATGATTTTTATATAACTAAATTTCAATATTTTCAGATTTCTTTAAATTATATTATTATATAAAGAAAGTGCATGATTACATACAAACGAATTTTATATATAAAATAAGATAATCCGTTTGCTAATATAACCTGCTCACTAATAAACTACATTAATAATTGAAATAAGTCGAAATAAATCGATCCGAACGCACCCTTATATTCCATCTAATTACTAATAAATAAGAAAGAACCCCTTTAAAGCTCTTGCAATTAGAAATTCGAGAATAATTCAATCTTCTAATGAAATTCAATAATTTTAAACGATTTGAATATATTGTTAATTGATGGTCACGGTCTAGCCTCGGTTGCGCTTTTGATTTAAATAATGAATCTCAAGGAATGGGGGGGCAAAATGTGGATAACAAATTCAGTAAAAGCTGCGCCTGTTAATGGAAATGGGTGATACAAGTGAATCAAACAGGCAGTGGAAGTTCTAAGCCACTCTTCCGTCTCGAAAGCACGATCTGAAAGCATTAAAAAATCAAGATCAATCTCCTACAATCTCCAGGTTTTTGATAGAACTTGGCAACGGAAACACTTCGTATGCTGTACACAAGGACCTATGTTGATCAATCGAGACAACTTTAGCATAGGGAAACAATCCCAGAAATCTGCTCTGTTTTTGCTGTGTGATATTAAGTGTCGAAACTATCTTATCTTCTTATGTTGTAATTCAACTTGCCCAATTTCCAAAGACAAAAAAGAAAAAAGAAAAAAATGTCGCAGTTATCAGATGAGTACTGTTTGACTCAAATATTTTTGCAAGGTCGGAAACCTCGCAGAAAGATTACCTATGTCGGTCGTTCCTTCATGACTACCAAGCTATAATGATCCTATTGACCTAAATAGACCGACTAAAGCATTTTCAGAAAGACAAGTAATTGCAGAGCCTGATGGCCCGTAGTTTGAGTGGTCGCTATTGAAATTGAGTATCCTTGCGTGGCAGCACGTAGACGTGGTAGGGTAGGCAATCCATGTAAAAGAAGCGAAAGCGACACTCATGAATTCACTGCAGGACCTTTGACTGAACATGTGAGAGTCTAGAATAGCAATGATTGGTTCGGCCTTACTGTGTATGCAAATCAGCCTCGGGATTGTGTCACGCTTCGCAAGTCTCAAATGAATCAGTTGAAGCCAAACCGTGTGTATATATTTACTGCCCCGAGTCGCGGGAAAAGATCTCAGCAAAGCAATCAGATCTTCACCTAAAGTTGGAGAATGTTTTGGTGTGTACTAAGGCTTGCGGCACATGCGTATGTGGTCAGCAGTAGTGAAAAAACGACCAATATGCGTAGTCGGGATCAAAGTATCGAGGAGCGGGATAAATCCCTTGGAATGATAAGTCATGGCTGATTTGAAAATGAGATGACTACAATCTGATCTTGAAAGCTTTACCAGAACTTTACTCTAGTTACCAATTGAACCGGAAGTTTTGTGGCATTCAATCGTCTGAAGGTATTCATCTATCACTTTCAGAGGGTGTAAACTCCAAACTTATGATATCGTCTGTGATATGCAACTGAACTAAATATGTTGTCATTACGTTTCCTAGTACTCGCTTTGCTGCTTATGGGACCACAGTCTTGAACTCCAATTTCGGACAATATTTTTGCCCATTCTCTCAAAGAAAGATAATTATGCAACACTTGACAACTCTGTGCCAACTTTCCATCATTGCTATCGTAGAGCTCAACATTGGCAACTGTCTGAAAATTATTGTGGAAATGAACACTTGCTTTTGTGTTGGAAAGACAATGTCGTTACGTCACATGATGTTTCTGAAAACCAACCAAAGGCTGTTGCGCTAAAAGCCTGAGACTAAGGCCTTTAGCTTCAAGATTTGTACTGGAAGAAATGAGCTAAGGCCTTTCACTCAATGATTCGTATGGGAGAATTGAACTAAATACCTTTAATTCGGAACTAAAGGCCTTAGCTCGATAATTTGTACTGACAGACCCTTCGCTTAAACGAACTAAGGTTCTTAGCTTCAAAGATTCCACACTAATTCCCGGCCCATCACTTTATACATACACTCAACGCCTCTTTGATTTTTATCAATCCATTACTCACTTAAGCGGCCTCAGTAACTTACTAGTATACTTGGCTTATTATAGGGATATGCGTGAAATTTCACTAACAAATCGTTAACCGGCAAGAATTGATGTCTAGAACTATCTAGGCTTTGTTTTGTGAGGTCATATACGATTTTACTACCTAGGAACACAGGCTAAGGTACAGAATGCAATTTTATATGGTAATTATCAAGTGTGAAAAATTACTGCTTCTTCATATCGTTTCAATCGGGAACATGGACAGGACCTGTCACGCTGACGTGACTTAGCAGATAATTATCCATAGTCTACACTGATTGGGCAACTAAATGCAAAAAGATCAAAAATCGTCAAGAAGATGTACTAGCGAAATCAAATTAATTTCATAGGGGTATTCACAATACCACTGTTATGAGTAATTGACATGGAAACCTCATATTATCGCAGATTCAATTGGCCGAAGTGACAGTTTAAATAAAAGCGTTAGTCATATCTTCGGTACCAATTTCGTCGTTCTTATATCAAGAGAATTAATTTTTGATGGAAGAATGGTGCATTGAATTTCTTTGTTCAGAAAGGGCCAATACCACTGTCACGTATAAAACAAAGGTTTAAAAATAGCTATGATGGCTACTCCTACACAGAAAACTTTATTGGAAAGAAGAAAATTACTTATTAAACATTTTGAAAAGAAAAAGAGAAAAGAAGAGAGAAATACAACAGACCTACTTACCAACCTATCTTCCTGACCAAAGCTCAATATTAGAATACTAATTTAAGCTGTCCTCGGACCACTCCCTACCAAACAATATAACAAACCAAAAACTATCATTCCCCTCCAAAACACCTTCTTGGACAAAATTTCTTCCCACCACCTATCCTCCTCGGGTACACTAAACCCCCCCTGTTTCCCCCTCGCCTTCGCTAATTTCTTCTGTTGCCAATCCGTCAAAAAAGCATACTCCTCTTGTCCCGGCTGAACCTGTGGGCGCAGCGATGCGATATCATTATGGTTCAGTGAGCCGGGTATATACAGCGGTGCTAATTTCGGAGCATTTAAAGGACGACGACGGAATTCCTGGCGGAGGAGATGAGGATCGCGCGCTGGGGGGATATATGACATGTAGCCTTCATCGCATGTGAGGCAGCCAGTGCGGCGATGTGCTGGCGCTTTTTTGTTTTGGTATTCGGGGTTGGTGTAGAATTTTGAACGCATTTTGGGTGGTGGAGTTGGGTGTGAGTGCCGGAACATGATGCTGATAGATACTGATTCTCTTTAGTTGGAGATGAGATGAGTTTGGGCTTACCTGTTTGTTTTTCTGTTTTTGTTTTTAGCTGTTGATTGAAATAAATGTGTATAAGTTACCACCAGGGTAGACTTGAAATGTAACTGAGATTGAGAACCGAAAATCGAAGTTGTTGAATGTAATGAAAGTGCTGTTGAGTAAAATGGCTGTTATTACAATTGGATTGTTCAGGATATGTTGTTCGACTATATAGCTGGGCTATTCTTTGTCGTTTGGAGAACAAAGACCTTAATTTGAACATTGCTCAATGACTTCCTTGTTCCAGTTATAGGACTAGTGCTATTTTAGGGATAACTATTTTATTGTCTATTCGTTTCCTTTGTTACTTTGCTCACGACTACATAGAAAAGGATACTTTCTTTGTCTTCGGATGAATGGTCATTCACACCGCAGAGAAATGATAGGTCGCAAGTCTCCAAGATACTTGTCTACTTGATGACTTTGTAAGGTAGAACAATGCTTCAACAGGTGGACACTGTTCCTACAATACACTCTATCTCCCCACTAGGGTCTCTTCTTCAATTTTCCATTACTCTTCGAATAAAAGTCAAATAGGCACACTATTCCTACAATTTCGCTTCATTCCCTCGTTGGATTCTCTTCTTTATTTTTCTAGTATCCTTCAAACTACTCTATTAGACACACGAAATCAACATCTTTATCTAAACACTATTCTGTTTACGTCGTTCCTCAAAAAATTCAAAACCCTTTCAGTACTACTCTATCATGTGCCAATTGATCCTCACCTTTTGCCCAATTTGCTCCAAGGTTGCCGCTCCGTCTCGCGTCGAGAAGTGCGCTAACCGATCGGATCCAGCTCACACTCCCACTACAACCCAAATCACAGCTATGAACCCCTGCAATCGATGCCACAACCTTAACAAACCATCCAATCCCACCAGGGCCCTCACACGAGACATTCTCGAAGAAATGTGCATGCAAATCCCCGAATGGCATCCCACTACACCACAGGAACCCATTCCCGGGATCCTCCCAAACTGGGACTCCGAAACCTCGACTCGCGCTCAAGATGAAGAACTCTTTTTCGAACACACCACACGAAGCCACAGCGTAGAAATCAAGAATCGACAAGATTTACCGAGTCAACGCAACGGATTCCCGTTGTGTTTAGTGGCTGGAATCAATCAAAGGCCTTCCCCTGTGAATCGAGGACTTGAGAGATCACGACCCGAGAGATCAAAATTTACTTCGCCTCCGTTATCATGGAATAACAATCCTAGGACTAGACGACTTGGTGTTGCGCCAGCACCAAGTCGAGTTCAAGGAAAATCTCCCATCGTATCCCCACCCCTCCGACTCCAAATCCCAGCTCCAAGACCATCTTTCCCCGAAACCCAAGACCCAGAATCCACCCCCTCCTCAACCACATCCACGCGATCCGAATATCTTCTTCCAGGTCCCTCACCCCAAACAGAAACATTCAGCCCTGTAGCCTTCGCTCAAATCCCCGCGCATTACGACATGCGACCAACATCTCTCCCGACTTCCCCTCGCATTTCCACAACGCAACCCCAAGTTCAAGTTCAAGCACCTAAAAAACACGAGACTAATAACCAGCTTCCTCAACAAATCCAAAAACATCAAGAAGAACTTACGCGTCAAAATCTCGAAAGCGATCGAATGCGTGAATTGCAGCAATGCGATGTTCAGCCACGACATGTCAAGGATGTAGAATTCAAGAGCGTACGACCCAAGGGTAGTTTCAAGTTGCTTAGACTTTCATCGTTTGGTTCCTTTCGGTTTGATGATTGATTGACGATGTGAGTGTGTGGCGGTATGTATCTCTAGTGAGCTGGCTCTCACTAACAGTTTCCCTATTCGCTCGTCTTGGCATTTATCAGCTTTCTTGCGGCATTATTAAAACGAATCGAGAAAAGGTAAGGCCCTGGAGTAATGTGTTGTAACATTTTTTAGAACAAATAAAAATAACCTGGTTCTTTTTTTTTCTCTTTTTTTTCTCTTTTTTTGTTTTCATTCGACTTTGTCATTGTCATTACCATTTTCTATCATCACAATATACAGAACACCAAAAAGAGATAGATTATAGGCTCAGGCCCCAGAGAAAAGAGATATAATATTTCTTATGAGAAAGTAATTCAACACCAATGAAACTATAATATCATGTCTATGTTCAAAGGTTCCCATCCGGTGTGAACGCCGCGCTCCTATGATACTCTCATCTCATTATTCACTTCCTCGTTTACTTGATATCTCAAACTTTTGCTACGTCAATTTCCAAAGGTACAGCGTTGGCAGTACGTAACCATTCTCCATTGAATGCATTGATAAGCCAGTTGTTGAGTTCTGGGAGTGGTTAGCATTTGAATAAATCAAGTGCAATAGGAGTTACTTACTATCATAAACAATTCTGTTCGCGTTATGGAAATAGATAGAATGGTCGCTGTCTGGGAAAACATGTACATCGTAATTTTCCACACCAGCAAGGTCGAGTTTGTCCAACAAAGTAAGCGTGTTTTGCATGTGAACATTGTCATCTGCAACACCATGCATAATCAAGAATCGAACATTCTTAGCGAGTGACTCTACATCACTGATGCTAGTGTTATCATATCCGCTGGGATTATGCTGCGGTGTGTGCATATATCGCTCAGTATAGATAGAATCGTAGAATCGCCAATCGGTGACGGGCGCAACTGCCATACCGTAAGAAAACGTCTCTCCAGCATCTTCTTCCAAGGTCTTCAATGTCATAAAACCACCATATGACCAACCCCAAATAGCCATTCTTGATTCGTCGACATACTTCTTGCTGGCCCAAATTTTAGCAGTCTCAATTTGATCGCGTGCTTCATAGTGACCAATGTTGCCACGAATAATGGTTCGGGCTTTTCGTCCGATGAATCCCGTTCCACGACCATCGACAGTTACAACAATGTATCCGAGGTTTGAGGCGATGTACGATTCGAAATCAACGCTAAAGCTCTTGCTAACAGTTTGAGATCCAGGACCACCGTAAAGATAAAACAATACTGGATACTTCTTCTTTGGGTTGAAGTGTGGTGGTCGACGTTCAACGACTTGCAATTCAAATCCATCAATTGTGACAGTCTGGTAGATTAGTATAGGCAATTCATGTTTCTTTGCCATAGCAGCTAGTTCTTTGTTCTCCTCAATGACATGTGTGTATTGGTTATCGTTACTGGGAGTGCTGATAACTTTTTGCCACGGAATATTTGGGCCATTGTAATCAAGAAGTACATATCCAGCACCCTTAGAGAATGAAGCAACATAATAGCCTTCCGTCGAAGTATCGGTGATAGCTTTCATATCCGTACCATCTAGTTTGACGCTATACACTTGTCTTGTAATTGGTGACTCTTTGGTAGAAACGAAATAGACAAGATTTTTCTTAAGATCAACAGCAGAAGGCGCCTTTACTACCTCCCAGTCTCCAGAGGTAAGAAGTATAGGTTCAGGATTATCCATTGGTGTAAAGTATCCCAAATGATCATAGTTCTCGTGAATGATAGTGTCAATATATCCATCGTGGGGACGACCGTTTGCAGGATCCGCGGGAATATAGCGAGTGTCTTCAGATACTTCAAACCATCCACCATCGAGTTTTGCAATGTCTGTGAATCTTACAGTCTTTCCCTCTCGAGCCACAACATCCACGAGAACAACTCGCAAGACGTCACTTTCTCTGTTCGTCTCGCGGATCAACGCCTTACCTGTCGACCCAGCCCAAACTACCTCTGTAATCAAAAGGTCCTTTGGCTCAAAGCCACCGGCGATTTTGATCTCGAATACTTCCGCCTTGGAAATATCATAAAACAAAAGATCGACGGTAGGATTTGGAGCACCGGCTTTGGGGTATTTGATTTCTCTGACTTCGGGATAATTTTCTTCTCCTGGCAAAGGTTCTTTTCCACTAGGTCTTGATACAAAGTATTGAACTGGGTATTCAGGTACCTCGGATTCATTTGTACGAAGGAATGCAATATATTTGCCACTGTCATCCCACCATGTTGCACTAGCTCCAGCAAATACCTCCTCTTCATAGACCCAGTCAGGTACACCGTAGAAGAATTCTGGACCACCATCCACGGTTATTTGGACGACAGTTGGTGAAGATAGTTTTCGAAGGTACATATTGTTATCTCGAGTGAAAACGATGGCATCGCTCTTTGGACTCCAGCTGGCCAATTGAACACGGCCATCTAAATCTACAGGATCTAATGGTTCCGCAGTTTGAGATTCGACATCAAAGATCCAATATTTCGCATAAAAGGAATGTCTCCAGTTTGATTGAACATCTGTGGCGACCAAAACTTTCTTCAAATCCTTGCTCGGGTATACTTTGCTTGGTGTCAAGCTTCTTCCCGCAACTTCGAAATATCCATTCTTCATCAAAGTCATCGTGTCTAGAGTCCCTACAGCTGAAGGGCTTTGTGTTCTGACATCTTCCACAATCAAATAATCCTTTCCGGCAGAGCCTTGTTCGAGTAATAATCCATCCTCCCCGTTGGCTCCTTCAATCCAACTTATACTGTGTCTAGTCGCTCTCCATTGACCGCCCATAACCTGATCCATTGTAACCTTCTTCCCGCTTCCCCTAGAAGATGTTGCCTGTGGATCGTGAGGACTTTCTGATGAATGTTTGTATGCCTGTTTTCCCAAAAATATAAACAATGCTAGCACCCAGGCTCCAATGAACACTCCCCCGATAATCCATATCAATCTTCTTAATTTCTTGTCCACCGATTTGTTCGTTGCTCCATTTGTAAGAAATGCGCCATCCTCCATATCATAATCCTTCTCCTCTTCCTCATCTAAATGTATTTGCGTATGTTCATCATCCGCATACGCCATCTCTCCCCGAGGAGGGAATTTGGGTGTCACCATCGTCGGTTTTTCAGATCCATTCGCTGCAACACGTTCGCCGATTCGATCGAAGACCAAACTCGTAGTCGAAGCAGTGGAGGCGATAGAATCAGATGAATTTCGCGAGACAGACTCCTGCTCTTTTGACAGGAGCTTTGCGTTTTCTTCGGGGTGCCCAGCCATATCTGAGGGTACGAGAGTTTCAGTGGGTCTTGGAGTCCAGAGCTACGCCAATACCATATGTAAAATTGTATCAATTCGAGATGCACATTGCTTTTGAACAACCTCAAAAATTCTAGAGTGGCCAATACTTGAAAGAGAGAAAGAAGGCTGAATTGTAGAATTTATCTATTGAGGACAGTATTAGGAAGGGTTCTAGAAATCGTCTTTGTCAATTATGTTGATGGCTGGCTTATTAGTGTTCAGCTTCCCCAATACGTGGAGTCCGACACTTATCGGGTATCCCAAGTTCATCATCCATGTAATCGTGCTAAGTCCACCCAGACTATCAAGATCTTCTTTACGTTATGTAAAAAAGCCTCTTGAGTTTCACGACATGTTAGATTCCCATAGAATTTATACAGCGATTATGGCTCCATCACAAAGGAGAATCTCTCCGGAGAGCGAAACAAAGAATGCGTTCTAGTATGTAGAATTCTGATGATCCCGTAAAGCAATCATATTGATTGAAATATTATCAAGTTCTCGAGAAACGGGAAGAGTAAATGAGGCAAGCTGAAGATATATTAGAGCTGAATTCCAATCCTTAATTTAGTGATGTAATGCTGAAACGAAACACCAAATATTTGATTAATATAATAAATTAGGACCATAACCCACGGGACAATCTAATTCTACACCAGGTTTTTGTCCCATGAATACTAATAATGGTATAATGTGCAAACAAACAATCTCCAATCTATGACCTGCTCGCTTGCTCCTATAACCATTATCTTATACGCTTTCCTATACATCCTCGACCTTCATACTAAACGATTTATTTCTCGTTTGTAGACATCTGGCCCTTTCGTCTTGCCGAAACCCTTTATTTGTTATGTATGATAAAGTTCCTCAAACTATCCCAATGATCGCTCTGCACATAAATATAATCCATACTACTCCTTAACCCGCTCTGCACTGTCTCCGGATACCATCTAAACAACCACATAACACTTCCCCAGCTCAGTGCTGCAAATACTGGCCATGCGTCGTTCGATATGCGATCTGCAAGCTCTTTGTTTCGGATGATTCCTGCTGAAGGGAGAACAGCTAATTGTGCTAATGACAAACATACTCGTGCGAATACTGTGCGCACCGATACATTAGCATATCTTTCAAATGTACATTATCAAAGCATCGATTGGAAAAGAGAAACATACCGAATATCACAATCTGTTTGCTAACACTGCTAACATGTCCCTTCTTTGACCTCCTTCCAAATACCACATAGCCACCCAATAGTCCTGCTAAGAATGTATCCCAATTTCCCTCCTTCCCCTTATTGCCCCCTGAATATTTGAGTGCTAACATCGTAGTCTTATATATCGTAGCATATTTCGCGAGATTTTGCGCATGTGTTCGTGTTGCGCGGAGTATCAGCCCTATCTTTTCACGGACAGTACCAGATCTAAATAGAAAAATCATGCTAGAATATGAGAGTTAGTTAGTTATGCGCCTAAGAATCGGTAAAGGCGCAACAAAAAGGGGGGACCTACACCAATGCATGAGGAAATCTGACTTTGGCACCGTAGACAGCGCCGCTGCGAGCAGCTTTGAGAATAGCGAGGAACTCGGCATTTTTGGGATCGAGAATAAAGCTCTCGAGTGCTGTCTATATTTTCGCATCAGTATACTGCGAAAGTTATGATGGGAACGGTAGATGTTTACCTTTATGACAGCAATTCTTCCCTCCATCTTACCGGGACAAAAACGAACCTCGGTAACTTAATTCTCCAATTCCAGTAGTTTTCTTGAAGAAGAGAAAGAAACAAGTGACGAATAATATTTCTGTAGCTTCATATGTATCTTGTCAATCCAGTATTAAAATCGCAGACGTATTGTCAAAGAAATAAAGTCAATGAAGCAAAAAGTAAACTTAGGAATGAAGCTCGGCATGTTTATGGGGATGAACATGAATTCGGATATCCATTCGCTACCCCACAGACTCTCTCATCCATACTTTACTGGGATTCATTTAGCGTCCGCTCAGGTCCGCAGGGTGAAATTATTAACATGTGAGATTCAGGCATTCAGGCATTCAAACATTCATGCCTCATGGAATAATTTCGGCGCTAGTGCTTTATCTATTATCGGATCGCAAAAAAAAAGTTCGAGCTTGGAGAAGAAGTAAAGAAGGCATTTGTTGATATCTTCATTCCCTTCAAACAATCACATAATACCACATAATATCAATTCATCATGTTACGTCAAATGTAAGTACTTTCATCTCTCCTTCCAATGCCAATTGGTCTTTTAATATTAACATATTCAACTAGCAAACCTCGTAATGCTCGCAGCAAGCGCGCACTCACCAAAAAAGCACCCAAGCCAGTCGAGAACCCAAAAACCGCTCTCTTTCTCCGTTATACAACATGTTCGCAGCCTGCTCAAGACTGTCTCACAGATCTTCACACCCTTCATTTACCTCTCGCAAAGAAATTCACCAAGAAGAATAGTATTCATCCATTCGACGATCCTTCTTCCCTTGAATTTTTCTCCGAGAAGAACGATGCTTCACTCTTAGTTTTCGGCTCCTCATCTAAGAAACGCCCACATTCTATTACTTTCTGTAGAATGTTCGATTATAAGGTTTTGGATTTGTTAGAGTTGAATCTTGATGCGGATTCGTTCAGGACTTTGAGTCAATTCAAGAACAAGAAATGCGCCGTTGGATTAAAGCCTATGATCTTGTTCTCGGGTACTCCATTCGAGAGCCCTGTTTCAGACGAATATACACTTGCGAAATCGATGTTCCTCGACTTCTTTAAGGGAGAGCCAGCAGACAAGGTGGATGTGGAGGGTCTTCAATATATCGTTTCCATCTCAGCCAGGGATAGTGTAGATGGAGAGGAGGAGAAACCAAAGATTCATCTAAGAGTATACTTAATAAAGACCAAGAAAAGTGGTCAGAAGTTACCGAGAGTTGAAGTTGAGGAGATGGGGCCAAGGGTGGACTTCAGAGTTGGCAGAGTCAAGGAAGCGGATGAGAGCATAATGAAGGAGGCAATGAGAAGGGCAAGAGGAAGTGCAGAGAGACCAAAGAAGAACATCACCACGGATATTGTTGGTGATAAGATGGGTAGAATACATCTTGGTAAACAAGACTTGAAGGAGTTGCAAACCAGAAAGATGAAGGGATTGAAGAGAAGCAGAGACGTAGCTGATGATGATGAGGGTGGGGATGATGAGGAGGATATTGTTAGTGATTACGAGCCTGTGAAAAGGTCAAAGAAGGCATGATTCATTGCCACTATGTGCAGTAATATCAAGATATCAGGTGTTTGGAGTTTAGGCATGGAAAAGGGTCTTCCGCGAAGAGTGGTTGGTTGTGCTCAAGTATTAAATGTCAGATTACATAAAAGCTAACCATTGTAACTTCCACCAAAACTACTGTGTTCATTTCGTACATTTCTCTGAGTCTATCAAAGCAGAATTCAAACGTTGCTATCGGCAGCCTTCAATTTAGACTTCCCAGTCGTCACCGACTTCGAATTTTTTGTGATCATAACAGGAAACATAGCGAGACCTCCCATCTTGCAAAGCAAACTTATACTTCAAATGTGCCATACTTTTCTTGAGCACTCGTAGTCCTCGTTTCCGAACCAATCGTTTTCTCGATCCCTCCTCATGTCCATACCTAGGAACCCCATCACAAATAAATTCAACCCCAAACTTTCTCATCACATAGTCCCTGCTGTCCCATGATCCGAGTGTACCGCCTCCGATAAATTAAAAAGACTCAAAGATTCCAGTAAAAAAAGGGGGGGGGGGGGGGGGCAGGCAGACATACCGTTACCGAGAACAGCAAACCAGGCGCCAGCCAAAGAGGATGATAGGCACACTCATACTGTTCTTTAAGAATGAAAATAATATCTTACAAATATCATAGCAGATATAAAGAGGTACTTAAGGTTGCACACCTGAGTACATACAATGGTAGAGTAAAAGGATCTTCAATGAAACTCAATGAAACGATCCCATACTGTGAATATGATACTCAATCTACTTTGCGATTCAGAGAAAAAGCTAGCATAGAAACACAAATTGGAGCAGTTATTTGTTTGCCAGGTTTGAGTCAGATCATTGAAGAGACTCTGAAGTCTAAAGGAACATTTAATTGTTAGATTTAAAGAGAAGTTTTGACAAGTGAGCGTTAACAAGTTGCGAGGCCTTGAAATTGTCAGGTTTTATTTATGGAACATTCGTCGATACTTACTGGGCATTTCCATTGGAGATAAAATCTGGGGAGCAGTCATCACATCTTCATTGATGCATTAAGGGAGGAGATTATGCTGACAATTCAAAGATTATGGGTACATGGCCGCGTAAAAACTCTCAAAGTGTAGCGATTGTTAAAGATAGCTAATCTGGTGAAGTACATGTTCTGAGAAATCCAAGCAAATGCCCACCAATTCAATCAAAGGAGTGTAGTGATGGTTAAGAATAGTTGATCTGCCGAATCAAATGTTCTGAGAATCTCAAGCAAATGTCCACCTCATTCAATCAACTTAATCCGACACCACGTGCTCGGGGAGTTTGAGAGATCTGCACTTCCCTTCCTCTTCGGCCTCATGGATGTGATACAGCTCACAATACTGACTCTCGGAATCTAAGAAATTGGCTTTCAAGCCTGCCCTCGGATCCTCAGCGAAAGCACTGAATATTTTGAAAAGGAACTCTACGCAGAGATCTTCTGGCTCACAAGCCATGTGCTTAACAAGAGCCCAGTTTTCCAAAGTAGAGTTGACCACAAAAAGACGAATCTTTGATGCTGGTGGGGATTTATCGAAAATCGAAGTTATAGTACATGGAACGAAAAATCGGCTGTTAGTGACAGTCTCATAAACCAAAGAATCAATAAGATCGTTCTGGAGTCGTGGCATGAAATATTTTTCGGCCAAATGGTAGACCTCAGCTAGTGCTCCCATTGGTGATCCTGAGAACCCTTGCGGATAGACAATTTTATTCTTGTAAATCCAATAACGTGATTTATCAGTGTGCGGGTCATATCAGTGTGCGGGTCATTTTCACCTCAATTCACTCTTTCAAACTCATATTATTCAACAACCATTGAATCAATTGATTAAAACTATGAAAATTATAATAATCTAGGATCTATTATATTATCTTGACAAGTTCTTGCATTATGTCCGGTCTTTCCGCATTTACTACAGCATCGACTAGAAGATGCTTCTTCATTAGAATTCCTCCCTTTTTGACGCTCGTCGCGTTGAATCTGAATATCAACCTCTTGTTGAGATAATATATCAAGAGCTTCTTGCCCAGTAAGTACTCCTCCTTGACGTAATTGGGTTTTTTTCGCGCGTCGACGCTTGCTTAATGCCTCATTTGCCTTTCGAAGTGTACGAATCTCTGCATTCAAAAGTGTATTCTCATGAGCTAATCTCTCTGTACCTTTAGCTAGAGCTAGTACAGTCTCAAATATAGGTGTAGGGGAGCTTGATTGATGTCGGGTTATTCGAGATTTCACTAAAATTGATTGAGAAAGAGCTTCAGTTGGGTTGTGAGGGGTTTGAGAGATCCATTGATCTAGATCGAAAGAGGGAGGGGTAGGTGTACGAATTCGAATATCTAACTTCGAAAGTACGGCTTCAGGGTTAAATGGTATTAAACCTGTTCCTCGAAATCCTGATTTCATATTCTGAGAGATGATTGATTCTTTATATGCAGCTTTAAAAGCTATAAAGAATTCAACCTTCGAAATATGATTGATATGTGCCTTGATAAACCCATCAATTTGACCACCATATGAACGTTTCAGATTGCTAAAACAGCCCACATCAAGTGGTTGAGTTAAATAACTTGAATGCGGTGGTAGACTTAAGCATATAATATCGTTCTCTTTGCAATATGCTTGAAAAGCTCTTGATTCATGGCTTTCATGCCCGTCTAGTACCAACATTCGATACCTGCCCTTTCTTCGGTTCTTAGTGTGCTTGTCGAAGTGTTTCAACCATTCTAAACCTGTCTCATTGTTTGTCCATCCATTAGATGTAGGTTTAATAGCCCAATCCGCAGGAAAATCGGTTTCGGTATACCAATTGGAAAGATGAACCTGTCCTTGAACCACTAGAAATGGGGGTATAGTTTCACCCTCCCCATTGCCACATATGATTGCTGTAGCCCATTCTCTATTGCCTGGTTGTATTGCCTTGCTTCTGCCATTCCGTTCAGCACTAGTTACTACCATTCCGGGGCATATTATACCCATCATAAAGCCCGTCTCATCGAAATTGTAGAAATCGCCATCCAAAATGCTGTATTTCGCTCGCATATTCGCAACCAATCGAAACCACTCTTCAATAAGCTTAGGATCTTCGCAGAGAGCTCTTTGAAAGTCATAAACACGACTAAAACGCGTCTTTAATTCGATTCGACGCTTTACGAATCGATGCGCCCAGAGCTTCCCAACGCGCTTTGCACCCCTCGATTCAAGAATATGATTCGCCATATCTTCTACATTTCTTAATTTAGGTGGAAATCCTCTCAAATCCATATCAATTATATATTCAGAAATGATATTCTCTTCTAGTTCTGAAAGATTATAAGATTTAGGTCGATATTCGGAACGAGAAGTAATACCATTAATTCTACGCTGTAGTGTTGTATTCGAGATATTATATATCTTTGCAACCTTTCGAATACTTGTTTTTTTGTCTTTTTGAATAGCTTCGATAGCGAGGAGTATACGGGCTTCTTGATTATTCGAATCCATTGTGGATTGTTGATAAAAACGCGTATTGAAAGAGAATAGAGTGAATTGAGGTGAAAATGACCCGCACACTGATATGACCCGCACACTGATAAATCACGTTAGACCAATAGCGCAAAATATATTGGATCGTCTTCGGGTAGCTCCATGATGGCATCTCCTCCCTTTTGCCACACAGGTTTGAAGCCAGTCTCAAAAACGGGACTTGCAGCACAAAGCAGATCCTTATGAATAACAAACGTCTTGGTTTCATCTTTGGTACCAACAATCAATTTCACAGTTTCGGAAAATGATCTGCAGTCGGACGTTAGTACGTATAATAAATTATTAATTGTGATTCGAGAAAGTCCACGCAAGCAAGCAGGCCTTTTTGCTAGGGCGCATGTCAACCCCATTACTTCTTCTCTTGGGAGTAGAATCATTTTCAATGGCCTCAGTTGGTTCAACTGGTTTGATATTGACAGTCTGAAAGCGCAATGTCAGCTTTGAAGTCACCGAATCAAAAGCTCAATGCTTACTATGGAATCTGCAGATTTGGAAACCTTCTCAACATCACCAAATACTGAATTGTTATGAGTTGGAGTCAGCTAGAACCCTTGATGTCAGCATTGAATCTATCAAATCAAGACATCAATACTGACTGTGGGTGTTTTTGGCAAAATTGAGCCATTTCCAGCAGGACGAGATAGCTTAAGGACTGGCGACGTCGCATTTCTGCTTGCAGATCTGCTTCCAGTTCTACTTGGTGGAGGCATATTCATTCCGTCATCGGGAAGATCCAATGAAGCAGAACGATACATGATTTGGATGATAAATTACCATGCAAATATTCGCAAGATGAGATTTGTAGATTGGACGACAATGGATAAGTAATAATGGAGATAGAATGAAGGATGATGGATAGAGAATGGAAGAGATGGAAGTTAAAAATGAAAAGCTCCCACGGTCAAAAGTGTAGGTAACGATCTTGCGTGACTTCTAAATTCAAAGTGGAAAGTGAAGTCGAAGATGGGGGGAACGTCTGGGTCACTCATGTGACCTTCTCTACGTTCGGAAAATAACAGAAACCTGACGCCTATTTTTCAACTAAAGACGCACTAATGAAACTGTGGACGTTGAAGATAGATTTATACAATTAACCACTTATCATTTACATGAAGTAGCATGAGGCGATTAACTCGCGCCCGTTTTTCATACCTTCTGTACCCAGCAGGCGTGAATTTCTTGACTTGAGCTATAGGTCATCCCTTGTATGCATTGTGTACGCCCAGGGACCGTTGACTTTAACAAGAAGCACTTCTGCTAATCAGAGATTCTAGTCCAACTATTTGATTTACACCCTCACACTTTCCAATAATCTCTCTTCTACACCCTCTAATGTACTCTTGTGAGCCAAGACAGATAAATTCTCAGCCTCGCCTTGGAATTGCTTGTCGGGGTCTACACCTGGTCCAAACATTTGTGCACCTGCTCCTGGACCCATTTGACCCATTTGTTGGGCCATTTGACTTGCAGCTATGTTTACTTAGTATCCCCTCTTATAACCACACGTGTAGAGGATTAACATACCATTATCGCTTCCCAATAAATAGTTGAATACAGATTGTAATCCAAAGATACAAAGAACATACCACGAAATGGAAGACATCCATTGTGGATCCATGTCTCTGGTAGCTACTCCAGCTTGCAACATACTCTTGAACTTAATCGTCAATGGAAATGGCAATTTGACTATAAGTCTCATATTAGTACATCTAGCCGCCTAATACTTCCAGTAAGCAACTCACTAATAACAAATCCACTGAAAAATGCATTAATCCATCCCATAATCAAGGTCTGTGGGATCATCATAG
Source organism: Botrytis porri (assembly GCF_014898465.1). Taxonomy (NCBI): domain Eukaryota; kingdom Fungi; phylum Ascomycota; class Leotiomycetes; order Helotiales; family Sclerotiniaceae; genus Botrytis; species Botrytis porri. Next base: position 2,587,844 of record NW_024066075.1, on the reverse strand, counting down.
ACATATTTCCCTTCATCATGCCCATCATTCCCTCCATAGCTGCTGGATCAGTCATTGGATTTGGAGCTGCTTGTCCCTTCTTATCTGGCTCCTTCAAGAACTTTCCTTCTTCAAATGCTTGTACGATATAATCTCTGCGTGGTTGGAAAGAGGCGGGAGTAAGAACATGAGCGTTGTTGCGAAGGTTGATACCTCGAAGTAAGGATCGTTGTTCGCGAATAGCTGGAAGCTCTTGCTTTTTAGGAGTAGTAGCCATAAGAACGGTAGCATAGTGACGAAGGATACCAGTCAAAATCTGATTAATGAGTTAGGACGGCAGATTGAATATCAGAGGAGTAAGAAATACATACCATAACAATGGTAATAGGTATCAAGATCCAGTAGCTACATCTTTATCAGCTCAATCCAATATGGAGAATGACGACTTGCTCACAATAACTGGGGATCCCTATGGATCGTCTGCACAGGAACCTGTGCCATCTTTGCGATATCTTCCTATTCTATCTCGTTGAAGAAGATTATGTATGAGGGGTTGTCGCGAGTTGAATTCTATCTAGATCTGTGGTTGAATCTGACATCAAATGTGGCTTTCACGCTAACCTCGGACCCTTGCGAGTAGAGCTTCATCAAGACACGGTCTCTTTGTGTACATTGCGACAACAGCTTTCCCCTCCACATAATTTTGAGAAAGAACAAAAATCAACCATGGCTTCAGAAAGGATATCTGTGCATTCTCTCCCTGGTCAGTATATACATCTATCTACAAGAATTGTTTAAATATTACAATACTAACAATCAATTCTAGATCTCAAAAACACCTCCGACGATGCTCTCCCCACCTACTTAAACTCCCTCAAGTTCACCCAGTCACATACTCTCTCCGATGCCCGTCTGGCCATTGGTTATACATCTGTCTTAGTCTGCGGTGCCTGTTTTTACTGGGACTACACCTATGGTTTTGAGCCTACGAAGTCCTTCACAGCAATTGCAGTTGGAATCTACTTTATCCTCAACACCTTCCTTACATTCTGGTTATTCTATGTCGAGAAGGGAATTATATATATCGGCACATCTCCAGACAAGAAACACATCATCGAAATCTCTACTCAAACCAAAAAACATCAACCAATTTATAACTTAACATTTAAGATTTATGAAGCGGCCAAAGGTAGATCTGGACAACCAAAGGAGGAGAGAACCTTAAGAAAACCATTTAGAGAATGGTTTGATGTGAAAGGTCATTTTATTGTGCAGCCATATCAAGAGATGTTGGCAAGTAATATTTCAGTGATTGGAGCTGTCGATCAAAAGAGAGTGGTTAAGGATGAGAAAAAGGTTGAGCAAGAAGGCCAAGCAGATCTGAGTATGGATGACAAATGGGCAGCATTATTGAAGGAGAGTAGTGGAGATGTTGAGACTTCTGGGGCAGAAAAGGCAGCTGGAGGAAAGAAGAGAAGCAAGAAGATTTGAGAGAGTTTCAATGTGAATCGATGTGAATCGATGAGTGAAAAAAAGGGTTTGATATCATATCAGTTATGGAGTTTGATGGGACTTGTGGAAGTCAAGGAAATTTTTGGCTGGGGCGCGGAGTATCAGAAGAGTGCTATATCTAACAAAATATCCCAAGCTTATTTTTTCTATGTGTTTGTCTCCCCAAATTTATGCCCTCATATTCAAATATATTATAAACCGTTCATCATCAATCTATTATATCAATCACTTCATTTCACCTTTCAAACTTTCCTTCCTAAAGCTTTCAGCTTTTCCTCCACTATGAGTGCTTATACTCTTGAGAGATATGGAACTCCTCTGGTTCGCGCCCTTCTGCCCTATTTCTTTCTTGAATAGGGTTTCGACAGTCCTCAAAATTGCAGCCATTTCGTCTCCATAAAATAGACCCTTGACCTCTTCTATTCCCACAGCCCTTTTCCTTAAGCGGTATGATCCTTTCTATCCTCCAAATATTCTCCAACGTTTCTTTGACCCACCTACGTCCGTCTTCGACTTTTCCTTGGGCTCCACGTTCATCCACCACCTGAACACTACTTCTCATTCCTTATTCTTCAACTCTCTCGAGATAGGGTTTCAGTTCCTGGAGAATTTCGAACTTGAGGACTGTCCATTGACATTATTCGAGAGTAAAGAGAGCCAGGCGGCTCTATTCCTTGAATCATGGTGGCGGCTCAAAATTTACTAGAATGAATTGCGCCTCATGTTATACGGCATGAGATGTGAAATATTGGTATAGGACAAAAAATTCTTGAAGGGATACACACCTCGCAAGATCGGATCTACACGATTTCGTTATAGCTATGAGGGAGTCATCCCAGCATCCATCGACGTTTCAACTCTCCGATATTCCAAGCCTGCTCCTCTTGTATTTCATATTTCCTTCAAAGTCTGAGCTGTCCATACTTTTCTTGCTGCAATTGCATGTCGGTGTAGGAGCCATATGGCCGGGTAATTGTTCAATATTACTTTGTTCTTCTTTCTCTTTTTGAACATTCTATCATCATCTTTTTATCTGTTGCTTCCTCTGTAATTTTCGTCGTGAAGATACTGTCTTTGCCGGCATGATCCTAACCTCGGAAGTCGCATTTTCCTCAATGTCTCTACTTCTCTCTTCAATATTTGGCGCCTAATATCATCATTCTTTCATTTATAGTTCTTTCTATTCTGTGACCGGAAGCTTCCCCTGGGTCATTCTCGGCTGTACATACAATTCACATTTTCTTATTATTTCAATACATAAACGTTCTCAAGGAAGCTTTCTAGATGAGTTCGTGGGAAAATGACATGTGGTCTCTTTGTGGGAGAGTCTAGCGACTTAGTCTTGTCGCTAAATTCACTAGGGGGGACTTGTCAAAATTGAATAGGCCAAGATTCAACGTCTTCTAGACTTTCTCGGGCTCGATCACCACTTTACAACCCAGATTTGCTGCAAATTATTGTACAAAATCAAGCACTCATGCGCTATATTGGCTTTAGTAATTGTCGATCGATTTTTAGTTGGGCCTCATTCGATTTTTATTGGTCAGAGGGAATTTTGTCATCTTGGTATCTTTTTAGATAGTTCCTACTATTACTCAATGCTAGTTTACCTAGTAGAAAAAGAATCCTTTTGAACACCTTTTGCAAGAATACTTTCTCCCATATTTAATTTCATTTTTCTATACATCATAGTGCTATCACCAAAATTTCAACATTCAGAAAAATGAATAATCCTGACATTCTGTCATCATCTCTCTCAACCATGACACCTTCTACGTCTCACAATCCCTCTACTGTACAGGTCTCACCATCCTATGGTCATTCGATGCATTTAATGCCTCCCCCCGAAAAGTCTGCAGAAAGAAAGATGGGCATCTTTAGAGCCGACTCTGGAATCGCCATCAAACCGGATCCAAAGGTCGCAATTCCAGACACAGATCAACTCAACAGCTCATCCAGCGCCCTCCCAAGAGAAGACCTAATCAACATCACCCCTACCGACACTCCTGGGGCCACACCCACCTTTAATAAAAACATTACCAACCTAATCTCAAAACTCGATCAACTGAATATCCATCTCCGCGCCATTCTCACACCGGTTCCGGATACTCCGATAGTCGATCTCGATGATTCTACATCCATTTCTGAGTTCTCTACAGGAGTAAAAGCCCCACGTACTTCTGCAGATGAACAGGAAGAAGACCCCTCTGACGCTTTTACCGATACCTATGCAACCACAGTCGCGAATGACATAAGCAGCACAATTGCGAAAATAGATGAAGTTCTCGCGCAAATCAGCGCGATCTGTCAATTTACCTCGAACAGGCCAGTATCTCTTGAGGATCTCCGTCTCAAAGATCCCGTTATTGCAGAAAGTAATAAGGAAAGGGGAAAAGGGAACGGAAAAGAACAAACTCCCATAAAACCCACCGTCTCCTCCAAGCTTCCCCCCTCTTCCAAATCCACAAAACCCATGAAGCGCCCTGCGATTAAATTCCGATGGGTCAATAACCTCTTCCCTGCACCAAAAATGCTTTTTCGACGCAAGTTCGTCTCTATACGTCAGCGCCGCAGAATGCGTCGTATGAAAGAAAGAAAGGAAAAGGAAGAAGAAAAGGAAGAAGAAATTCCTATCACTCCTACCAAACCCATCCAACCCACCAAACCCCTCCTCTCCTCCAATCTTCCCCCCTCTTCCCCCTTCACAGAACGCCTCACCCGACGCGCGCGAATTCGCCAATGGATATCCACTCTCCCTCCTCCACAGGAAGCAAAACCCTATGAGGGTTATCGCGCACTCGCTCTCTCTCTATTTCTACCGCGCAAAATTAGGGTTATGAATGAAGAGTCGAGAGATGAGGTACCTGTTACTCAGACATCTAATGTGTTGGATCCGCATTTTTGGACGATGAGAGATGCGAATACGTCTGGTTATGGTTTGTCTTCTGGTATGTTTTATTACTTATTACTTTGGTTTGGTTTGATTTTAATATCAGGAAATATATACTAACCCTCTCCCCTCACAGAATCCCCCCAAAATCCCTCCTTCGCACCCCCGAAAGACAAACACTTAACCCAACCTCCGCCACCAAAAGAACAAGAAAAACAAGAAGCAGAGCCCATTCTAGCAGGTCCATATAGCGAACCCTCGATGACCAGACCCTTAATATCTAAGCCCTGGCTATGTAGACCCTCGAAAATGAATCCATCTAGATCATCCAAATCGGCTGGAGTAGCAAAGGAAGGAGAAGGAGGGGAAGGGGAAGGGGAAGGAGAAAAAGAAGAAGCAAAACCCATTTTAGCAGGTCCATACAGCGAACCCTCAATGACCAGACCCTTAACATCTAAGCCCTGGCTATGCAGACCCTCGAAAATGAATCCATCTAAAAAGTCCAAATCATCTAAAGTAGCAAAGGAAGGAGAAAAGGAAGAAAAAGAAAAAGAAGGAGAGGCAGCGAAAACCCCCAGGCTACTAGTAATGCGAATGGTAATTTACAGTCCGGGGCAGTCATTAGAGAGTGTATTGGCGAGTATTCGTGCGGAGGAGAAGGAGGAGGAGAAGGAGGAGGAGAAGAATCGACAGAACCAACAAAAGGAGAAGCACCAAATCGCCAACCAAATCGCCGAACAAATCCTCAAGCTAATCGCCAACTGTATCGTCAATAAAACCAACACCAACACCAAACCCGAAATCGAAATTGAAATCAAAATCGAGAAAAGCGATTCAGATACAGATACAGATACAGATACATACTCCAAAATCAAGCAAACGAAATCAGAGGAAGAGGAAGAGGAAGAGGAAGAGGAAAATTAAAGAAAAAGAATAAAGAGAATAAGAAGAGTAGATTTGAAGAACACATACCGAACGAACCAGCCACGAAACGAAGAATATAGAATGAAGAATACAGAGTAAGCGGACACAGATACAGATAAAGAGGAGGAGGATAGCGAAGATGGATATATATTTATTACATTATATTCATTACGCCATGCTGCACTGCATTAAATTCACAGTGTACATTATCTTATCTTATGTTATGTTTGTGTTATCTTATGTTATGTTTATATTATGTTATACAAAGAATAAGAAGAGCGTTAATAAGAAGAGCATTTATAAAAATTCATCTGGAAACGAAATGCATGATATATGTCATTGATGGTTTGCTCGCTTACTCACTCACTCACGTGTCTATCACTTATTATTACCCTCTCCTTTTCTTCTCTACTCTGGTCTATTTTTTATTTTCTATTTCCTACATGAAAGTGGAGAAGAATACTCTAGTACGATCTTTATAAGTACAAATCCAATATGAGATTTAATATTTGAGAGTTATTAGTATAGAATATACATACCTATGTATATAAATTACATTACAACCAAACACACACACACTCACTCACTCACTCACTCACAAAAGTAAGATATAAATATAACATAAGTATCTCATTCATTATTATCTAGGTAATCAAGAAGTGATGGATGTAGTTCATCTAGATCCACCCTTCTTTCATCCCTACTATCCACTTAATCACTTATTCACCAATCCACCTCCCATTTTCTCCCTACACTTTTTCCCAAAGTCCCATCCATCAAAAGCACGAAAACTTTATCTCTAATCAAGATATGTTATTTATTATCCCAAAAAGATGATTGATCCTCCACATATGCTCTTTTCTTCCCATTTAGCTCCACCTCTCCTCATCTCCTATCTTATTCATCTCTTTCCCTTTACTCATCCCGCTCCCGTAACTCCTACCCCACCATTCTGAGGCGGTCTCCCTGGTCCCCACCCACTATTAGAATTTCTATATTCCCTCCTATCCCCCCTTTCCCTATCCCCACTCCTCTCCCCACCATGCCCATGTCCATTAATATTCCCCAAATCCGGCGTCCTAGTCCTTTCCTCTCTATAAATCTGTGGTGGATGTTGCAACTCTACCCCTTCACCACCTTGCCACTCTCGATTCGGGTTCATATTCTGATTCCCTTGCCCGCCAACCTGGGCATCCTGCACATGCCTCACAGAACTTTCTTTTTGCCAAGCATTATTCGCCGGATCAACATCTACTCTCGTGACCATTGGAGCTAACGGTCTTCCATTCCCATCTCTATGACCAGTGGCTTCAGTCGTTTCGACCGTATGTCTTGCACCACCGGAAGCACTAATATCGCCATAGCGTTTAAGAATTTCTTTGGTTGTGATATCGGATGTGTTATTGAAGAGAACGGGGTCATTCAATATTGATTGGAGATCTTCTGGCACCTTTTTATATTGTTAGTCATAGAAAACATGAACGTGAACTGGAAAAACTTACTTCACACATTTGCTCGTTACACTCAATGAGTGTGTGAACGACCTCGATTGCAAGGAAATTATCATCGACAGGAGATTTAGCATTCGTGTATATAATATTCGGTGCGATGACAGTGGCAAGATTATGAGTATCCATCTTTGATCCAGATTCTTCATCGACTTGATGGAAAGATGCAACCCAGTTGAAGAAGGAACAGAGAATTTCCAAACAATCCCTGTGTACCTTTGGAAGCAAACAACATGTTAGATGTAATACTCGACGCCTCTTATCTTCATCGGCAATCTTTTGCGAAGCGATGAATAAATTGTGGAGCTTGAACGTCAATAAAGGATCCGGTAAATCTCGGAGATATTTCTTGAGTAGAGCAGCGACTTGAACGACATTTTGTCGACTCAAATCTACAGCATCACACCCTCCACTATCGATTTCCTTAACGGTTTCATTAAGCTTTCTGATATTACCATTCTTTCTGAAGACACCCTCAACTGAAAGATCCATCTTTCTCATTGCAGCAATTGCATCATCGACGAGAGCAGGAATCTTGAGAGCTCCAGGACCAACACCATCTGTCGACTCGGCACCATCCTTTTCGACGATAACATCAAGTGGTATCCCGAAGACGCCCTTCTTCTTGACGGCTGTCTTCTTGCCATCATTCTTGAAAGCTTTACCCATCTTACCCCAGAAAGTGGGTTTTCTAGTCTCGATTAGGTTAAGTAGTTCTTCCATAGTAAAGTGGCCATCCAGCATGGGTTGCATGGCGATAACTGCAACATGACGTACGATAAAATATTCCAACGCGGATAATTCCGAGAAATATTTCTTCCCAGCACCTCTCTGTTGTTGACGTTGTGTTTGTGCATCAAGGTCATTACCAGCAGAGAAAGTCCTTTGATGACCGTTGATGAGTTTAGGTTCAGTGATAGATGTTCGGAAAAGCTCATGACGGGCATGCTTATATGCATTTGGTCTTTGTTCCTTTGCTTGCTCAGCAGCCACAATTCTAGGAATATCATCCAGGGTAAGAGCGTCTTGATGACCGAACAATAATTCCGTTCTCGATTCGCCGTTACCATCACGGTCTTCCACTATTTGGAATTCATTGTTTCTCGAATGTGACCCATCAGCACCTGCAGAACCTGGCCTCCTATTGTCGACACCATCCATTATCCGCGACGTTCTCGCTTTTTTGATGGTAGAAGACAGATGTTTGTCCATTCGAGTACTTCGTAGTCGCCTTACGTCATTCAAGGTGTTTTCGTAGGATGATTCGCGTGGGTTTTCATCAACTGGACCACCGAATGATTTTGAACGAGCTTCAGACCTCAACATCGGAGGGTCGTCATCCGAGGGTACTTTATGACCCTCACTCGAATTGTAGCCATTAAGGTTGGGGTCATCCGAAGTATGTGGCAGAGTACCCTTGGTACGTAATATTTCGAGCAATCGAGCTAAAGCAACTCTTAGAAGGAATACATATTGTTGCAACCTCGTCACTCGCACGAATCCTGATACCACGTCTGACGACTGACTTTGACAATTACAACAGTATACCCGTTGTTCTACATCATCAAACCTGATGTCCTCGAGGATCTGAGAAAGATCTCGCTCACAATTAGAGCATTGCAGGCATGTTAAATGACATCTCCTTTCTTCGAAGCGAGCACATTCATCCTCGATTGGCTTTTGACATTTAATGCATGAATCCGAATTTGGAGCTGAAAGTCCAGGTGTTCCGGTGGTAGCTTCTAACGATCTGTCATCATTCTTGATTGCATCCATATCACCCAAGTCATCGAGGAATTGGTGAAGGCCTTCTGGATCTTTTTGATCTCGTTCGACCTTTAATGCGCCTTGAAGACAGATACGAATCAATAGTTTCAGGTAGTGGGCCAAACCAGTAACCAAGGCAAGAAGTTCCTGCGTGACGCCAAGTTTTCGAACTCCCGTCTCCTGAGTTTTGGACAGAAGTGAGAAGAATGCTACGATTTTCTTGCATAACAACTTTGCTTCGCGCGAATATGATAGCCCTGACAAGATTAGTAAAAACAGTGAGGACATAGATTATTGAGATACTAACCCTTTGAGCCATCCCTCATCATTATGCCATCCAATTTATCTGCAGAACAAAAAAGGATATCCACGTGCCATATGAACTTCTTTGCCACCATTACACCATCCATATATGCACCGTTACTAACATGTAGAAGCATATCGGATATACAAGCCGCGGAGGACTCTTCGAATGTCGACAGTACACTCCAAATTTTGTAGACCTTTTCTTCCATTCTCTCCTCTTCTAATCGCACATTATTTCGACCTTCCTCGTTCGTCGCATCTTCAGATTCCTCTTGAATTTCTTGTACATCTTGCGGGGAAGCCAACCTCACATTCCAGAATTTATGGATCATATAACATTCAGGGTGCCAATGTTGATTTTGACCATTTCGAAATATCTCGACGAATTGTTTCAAGATTGCTGTTTGGCATCCATTACATCGTTGCGCGAATCGTGTCGAATAGTGGTAGTGGCAGTAAACTTGTCCATCGTGCTCGTAGTAACTATCTTGTGCGCCGAACACTGTTGGACATACTGAACAAGTGAAATGGTCGATATGGTATTTGCGCTCGAGGGCAGTGATATAGGATCCTCGTAGTGCCCCATTACATTGGTGGCAGATTAAATCTAAACGTCGGAAGTAATCAGTCTCGCATAGGGGGTATTGTCCTTCGCCATTTTCTTCGTCCACCGGAAAGAACTTTGATGCGACTATTTGACCGCAATCCTACAAAATGTAAGTCAGAAACTGAACGCCCTTAGACGATGGCATAATGGGAATGACTTACTCGACATCTAAAACAATCCAAATGGAATGTACCTCCAAGCGCACGTACGAATTGACCTGTCAAAGGTTCACCGCACTTCTTGCACAATCTCAAAGATCCGCTGCCAGTCCTCCCAGTTCGCGTTCGTGATTGTGTGCGCTCATTGCTTGGTCTGCGACTCCCCTCTCTCAAAGGACCTTCTCTGCCACTCACACTGTTTGCCGGAGACGCATTCATCCTATCTGGGCCATTAGGCCTCGGAAGATGTTGATCTCGCATTGTGATATCCCTCTCAGTTGTAAGTCTTCCCCCATCATCGGAATGTGAAGGATCATAATTTTCGCCTTCGGCATAGGGGCCTGCCTCTGATTGAGGACCCATTATTTGATGATCAACGTTTATTATCCACAACTATCTCCAGACCTTGTTCGAGCCCCCTATTATATTTTAATTTGGAAGTAATGCTTAAGCCGAGTACTTCGAGTCGCAGTGGCCAGGGCGAATAATTGAAATGGAATCGTTGATGATAGTTAAATTCGTCTTCGGCCTTGCAGATTGATTGAAGCTCGTATGGTTCGTATCTTCTCTATGGAGAGTTGCTTGAAATTCTGACGTTGTCGAGTAGCAAGGGTTCCACTCAATTGACCTCCGCATGTGTTGGCGACTCAAAGTTCAAGGAACATTCAGCCTGCAGAACATGAAACAATAACCATCGATTGAATTAAGAAGAAGCCAAAAAATGTTAATCTCGCGACCTTTTTTTTTCCTTTTTTTTCCCTTTTTTTCCCCTTTTTGAACCTCGATTATTCCAAATTGTGATTTATCTTATATCTGAATAAGAGAAAGTCTAGATCATCAAGTATGTGTATTGAATGAGTCCTGCTCGTGTGATTCGATAAGGACTGAGTTGTTTGTTTCGCGTTAAGAAAGATATCGAAGGACACTTGGGCAAGTAGTAAATACTGGATATGAAGGTCGGTCGGTAGGTAGGTAGGTAGGTAGGTAGGATGATTTTTGGAGAAAAACGTCGGCGGTGTAGATGGGAGAGGGAGCCGATTCAAAAATAGAAAATCAATTGGAATTCGTAATGGAATATTGTGACGTGAGTAAAGTCGAGCGGCTGAATGGGTGTACCTTTTTCGAAGAAGAAGAAGGAGGAGGCGGAGGAGGACGAGGAGGTTGTGAAGGCTGTTGTGTTTCTGAGAAAGAAGTTACGTAGTAGAATGGTATAGGATAGAATCGTGGTACAACTTGATGAGCGAGGTACTACAATATAAGTGCTAGGTACTAGGTAGTAGGTACGGGTAGGTAATGAAGTAGGGTGAAGTAAAGTAAAGTAAAGTAAAATAAAGTAAATTCAAGTAAAGTAGTTATTCAAGCCGGAGGAAGAACCCGATTTTACATTAATGAGCGGATAGTACTGCAGCAGTTTTCCTTTTGGGGGGCAAATGAAATGAATGGTGAAGATATATTAATTTTGGAATGGTTTGGTAGTTGCTTGTTTGAGGGGAGAAAAGACAATGCGAAGATTGGGCGAGGACTGAGAGGACTTAGAGGACTGAGAGGACTGAGAGGACTGAGAGGACTGAGAGGACTGAGAGGACTGAGAGGACTGAGAGAGGATTGAGATGAGAGAATATGATGGATTTGGTGTGAAGAAGTTATGAATTTGTGAATCGATAGCCGATTTCACAATTGAATCCGAATTTGAATGAGCGGTTGGGCAATTGATGAAGTTGCTCCTCTCCAAAGGTTTCATTCAACCTTGAAATGTTTTGGATGTCTTGCTCGACCCGACGGTCAGTAGTAGTAGTAGTAGTAGTAGTAGTAGTAGTGGTGGTGGTGGTCATGAATTAATATAAATAAAAAAGTACCTTATTATCAAGGCTTCCGCGATTCAGGTACTCCCACTTGACCGAATCGATTCCCTTGCAAGATATTTTTATATATACATTGACTCAATCTCATCTACCGGTATGGGTTCCATCTGACCGTTGGGTATGCTGTGGGAGGGCGGCTTGAATCATGAATATCTTTGGTAGATTGTTCTGATATCAAGTTTCAATCAACCCTCAACATGCTCTCGTAACCATCGGTTCTATGTCAATTTCCCCGTCTAGAAGTCTTTCCGAGTAACAAGATTAAACTTTCTTCGTACCTAGGTACATATACGCCGTAGCATCTATCGAGTATCTGTCTATCTATCCTGTCCGCGCTAACACGAAATAACCTCATTAAAGAACCCCTCCGCCTATCATCTAAATTCATTGGCATGGATACTCTCTCTACCTCTATCGAGGTATCCATATCCGAATGATATTCATTCATGGGCCTCGGGATCCCTTTTCCCCAGGGTGACCAGCATCCTACCTAGCTAAAGACATTCCAATTCCTTTCCTCACACAATCTTATTTCTGCATTCCCCAAATCCTTCTGGAACAGAGACTCAGGGAGAGAGGGGGTGGTTACGTAAGAGTCTTTCCATTCATATATCAATCAGATGGTGCCTGCATCAGCTGAAATTATTCCATTCACAATGCCATCACTTCACTTCCCTCACACCTGGGAAAACGCTCAAATGCAACTCATAATATCACACTCGGAGACATAATTCCGTTTTGTAAACTACAAAAGTGTCAGCCAATCACATCTCATCTCTGGTCGGACAACAAGTAAGCTTAATTTAGCTTTGATTAAATCTACGAGAAGCATATCGGTAGTTCGGCCCATAGGAAATTGGAGATTGGAGATGAAAATTGAAATTGAAGACATTGATGGTACTCCAAGACGGTACAAAGTACTAGGTAATCTCTGGGATTTCCAGAACAATTTTTGACGGCACTTGGAAGGCTTGCTGTCATCCGAAACATTCTTAGTTGCTCAAATCCATATACTCGTTTACCTAGTACTTTGTTCTAAATATAAAATATAAAGTCAATACAAGGTAGAAGGCTCATCGTTAATGTAACATTTCTTTGACTCATTTGGGCAATTCCAAATCCCATCTCAAGATATGTACTCATTAATCATAATAAAGGGTATCATAACTTCGTAGCGGCGTTTGCTGAATCCAGTCCAAATATTTCCACCCTCCCCAAACCCGAAACTTGTTGATCTACAACTCCGTGATGCATGATAGATCATATCCAACAACTATTGTGTCGGGGTATATGTTCTTGACTGGCGGAACATCGTTCCAACATATCAGCAGCCGATATCACCATGAATCAAATCTAGCCCGAATAATCGTCGTTGTATGATTTAGCCTTTCCCCTTCTCGACCGTGTATCGGATTCTTGAGAGGCAGGAACTTTGCGATTTTCCTTGTCCTTTTTACCTCCATCATCTTTGGCTTTTCTGGTGCGTTTTGCAGCATAGGGTGGATCTGAATACTCGAAGGATCTTGCGGAAGCCATAACACTGTCGTAGAGGGCAACTGAACATGAATTGTTAGCGAGGATGGAGTCGGTATTAGGATTAATACTTACAGCCAGGAACAAACAACCAGATTGAGTTTATTAATACAAAGTATACCCAAAAGTATAATGGTTCCGGTCGGTAGTATCGTTTGCCAGTGGTGTACTCATCAAGTAGACTAGTGCCAAGGTACAGTAAATTTCCATAAAGTTCCCCTGTTGAAACGAGTGCTTGTACAGTGTGTCGAAATTGTGAATTTTGGGTGATGTATACGGCTGTAAGGTAAGATAGCGGTCCCCAGAGTATCTGCCAATATGATTAGCATACTCTACTTTCAGCATTCGGATTGTGGCATACGCACAACGGTCCATGTCTCTATGGTCAACAGAAACGAATCCGAGGACATATATCTCGAATCGGATAAAGCATATTCCTTCCATAGTTGGCCAAAGAAATCTGTCCTGCTTGCCATTCGAGCATGATTGTAGACGAAGTATCCTTCGAAAAATATATGAATTGACCCCGCTATTTAAATGTTAGGATCCATTGCAGAGATATAGATAGGTATGTTGAGCTTACTCAAGATAAACCATAGCACAAGTCCTTGATCCTTTATGCTGAGCCTAGGATAAAATCTCCTCACCACAAAAAGTGTTGCGCCGAGCACCAAAGCCCACGTTGTTCCAAAGGTGACAATGAGGATGGATGGACTGAAACTATTTTCCACAAACTTTCCAGAAAGATTGATATCGACCGGATGATATGGATGATATGAGGTCATCCGAGAAAAATAGCTGGACATCTTGTCGTTAGTTGATAGGTAAACTCATGCAATGCTCCGTACGTGAGGCTCTTGATAAAAACACGAGAAAGCAATTGGATTGTTGACATCTCGGATATGGAATATTGACCCCTGCATTTTCCCAAAACCCCTTTTAGTGGGGACCGATTTGTTGGCAGATATTCAAAGAATAGGGACTTGGTGTGACATGACAAGCATTTTGGCAAGTCAGATCGAGTTGTACGAATATGTAGGTATTCCCAATCTTGCGAATCTCTTGGGGTGAAAAAACTTCACACATCTACAATTGTGATGTTTGAGACATATCACGTGATCATCTTGCTATCATTCGATGTTTATTAGGTCATTGGGAGAGTCCGGCCACTTTAGAGTTAGGTCCAGTCAGTTCCAAGTACCAATCAACATGCAACATTTGGGAGGTTATGCATCCTCGGAGACGTTAGAATTGAGAATCCCCGTATTAAAGTCAACTAGCAGAATCTTGAAGGCAACCTTAGAAAGCACCACTTTGTATGGCTGCCATGATGCCATCTCTCTTTTCTTTCTTGACGAGTAAACCATATAGAAAGAATGCAGCAGCCACCTGCGCGCACTTGTTCTGATTGTTACTTTTCACGAGACGCTCTCCCCAACCACTTTTCTCGCTTTACCCTTTATCGCTCTTATCAAAAGGGGGGAAGTTCGAGTCTATAATTATTTTCTCCTCTATGATACGCTGGTTTCGTCACCAGAATTACCAAGGCAATGCACTGTGCTCGATTTATATTGCACGAGTTGGGAAACCTGGGAATGGCCTTGTATGGAATCTTCGCCAAATCCAGCACTTGAAACTTGAACCCCCTGGTCCATCTTACAGGATACTGTATTGTCCATCGGACAGAAGATTCTCATAGGACCAGAATGAGAGATGGAAATTGACTCACTTGGGCTCACTGCATTATGCACATGGCACGCATTGTGCAGCTTGAGAGATTTCTCCATCTGGCACATTGACTGGCTAGTAGTAAGTGGTAGTATACAGAGTACAGGCTCAACCCCATTGACAATCCATGAGCTGAATGTCGAGATGCTCCCCTCTTCAATCACATACTGGGTACTCATCACTCTTTATTACACAGGACACACATCACATGTATCCAGGTACCTCTATTTTATCCTCTCGTACATCTTTTCGACATTCATCGCGATCGATGTTTACCCTCTCACCTCCTCCCATCCATCTACCTCACCCGGCCAATTATTATTATTATTATTGTTATTGTTATTGTTATTGTTATTATTATTATTATTATTATTATTATTGAAATGTCACATCTGAGCGAGCGGAGGATCGGATTCTTTTTTTCGAATTGAAGCGCAAAATCCAACATCCTTTGTACACCGTAGACAATTAGCACACCCGGACATACAGTAGTAAACTCTTCTCAAAAGCGATTTACACAAGACGATTTTCCCTACTATGTACTAGAGACGCAGATACATACAAACCTTTTCGAGTCTAGCTGGAGCAATTCTCATTATCCATACCACATAAGTTACCGCCAATCAGCAGAGTACTTGCCACTTTAAAGACATCTTTCTTCCTATACGGGCGCCTCGCCTTTATTTCTTTTTATTTGTATCATTTATAATCTTTCCATCTTCTTCCCACTTCCTACCTACAGAGTAGATGTTACATAAGTTATAATAAGTTGCATTGTACTCTACTCTGTACATATCCTCCCACCTTTCCACCTTTCCACCTCAGGTTCCATATGACATATAACATTCGTCAACTTACTTGTACCTACCTCCGAACCTCCCTCCCTATATATCGACATCTCACTGAAGCCAGAGCCAAAGGCAAAGCCACAGCCAAAACCTTAGTTATTCCATCTTTGGTATCCTAATCAATCTCGCATGCGCACAGCCGCAATTCTTATATTTCAATTCTGTTCTTGCATCTTACAGTTCATACCTGGCTACGTGAACATTTATTTATTTTTTATGTTTTATTCGTCTATTTATTATTCATGAATACCGGTAACTTATACTTTTTCATATTTGATTCAATTGATTAATTGATTGATCGATTGATTGATTGATTGATTCACGGATCAATTGATCTTACATATGAATTCTCCATAGATTTCCACGTCATTTTATTTTCACCTCATTTCATCATCATTTTAATGTATTACCTGTTACTGATCTTCCCTTTCCCTTCCCTTCCCCCTCCCCTCCCCTCCCCCTCTCACCCCTTCACCCTTCCTTCACCCTTCACTCTTCACCCTTCACCCTTCACTATTCAACCCCCCCCCCTGTCCACTTCACTCGTTTCAATACTCAACCCAGCTTTTATCACGCACAACCTTATTATTATTACCTCTCACTTCACTTATCAACTCTTTCCTCTCTCACTTACCATTTGCTCCTTCTTATCATCTCCCCTCCCTCCAAACATAACAAGCAAACATCGGGGGAGAAAGGGAAAATCAAGGAAAATAATCCAGATCAAGATGTTTACACTTTACTTAGGTATCATACAATCAATACAATTCAATTCAATTCAATTCAATTCAATTCAATACAATACAACACAACACAAGACTACTTATGCTATCCAAATCCATTTTTTGGTCGTGGTTTTCTTTCCATGGCCTCTCTCACTCTCACTCTCACTCTCACTCACACACATTCATCACCAATCTCTCTCTTTCCCCCTCAAGTACTGACCCCCCCCTTCTCTCATATTCACCCCAACCAAAAGCAGCATTGGATTCATTTTTGGAATCCTCTTCACGGATCTACTTCTACACTAGCGTTCCTCGCGTTCTCACTACTAATCTTGAAGCGGCAAGGCATTTTAGATACTCTCAGGATTAGCTGCTTTTTTGGTTCCTTCCTAACTTTCTGAGTTCGCTCTTCGCAATGAGCCACTCACCCAACCAAATTCTCCCCTCTCACTTACCATTTTCCACTACAGATACCGGCACACTCTCCCTTCTACCTCTACAACCCTTCTCGAATTCATGTATTCTCGTCATTACAAATAGGATTCCTCAACAAATCTATTATCCATCCTTTTCCTCCATTCGATTATCATACAATAACGCGTAAACATTCCAAAGCGCAAACTCGGTTGAATCGTCTTTGTCCTTTCGACATCGTCTTTTCCAAAAGGCCCTGTCTCTTCGTCCCCATCGCCTCCACTCTGGGACTTGAAAACCCTTTCACTTGGGAACACGGTTTCAATTGCAGAACATACATTTCAACACACGAGACTCGCAGATATTATCTTCTCTAACAGGAAATCCCCTTCAACCGCACTACCATCGTCGATCTACCCTTCCCTCTCGACTCACACTTCCTCTTGATCGATTCTTACATTGTTGGCGTACGTGGAAGGAAGCCAAGAAGACTCGCATGTTTAGTTCAACAGCTGATGAAAGAGACCATCAGAATTGAGTGTCGTTTTCGCTCTGCGATAATTAATTGCTTCGAGTCGTGGCCGTCTTCGTCATGCGACTCAGGTCTTGGAATCAGTGAACGCACCTTGATCCTCTCACTCGAATAGCCACCCAAAGGCTCCTAGATTATGACAGAAAGGTCCCTATCAATCTCGACGCAGCATGCGACCCAGACGAAGCCTGTCTTCCTCACTTCTGTTGAGGCCCTTCCCCACGATATTCAACCCGCTACCGAGTTGGCGGACGAAGATTACACCATCAAATGCATCTGCAACAATTGTGAAGACGATGGAAACACGATATATTGCGAAGATTGTTCAACGTGGCAGCATATCGATTGCTATTACGACCGCTCTGTAGATGTGTTGAGGCCAGACTTCGCTCATTCTTGTGTTGATTGCTCACCACGAGATCTCGGTCCACATGCGAACGAAAGGTCGCAACATCGACAGAGTAAACCTACCCATGATAACAATGACAAAAAAAATAGAAGGCCGGCATCAAAAAGTCACAAAAAGAAGACAGTGAAGCCCGCTGAGAATCATGGTTTCAATGACCAAGAGGGCCACGAGAATGCTGGCTCTCTTGTGGCCCCTACACAAAAAAGAGCGAAAGGTCATCGGTCGCATCATTCCGTTAGCTCTCAAGCTACCAAACGAAATCATAACCATCCTCCCAGCCCTAACCACACAGCAGGAAATCTGCCAGACAATTTCGAAATTCATTCTCTCTCCGTCATTTTCCACTCGCTCTATGATGTTGATTCACAGGAAATTAATACAAATACATTGGTCGATCTCTCGGTCACGAGCAAATTAGCTCTGTGGATCAAAGAGGGTAAGCTGTTCGAAGAAGATGTCGGCAAAAAATTCGATGATGTTGTTCAAAAAACCGAGATGCGACTTGATCCGCACCAGTTCCCAAAGTTGCACGTTGATGTCAAGACCGCTCACATCAACAATACGAATGTCCAATGGAAATCTCTCGTCACGACAACGAAAACCCCGGCGAACAAACCAATTGGAGAGATGAATGGCCATGTCGGTTTTCAATCTGACTATCACAAGAACCCAGACAATGGGTGGGAAGAGTGTCCTCATCCACGCCCTCTTACCTTTTTCATTCCCGGATTACCCTTGTATATTGATACAAGAAAAGGAGGATCCCAGTGCCGATACATTCGACGAAGCTGTAGGGCGAATGCAAACTTAGAAACATATATTGTTGCCAATACAAGCGAGTATCATTTCTACTTAACCCTCGACAGCGCCCTGGCTCCAAACGAGCAGATTACATTGCCTTGGGACTTCAAATTCGTTGACAAGTCAAGACTAGACCGTGCCCTTCATCTTGATGGCGATGATGACGATAGGCTACCTGATATCACCGAAGCCGAATACCAAAGCGTGTCGCATTCGATCAACCTGGTGTTATCGGATCACGGAGGTTGTGCTTGCAATGCTGGTAAAGACTGCGCCTTTGTGCGATTTCACCGTGATTACTACGGCAGAGTACATGGTCAACACCAACAGCCATCCAATGGTGTAAATGGGGTGAAATCAAAGAAGGGCCGCAAGCCCAAGCAGCACGTCTCTCCTACAAGTACAGGCCACGCCACCAATAGTCGAGCTGCCAGCGAAGGCCAGCCAGAGACAAATGACGACGACGATAGCCGTTCCTTTTCTGGCTCCGGGCGTAGCAAACCTCACAGTCGTGATCCCACACCCATCCATGGCCCTGAAGCCGATGCAATTCTGACAGAGACAAAGCGAGAGAAAAGAAAGTTGTTATTGTTGGAAGAAAAATTCAAACAATTGGAACAGGAACAGGAACCACCACGGAAAAAGAAGAGGCCATCGGATAGTTCGAATGTGAATTCCCCAGTGACAGCTACGGCGTCACAGACAAACCCCAAACCCCGACAGAAATCAGTCGCATCTCGAACTGCCGTTTCACAGTCGAATCACGCAAAATCTAATGGATCTCGATCTCGTCAGTATGTCGACGCCAGCACATCGCGTCGACAATCGGGGTCACCTCTCAGCGCGACATCCTCAAAAATTGTAGCCTCTCCGAAACCCATTCGACCTCGTGATGATTCGAGTGGCTCTCGTTCAGATGAATCAGAGGGCTTCCGATCACGCCAAAATTCAATAACCCCGAATGTCGTGTATGCAGACTCATCAACACAAACAAGCCCGGACAAAGATGCATGGTATGAGCAGAAACCGAAGTCGATACCAAAGAGACCTGTCTTACCACTTTCGAGGCGTTTGCTTATGAAAAAATTCAAAGTACAGGAAAAGGCCCAGGAGTTATTTAAGAACGAGGAGCGGCAGCGGACAAATGTTGCTGCAGGACTGATGAACCGAGGTCTCCAAAATCTCTCTTCGCCTACAATGGCCATGGATATTGACTCACCAATCCAGGAAGATCGATCAATTACCCAGTCACCCACTGATACCAGGGTTCGAAATGCTAGTATTTCTTCGTCGACTCCGTCGGCTGACTTCACGTCCAATTCTGGCGATTATCATACAGATGGATCAACATTCACCACCGGACAAACAATGAAACCTCCATCATGGACTGGACAATCCACCAATGGATACTCGCACAAATCACCTGAACTGCACGTACGAATGCCTCCAACACAAACATTTACAGCACCTAACCTGTCCGGAACTCCAGGCACACTCACACCGGCTTCCGCAGTACCCTCATCAGCAATCTCGCCATATGGCACAACTCAGTTTCCATCATACCCTTCTGCAAATGCTGTCAATCCGAGTCCTGCTAGGAAAAAAATGTCAATTAAAGATTATACCGCTCGACATAAGAACCAGAACGTCAATGGCTCAGGTGGGCGTAAGGCTTCTGTAGGAAGCAGTCCTACGATATCACCAGCACTTCCCAAGTCAACACTTTCGACTATTGACGAAATTAATTCTATAGGCGCTCTTCTTGACAGTAAAACTGCAGCAGTTGATGGGCTCAAGAAAGTCGACCATGGTCTTGTTGATACGCTCAAGATTTCACCATCCCCCAAAAATATGCCCCCTCAACACACGAATGGCGCATTGTAACATACAGTTTAGATATCGCTTTAGGCGTGTTTTATTGCCTCATCTGTCCTTTTACTTCGGCGTGAGGTTTCAGCTGATGGAAGTTTGGGACCGGTGGATGGTATCATTTGGTTTAGGTTCAAAATGGGGTCCGGATTATGATCTTATTAAAAGGATCAGGGGCGTAGCTGGCGTAATACATTGGGGTGGAGTCTTAGAAGTTTTAATTACTTCGATTATTCAATTCTTTCTTTTTGTTCTACATCTTGATCACAGTTGATCACTACTTTTGTTTGTTCGGAAAACTGGACTCTTCTTTTTCCTTTTGCATCAGGCAATGGCAAAACACAATACCTTCCCTTACCATACCTAAACCTTATTGTACGAGTAGCTTCTTTGTTGATGACGATTGACGATGATTTCGTGTGGATGGGTTGATCGGATTTGTGGAAAAGAATTCTGAGAAGCGAGTTGCAATCACTCCTGTCTTGTTTTTTTTATGGCTTGCTTTTGGATGGACGGACGGGTGGGCGGGATTGGGTGTGAGTGGGACGAATGCTATGTACGGATGCTACTCGTTCTTGAAATGGTCCTATGACACGATCCTTTTGAAGTAGATATATTCATGACAGGGGATCTCTAGGATGAGATGGAGAAATGGGATGACATGCATGACATGGGTTTTCGAAATGGTGGGAATTGATGGATATTCATTTGATGGATGAGCTTTGTAGTGCTCGGATTGTGCGAGGAAACAGACCTCGACGTAGTGAAGTGATTAGATCACTTGTATTTTTTTAATTGAAAAAAATAAAAACTTTTAACATATTCCTTCTTGGGGGGGTGGAGAGTGGAGGCTTTTGAGTTGCTGAATCGAATGTACTATCCGATGATGCGGATGGGTATGTGGTGTTGTAATATTGTAATATTTTGTAAATGTCTATCTATATCCATATGACTACACCTATACACCTATACATACATACATACGCTCTGAATCTTGGAATTCCATATATACCCACCCAATTTTCACCCTTTCCTTTCCTCGTCTCCACCCTTCCTCTTCTTTCCCCCCCCCCCCCCATAAATAAGCCAAACCCTCTCCCCAAATCTACACACTCAAATTATCACTCTTAAAAATCAACAACGCCAAGCGATGTCGAACAAACAATCCAATCAATCCACACACCATCTGCATTCCCAAGATTTCCATGGCCAATCGATCTTCTCTGCGCGGTCCAAACCACACGAGCCATAGATTCAAAAGCGTAAAATTACTACTTTCTATTATCTCGCCTTTGGTATTGAATTTAAGATCGATGAGGTAGAATTTCTGCAGGAGGAAGAGGAGGAGCTGTTGATGTTTTTTCGGGGGGTTCGGCCACGGGGTGATGGAGGGTTCGAGGAGATTTGTTTTTGTGTTGTAGTAGGGGAGACGGTGACGGGGACAGGGGATCAGGTGGAAGAGTTGTGGGACGCTGTAGAGGAAATTGCAGGTTTGGGGGATGAGCAGCAGGAGAAGGGTTTTGGAGAAGTGGCCGAGGATGCCGCAGATGGCGAAGACCATGCCGGCGAAATAGCAGTAGGTGTCGCCGACGAAGACGGAAGAGGGGTACCAGTTGTGGGAGAGCAGGGCGAGGGAGACGCCGATGAAGGGGAGGAGCATGTAGAGGGAGAAGAGGTGGGAGTCGGTTGCGGGGTGGGGGTAGGGGGTTAGGAGGTACAGGGTGTCGTTGAGCACGAGGAGGAAGGCGATGATGAGGGATTGGGAAACTTCGATGCCGTTGATGCCGGCGAGGATGTTGATGCTGTTGGGGCAGAAGATGGCGATCGAGGCCATGTAGATGTAGTAGAGAGGACCGAGTTGGAAGAGCTCGCCCAGGTAGGGTTGCAGGGGGATGGGGATCACGATTTGGGTGACGCCGAAATCGACAAAGTAGACGATTAGGATGGGGATGGAGGCGATGGCGGGGATGAAAAATTTGTGGCGCCAGCGGATATCGAAGAGGTCGTCGCCGATTCCGAGGATGACGACGGATTGGAGGGAGAGGACCGCGGAGAGGTAGGATGCTAGCTATTTTTCTGTTAGTATATTTGATCATTGATTTTCCCGCCCAATTGAAAACGGTGGCCAAAGAATTCCTAATTCTCCACCCAAAACCCCCTCTCATCATGCAATCAACAATGCTCACCTTACTATGCGGAAACCTATGCAAAAACCTCCCATTCTCCACATCCATCCCCAAACCCGCCTCCAACCCCCCTTCCCTAACCACATCTCTATTCCCACCCCCACTCGTCGCCGCCACAATATCCTTATAAAACGGAAACGGGATAAACACAATAATAATCAACAAATACACCACCGCGCACACCGCGCCCATCGTTTCGGGGATCTCCTTCTTATCGCGCTTCGACATATCTTTTCCCTTGAGTCCTGCTTTCATGAACGTTGGGCCCAGCCAACGAATCATGCTGTAGGTAGCGGAGAATGCGAGACCGGAGAAGGCGAGCGAGGCGATGAGAGGTTCGCCATTTTCGCGGGAAAGGGTTTTAAGGAGGAGAGAGAGACAGAGAATGCTGAGGGAGAGGTGGAAGATGGATTCGGGGAGGGAGAGCGAGGAGCGCGTGCGCGTGGGAGAGGTGCTTTTCATGATGGGTGGGAGGGAATGGGGTGCATTTCAATTAGATGGTTTGGGGGATGATGGAAGGGAGAGAAGAAAAGGAATTGAGAATGAGATGGAGATGGAGATGTGGTTTTTATTTTTATTTGAGGAGCCTTGTGCAAGGCTGAGAAGACACGAGTTCATATCGCATAAATTGTGGGGAGCAGGGCTGAGGGGAATAGATGACGAAGCTAGTGGGGTTGATTTGCATGCCGCTTCAACGGTTTTTTATTTATTGCGGATTAAGAATGGGTAAATAGATCTACGCGAGGTATTTAACGAGTTAGATAAGGATGCGTTGAAATAGTTGAAATGGATGAAATGTGCGTGAAATTGATATTGTCTAAAGATAATAAAGCCATCCTGATATATATTTTATATCTTCATTATCAAGAACACCCAAGCTAAATCCTCTGATGAAAACGCCCTGAACTCCTAAACTCCAAAGCTACGGTATCTTTCTGAACAATCCCCAGACTCCATTGATACTCCACGTGGATAACATTTGTTTTTTATCGACCAATTTCTCCTTCAATCGAGATCATGGTGATCATCATACTCTATTCATCGCCAATTCCGCACTTCTACTCCAAAGACCAGTCGGTTCTCTCCTCCACATCATTAGTTTTCCATCATCACCCGTAGACCCCAATAATTGCCCATCTGCATCAAATTCTACCTTCCAAACTGGAGCTCGATCTGCTTCTAACCTAGAAATCTCCTTCACAGCATGAATTACCGCACCATCTCTACCTTGAGCTTCTTGCTGTCTACTTCGATCCGTTTTTTGGCCTGCTAATCCTGCACCAATACCAGAAGGAGCAGGTTTTGCTCCATTCTCAATTGTCATTTGCGACGAATTTCGCGCAACGAATTTCTCCGGTACCTTCTCGAAATCACTGCTTCTACCCTCCAAGCCCTCACCCTCCCTACCAGCCACCACCCGGAAAACTCTCACAACCCCATCCTTACACGCCGTAGCCACCTCATCCCAGCCCCTAATATTCCCCGCCGCCCACGTCACATCCCTGACCAAGCCCCTATGCCCCCTCAACTCCGCCGCCAAATAAAGTTCCTTCGTACTCGCACTCCCCAAACTAACCGTGTGCGAGATTTCCTTCGTGCGCCAAATACTCGCTTTATTCATACTCGCAACGACCAAACCCAGCGCATCTCTCGGGACCCCCTCTCGAATAGCTCTATAACACGGTTCCAAATTCGGATCAAAAGCCACTTTGAAACTGACCTCCTCTCCCCTCGCAGGCTTCTCACACACATTCACGCGATCGAGTTCCGTCCACGCCGTCATATTCTCCGGCTCGTCATTCTCATAAATAATCAACTGCGCATCGCGATCCACCAAAGCAATATAAGTATGTCTACTCTCCGCATGATGTTTAATCGAGAAACTCAAGAAGGGCGCGCGCGTATGCGATCGTGTTTCCCACACGGGCCGATTATTGTGCGAGTTGAATCTGCGTCCTTTGTTCGGCGCCAACGTGGGATCTTCAACCCACAGCTTGAATCGTCCGTCGGTACCAATAGATGCGATGAGATTCGGATGGATAGTAGGTGGTAACCATTGTAATTGTAGAACTTCCCCGCCGTTATGCGCACCCCATGTGTCGCATTGCATCCACGAGCCGTCGTGATGACGATTGTAAACTTTAACCTTGCCGTCTGCGGAACCGGTTGCGAAGCGCGTACCGTAGGTATTGAAGGCACTAGCCTCGACTATATCACGATGAGTGGAGGTGAGGAGTGCGAATCCCTCCGGCGGTGGTGGTGTGGCTTCTCTACTTGGAGACATGTTTGTAGTGAGTACGTATCCTCTGTAGGTGAAGGCTGAGATGATGTCTTGGTGGCTAGCCTTGCATGCACGGACTTATTATTTGAATAAGGCTGACTTTGTATTTGCTAGGCTAGCAAAGACATAGTATGAATTGATTCGAGTCAGCTTTATTAATAAATATCATTAGTAAACTTCAAATAAGACGTCAAACCCTTCTCCAGCAGCTATTATCTTGCCTTATTGATGTCATAATAAATCTCCCCAAAGCGAATACCTTTTGTAAAGCTAGATCGCCAAGACTGTAATCCCCAAGGGGAATTCAACTCTATATCACATGCTCAAAAGCAAAGCAAGCTGCAGTCAGCCAAGTTGTATTCGAAATTCTTTAAGAAGTCCCCTCACACTTCGATCTCCCCCTTAAACTCAACAGTAATTCAATCATGATCTTATCCATTCTGTACTACACTACTCATTGTCTTAGGAATCAATATCACTCGCTAATCGGAGTCCCAAAAAACTCCCCCTCGCTCCGCTCCAACACAACCTTATCCTGTTTCCCCCATTCCTATGCCTATCCCAATATTGAATTACCCGCCGATGCCCGTGTTCCCAAAAAATCATAACCCCCTTTCCCTAATAATCATTCGATAACACCTTCAACCAAACTATCAAGTATTTGCTCACTATTTGGCAAATTCCATTGCCACCACCCCTCACCCTCCCACCAACTAACATTTCTCCCCCTTTTCCATTTCTCCTCCAGGGCTTTTCGAACCTTTTCGTCACCACCTAATCCTCCACCTTCCTTGTCCATCCATTCTCTTTCTGCTTTTTCCTTGGCCTTTTTAACCACAACTTCATTATCCTCACATCGATACAAATCGCATTTTGAGCACTCCGTACAGCGTCTCCCACCATTTGGTCGAAAGTGCTCACAGAAATGTCGATATCCCTCTCCAGATCCAATATCCTTGCGACAGACATAACACATTTGATAACCGCAAACACATGTTAATTTGTTGCAGCCCGAAGACTTCACAAATGACGTGTTACAACGTGGACAAGTTCGCTTGATCGCTAAGGACATCGCAAGTTCGACTTGCGTTCTTAGAGCGAGCAAAGAAGATTCGTGACAGATATGAATATCGTTCCATGCTTTCGAGCATGAAATACATGAAGATCTTTCACATTGTTGATTTTGACAGACGAATTTAAGACCATGTTGCTTCCTACGCAAACGAATAACAGACTCTTGGAATTGATCGATAGCATAATCGCCAAATGTGCGTTTCGAGGAGAGACATAAAAATATGAATGAAAAAAGAATGCAAAAAGGTAAAAGGAAGGGTATCATGCCAACGCCCAAAACCACAATTAAAATCGTATAGATAGAAGATGGACCGAGTCGTTTTAAGCGCCACGATTGTTGAGCTTCTGGGAGATATAACTCATCAATCTCAGCGTAATTGCAAAACGGGCAACGAATAAGTGGTAGTCCAGTTTTCAGAAGACTGTCTTCGATTAGACGTTCGTCCAGCTTCCGTAGGATCTCTTCCCCTTTGTCTTCTAAGAAGGCTCGTCGCACCTGCTCCTGTGGAATACATCCTGTACACTCACCCGCCATGGCCGCGAGACACCTTAACGTTCCACCATTGAGATCAATGTTTCTCTGCCATCCTTGTCCAAAGATGGCTTCGTTGCCTGCATGCCTGATACATTGAAAGCATATAAAATGACCTCCAATATCACAAGCAGAGAGTTCCTCAAAGGCATATGCGGTATAACAACATTCACAATCGTGCAAAGCTTCCTGTTCTTCCGCTTCGTGATTATTTATTTCGAGTGCTAGGGCATGATCTTTCTCCTCTCGTTCCAATAATGCTCGTTGCTGTAATGGTATAATGAGAGAATCAAATAATTCTTGGTCCAGTTCCGGTGATCCCGTAGTCTTAATAGTTGGCATTATAGACCCCTGTCCAGACGACTGCCAAACTACAAGAGGGTGGTGCCCTGCTTCCACTGCCGTCAGGGGTTTTCGACGAGAGAAGAATGATGATATAGAAAATCGCCAAGACTTCGAAGATAAATCGACAAGTGTGGGTCGAGCCAAAGTATAAGAATGGTTGCGTTCCGCTAATACTGCATTGATTGTCGACCGCGGCAGACCCTTAAATTCATGATATGCGACTGTCTTTACAGCCTTCTTATATCCTTCAGACCTAAATTTCTCCTCCACGGGTACAATCCCCTTTGAGTCCTGTAGCTTGGTTTCATCTTCATTGTCATCAGCCTTTTCTTTTTCCCTCTCCTTCGACGCGACCCTATATCGTCCCCGCACATATTTCATCTTATGTTTAAGCAAAGCTTCCGTCACGACAGCCAATCTAGATTCTTCTTCGAAGCTCGAAAGCATCTCGCGGAACACCTCGACTTGAACATCGGGGAAGATAGCCGCAAGCGCTTCAAGGCTGTGGTTCAACTCGCGAAGATCGAGTATTTCGGCATCTAGGGGTAGAAGGTTTTCTTTCGTGTGGATATACGGGCTTCCCGCTGGATTCGTAATCAGAGATGCCGCTGTCGCTGACACTGTAGGTGAGGTACTCTTGCTTCTTTCATCAGAAGTATTTGCAGTTTGTTGTGATGTTGAATCTATGGTGGCAGTGGCTGAGGGATGAGAAGTGTTTTGGTTGGTTGATTTGAGAATTCCCGAGAACACCATCATCGTGGAGTGTTCCTTTGGTAAGGAGTATTACATTGTATCCCGGAAGTATTATGAAAGATAATTTGATGTTCCCGAACAGTTGCTTGTATCTGAGAATAAAATATATGTCGAAAGTTGAGTTGTTTTGGTATAGAACTTATGACGCGGAGTTAAGGAATTTAGAGAATGCGAGGGAAGGACCATTCTGTCCGAGAACTTTAAAATTTCGAGAAAAGTTGCGTATGAAGTGAAGCGAGACATTCAGATTGCAATAGATACTAGTGGAATTTATTTATACAAGTTCTAGAATCAAAAGTTCTTTATATTCACCTCTAATATTTCAGTATAATACAAAGTCGAAATCAGCTCCTTACTGATTCAAATTCATTTGGTTGTCCTTCGATTGATCAAAATTCATAAACTCTACGCCTCCTATAGACTACCTAGGTATGTGTAATGTAGCACAAGTTCTCCACCATTACCAGCTCAGTGAATCTCATGATACTCTTCTTCCCAAAGCAACTAGCAATAACTCCTGGGCGCCGATTTTATTTATTCGCATTAAACCGCTCGTTAATACAATTTTCTGTCCCATGGCTTCAGTCAGTCCAACTCAAATGACTGGACCAGAATCTCGTCTCCATCCTTTGGCCTTCATATTTCCTTCAATTGCTTTCCAAATATTCTCCACCACTTCCTTATCCCTCCATCTACTAGCTGGACCTGCTTGTGGAGCCCACCTTTCGACTTGCGAAGCCAAAACTCCGCTTCCCCATCCCTTAACTATATCCGGTAGACTTTCTCCTCTGAATCCTACGAACAATCCAAGAGTGTTCCTGAATAGATCTGTAGGTTGTGGCCACTTGTAGTTCTTGAACTGCCAAACTTGTCCAGTAGTAAAGACTGCTACGACTCTTGACCAATACTCGGGCTTGAATTGCTCTGGCGTATCAACAATAATGAAACGGATCGGTCGCGCAGGATCTATGGAAGGTATGAAACGTGAAATATGTAGAATTGAAGCCGAGGAACTGGAGGTAGAGCTTGCCGAATCTGGAGGAATGAATGCACCGCCTTCTAGGAACGACTTGATATTGGACATGCGAAGAATAGAAGACGCGGATGGAGACAAAAGTATGATAGGATCTGGGCGGCGGACAGGCTTAAGGTTATGGGCGAGTGCTGGGTTGTTTGCTAGATTCTGTGCGGCAGCGTGTGCAGATTTGCGTGAGAGGAATGGAGCCGCGAGTTTGCGGACATGAGAGAAATCCTACATCCAATAAGTCAGTTCTCAATCTCACAAATCCTAGGTAGTTCTTGTGAAGATTGACATATAATAATAACAAGCACATACCGTAGGTTTAATCCCCCTCAATACACTATTCCTATCTCCCATCCGCCTTTCCCCATTGTAGATCTCTGCTAGCCTAGGATCAACATTCTTTCCCTGTCTACCTCCCATACCACTGGTAACTGGTGCTATTCCCCCAGCCGCTCCAGAGGCAACCTGCGCCGAGGCTGTCGCATTTGACGTATCTGAAGCTAAAGGCTTAATGTATTGCGATTCGTCCGACGCGCCCTCCAACCACGTAATAAGATCCAACCGTTCTACAAATGACAAATTTTGGATTTCACCACCTGCGCCGCCTTCTGCCGCCAATTGCGCGCTCAATGCCGTTGATGATGCATTGTATTCTGGAATCGCTAGTTCGCGTTGCTGCCATGCGAAATAAATGCTGCGAAGGTTCACAGGTTTGTCCGAGGAAATGAAACGTGTGGCAGTCGTAAATGGAATTGATACTTGGAGGGGTGAGGTAAAGTGGAGGTAGGTTGCTGTTGCCAGACTCAGGTCTACTGAGGATGCTGCATCTTCTGTGGTGGTGGGTATGCAAGGACTTTCTGAGGCTATCGATTGTCGCAGGAGAAGTAAAGGATCTTGATCGGAAGCTGACATGATGATCAGTTCGATCGATGTCAAAAGATGATATTGCCTTGCGTTTTTGTTTTTGGGATTTAAGTTGAAGCAAGATTGCTGGAAGGTGAGAGCTATTGCAGCTTGTCGCGAGCCAAAATAAAATACGGTTGCCGAGTTCGGCTACAGACGAACTGATATTTCTCGGTTGCTTGAAGTTCACCCTTTTTAATTGTATCATCAATGATATCACAAAATTTACAAACATAGAAGGCATATTTTGATGCGAGTTGAGAAACAGTTATTCATAGACATTTACAACTCTTTTTTCCAAAACCACTATCAACAAGAAGGAACTGAAAGAGTATACAGTAGAATTTTGATCAATTTAGCGACTACAGTGCCTAATGAATATCTGTCATTGGTCTACAAACTCCTCTGAGACTCTATCCAGCAACCTATCTCGGATCGTCCCTCTTCACTCTTGATCTGATGTTACCCTTATCTCGATATCAGGCGTTCTACTTCGACTAAAACTAGGCGAGTGACTCTGGGTTCTATTGCGACCATGCATTGGACATACTGCCTGGCCGTTGCTCGGATGCATAGGATTTGCGGGGCATAGGGGACTGTTAGGTAAATGATCAGGAACATTAAGTTCAAAGGCATGGGCTTTCGAAAAGTGTTGCGACATAGAAGATCTCATGGATGTTGAAGGTCTCGATTTAGAGCGCTTTTCGGAATCTGGTGACCCATGACGACTGGTTGGGGTGAACATCGTTGGCGTTTTCAGCAAGTTACGTAAAGTCGAGCGGTTTGTATCACGTCGTGGTCTCGGTGTACCACTAGAGTGTTTATCTAGTACCTTTTGCTCACTCTCGTATGGAAACATGTTTGAAAGAAAGCCGCGCCGTGGGTCTCGCTTGGGGGACCATAGTGGTGTATCGACACGTTGAGCTTCCTAGGTTGTGTTGTTAATTTACATTCCTTATTGTCTAGTTAAGCCTGAAAGGTTATTGCTTTGGATAGATGAAATTTATGTGATGACTATGGGTCGCAAATCATCCTATCTGGAGATGTTGCTAGCGAGTACACTTACAGACGGCAGGAAAGTAGGTGCATCAGCTTCTGATATTTCAACTAGAGGTGTCAGTATCAAAATTAATCTTTACTCCACAGTTTATCACATACCTTTCACATATGATTTTCCCGCTGCTCCAACATAACGTTGATCGGATCTTGGCGTACCCATTGGCGTTTTTCCGGCCAATAGATCACATATGGAGCTAGAGGCTGACATCGAGTTATCAGATAACCTCCGATGCCATGGAAGGGTTCCAAATCTCCACCGAGGCTTCGAACCCATCGATGCGTTTGAGGATGACGATGTAGCGTTTGGCTGCTCTCCATATGTATCGAAGTAGCCAATGGCACCCTCGAGAACTCGTGCAGTTTGAGGACTAGATGTCGTAACTCGTGAAGACGCAACAGACGGAGTATCAGGCTTCTGTACAGATATCAGTAAACCGTATCAAAAGAAATGTTATCATTACATACGGCCTTTTTCTTCCTACTGAAGGGTACTGCAAGATGGCGTTTTAGTGGTGTGGTGCGTTTTGTCTTGCCACACGACCCTTCGGGCTGAACTGAAGGAGAATCATTCCGAGAATTGGTCGGTGATATCGATTGCAAGGTATTCAAAAATCTCTCACTTTTACTTGAAGATATAGCGGAGGTGATGGACCCCTTGAACGATTGCCCTGAATACTGTTTGACAACTCTGGAAGAGAAGCTACCCCAAAATCTTCGAGAGCCTTTTGGCGATGTGGATCCCTCAGAGTCGTTGCTCCCATTCTCAGCAGCTCTTGAAAAGAAATAGGTTTTACTGCTTCTCAGTCCTTCTGGATTTGTTATGCTGAGCCCTGCTGGCAGTTCACGCTCAGCCCAGTATCCTGCTGGAAACCATACCCATTCATAACCTTCACGGGCAGGACGAGGCGGGTCAATTCCTTGTTGCGGAACAATCGGTCTCGTGTCAAAATTTCTTGGTTCACTCCAATCCGAATTGCTGTGAGATGGGCCTTGTACTGGGGTTTGATTAATCAAGTCACTGGGAATCGGATCGAAAAGTCTAGTGATGTTCCAATCTTGAACATCCTTCCTTGGCGACTTTGATTCTGCTGTAGACTCAGGATTCTTTACATTCGTGCTTCCGTGGGGGATCTCTTCGATTTCTGGAGAATTCCGCTTGGTCCAGAAAGATAAAGGAGATGAATAGTTTGGCGAATCTTCGCTTGCCTTCTTTGCCCGCTTTACTACCTTTGAAGTGAAATATGAGGAGCCACGGAAACTGGAAGGGGGTGTACAAGACGGATTTGTAGGAGGGGATGATGACCCATCCGTGCTTTTTTTAAATCGGCGGAGACTTGGACGTCTCATGACGCTTTGCGCCATACGATTAGTGATATTCAAACTCAGGCATGTGGCATTAAATGATGTGTAACGGATTTAAAGGATATAGGAACATTTGCAATAGGGTAGGCAAATGGGGCAAAAACAAGATGTATTGATTTCCAACGACGACGGAGATCAGCCTTTTAGCAGATGTGAGAACGAAAGTCGTGGATGCTTTTTTGGGAATCAGACTTTATCCATCAGCCGTCTTTAGCAGGTGCGTCGATACAGTTTATTGTTGCGAGACAATAACCGTAACTCGCTCACTGGGTAGGTGCCTTCTCCTTTTCAAAACGGTTCAGTTCTGCTACATTAGAACCCAATTCAGGATTTATCGTCCTCAAAAGAGCGTAAACGAATCCTAAAAAATCAAGCATTCAAGAACTACCTGGCACTGAGCATAAATGAAATGGTAAACATCTGCTTTAATCTTGAGACTTTATGAATCAACTCCACTATCAAGATCATTATGAACACGCTATACAGAAGTTGTACATTACCATGCACACGTCTATCATCTCTCTCTCCTCCCATCCCGCACTTTCATCCCAGTATCCTTTCAAGACGCCACCATTCCATCCCATTCCAATCTACCCACTTCCACTCTGCTCAAGCTCCTTCGCAACTCTTGCTTCCATTTTCCTCCTTGCCGCTAGAATCATCTCTTCTCTCCTCTTTTGCAAAAGCGCCTGTCTTTCATTTTTATTAGAACTCCAAGCCGCACCCCCTCCTTGCTTCTGTTTAGATTCTCGTTCTTCAGCCTCTCGTTTCTCCGCTTGTTCTTCTGCTAGCTTTGCTTTCAGATTGTATCGTGTTATTAAATCTGGTTGGGTGGGCTTGGAAGATTGGATTGATGTTGAAGAGGCGGCGGCGGGTGCTGGGAGCGGAGGTTGAAAAGATTGAGGAGGCTTGCATGATATTAGCAAATGGATGTCAGATTAAATGAGAAGAACATATGTAAAATATGAAGCTTGTCGCAAAATGTTTGAAACAAAGTAAAGATATAGCAATACTCACAACTTCTAAGCCTCTCCCACTCAATATCCGCTCCGTGGTAGCCACTACATTTCCTCCATTTCGCTGTAAATCCCACATAATACTCCTCCTCGGCACCTGCGGAAACATCTGTTGTATGCGCTCTACATCTGCCTCTCGTGCTCGAACATTACTTGCGCTGTTGCGATTCGAACCCGAGGAACCGTTATTGGATCCGGAGAAAAATAGATATCGCACTGCGAACGCCCCGACTAGGATTATGATGAGGAGTTGTGGGATATTGACTGTTTGATCAGACATTGTGAGAATTAGATGCTTTGCGCTTCACAGATTCAAAAAAGAGAGAGGTTGAAGTTTGAAGTGTGTCTGCAATGTACTGAATGGCGGGATGAGTTGCTGGTTGGGGATTTCGAGCTAAGCTGAGCAATAAAGGAAGCTCGAGTGGATCTGCGGAGATATCGATCGCACCGGAGCTGATAGTGGAATAGCTGGCTTTCTTGGCTAAAAATAATTATCTATGGCCAGACAAAATCCAGAGCAAGTTGGTGCTATCTACCTAGATAGAACATTAGAGAGCATCGATGTACATCACAGACTATAAATTGGGTACTAAATGTAATGACACAGCAAGTGTGGCTCTAGTTAATCGTTCGTCTAAGTTTGTGGAATGACCCGAAGTCAGCCCGGGGTTATGATCTTCCCTATCAACCTTCTCAAAGAAAGAACCATAAAACATACTTATTTCTCATAGTAATAATCGAACTTATTACTCTGATAACTGAAATTCCAAGTTTCAACATCTGAAGGTTCTCTTGTTTACATTTATAAGCATTGAACTACTTTTTGCTTCAACGAATTGCATTTCTTGAGGTGTTCACACAGAATGTTGAGATATAAGTATATCAATTCACAATTTATATGTACTTCATACGTACCTTGGAACCGTCCAAATTTCTCTTTTAGTAAATCATATCCTCCTATAAAATCCCACGGGTATCATGTCAATACATGCCTTAACGCCATAAACAAGTAGCTGCGACTACATCCTCAATATCATTCCATTTCCCGAGCTCAATACCCTCAGCTCTGGGACCGATATTGCACTGTATCATTTATCCTTCCAACTCAGCATGATAAGTCTGTGGAGGCGGAATCACCGTATTTCTCATATCCTGTCTTCCTGTCTCGTTCCTCCATTCGAGCGCAGGATTTAGGTTGAAATATGCAGACTGTAAAGAAGCACTGCGATAATGAGCCGTGGCTCCTTGGGGCCCTGGGTTTAGTGGCCGAGATGGATTCCACATGTTGCTTCCCGCTGGATTCTGCCACGATGCTACTCTTGCCCTGTTATCATTGTGCATGCTATCAGCAGAGCTTTGGTAAGACACGCGGCCTGTTGAATTTCCTGAGCCCTGGTTAGAATCGTTCCAAGATGATGCACTTTCGCGGCGGACGTCGAGGGCTCGAGGATAAGCTGAGGGATCGTATTTGGGATAGATAGGATTTTCATTAAACTCTGTTTTCGCTTGATGTTGAGGTGGTCCAACTCGAAGAGCGGGATGTACTTGCGAGATCTGTATTTGCGGACTCTGTGAGGTTCTTTGCGGGTACACTTTTGATGTCTGTGAAGCTGGTGTGTTTTGCGCAGCAAATGTAGCGTGTTGTGGCGATCTAACTTCAGACTCCGCAGATACACTATCGTTATCATAATCGCTGATTGGAGAATATGCAGTCGATGGTTGTGATAAGGGCGTTTGTGTTGAAAAGGGTCGTTGTCGTTGTGCGGCGTATTCTGGTGTACTGAGAGTTCTTTCATTCAGTCGAGCATTGCTGATAGACCGATCTAGAAGCTGAGCCTTAACCACCAGACGGTTTACTAACGCGGAGTGTGATTTCTTGAGGGTTTTCTTGACAAAACTTGTCATAACGATATTGCATTTCATATCGACATCTTCTCTCAACCATAATCCGTGTAAAGGTACATTAGCTCCCATTTCGACTGGCGCAACTGGCTCTCCGGGTAGCGATCCACCAAGAGTCCATTTTCCTCTTATATTCAATCCCAGAGGCGCATAGCAGTGCGTTTGCAATCCATTTTCGAGATCGTGAAAGCAGCAGGTATACGAGACTTTTCCGGACATCAGTCCCCCGGGAAGATACTGTACTCGATCTGTCAAAGAATACCATAAACAATGATACTCTTCGGCAGTAGCATTTGGTGGAGGTTTGATTGGATGACGTTCTTCCACTAAAGGATTCAAATCTATCATTTCAACATGCGAGCGCAAAGTTTCCATAACTGTCTCCCGTGTGATACCTGTTGGTAATGGCGTCACCGTCGTGAAGACGGTCCTCTTAGACATGCTGCAAGATGATGCGAGATAATGCTTGTAAGTAAAGTTTAATAAGTGGTCGATCAAAAGGAAATAGATCGGAAGGTTCAATATCCAGATGCTGCAGTCGATGAAGAAGTGCAAGGAAGATCAATACGACAGTAACATCTATGAAACTGGAGATCTATAACATGAGATGAGACGAACTTATTCAGCTCCGAAAAAGACACACATGGAAAACAAACAAATGTTAAATCATATGAATAGATAAATAACCTTAGTACCGGTAGGTAAATAGATTACCCCGCCCCCAAAATAAATCTAACGTGAGACGTCTATCTCTCTAAAATAGAGTTACCAATGCGATTTTCGACAAATCATCTTCTCAGCTCAGCATGATTAGTTTTGCGCGCCACCAAAGCACTGGTGCACCAGAATGTAATGAATCTTTTTTTTTCACTTTGGTGATTCAGAGGTGGCTGATGCTTGCTGCGGTTCGGGTAGTGAGATTCCGATGGATGGTTATTTTGAGAGGGTGTTTGTGTATGGCGTAGGGGAAAATGTATGTATGACTAGGAGTCTGGATTGGATTAGATTGATGGTATTCTTCTATACTTGCACGACTCCTTCGAGTCTATATAAATACTCAGCCTGGAATTGTGAATACGATATTAAAAACGCAAAATATGACAGAGGAAGGAAATATAATGTATCGGATTGCTAGTCTAGTTATGTATTTGCTACACTGAATAAGGTCACTAGAATATATTAAATTTAATTAAAATCTAAATAAGCAGGGCAATATATGTCATATTCGAATTAGATGCTGGATTCTAGAGGATATTAGAGTAAATAAAGAATAAATCATGTGGGACGGAGGCGCGGTATGTTTATAGGGTGTGTAACCGATTTCCCTACTACATGTACGACCCTATTATATGCACGCTTTTTTATATCAAAATAAAAATCAATTCAAAATTTAAAAATTATTATAATAATATAAAATTTAATTCTATGATTAATTAATATTATTAATTTAGATTTATAAGAATTTCAAATTATTAAATTGAGAATTGATTGAATAATTGAATAAAGAGAATATAGAATTTTGATATATAATTTCTTAATAAATAATATATTATAATAGATTTTTAAAATTATAATAGATTTTTATAGATTTTTTGATATCAATAATATTATAAAAAAATCAAAAACATCAAAAAAATCAAAAAAGTAAAAAGAATTAAATTTAATATGGATTATTAGATTTTTTGAATTATTTATAATTATTTTGAGAAAGTTGAAAATATATTTTAAAATGAATTTAAATTTTATATCTAATATTGAAGATTTAAAAATTATATTTTTGGAAAAGGAATTATATTAGATATTAAAATATATAAATTTTTAATTTATTAAGGGAAATTATTTAAAAAAATCTTTTATTTTTGAAATTTTATTTTTAAAATTATTTAAATTTTAATTTTATTATATATAATGAGAATTTAATTATTTAACTTTATTTTAAAATAAAATTCTTTAGAAATAAGTTTTTTGTAATTCGAAATATTATTAATTTATCTTTTAAAACAATTTTTTCAAATAAAAGTTGATTTAATGTTAATTAATAATCAAATTTTCAAAATTTAATTTTTTTATTAAATTAAGATTTAACCAATATAGTTTTATTCTTTAATAATTGATTAAAATCTTTATAATAAAAATGTTTAAAATTAAAATTTCTTAAAAAAACTAATAAATATTTATATTATATTTATTATTAAATTAAATCAAATTATTAATTATATTTATAAATCTCTATTTAGATATAATATTAATGAATTATAGATTTTAATATACTTATATTTTTTTTAAAGATTATTAATATTATATAACTTAAAAATGAAATAAAATATTATAAATTTATTATTTTACTAATAATTAATCTTTAAAATATTTTCTACAAAAAATATTAGAATTTAATATCAATATAATTTCAAATTTTCGATAAAAGCTTTAGTTTTTTTTTCAAATATTTTATATTATAATATATATAGTTTTATAATCTCATTAAATAAAACTCATATTTTTAATTATATTATAAAATATATTAATAAATAAATATTTTTTTCTATAAAAATTAATGTTTTATTTATTATTATTATTACTATAATTTTTGAGATTTTTAAATTTTTATTTCAAAATATTAAACCAATTTAATTCAGTTATTTCAAATTTAAATTTCAAATTATAATATTGCTTTTTTAATTTTTAATTCAATTTAATTTAATATTTTATATAAATAATAAAAACGTATATATAGTAGGGTCGTGTATATAGTAGGGAAATCGGTTAAGCGGATTTGAATATTGATAGGCGAAGTTTGTTTATTTTCGAATCTTAGATTTGGGGGCGCGGCGGTAATGGATTTTGGTTTATTTATATTGAATTGTCTTGGGATAATGGAGGGTTTCTTGTCTAATTTGGTTCAAATGAGAATTGTGAATAGTGTTTCGTTTGAGGGGTAGTTGAGTTGTGCATGAGGATGTAGTTCAGATGATGCTGAAAGATTTATAGCGGCTACTGAGTCGAAGTACTTTGGTTTGGAATGTCAATTACAGTCTAGAACTTCGGTATAATGTAATCTTATTACTGGCAAATCAAATTTAGTATCTGAAGCACTTCAGATGGCTATCACAGTAATCCAGCATTGAAGTATAAAATATATTAATATTTATTTTCATTACTCAACGCTATAGAATCATGAAATCATGCTACCAGTATTTTTTAAGATAACACCATCTCCCTAGAAGGTATATGTGCACATGAATCTTCAAACTAGCCATTACCCCATAGGCGCATAAAATATGCAATTATTTTACGTTCGAATCCTCACACCAACATGATCAGTGCCTAGTAGTCATAACAATTACAAAGCAGCCATAACCATAGCAGCAGCGGCACCACCAACAACCCATTGTGCCTTGGCGGTAATCATGGGCATACCTCCGGTAGAAGTAGCAGATCCAGAAACAGATCCAGAAGCAGATACCGAACCAGATCCTGAACCAGATTTCGAAGCAGAAGCGGACGCACCGGATGCAGAGCCGGTAGTGGTTGCTGGACCAGCGGTGATGGTAACGGGGATACCGGTGAAAATCTCAGCGTACTCAGTGCCACTGACGGTTGTAGCATCGACGGAAGAAAAGGTTGTTGATGCTAAGGCTTCAAGTTCGGTATAGCTACAGACCCCAGTAGAACCACCGGAGAGGACGCAGCCAAGTGTCATTGTACTATTAGGGTAAATGTTAGTCTTGGATTGTCAAGCATGTGATGTGAATACGTACGCTTGACCGGTTGCATATGATGTGCCGGAAGTACTGTCAGTGACAGCAAAGTCTTCGGCATTGTCAATTGTGTAGGTATAAGCGATTGTTGAAGGACCCTGAGTGAAGGTGAAGTTAGGTGGAACACCACAATCGTAAGTGTCGTCGAAGTAGGAAGAAGTGGTAGCGGGAGCAGCGGTTTTAGAACCACAGGCAATGGAGTATGTAGTAGCAGTAGCGTCCTAAATAACAATTATGGTTAGAAAAGTTTTGCGGTTTTGTGGTTTACGAACATGACTTACAGAAGCAATAATAGAACCAACAAATGGAGCTTGGTCAGTACTGTTGGAATCATAATCGAATCCAATAAGGAACAGATCTGTTACATTAGTTGTCTGAGCAGTGACAACAGTACCCATAAGGGCAGCGGCAAAGGTTGAGATGGAAATGGCGTGCATATTGGCGAAGATTTGAGTATAGTCTTGAATGAGTCGATTTGGTAGTTTTAATTTTATCGAAGCTCAGCTGGGAATTCTGTTGAAGGAATGAAGTTGAAGTTGGATCTGAAGTTGGTGTTGAAGCTGAAGACGCAAGACAGAGTATTTATAATCTACGTCTTACTCATTACTCGCAGCGGCTTTTGTCCTGTCTTGGAGAGTGAAGCCATCTTCTTTACCCCTGTCTTGCTAGGTACTCCTCCACTAATAAGCATAAGACTGATATCTGGGCATCTGACAAACCTCCGATTGGATAAACAAGATTGGATTTATTGGATTGTCCTTGTATGACAGCGGCTACTTCAATGTTTTTCCCCTGTGTAATAGTAGAGGACAAGGGCCCTTTGATCCCGTTTAGGAACTACGAAATCTACGATGTAGGGTTTTTTCATCGCGTAGAGTCTAGATGGATAGGTATCGGCTAGGCAATGATGGGAGCCATCGGACTTTTGACATACGATTGTCTGATCTGCACAGGGATTTGGTATATCATCTTATTTCATTCAGTCCAGTCCAGTCCAGTCCAGTTTTGACGAGAAGCATTGATTTACCTTTAAGCTTAATGAGTGTTTGGGTTGATTGGACATCTGAAGCTGGAGACCTGCAATGAAAGTAAGAACAGCGATTGAAATAGAGGAGATGAGTAGATACTCAGTAGATGCATGCTTACCCTTTACTCGTGTGATCCTACCGCACCTCAAATCCAGAGACTGAAGAAAGAATGCCAAGAAAAGAAGCCCCTTTAATCATCAACATGGGGAAGTGGGATGAAGTGGATCAATCATTTCCACTATCCTCAATATGTTCAAGCTTCAGGCACCAGATACATTTTTTCACAGAATACACATGGGAGTCACGGGAAGTGCCCCATCGACTTTCTTAGACAAATGAGAAAACAACACCGCAAGAAGACAACACCGCATCATCTTATATCTTGGTTGTCACTTTGACAACAACAACAACAACAACATCATCATCATCATCATCATCATCATCGTCACCGTCATCATCCAGTTCAATAGTTGAAGAGTCCTCATCATCGTCGTCGCCATCATTGAATATTGACAAGTGCAGTTCACTCCTCCGTCACTACACCCAATGAGAATTAATCCAGGGTGATCTCAATCGCAGTGGGTCGACACCTCTGAATAATATGGAAATCTACACGCACATACCCAAAACCTAAGCTTTTCAATTTATTAAATCTGTTTTCAGGGATTTCAAACTTTAATTGAGGATCAACAACTTTATTTGAAGCTCATCCGAAGAGTTCTATCGCGTCAGGTACATTTACTCGCTGCTTGTAATACCGTATGGTCGCTAGATAGTACATTCTTGGCATGGTATTGTCGAATGGTATTTTTATAAATAGTGAAGTGTGAAAAAGGTTGAAACTTCAAAGGCATGATCCCGGGCTTGAAATGTACAAAGTTGTATCTCTTCTTGGACTTATTCCGAGAACTCCAGGATTCAGGTATTTCCAAGATTTTCACAAGCATTAGTAGCATACGCACGTCGCTCTTTGAATGAAGAATACGAATTGGAGGTGATATAATTCCCAAAGGATCATAGGGTCTCTACATCCCTCCGAGCGCTCATTTGTTGCACATCGCACTTTAGAAGATGGGTCTTCAGCGAGTTTACGAATATTTTGTTGCACCTCGCACTTTGGAGGCGTCTGTCGATCACACACTTAGCTTCATGTCCCGAGTCATGCAATGCGCATGGAATTATGAATTGTGTGTTGCGGTATGGATAACTCTCGGCCCGTTTGACATGCACGGGAAGGGAGGAAAGATTTAGTTTAAGCCGTTTGCTTTCTCTTACTTCAAGCCTGCACTTTTATTTGTCGTGAGGATGAAATAAGGTTTGGAGAATATGGAAGCAACCGTGACTAGCGCAGTCGCCTCTTGCCTTACGTTCTTTCACTCGCGAATTCTTATCATGTAGGAATTTGCATCCTTACATCTTCCTACAAGATAGAAGTGCTATCTTTCCTCGTATTGTTCTCCACCTGCTCGTCTTGTTTCCTTAGCACTGTCATTGGGAGTTTTCCCGCCCTTCTTATCGGTCCCTTTCTATGCGTCTATTTGTTTCTGCGAAGCTTCGCTCATTTCTATTCCTTGCGCCTTATGTTTCTAGGTTCTTTCACAACGGCATGTTATTAAGTATATCAAGACCTTCGCTTTTCGCGTTCTGGGAAATCGAGTTGTGCAAAAATCAGAGTAGTAATCTTATTCGAAAATAAACTTTGTGAAATTTCAGACTGTTTCAAGACTGCCTCCAAGTATGGGAAGTCTCTCGATCTAATATCTCTCTACGCTCGTGAAGTATTAGGCTTCAGCTTAGCACGAAAGTATTGATTCTCATCCATTCAGAAGAAGGCTATTTAGAGAGCCTTGCATTCCTTCCTGAGAAAAAGAAAATGCCTGATAATGCTGTGCCTCAAGAAAGTATGCAACACATTTGATATAAGACTGAAAGCGCAGCATACGATGTGATGCTTACATGTCATAAGGGCTGTGTCACTGAGTAACATTGCATGTTTAAGACTTTGACCCTCCCCGGTGTGTAACATGACTGCGTAGGTAAATATGTTTACAGAGTGTCCAAAAGGGAATTCGTCTACTCAAACTCGTGGAGCTGAGTTCTTTTGCGTCCTCTGATACAGCTTCGAATGACCAAATTTGCCGCAACGGCCCATATTATTCCTTTCATATATACAGCTACGTTGAAATTCTTTTGAGAATAGAATGTACAAACGCAGGCTTCATTTTGTTAGGCAATTAGTTCCTGCCAGGAAAGCTTTGACACTATCGAGGCCTCGGGTTAATTCTAAATCCAAAAATGTATCATTTAACGAGGCAGAGCCTACAAAATATGCGCTGAAAAATCGGCGAATAATTCTGTTACTTGATCTCCTCCTACATCTCGGTCCCATCGCTGTTACCGGCGTACTTGTGTATTTGAATGTAAAATCTGTACACTGGAGTGACGTGGATGATGGAAAATGGCAAAACAACTTTTTCAATGCGCTGCAGTTTGCAACCAAAATTCACGAAATATAGATCATTATCTCTGTTACGGCAATAACGTCACATTTTGTTGTATTGTTTTTAGCCCGTGGGAGTGGTCTCCCATTTGGGCTCCTCGGCGCCGGATTTCAGACAGGGAATTTCGGGTTCTTCTTCCGCCGAGCTTTCTGGTCGGCTATGCCTCGTGTTTACCACAAGAGGAGTTTCACGATCATTGCATTTGCAATATTTTTGATTATTTCTTTCGTTCTGGCTTTTCTTGTTGGGCCATCATCTGCAATTGTGATGCGGCCAGATTTAAATTCATGGCTAATGCTATATGGACCTTACGAAGTCTATTTCCCAACAAACCAGAGCGAATTCTGGCCAGAAACGCTTTTCTGCATCAACTCCAGACATTTGTTCCGACTTTTTATACACCACTACGGAATCAAGATGTCCTTCGGGTGGATTTTCGGAGTTGGAGAGGTGGTCGTCTTGGGGCCTCCACTCAGGACCAGAATTGACGTCTGGGAACTTGGTCAATTTAAGCCTTTATGAACCTTTTTCGAATACCAACCGACAATTTGCTTCGTCGGAGCCACAAGACTGGAGCCATTCATATACTTCGTCTGTCTCGCTGTGACCCTATATAGCTTTACAGGGCCTATGGAACGCAATCCCAACCCTCAATCTACCTGGACATTCCGTATCACAGCCTAAGCTTTTATCTCAAGCTTTAACATCTATCCTTCAGCCCTTTGTCCAAGTTAAATGCAATATTTTTGATTACAACAGTGTCGCGAAAGGTGTAACATTTCCGTTGACTTCAAGTCTCACCGGTCATAGTTCGGCTATGTATGGCGATGTTAATACCATCACGATGTCTGTACTTGACTTCAATAATTTCGAAGAAGATAACAATATCCATATGAGCTGGGTTAACTTACACGATTTTAATAATCCAGCATCTATCGGTGCCATTCTGAAACTTCCAAACAACGAAAATAGCATAAGACACAATTATGTTGTCCCCTGCGCTGTCGATGCCAGATGGATTTCTGCCGAATTAAGTATGGAGCCTGCAACAAGCCAAAGTGTCTTTGGTAATTTCGGGGAGCTTAGGGGATTTCTCTGGTTTGGGGGCTTTTATTTCAGACGCCAATGGAAGTCGATCTCCAGGCTTGGCTTCTGTCGTGGGTGATATGATCAAAATTGACCTTGAATGGGTTAAATTGTTGAATTATGTAACTCCTATCGATCACAAATATCCTTCAAGCATAGATATGCCCACCAATAATACGATATATATGCCAAATACAACTAGCGTTGAATTTATACTAGAGAAGGGATTACTTTCTAGTGGGTCGTTTCTGGATATATCAATATTTTGTCGATGCTCCAGACCTATTTAACGCAGCAACTCCCGAAATAATGGT
The DNA here is from genome assembly GCF_014898465.1 of Botrytis porri. Lineage (NCBI taxonomy): Eukaryota > Fungi > Ascomycota > Leotiomycetes > Helotiales > Sclerotiniaceae > Botrytis > Botrytis porri. Next base: position 2,544,348 of record NW_024066075.1, on the reverse strand, counting down.
TCAAGCCTTCATATCAATGTTTTTAGGCATTCTCATAACCGATGCTCTGGCCCGGCATACACAAGGTGATCTACACTCATTATCTATTAGTTCTAAGCCAGAGACAAACATATGCACACTAATGGTTTACGGATTTGGGTACACACCATTCGCACTTTCCTGTGACTCCTCTCCTACCAGCTCGTGGAAGTTTGACTTTTAGAGGCGAGGTTATAGTTACGGCATGAAAAGCTCCACGACTAGACTGGCACTAGCTGCTCTCCTCACACAAACTCTCATGGCGCTTATTTTTGTCGTGTACCTATGTTTCGCAGGCTGGACGACAAAATCATGGGGCTCAATTCGAGAATTGGTTGCGCTGGCGCTAATTTCAAAGAAGACGTAAGGATTTCGAGGAACGGATGCTGGGATTAGTCGTGCGGAGACTTGGGCGCAGAATGTAAGGATTGTGGAAGCGGGAAATGGGGGGTTGGAGATGAGATTTGGGGAGGATATAGAGGGAGGGGGAATGGAGATGGGAAAGAGAGTGCAGGTGGGCAAGAAATATGGGTATCAAACAGTGGCCGTGAATTCTATCAAAATAAGTAAAACTTCTGCGTCCATGCCTTGGGATTACACCCAAATTGGATTTTTGAAGGACATGCTTTGAGGACGCAGTATTTTGCTAGTAGCTAGTTTCATTCACGCAATGTTCTGTGCTGCGATTTCCATCCCTCAAATCTTCTCGACAAAAACTTGATCATCAGACTATTGATTGCCAATTTCAACATGTATGTCCGGAAGAAGGGGGCTTTCTGGCGGGTTGCGCTGGCAGAACCATTATTCATGCGCTCCCTCGAACGGATAATTGTGTACAAGTCATCAAGACAGAAGAACTCTTTGCACTAGGCTCCAATTTGTACTTCATTACAATGGGGTGTAAACTTTCTTCTTACATTCTAGATGGGTCGGTGAGGACGGGTAGAAGAAAGATTACGAAGAGAAAATTTAAAGAGAATCTTCACTCTTGCAGTAATTGTTGGTTCGAGAAGGATACGGAAGACGTAGCACCCACGGTATTCGTAGGTCCTAAATGTCTATATTGTATTCTATCTAAAGAGCTAGCTAATTACAGGAAGTTGTAGGTCTTATATAGACGCTACAAGAGGAGCTAGTCTCTTCTGCTTTCGCTTGAAGCTACTGTATCCTGCATTCGCTAAAGACTGCAATACAGTAGCTAATGAATTGAAGCTATTCACTAGATCCTAATGATCAATGTTCATACAGTAATGTTTTCCGCCAATTTTCGAGGCTTCAATACAATTTGACACGAGACTTTGTCGAGGACCTTGTGGCTACTGCTAAGCAACACGATAATGGCTAAGTTCAAAGTCAAGCTTGATTTACTTACTTCATTTTTGTCTTTGGGTCAGCAAATAGACTGGCGTGTGGACGAACACGCAAGCGGTGTTTTGGGTGCGGGTTATTCGGCTTAGATGCAGAGTGCTATCTTGAAAATCATATAAAAGGTTGGAGTTGAAAGATAGATATGACGTGTGGGTTATTTGTTTGGAACACTTTAAGACTGTTATCATTATTGATTATCCTTCGAGTTCTCTCCTCCCTGATTCTCACCACTTAGATACCTGAATTTTGAATAGAATTTCAAGTGATCACCCGTAACAAATATGCAGAATTTCTTTACATAATGTTCACTTTCACTCTGGCAATCACTTCTCGGCGTACCCGTCTGCAGCAGCGTCTTGAGACTGCTATATTGCTACTAGCTTCTGATTTTATTTGTCACGATGATTTTATATCGCAGATTTCGATGAGAAGATTTTTGACTGCACTAAGACTTGACTTTTCATCGCTGAGCTTCGTAGAACAAGGCGGTGTAACAGAGCAGAGTAAAGTCTTCCTCTTTGCTGGGAAATATAGACTAAGTGTTATAGTTCTGATGGCAATTGAAAGTGACTGAGGTCTCACACTTCTATGGAAATAACATATACTCTACGATCACTCTGTCTAAGTCCAACTATTTCCCTCTATGCTTACCAGCTCATAAGATCTTTCGCAATTTCCCTCATCTTCGATCTAATACCCAACGCAACAAGCAAGAAGATACCATAGCGTGATAACCCATCAATCAATTGTAAAAGAGAACTCTTTCCTCATCAGACACGTGACCGCTCTTATGATTCTAAAGCGCTGACAATCAACTTTTTCTTCTACACAAACATACAGAGAACTATCCGATGATTAAGAGTCAAATGGCTGCCTTGCAGTTTATGTATCCCACATGCAAACTTTCAAAGTCTAAATCACGTCTAAGTGCGACATCTTCAGATTCTCCTCCCTTTCAGTATCTCTCACATTCCGTGTCATCTCTGCGTTGAAGTGATTATTTCTAAAGATCGAAGAACATACTCGGAATCTCAAGGTGATATATTCTGCCTTCATCTTCACCCTCAAACTCGCCCCGAAACACCCAATACAAACACCACAATCAAAAGCTCCAAAGGCAACCAGTCCCCAGATATCTAAGCGAGAACTACCACAAGTGACAATCGCGCATGGAAATTTCGCTACCTAAGACGAAACATTCACCACAACATAAAAAAAATTGAATTAAAAAAACATTGGATTCATAGGCAGACTAGCGAGTCTGTATCAAGCGAAGCGAAGTCTATTATCCTGCAAGATCAAATTCGAAATAGAAAATAGATTCCTCTAATGAAAACTAGAAAATTCTAGCATCTCTGCTCTGTGCTGGATTTCGTGTCTATAAGTATTTTATCTCTCTCCCCCTTTTCTCTATTCCCTATTCCAATTTTTCCTTCCTATTACCATAGCAAGTAAAGAGAATACCGCTCGAATTCTCAAAGCTATCTATCTTTTCAAACGGGATTCTCATCTCATCTCTCATCCAAAAGCTACTTACTACATTCAGTTCAAACCTCTCATCCAACCCCACACAACCATCTCGTTTCTACCATCTCCCCCACAAAACACAGCTAGCTCAAATGTCTCCCAGCCAGTCAAACAATAGATCCATCTCCCCATACACAAACACATACACATACACACCCTACACCCCCCTCTCCTGGACCACCGGCTACCGCGCCACTCGCCCTTTCTCCCCTCTCCTCCACAACCCCCAATACCCCGCCCACCCACTCGTCCCCCCCTTCATCCCCCCTCCACCCTCTCCCCCCCTCCAACCAACCCCCTTCTACCTCACACAACTCCACCTCTCCCGTCCCCCTACAATCCCCAATCCCTTCCACACCTCTCTCCCTGCACTCCTCACTCTCTCCCCCGTACTATCCTCTTCGCGCTCGCGCCCTACACCCTCCGTTTCTACACCACAATCCTACTTCTATGGAATATCATCCCTTTGGCCATTCTCCATATCCTCGCAATGCTGCAGCCATGTTATCGAGGTTTGGGGAGGAGAGTGAGGGAGATTGATTGGCTGGCGGTGGGGATTGCTTTTGTAGTTTGGGGGGTTTCTGCGAAGGGGGCAGACGGGAGTGGGGGAGGAGATATGGATTGGGATTGGATATGGAAATGGAGAGGGAGAGATGGGGATGGGGATGGAACCGGCGTATGTGATTGCGATTGGGTATTCTAGGAGTATGAGATGATTGGTGGAGGATGGGGATGAAGGAGAAGTGCTTATTGTTTGGCTTTGGCTTGGGGATTGGGAATTTGTTGATTGTGAACTTAAGAGTCTTTGATGGTGGGGTTGAGGCGGAGAGATGAACGAGTGATGGATGGATGGATTGGTGGCCTCGTGGAATCAAGAAGATTTGTTTCAATCAATAAAGTTCGTGGTTGGAATTGTTATGTCTAAAAATGTTTTCGGCAGAGCTATCGTCATCCATTCTTTCTATCTATAGGTTATCGCATTACGCCTAGTAGTCTTCCAAGTTTCAAGAAGAATGTGATCGTCACAAATTTCAAAATATTTCACAGAATAAAAACTAAAGATAACAAATGTGGACATGAAACTCAATGCATTATACATGGTAACTCAGCCCCGGTCACCCATTGATCTAAAGACGGAGGGAATCAATACAAACAAGAGAAAACCCATCTATGTAACCGCTTAAATGCCCAAAGAAAACTCAACACCAACATCGATATCACGAGCTGATTTATATGTTAGCATCAATCATCAACGAATTTGGATTGAAAGTGAACTCACCCATCTTCACAACCTTTGAGAATTGGACAGCCTTCTCAGCTGCGCTTTGCAAGTCATCAATGGAGAAAATCTTAAGACCAGACTCGTTGATCAACTTGTGTGCAGCTTCCATGTTTGTTCCTTGCAATCTTGCAATAATTGGGATTCTAAGGTTCATGCTCTCAACAGTGCTGATGAGACCTTGAGCAATAGCATCACAACGAACAATACCACCAAAGATGTTAACGAAGATAGCAGTAACCTTGGGGTCACTGGTGATGAGAGTGAAAGCCTCCTTGATAGCTTGTGGGGTAGCTCCACCTCCGACATCAAGGAAGTTAGCTGGTTCACCACCGTTAAGCTTGATGATATCCATAGTAGCCATAGCAAGACCGGCACCGTTTACCAAACATCCGATGTCACCACCGAGTTTGATGAAGTTAAGACCAGACTCTGCGGCACGGACTTCCTCAGCATCCTCTTGGGTAGTATCACGCCATTCGAAAACCTCCTTTTGACGGAACTCGGCGTTGTCATCGAAACCAAGCTTAGCATCCATGGCAAGAACCTTGTGGTCAGAGGTCTCAGAGAGAGGGTTGATCTCGATTTGAGTAGCATCCTTCTCCATGAAGATCTTGTAAAGTTTTTGAACGGTATCCTTGGCATCCTCGATACATTGCTCACTGAAACCAATATCAGTGACGATCTTTCGTGCGATATCATCAGTGACACCCTTGTGGATATCAATGTAGGTAGTAGTGATTGCGTTTGGGCTTTCCTTAGCAACAGTCTCAATATCCATTCCACCTTGAGACGAAGAAACGATAACTGGTCCTTGGGAAGCACGATCCATCAAGATAGCAAGGTAGAATTCCCGACGAGCAAACTTGCGCTCGCAGATATAGACAGAGTTGCAAATACGTCCTTGGGCACCGGTTTGCTTGGTGACAAGCTTATGTCCGATCATTTGGTCTGCAAACATCTTTGCTTCGGTTGGGGAGTAGATAACTCGAACTCCTCCCTTTAACCCATTGTCGAAAGTACCCTTTCCTCTTCCACCTGCAAGAACTTGTGCCTTGATAACCATGTCATCTCCGCCAATCTTCTTTGCAATAGCCTCGGCCTCGGCAGCTGTTTTCGCAACAGATCCATCAGGAACACCAATTCCATACTGTATTCTCGTCAGATTCGTCTCCGCCCGTATGATTAATTCGTACCTTTCTTAACAAATCTGCTGAAAGATACTCGTGAATGCTCAAAGCTCTCTTTTGTTGCGCAGCGCCGACCATGCGGGATGGCATTGAGGCCTAGGACCATGTTAACTTTGTTGATAAGAGACTTTTCTGATATGTGGAAGAATTACCCTGCTTGCCTTCAAGGCAGCTGCCAAAGGTTGGCTTCTAGCTAGCTTGAACATGTTGATATTTATTAAAAGCGGAAGACACAATGCCGTCTTTCTATCGTAACCAGATCTTTTTTTCAGTGATTGTCCTTCCGCCAAACGGGAATTCGCGAAGCTAGTACGGGAAGCGTAGCGGACCGACAGCGCTACTTTCACGTGGGCAAGGTGGGATAAAAGATAAATCCTTGAGTTTGAGCCTTGTCACATAATTTTTATTCCACGAACGAATACTTTAGCCTTGTCAAGTCTTACAACATTAATAAACTCGTTTTGGTACATCGAATGAACATACGCCGCATTACGCGGTAACGCAGGACGAAGCTACGCAATTAAACCCCCCCGCAACGAGGATCCAAACATCGCACGATACAGCCATTCAGAATAGCGCAGCATGGCCAAATTCGCAGATGATCAAACGGAAGCACCTCCACCCAAGAAAGAAACATGGGAGGAATTCAATGCGAAAATGAACCGTATACAAATGGCCCTCGCAAAACGTGAAGCCATTGCGGAAAACATCCTAGCAAAGTACCCTACCGAACGACGCCGTAAGACGCAGGAAGAAATCGACGCTGAGGATGCCTTGTGGTTTCCTACACCGGCTGGAAATCAACCACTTAATACAGATCCGGCGTTTGCGAAATTTTTAAAACCGGCTGCGGAACGGAATCAGAAAACTCTGCGCGATAAAATGCTTCCTTCGAATGAGTTAAGAGCTAGTAAAGCGAGGGATGCCGAGGAGAAGGCTGCGAGTGCGAAGAGGGCATTGGCGGATGCTAGTAGTGATGAAGACGAGGGACGAACTGCTCTAGGGAAAGCAAAGAAGTTGAAGACGAAACACAATAAGACAAATGGAGTGGAGGGTGATAAACCATTGATCAACAAAGCCTTGCTTGCCCAAAACCAGGTTGAAGAAGGGAAAGAACTGGTTAATAAAGCTTTATTACTCCATCTCGAAGATGCAGACGAAAGCACAGAAGTTACCTCTAAGAAGTCGAAGAAAAAGAAGAAGAAGAAGTCCAAACAAAAGAATGCGCTGGCGGAAGAGGATGATGAGCAGAGTAATCTGGAAAATAAATCGCCTGAGGCTGTTGATCAAATGGATGTGGACGAGGAAGACTTCAATTTATTCCGCAGCAAACCTGTCGATGCGATTCCAAAAGATAATCCACCGACCGATACTGAAAAAGCTTATGAGGGAGATCCTGAGACTGAACAGGCATCAGATGACGAGAGGAAGGCTAGGCAAGAAGCAAAGAAGCTTCTAAAGGCCCAGAGGAAGAAAGAGAAAAAAGACAAGAGGAGAGAAGAAAGGTCAAAGATGAGTGTCGACTCGGAAGACTAGCAATAGCTATGAGGTAAAACGTCTCTATTAGGTTTGTGTATACTATTCTAATCTGCACCAATAATACTATGATTTAGTCTAGAAGACACAACTTCAACATTGTTCTTTCTTAGTAACTCCCGTCGCTTTTCTAATTTATCCGAGTCGTATTATTACATGAAGCCCGTAGACCTTGTACCATACACATAATCATAATTACAAATAATCTAAACCTTTACTTCCGACTCGCTTTTTCTGCATCGCTTCCATATGAAACTTGTCCACTGCCATCCTCTGTCACAACTCTTCCCACACCACCCACGACCTCCCCATTATGTTCCGCCTCCTCGGCCGAAACAACTGGAGGACCACTAAACTCTTTTCTACCTCTAATTACATACCAAAGAAGACTGATAGAAGCGAAGAAGACAAAAACTACACTCGCGTAATTCATACTCACAGGAGTGACCGGGATAGCGGTTGGCATGCAGAAAAGGACGATGGCGAGAGTAATCCACTATATAGTCATTGATTAGTAACCCAGCCAGAAGAGAGGATCTTCAATACTCACAACAACGGTAATAGCATTAATAGCAAATCCAAATCTGCCCAACGAAAACGAAGCATGCTTGACTGCTTGTCTCCCCCGGATAAGATTGACCAAAATCGGAATTCCATATGAAACCGACAAACAAATGGTAGCCACACCCGTAAAAGCATTAAAAGCGCTCGTGGAACCAAAATAGATACATCCGAGCACACAATCCACTACGGTAGAAAGTACAAGGCCCCACAATGGGATATCATATGTAGGATGTACGCGCTTCCAGATACGAGAACCAGGAATGGCTCCGTCGCGGGCAAATGCGTATGTGCAACGACTTGCAGCGGTCAAGGCGCCAACACCGGCGAAGAAGAGGATACCGAGAATTAGAAATAGAAGTCCGAATCCACCAGCTGCGGAACCAGTGACTGTTTTAAAGATGTAGCCGATGGGTTGGCCGTTCAGTTGGCCAAGAACTGAAGTTACATCGGGGAGAACGAATAATAGAGGGACTAAGTAGAGTATTCCAGTAACTCCTGCGGCAAAGACAGATAGAACCATAGCTTTAGGAACTTCTCGCTCGGGATTTTGTACTTCTTCGCACATGGCAGCTACCATTCCGTAGCCGGTTAAGGTATAGGCGGCTTGAAGGAGACCAACGAACCAGGCCCATCCAGAAGGCCAACCAGATGCCGATGCATCGAAATGGGCGAAAACAAACTCGGCATCTCGACGATTGTTGGCCATTACTAGGAGAGTAACAATGATGATAATCACCGAAGCCGCAGTCCAATATATACAGATTTTGTTGATCAAATCCAGGTATTTTGCACCGAATACATTTACCGAGAAAGCAATTGCCATAACGGCCCAGAAACATAGGACTGTTTGCCATGCATTGGCCACGAAGTCTTCATTAAAGATCGAGATGGAACTTAAAATCAATTGTGCACCCTGCCCTCAAATATCAGCATTTTGATCATTCACACCCCGAGAGAATTTAACATACCGAAAAGTTGATGGATAAAGTTACAGTCCAATTGCCCACCAAGGTCAACCATCCCGTGATCCAGGAAACTACAGGAGCGTATTTCCTGGTGCTAAGCGTAGCAGACCAGTAACTATGTTTCAAAGTATCAGTCTAGACTTTTTCAAAGACCTCGGCGTTTCTCGGGGAAGCTCGGCATTGACAAATGTCGACGTCTATATTTTTTTAAATGAAAAAAAAATCTTTGGTTGTACCTACTATACACCTCCAGCAGTCGGATACACACTGCATATCTCAGCTAGTGAGGCAGCTATAGCAAGTGATATACACGATACAAAGATCCAACCATATAACACGGTCACAGATTGACCATCGGTCAGCGAGTAAGCGAGTGTTGTGCTGAGACCGAAAGGAACTGCCATAATAGCGAATGATCTAATTTTTCAGTCAGTATGGACCGTTGGAGCAGGAAGGGATAACGTGCAGGCCTAGAATACTCATCATGCTCAGGGAACGAGGCAATTCAGCCGTGTATCCCATATTAGCCAACGCAGCATCTTGATTGGAAGCTGCCATTGTTATAAAAGTACACAGATACACGCAAACAAAGCTGGAATATGTTGGAAAGCAAGCAAAAGACCGATTAAAAAGATGCTGAGAGGTTGAATCTCTAGCAATCGAGGGAGTTGAAGTACATGGAAGTGCTGATAAAGGGTCAAACACTGGGGACTCTAAAGATTGTGAGATGGCCGAGAGATAGAGAATGGATTGATAACTTATCGATGGTGATAGCGTCTAAATGTCGGGGAAACCCAAAATACCAGGGGGAATTTGTCAATGGCAACTGTCACTTACAAGGAACTTGGATCCAGAACTTTATTTGATGAGGAATAACGTAAAAGAATTATCACACAGAACACCAGTTTTTACCTTCCATCCCGTGAAAACCCAAACGCTATTTGTGGCTACGGTTAGATAGATTATGGTTACTAGGTAGGTACTCGGCAGGTACACTAAAAGTTAATCGTCAAGTATAAAGCAAAGGTATGTAAAAAGGGTTTTGAGGGGGAAAATCTGGAGAAATCCCACGAGACATATACCAACCGGTAAAAGTATCAGACGGGAGCGAGGGAATAGGGGGAAAGGGGGAAGGGGGGGCGGATACATAGGGTCATCCTTCATCCTTCAGCCTTGTTTCTTTTTCATTACCTACCTACAGAGTACTCTTGTTGTCAAAAAGTATGCAACTCTGCCGCTAAGCAACCCAGGTTGCTCCTCTCGCTCCTCTTGTAGTTTACCATCGTGTGGTGTGTGCATCTGTCTAGCTTTGGATTTGCATACTTTCTAGCCGCACAAATATCAGATGGATGGGAAGTTGGAGCGCCATATGAATATTGTTGAATTTTGGGAATCCACATCAAACCATGATATGATTAGATGAACTGCAATTTTATGCATCCTTCTTATATGTTGTCAAAGTGACGTGTTAGAAATGAACCAATCTAATGAATCAATATCCATGAAGGAGAAGAAGAAAAATTCGGTGGCATAAGTTATAAATGAAGGAGGGGTTCGAGAACGCAATCTCTGATTTATATTTGTATATCAAACTGTCCGCTGTTCGAATAGATTGTTAGATGAAATGTTTGTGTTGCACTTCAAGTTCTTCTCAACCCATTCTTGATTGCCATCCCAATCACGTGTATCGAATCGGCTAAAGTTGCTGAATATATCAAGTTGGACAGGTTCAGATCAGATGCCAATTGTCCCTTGAGAGAAACAAGGGTATCTATTCTTTTCAACGTCACTATCACTACCATATTATAGCTAGCCAATCACTGACATGGCTGCTTCCAACATAAATGGTCATGGTGAAAGGCCTTCCGCAGCTGCAAGATTTCCTACAGCTCCTTCAGTCATGACGATGAACGGTAATTTTGCATCTGTTGGCGATGCGCCGACGAATGAACAATATGAACATGGCATACAAGTTATTGACGAGCAGAAGGAATTCAAGTACGCAAAATTCGAGTTGGAAGCTCTACCACGGCTGACAGAATTTGTGTAGTCCTAATCTCAACACCTATCTTCAATTCACAGATACAGCACACTCTGGCTTCAACTACCATCTTATATCAGTATTCGGGTCACAATCCACGGGAAAGTCTACGCTCCTCAACCATTTATTTGGCACACAATTTGGGGTAATGTCCGAGAGGGAGAGGAGGCAAACTACAAAAGGAATATGGATGTCAAAGAATAAGAATCAAAACTCCGGGGCTTCTGAATCCGAGACTATGGCCGACAACATTTTGGTTATGGATGTTGAGGGAACAGACGGCAGAGAGCGGGGTGAAGATCAAGACTTTGAAAGGAAAAGTGCTCTCTTTGCTCTAGCCACATCAGAGGTTCTCATTGTCAATATTTGGGAACATCAAGTAGGATTGTACCAGGGCGCAAATATGGGCTTACTCAAAACTGTATTCGAAGTAAACTGTCAACTATTCCTAAAGGACAAGCAGTATGTTTTCTTTTTTTGAAGATCATTGACAAATTTAGTAACACTCCACAGGTCTACCCCACGATCCCTTCTATTCTTTGTTATTCGAGATCATCTTGGCACCACTCCACTCGCGAACCTCAAAGACACTCTCATTCAGGATTTAACTGCGATTTGGACTTCTCTTTCCAAGCCTGCCGGTCTCGAGAATTCAAAGATCGAAGATTATTTCGATTTCGCATTCGCAGCTTTACCACACAAGATCTTACAACCAGATAAGTTCGTTACGGAAGTCCAAAAGCTTGGTACAAGGTTCAGAGCTGGACATAAATCTACACGGGCCGAAGATGCTGGGTTCGAGGGAGGTGTTTTCTTGCCAGAATATCACCGTCGGATTCCCGCAGATGGGTTTTCGGTGTACGCAGAAGGTGTCTGGGATCAAATTGTGAGTAACAAAGATTTGGATCTTCCTACTCAGCAAGAACTTTTGGCACAATTTCGTTGCGATGAAATCTCTCGGGAAGTTTTGGTCTTGTTCGATGAAAAGATTCAACCACATGAGGAGAAGCAAGCGGAAGATACCAGGTCAGGCAAACCTACTGTCATTGCGGACTTGGGTGCTACCGGTAAAACGACTCGCACCAATACTATCAAGAACTTTGAGACACAAGCTAGCAGATATCACAAAGGTGTATATGCTTTGAAGCGTACCGAGCTTGAAGGAAAAATCGATACGAGATTGAAGGCATTATACCACGGTCAACTTGTGGCAGCTCATAAATCTGGGGTCGCGTCCTTTAGCGATGCCGTTTTAAATGCTGTTAAGCTTGGTCAGAAGAGAGCAGCTTCATATGAATTTGCGGATATCGTGGAACGTGAAAAAGCGGCTGCACTTCAAACTTTCGAGACAGAAGCAAAGAGTCTGTATATTGAAGGATTAGCGTGGACTAATTTCAAGTCACAATACGATCTCTACGAAAAAGATCTTAATGAAGTCAGCGGTAATCTCAGAAAAGAAGAAATGAGACGTCTTGCAACACGAGTTGAGAGATGGGTTAGAACACGATTGAATGATTCCATTGGACTTGAGTTTAACAAACTCGGTTCTGGAAGAGGTGGTAGTGGAGCCCCTGAGACAGGCGAAAAGTCTGCTTCTGAGAAGGACTTGTGGGATAGAATCTGGAAAACTTTCGTTGATACAGTCAAGGAAGCAGAGTCTAAATTCACGGATAGAGCAAAGAGTTTCAATGCCAGTGAGGATGAGATTGAAGTTGGTCTATGGCGTCTTAAAAGAAAGAGTTGGGGTGTCCTCAGAGCCAAGATTGACGAGGAAGTCATGGAAGGTAATATCCTTCTCAAACTTCGAGAAAACTTTGAGGATAAATTCCGCTATGATGAAGCGGGTGTTCCACGTATATGGCGTCCTTCTGATGATATTGAGGGAATTTATACCAAGGCCAGAGAATCAACTCTTACCCTCATTCCATTGTTATCTAAATTCAAGCTTTCGGAAACATCATCACTTCCAGAATTATCTGAATGGATTGGTAGCACCCCGGCTAGTGTCGATCCTAAGGATGAAGAAGACCTGACTCCTATTGGTGGCGTGGATGAAGAAGAAGGAAAGAATCTCGAAGAAGAAATGACGGTTCTTAGTGAAGCCAAACGTCAAGATCTCGTCGTTAGATTCAAGAAAACTGCGGATGGCGTATATGTTGAAGCTAAACGTAGTGCTATTGGTGGAGTGGCCCAAGTTCCGTTGTATTTCTATGGTCTTTTGTTGGCCTTGGGTTGGAATGAAATTGTTGCTGGTATGTTCTATTTCCCCCTTTTCTTGAAAATTTGAACCACATCATGAACTAACAATCATCTTTCATAGTCCTCCGTAACCCAGTTTACTTCATCTTCCTCATTCTCTGTGGTGTCGCTGGATACGTCACTTACACACTTAATCTCTGGGGTCCAATCATCCGCATGATGAACGCGGCTAGTACTCAAGGAGTCGAGATTGGAAAGGAGAAGTTGAGAGATTTTTTGAAGGATAATGAGATGGGCAGACAGGCTTTGGGAATGCAAGGGAGAGATCACGGGGATAGTGACGGGATTAGTTTGAATACTTTGGATAGTAGGGGAAAGAGGGCTAGTAGGGAGGAGGAGGAGGAAGAGATCTAGAGGGATGAATTGTGCTGGAATTGTGGGGGGAAAGAAGGAGAGGGGGAGGTGTATATTCGACGTAGTGTAGTTAGTACGGGGGGAGATGTGGTGGTATAGAAATTCAAAAAAGTTTGGTGTGGTATTGGTGTGGTATTGGTGTTGTTTTACAGCGTGTGGATGATTGGGTGATTGGATTAATGTGTGTGGTGGGTGGTTCTCTCAAAAATAAAATAAGACTTGAGGTTTTTTTTTGGAAGTAATTCTGTTGATGGGTGATGGATGTGATGGCATCAATAATGCCAATCAAATCTGATGATACTTCTTGAATATTTTCTCCCTCTCCCTCTCACTTCTTTCCTCATATTATACCAGTCAGTCTGTAATAAGTACCTAAGTATATCACGTCTACCTACCTACCTACATCTAAGAGTTATCGAACTTACTTATCACACCCTATATATTTTGTAACAAAGTTCCTATAAAAAAGATATTTTTCTATACAAATCAAAAAAGTTAATAACCTTTTCCATTTAAGGAATTTTATTTTAAAAACTTCAAAATAAGGAATTAATACGTGTATTTTTTATTGAAAAAAAAATATATATATATATTATTTTTAATCATTTTTATTCATAAATTATATAGATTTGAAAATAAAATAAAAATGAATTTTTTTTAACTTGTACCGCTTTTCCCATACAAAATAAGCGATTTCTTTTTTAATAACTTATAACTTTATAAATAAAATATTTAAAAATAAACTAGCTTTTATATATATATATATAATTCCATTAATTCTAAATCGAATTTGAATTCTGTTTATGATTTTATATAAAGCTTGAGTAAAGAAATAGAGGTCTTAAAAGCTGAAAAATTAATGGTTTTAGCAGGGAAATCGAAATTTATGTGGTGAGAAGATTCCAGAACTCTTACATAATTGTGAGAGAGGAAAAATGTGGGAAGACTACTTGTTTTTCGAAGAGGTGGAGAGGAAAGCGTGAGGAACGAAAAGGAAGGAATGTAGTATGTATATATGTATATATGTATCATTATTATCTCATTTAGGTAGGTAGAACTATATGGGTATATGTATATGTATAGGTAGGTATCCAGGTTATCCAAGTATCCAAGTATCTCATAAACGCAACAAAGCAATCAACAAACAGACCGCCCAATGAAAACTCCTATCCTCTCGTTCCAGAGTTTCGGAATTCTATAACATTTTCCCCCCGTTTTCCTTCCCTTTCCTTCCCTTCCCCTTTCCCCCACTCAATCAAAACTACAAGAATAACTCACAGAAACCATCGAAACTCCTGCACACTCGGCCCGTCCCTCAACAACTCCGTCGTCGTCTCACCAATATCCAATTTACGCCCGAGTTTTGCGTCGCGACGTCGATTGTCAAAAATCATGTATAGGGCGAGGGAAGTGCTGAGGATGACGCCCATGCCGCCGAAGGCGGCGGTGGTGGCGAGGGCGGGGATATATCTGCTGGGGGGTTAGTGGGGATGAGATGGGAGAAGAGGGAGGGAAGAAAAGAGGGAGAAAACTAACTTAGGAGCATCTTTATTCAAAAAGATATTCGACGAAACCAATCCCATCAAATTACTCAGCGGCACACCCACACTACTCATCACCACGCGACGGCCTTCGTGCGGGATATTGTTATTATACCAGGTACTGAGTAATACACTCGGAGCTGCAGTTCCCCAGCACATCATAAAGGTAGCGAAATAGGCGACGTGCAGTTGGGAGGTTACGTCGATGGAGACGTAGATGATGAAGCCGATGAAGGTGAAGAGGAAACCGAGGGCGATGAAGGGCCCACGTCTGCGTGTGTAATCGGAGGAGAAAGCGAGGATGAGGAGCATGACTGCGCCGGAGACGTTGGGGGCCACGGTGTAGAGATTGGTCTTGATGGTGGAGTAGCCGAGACGGGCGACGATTTGGGGGAGGAAGAGGTTGACGGATTGGAGGGGGACGCCGAGACAGATTTCGATGGCGAGGAAGGCGTAGGTGGAGGGTTGTTTGAAGATGGCGAGGGAGTCGTTGAGGTGGAATTCTTCGTTCACGATGGAGGAGGAGTCGACTTGGATGCGGTGGTAGGCGAGGGTGCGTTCGGGTTCGGTGAGGAATTTGGCGGTGGAGGCGGAGGCCGGGAGGTAGAAGAAGGCGAAGATGGCGAAGAGGAGGGTGGTGCTGCCTTCGATGAGGAAGAGGTAGCGCCAGGGGTAGAGGGGGGTGCTGGTTATTTGGAAACAGCCGACGGCGAGGAGACCGGAGAAGGCCGAGGCGATGTTACTTGCGGCGTAGAAGATGGCGAGACGACGGGCGAGTTCTCCACGACGGTAGAAGGTGGTGAGGTAGTAGATCACGAGGGGGAAGAAGGCGGATTCGGACATGCCGAGGAACCATCTGAGAGTCATCATACCGCCGAAGTTTTGGACGGCGACTATGGAAAGAGATTAGTTTGGTGTTGTTGGAGCTTGAAGAATATAACTTACCTCCGAGAATAGTGAATGATCCGAAGAACATCATGAGGATGGGTAGGACGGTTGCAGGTCCATACTTCTTTCCAAGCGCAGCCTATAGAATGTTAGAATTTTGCTGATGAATAAACGATGGTAGAGCTCATTTAAAGCCTCTTTAACTCTCTATAGACTGCTCAGATCCCACTTGGACATCTGAAGTTACATCGGAAGCATTAAATCAAGTCAAATATTGACAATACGCCAACAGCCAAACCCCCACCCCTCCAAAGTAGATATACGACCAAAAACAAATCCCAGAAATACTCACAATAGGAAGTGCGCATAACACATAAGGTATATAAAACACACTCAAGATGATATTATACTGATTACTCTTGAAGCCCAAATCCTTTTCCATGCCATCCGTCTTTGCATTTCCCAAATTTCCCTTGTCCAGCGAGTTGAACAGGTACATGCACGCCAGCACAGGGAGTAAACGAAAATCGAATTTTCGACACAGAGCCCTCTCGGCTTGGTGATCAAAGACATATGCGGATTCGCAAGCGAGACCGAGTTTGGATTCCGGGTCGTCGATCTTTTGCGTGGTGCTGGGGTTTACTTTCACGTCGCCGGTCTCGGATAGAGAACTTCGGGAGCGGGATCTGTGGAGGGACATTGCGGATTTTGAGATGTGGTGGATGGGATGAGTAGGTGGTCGGAGGGGAGTGAGGAAGGGATGAGCTTGATTCCTCGTGCCAATGGTATAGAGAGAGAGTATATAACGATACAATGGCTACTACTTGGAGCTAGAAATATAAGAAGAGCTACTCCGTGCCAAGGATCTGTAGAGATAGAGAGAGGTGATAATGACAAGCACGCAAAACTCGAGAGATACAAATGAAGAAACAGAACACACTTGAACACAAGAACTCAACCACTTACCTACCTACCTACCTACATATCATATATATACAACCATCTCATACGATAATAGGCAAAGCCAACGTCTAATTCCTTATCCCTTATCAAGAAAACTATTTCCGACGATATTACTTTTCGACCTCAGCAGCAGCACCAGGACATGCAACTCCTCCCATCTATCTCGATTCTCCATGCACAATTTTTTTTTTCGCACGATTCTTATCGCCAGGCGAAAGGTTCCATCCATGTTTTCCGAACGTTCATCCCCATCCCTTGAATATCATAAAAAGAACCAATCAGATTCCTCCCGTCTAGGGAAGATTGCGGAGGCATGAACGGAGATATTGTTTATCTAAGATTTAGTGTGCCTGAGATGCATTTTCGCGAAGTCACCCCGCGTATTTGGATATGAAGGTGGGAGATAAGGGGTTCAGGAAATGAAGCTATCAGGTGAAAAAGTGTGTAAGTGATTAGCTTTTGATAAGGTTGGGAAGGTTATCTGATGGAATGTCATGTGATGAATGGACTTGCATTAATGAATCATGAAATGGAGAGTCCTGGAAGTAGATATTGTAGTTGATCTTTTTACACTTGAGTATTGTTAACATTGGATTTGTTTCAGTAGTATAGTAATAGAGAAGCATAATGAAGTACTAAGCATTCGAGGGGGTGCGGTATGTGTGTAAGTGTATACCTCTTCGTTGTAGCTGCCACGTGACTGTATTAGTCGTTCCATCAAACTCAAGATAATAATCCAATCCATAACTCATATCAAATCCTACATCACCTAATTGCCTTTAATACTCAATCCTCTACTCTTCATGGGGGTAAACCCCCAAACCCCCATAGCTCGCTGCGCTCGAAGTCACAATGCACACAGACCCGAACAGCGTACATTGTACACCAATCTTGAAGCCGTCACGTTTTCCCATCACAGCCAATGCAAAACATGATGAGTAAAAGCAAAGCCAAACCCCATATTTTCCTGGTACAATTAAATCACGTGTAGCACCAGCATGTCTCTCGAATGTCTCAGCTTCCGCCTATCGGACATTTTCTTTCTTTCTCCGATCGAATATTGGTAGGTAGGTAGGTGTGCGAATGACGTCAAGAGATTTGATCTAGGATGTGGTTGACCGTCACTTCGCCGTTGAGACTTATTATTATTATTATTATTATTAGGGCTGAGAGATTGCGGAGGAGAGGAGGGAAGGAGTGAAGAAAGAGACCCGAAGAGGAGAGAATATTCGATGGTGATCTAGTAAGCACTTATATGTATGCAACACCTGCCGTATTGGATATTAATACCTAAGGTTACCAAGTAGTCTATACTGTACTTCGTACTGTATTAATCAAATCCGGAGCGAAGCGAAGAAGCCTCCACGGCAGTGGCCCAGCGGAGCGTCATTCAATTTAGGAACTGGATCTTTTACGGAAAATAATGAATGATTTTGTACTCTTTGATCGAAATCCTTTGATATTAATATAAATCTGGGGATTTCTAAAAGATAGAAAGGAAAGTTAAGGCTAATAATTCATTCCCCTTACAGTTCTTTAGTTGATTAGTTGATTAGTCCAATATGTTGTCTTGCATGAAATAGATGATGTTACAAGACATTTGTATGCTGTACTCGATCACTTCTTCACTGTTGATGTTCTAGACTTTTGGATCATCCGTTTCTTGTGAGATTGTGGAATTGTATTGAACAGGTGATGGATGGATGGATCCGATGATTGAGGAAGGGATTCTTGATGAGGATTTTTCTTGGATGATAGATGGAGAAACTGCTGATCAGTAACAATAAGTGAGTATGTACAGGTAACCTTGGAATATCATGAGATGAATAAGCTGGCTGTGCAGATTATATGATTGAGGGAAGGAAGAGGAAGAGGCAAAGGGGCAAAGAGAGGGAAGAGGGAAAAGAGCAATCGGAGTTTGGACTTTTCTTTCTGTTCATATTATTACTTGAATACTTGGATAGATAAGTTTTAGTTGTTTATTAATGGGCTTTGCCTCGATGTCAACTCCTTTGATCTGATATTCCGTATTCTTATTCTATATTCTCTATTCACTCTTCGATCTACTGTTCGGTCCGCTGTTCGGTCTACCGGTATAAAGGGGGTTTATTATTAACATATGATGACCAAGTAAAGTAAAACCAATGACGTATTGTAAGATCACAAAGAACAGAAAGCGTTCTGTCGTAATCAGCAGAATGTTGGAACTTGTAAACAGTCTCTTTCTCGAATATTTTGGGTATGAAGACGTTGAAGTATTAGATGTGAGGAGTGTTATTATCTAATGCGATTTTGGGGTTAATAGATGAGATATAGATACAATGTACCGAATCTCGAGCGTATGTACTCAAATAGAAAGGGTGGTTGGTATATTCAGAACATACTCTGTAGAGATAGTGAGGATTGGATTTACTGATGTAGGTAGTGATGTACAACGGATAACCCTGGACGGGTTGAATGGCCACATCTAGATGTCATCATAGATACATCGATACATGCTCGGTACGGTGAAAAAAGCGATGAGATGAGTATTGATATCATTCATTCATTTGATTGATTGATCAAAGGATAAAATAAAGTATGAAAGGGGGGGGGGGGGTCAGCCGATTTTAATATATGAACTGGCTAAGCTTATTAAAGTGTGTATTGTGTATTGTGTATTGTGTATTATATTCCAGATTTTATTATTTGACATGAGAATTGATGAGATTGATGAGGTTGAATCAACATTTCTATTGCTACTACTCTGTACCTACTATGTAGTGTAGGTAGATATAGTATATACCTACATTGTGTCCATCTAGATAGTAGTATTCCTATGATGAAATATTGGCATTAATACATCTTCCTGTATTCAAAGTCGGAAACAATAAACCCTTCTAGAACAAATGTGATTTATTGGTAGGTGGGCAGTTTGTGTTCACACCATCGTCATCTTTCCTCAATCAAGTAACGTACTATCTATATGTGTATATAGATATATAGTTTATGTAGTTTATATAGATATATATTAGACAATAAAATATTGGGTTCGAGATGATTCAACCCTCTCTTCCTTCTGGTTTTTCTTGATTCTGTAAACTCCCCAGTACCTATCAGCTAACCCATTCCACGGAATCTCAGCCGTCCGACCCTGAATTTTTCTTGAATGATCTACACTCAATAAGATCATCATCAAACCTTTTCCGTCACCATTAAAAGGTAGAAACTAATCCAGCCAGTTAATATTATCGTCCTGACCCATGCAGGTCCAAAATCTGACCCTCCTCTATTCCGCATCGGTAGCATAAACTTGCGGATCTCCCTCCCTCAACCTTTCTCATGCTTCCCTTTACTCGAACAGATTAACAATGAACAATGAGCAACAAACTCTAATCTTCTAAGCACTTTATAGCATTCAACGAAAGCACTTACGCAGTAACCAGGCATTTGCGATGAGAAGAGAGGAGAGGAGAAGGGCAGCAACAGACATCGAAAGACAACCACAGGACCTACCTACCTATTAGCGACCAACGAGAATCTATCATATTATACCATCATACCAGACCATATCATCCATCCACCGGTCCACTCACTTGCTCACAGCCACTACAACTACATCGTACATATTACATATTACATACATACAGACATACAGACATACAGACATACAGATATACATACATACATACATACAGACAGACTACATCCAACTCAAAACTCGACTTTCAACCCACCCACCACCACTATCCAAG
Organism: Botrytis porri; assembly: GCF_014898465.1. Classification (NCBI taxonomy): domain Eukaryota; kingdom Fungi; phylum Ascomycota; class Leotiomycetes; order Helotiales; family Sclerotiniaceae; genus Botrytis; species Botrytis porri. Next base: position 2,524,121 of record NW_024066075.1, on the reverse strand, counting down.
TGACAGTACCCCCTCTAAGTCTAAAAAAAAGAAGAAAAAGAAAGAAAAAAAAAAAAGAAAAAAAAAACCCTGAATTGGATACCATCAGCCTTCTTTCCTTCTTTCTTTCCTGCCCTCTATTTGCCCTAATTCTTTACCCGTTAAGGATTATTCACCAAAAACTCAATCATCCCCGTCACAAATCCGTCATCGAATCCTATAGATCTATCGCTTACATTTCTCTCGCCCATTTCGAAATCTTAACTTACCCAAGTCCCAAAGGAGAAGGATTTGATTTCAGGAAAGGATATACGAACAACCAAGCAAGCAAACAAGCATTGAGAGAGTAATCAAGAAACCTTCTTTCGACTTTATTATTAGATTTGGTGTCATCCGTTGTCATCTGCGCAAAGTCAACCACGATCCACCCACCTTCTAACCGTCGGTCAATTTACGAGTACCACGATCACCCTGCCGTACCAAATACGATCATTACAAACCTCATTTCAAAAAACCGCATTTCCACTCTACGTCGCAGTGAATAGAAACGATGGCAATTACGTCCGATTAATATCCTTTTGGTTATCTGGTAAATAGTCTCACTCGCCCACGGAAGGAAGGAATCATATTGTAACGAAAAGGATAAAAGGTTTGGCGCTTCAAATTCAAATGGTTGTCAAAGCAGCAACGAGACCTTCACCCAGGTCTTCTCAGTCACATCCACATCCATATCCACATTCGCATTCGCAATCACAATCACAGTCACAACCACATAGAACCGCTACAAATCCATCTTCCACGAGCCCAATCATGAGTCCAGCAGCAGGGAGAATACCTGCATCCGTAGGGCAGACTCTGCCGCCTACTTCCGCCTTACGATCCCCAGGTATTCAAGCCGAGCAAGTTCGGAGTGCCAGTCCAAATTACTTCGGTCTCATTGTTGAACCGTCAAGTAATCCTAGAGAAACCAACGCTCTACCCAAAGCAAATTGGAGTCCTACCACGTCTTCTATAGTGAGTCCAATATCCCGAGTCACACCCATGGTGAAGTCATTTCTAATGTTGGATCTTTTTTTTTTTTTGTAGTTCTCATTTGGTGGTGCCACACCAGAGCATATACCTATAAACTCAAATCCTGACTTTGAGGCTTTCAAAAAGCAATCTGAATCTAATAACAGATTCAATCTGAGTCATGGGGGTCTGGCAAATTTCTCAATGTCCCCAGGTCCTTCCTTACTCCGTCCAAAGAACGAGAAAAAATCCTCCAAAGTCGATGCACACGATGGACCTCCGTCACCTAGATCCATTCCAAGAAATAGGGATGCACCATCACGGGATGGGGATGTTGATAGTGGAGCGGATTCAGCATATGTATCTTCGTCCGAACGAGTGCCGACTTCTTCCACAAACCCTCCTTCATTCTTCGAATTCCCACGCCAGATGTCACCTGCCAGTTTTTCATCTTCAATGTCACCCGTGCAAAGAAGCAACCTCTCACATCTAGACGAAAGACACCCTAGACTTTCTTTACCTCAAAATAAAGCAGATCCTCCATCGCCACGAGCACCACAACCGCGTCAACATCAGCGAGCGGACACACTCCCATCGATGTTAGAAGATGGGCCAGCCATGATCACGCCAGCACAATTGAAGGAAATGATGGATCGTTGTCCCTCGATAGAATTGTTGCTACTCGACTGCCGAACTTTTAGCATCTACTCACAATCAAGGATTGGAAATGCCCTCAATTTATGCATACCCACAACCTTGTTAAAACGACCTTCATTCAATCTTCAGAAGCTTCAAGATACTTTTACCAATGAGGAAGACAAAATCAGATTCTCAAAATGGAGGCAAGCCAAATATATCGTTGCTTATGACAATAGATCTTCAGATAAAAAAGATGCAGCACTAGCTATTAATACCTTGAAAAAGTTTACCAACGAAGGCTGGAACGGAGCAAGATATATATTGAAAGGTGGATTTGATACCTTTGCACAGAATTTTCCAAGGTTAATTGACCGGGGCTCCACACAATCCTCACAGCCATCACGAATCAATCTTACACTTGGAACGGCATTGCCTGGAGTTGCACCAGTCGCTGGTGGATGTGCCATGCCGGCAACAAACAATGCAGCAAACCCATTTTTTGGCAACATTCGACAAAATCAAGATCTTATGGATGGTGTTGGTCAGAGAGATATTGCAGTCCCTGAGGATCTCGCGAGAGACCCATCTGCTATGAGTGTTGTTCCCAGGTGGTTATCAAAGGCTGCAAAGAAAGAAGATCATGGCAAGATTGTTTCAGACAGATTTCTTCACATTGAGCAAGCAGAGTTGGCAAGGATGAGAAAGGCATTATCACAAGGAGTTCGATATGGAAATGGGTCAGAAGCCTCGAATAATTCTAATGATGTTCAGATCGCGGGTGTTGAGAAGGGTAGCAAAAACAGATACAACAACATTTGGCCATTCGAGCATGCCAGAGTGAAACTACAAGGTCGTACGGAGGGCACGTGTGATTATGTTAACGCAAGTCATATCAAGGCATCGAGGAGTAATAAACGTTATATTGCTTCTCAAGGGCCCTTGCCTGCAACCTTTGAAGTCAGTACTTTCGCTACCCTTATCTCCCTTTTTTTTTATTGGTACTAACACCTTATAGGATTTCTGGAGTGTAATTTGGGATCAAGATGTCCGAGTCATTGTCATGTTGACAGCGGAAGCAGAGGGAGGACAACTGAAATGCCACTCGTATTGGTCTGATAACGAATATGGCCCCCTCAAGCTTAAAAAGGTATCCGAAAAGAAAGTTCACCTTGATGCTACTAAACATCGAAATTCTACAGACAGAAGAGATTCTGGACGAAAGCGCGCAAGTACTACTCAAATTACACCCCCGTCTCCTACAACAGAAGATGCTCATGTCACCGTCCGGAAATTTACACTTTCCCATGCCGCCCATCCTTTTACACCAATGCGAGAAATCACACAAGTACATTATTCTTCCTGGCCAGATTTTGCTTCGCCGGCAAAACCTAGTCATTTGCTCGCTCTCATTCACCTCGCCAATTCTATGCAACGCGCCGCCGCTTCCGTAACCGAGACTCCCCGATCAGGCGAGCCTGAAGGAGAAAACACAAGACCAATGCTTGTACATTGTAGTGCGGGCTGTGGTCGCACGGGAACCTTTTGCACAATTGATTCTGTGATTGATATGTTGAAACGTCAACGCAAAGAACAAAAACACGGTACTACACCTATGGAATTCGATGATCCTAGTAGCGGCGATTATATGGGACGGGGAAGACCGGGAAAGAAAGCAGATATGGATTGGGTCTTTGATCAAGATACCGATTTGGTGGAGAAAACGGTGGAGGATTTTAGAGGACAGAGATTAAGCATGGTGCAGAATCTCCTGCAGTATGTACTTTGTTACGAAACGGTTTTGGAATGGGTGGCGCAGCAGGTGGTGGGGAATGGAAATGGGAATGGAAATGGAAAGGGAGGAGAGGGATCCAGGGGTGTTAGAGATAGAAGTGGTAGTTTGAGTGAGTATCAATATTAATTAATAAGTTTTGAGAGACTTTGATTTAACAGAAAGTCGAATAGTGGAGAAACATTATTCTGCTCTTGCTTCTTTTTATACTATACCGTTTTCTTCTTCTTTCTTTCTTTCTCTCTTTCTTCTTTTGATTCGGCATTGGAGATTTGGCATTGGGGATTCAGGATTCTTTCTTTTGATGCGAGTCGATACCGATCGATAGGAATCAAATCAATGATTTGCTGAGCAATATGTATATCGTTGTGTATATATATCATGTATCATGTATGTTTATACGAATTTGATGGATGGAGGGAATGATGGATGGATGGATAGATGACAATAGAAAGACGAGCGAACAAGCGAGCGAGCGAGCGAATTTTATGATTTGTTTATTTGAGCATACGTAGTGTAGCATACATAGCATAGCATAGCATATAGATATACCTATATTTCCTACAACGTAGTTCATACACGAGCAAATCATATCATCGAATGAATCACTTAAAAATACACTCCAAGTAGTCGTATATTTTTAATAAGCTTTTCTTATTTGAATAATTAATTATTATTTTTGGAAAGAAAAAAATCATTAAAAATATTGATACGAGAGAAATATTTATAATATTTCGGTGTTTGTTTATACAAAAATTCATTTTAGCTTGAATTTGTTATATTTTATATTACAAAAACTAATTATTTTTTCATTAACTTTAATAATATTTGGAATTTTTGAATAAAGATTAGATTTTTGAAATACTTAAAAGATTGGAGTTTGTATGAGAAATTTTCGAATAATTCTATTGGCTAATAAAGAAAATGTACGATTATATATAAACGAATTTTATATATAAATTGAGTAATTCATTTAGTGTCATGATTCACTCGTGTATGAACCACGTTATCTTTATTCGGTAATTGATTTTGATTTTCATTTCGATTTCGATTTCGATTTCGATTTACACTTCTTATTTTATTATAATGTGTTTTGTGTCTATTCATACCTTCATCATTCTCTTCTCTTCTCTTCTCGTCCTCATTCTCATCCTTCTTATACGTACTTTTCTCTCTCTTCATAATGTTACATCATCCATCTGTCCACGAATTCATCCATCCAAGTATTTATTCTCCCATTCCCCTCCCTCACCTCCCTCCTCCCCTAACATCATTTAAACCACCTACCCACCACCGAACTACTTAACCCCAATAAACCCCACCCCATTCCTCGCTCTATCCGCCGCCTTACTCATAGCCTGCTCCTCGACATCCGTCCACTTAACACTCAGCTGATCCCACTTCACCGTCTTGTACTCGTGTTGAAACTGTTGTTTCATTTTTTGATAGCGAACCATTTCCTTGGGGTCGCCGGAACCGCTGTAGATGATGAAGGCTGTGCATGGAGGGAGGGATTGGTAGATTTTATGGATACGTTGGGTTAGGGTGAGGGTTGCGGGGGCGAAAGGATCGGTGGTGGTATTTTCCGAAGGGGTTTCTGTGGGGGTTTGAGATTCGGTAGTGGTGGATTCGGTGGTGGTTGCTGGGTTACTAGAAGTTGACTCTTCCATAGTAGTATCTTTATCGTTGGCTTCGGTGTTATTAGTACTGTTACCATCTACCGCTGGACTTTTGGATTCTGGTGCACGAGGAAGTCGTTGATTATTCCATTCCTTTAAATCCTCCAACTCTCTGAATCTTCCCCACACAAAGTCTACTCCACCACCTGGAATCATCTTTCCATCAGAATCCCCATTAACAGCTCGAATGACACCTTCCATGATTTGTTCATCACTCGAACAGCCAATCGAGAAAGTTGCAGCACCACCAGGGCCTCTCTTTGGATCGCCCCAATCAACAGCTGCCGATGACTTTCCATCTACAGATGCCGGTTTAGTTGTTCCTCCCTGGCTCTTATATTTTACACCAGTTCGAGCTAGTCGCTTAAAGATATTCTCACCCTGTGAATCATTTGCTCCCCAATCAGATCCTTTTTCACACTTAAGCTTTACGAGATCGAGACACGTTCTCGCATCCTCGGTTGAATCATGACCAGTTGCTCCATGTCCCTTTTGTATCTCTTTACCAAGATATTTCTGGGCCAGCCATTTAAGGGAAGATTTGAGTGGCCGACCACGAGGATGAGGATATATGACTGCGGTATCGATGATATATGGATGTGTAAGTTTGAGAGCTTTAAGATCGGAATCGAGAGAATGACCGATCAAGATTGTTCGTGGATGGAATAATTCGACTAATTTCTTTTGTATGTCTCGTAATGTTGTTGTAACTGAAGCAAGCATTGCTTCGGTGATACCAGAGTATCTACATACTGTTAGAAATATGATCAAACGTCGAAACAAAAACTTACTGGGTGAGATAATCGATGATTGGCTTCTCGGGTTTTACAAGCTCATCAAGAACAACTGATCCATCCCAACCAACGATGCTTATGCGCGTAAGTGAGAACTCATTTTTGCCAGTCATACACATTTCACAATCCATAGCAAAGATCTCCCTGCCGACTGTCAGACTTCCTTGCTCAAGCTCATTATCTGGAACTGATCCATCATCAAAATTTTTAACGTTTGTGTCTACCCATCCATGAGCCTCATCAAGCTCCCAAGTCTTTCGTTGCTCTGCCAAGTTGTTTCTATCGACTAAATCGTCATAGGTTGCGGGATGAAGGGTATAACCATTTTCTTGAAGATCTTCGGGCGATGTAAGGAATTGTGTAATTGGTGTGCGAGTGTTTTGCCAACCATTAGGCTCTCTGGCTTTCTTTGGACCTTTTCCATTATTACTCTTATTCTCTTGGCTTTTAGTTACAGGTGCTGTTAGCATAGCATGTAGAGGAGAATGCATCTTTGCATATTTTTTATCTCCTGGTGTTTTGACTGGCCATATATATTCAAACATATCCGCAAATAGCTTCAAATTTGTAGGCAAAGTTTCAGACTTTAACTTGCGTGGGAGGTATTCATCTGGAGAATGTCGATGTGAATCAGATACAGGCTTGGTACCAAACATAGATTCTTCAAGTCCAGGGACCATAAGTACGACAACTTTTCGGAATTGTGGTCGATGACGAATAGAAACAAACTGAGGAGCCATCCCATCTGCAAGAAGGTAAAGAACGAGGCTTTGTAAATCTCCAATCTTAATTGGACCTGAAAGCCTAGATTCCTTTGCTGCGAAGGTAATAGCAGGATAATTTCCATTTCCAGCCTTGGGTATTTTCTTGGCTTTCTTTTTTGGATGTCTTTCTACCTTTTGCCATTCTTCAGATGAAGGTTTCTCACCAAGCTCTTCTTCAGCTGGATTCTTTGCCGATATCAGATTGAATTCTGGTAATTCTGGTTGACGAAGTTCTGATGATACTGTTTCCATGCCAATTGAATTGGATTCTGCTGCTTTCTCATCATCATCATCTTCATGCTTGCGCTTTTTAGGATTAATATCACCAGCGGGTTGCTGCGATACAAAAGGAATATCTGCGACAGTCATTTTCGAGGATTGTCGTAGTCAAATATATTGTGTATCGCATTCGCAAGATTTTAACAAATGTTGATGATAACTTTATGGATTCTAGTTAGGCGGTGAACGGCAGAAACAGCGCCTTTTACCTAGAATGGTCTAGTGAAAGCGATTAATTAGCAGCTGCACCTGTTCCAAAATACATTTACTGTACGCTCACACACGTACATGCAACTTGGGGAAAAGCAGATATTCAGAGATTCCTACTATGTAGGAAAACAGATCATCGAATATATCTCTTTATTACATTGATCATTGTCGTTATTCTTCACACCGTTCAATATGATTATGTGAGAAGAATCAACCGAACAGTACAAGTACAATCGCATTTTAATAACCTTACAGCAAAACACGAAAATTCGCGATCTTACGCGTTCACACTAACCGGTACAGTTGATTGATATTAAATTTCTATTTTATATTCAATCATTCAACAACTGTAAACTCCAAATTTGTTCCAACTCTAGCTTTTGGCAAGTGCATTTTTTGGTATGAAAAGATCAATACCATCTCTCAGTTTCCGAACCTCTAGCCTTCTATTCTATTCTGGCATCAAATCTGGGCTCGGGTCAGTACACTGCGCCCAAGATGTCATCAGACGCAGAAGTCATTATATGCTATTGTCTCAAGTGTAAACTCAAGGTTGGCAGCTTTGATAATTCATGGGAAGGTCTCGGAAAGACTTATTATATACCCAAAGTCATAAGAGATGCCACAGGACTGAAGGGAGTTGGTTCTATCAAACTAGCAACCGGTCCAGCACAGGTTGGAACTATCATAGAAAATAGGTATGCGATCCGGAATCTTCGAATTCAATACAACTATACTCATTCGTCTTAGTTCTCTTCAAGATTTGGCCTGCGCAAATTGCCGTGAAGTATTTGGCCTGCTATGCGATAATGCACCAGAAGGTCATCTATTGAAAAAGTAAGAGAAGTTTACATTTATAGGATAATGTCCATACTAATAGCAAATAGGGATCAATTACTCATATGTGCCAAGAAAATATCAATGAAATTGCAACGAACAGGTGAAAAAGCAACATTATCTGTCACAAAAACACATGATTTGAAGAAATCCTCAAATAACTCAAGCTCACTGTCCAGGCGACCATCGTCAATCCTGTCCGGGACTTTGGGCCCCAGCGAAATATCCCGCCAGAGTATAGAAAAACCTTTCACTCCGGCAGCATCTTCACTGTCGATACTTGGCGATGCAAAAATCATGTTAGCGATTTGTGAGCAACGAAAAGATATTGATCGAATTGATGCTGCTGTGGGTCGCCTCGAGAATGACATGCAGGGCGTTAAGATATTCATGGAAAATATGCGCCGCGAGATGACCACGATTCAGAGCGCTCGTTCTGTAGCTACTAGTGTCGTCGAAACTCTTCAGCATGATCTCGTCCGCGTGACCGAGAAAGCTGATGGAGTAGATGATCTTCGTACAGAGCTTGATTTTTTGAACACCTCGGTCGAGCAGATGAAGAAGAACAATAGAAGGAATAATCTTCGTCCGGATTTTGATTCTCTGCGCACTCGAGTTGAGGAGATAGAGACAGCTAGGAGAGGGAACGATCTTCGTTCAGAGTTTAATTCTCTACACACACGAGTCGAGGGGATGGAGGGAGCTAGTGTGGAGAAAGATCTTCGTACAGAACTTGACTATCTACGCACTCGGGTTAAGGAGATGGAGAGAGCCTCTCGCAAGGTTTCAACCTCAGGCGCTCGAGTGATAACTACTCCTGCACCTTCTGACGAATTACAAGAGGGACAAATTTTGCCCAAATTAATATCTAATGGAAGATGCAGTCCGCTTAATCATGCGAGAGATTTCTCAATGCTCGAAGGTAGCAGGGCCTCGCATCGGAAGCGCCAGCACAGCGAAACCGAATATGACCAAAGGGAAGTCGAGAGTTCGACACTTGCAGAGTTTAGAAATCACAAACGCATAAAAGAAACGAAAGCTCAACAAGATGAAGACGCAAGATCTCTCTCAATACCTCCTACTCGTTCACCAAGTAGAGAACCCGCCACTCCTTCCAAACCTCGTTTCGAATCTCCTATTCTTGGGCGTTACGATACGAATGGTGACGTCGACCGTACTAAAGATCATAACATTCAGCACATCGAGCAAGATACCGAGAGACAAATTTCGGAGTCACCCTCTCACCAAATCGAAACTGAAATGAACACTCCCAATGGACACGACGATCCTGACGTGCACCAACAAGTTCAACACATCGCAAGAGCTTCTGCAATGAACACTCTCGACGAGAGTGATAATATTAACGAACATCAAACTTTGGAGGTTATGTCAAAAGCCACTGAAATGAGTAGCTCTAATCAACCTAAAAATGATGAAGGGCGTCAACATCTACGGAACCACTCAAAGGCTACTCAAACAGATAATCCTGATGAAAACAACACTGATGAAGAACAACGAAATCTGCAGCACGTCTCACAAGCTACCTCAAATACACTCCTGGAGTCATCTCAAGCAATTATTCCGGTTCAACCACTCAATATTTCTCCAGCAAACTCAAATGGGAATCTGTTTACATCTCCTCTAGATCAACCTCAAAACTATCACCGAAGTCGAAAACAATTGGAAATTCCCAACTCTTCTCAATCAGAATCCTCACAAAACACCCAAGAACCACACCTTCCATCTAATTCCCGCCGAGGTCCTGGTCGTCCTAAAGCAGCTCCAAAAAAACATAATAGTTTCACTCCACATAAAGAAGATCGTTCCGCTGCTAACACACCCCACTCTGCCCGAGGTCCTGGCTTTCCTGAGGACGCTCTAAATAAAGAAAAGCAAAGTACATCTCAATCTAATACATCTCAATTCCAGCCACGTCGTGGCCGTCCTAAGGGAGCTTCAAATAAATCTATCTTTACTCCCAGCACTTTTTCAAATGGGCCCGGTAGCGAAGAACTATTTACACCAGGGAAAGCATTGCGGGGCCGTACACTTCCCGTTCCAAATTCAAGTCCTTTGGTCAGAGAATTTGCAAATAAACAAAGCAATCTAATGATCGATTTGACCACTGGCAACGAACGTGAGGCTTCTGAGTCTCCTGAAGAAATCAATAAGAGTCGGATGCAAACTATTCAGCCGCACAAGACTCATGTCTCGGTACCCTTGAATGATGGTGAAGATAATCCATCTCACCCTCCCAAAAGAGAACGGAGAAACACACGCAGTTCTTGTCAAAGACCTTCTGTTGATTTAGACAAAGCTCTCGCTGCCAGACCCGAATCTGGGGATACCACAAGCGACGAGGCAGTAGAAAGTGATTCTATAGATACCGGAAACGAGAGACAGACGAGATCGATTTCGAGACGTTCAAGGGAATTCAAGGGGTCTCCGGTGGGTGATGACAACTATACCCCGCCTAGCTCACTGAAGTATTATGAGAACCCTAGAAGGAAAAGAGCGCAAAGTGAGCAGAGTAAAAAAGAGGATCGAGAAGGAAGAAGGGGTTATGAGAACGCAGATGAACAGGAGAGGCAAGGAGAAAGAGGAAGAGAAAGAGAACTGCCAAATGAAGAAGGAAGAAGAGGAAGAAGAAAAAGTACACGAGGGAGAGAATTAGAGAGCAGAGAATTGGTTAAGGAAGTTTTGGAGGGAGAAGGGGAAAGAGAAAGAGAAAGAGAGAGAGGAAGAGAAAGAGAAAGAGAACGTCCAAAAGAAGAAGTAAGAAGAGAAAGAAGAAAAAGTACACGAAGGAGGGATATTGAACGCCGCGAAGAATTGGTCAAACAAGCGTTGGAGAGGGGATGATTGATTGATGATAATGAGGAGATTATTAAGGTTTGGGAAAATTCAGGGGATAAGGGGAGGGGGGAAGGTTAATACTTATTGGTAGAATGAATTTTATCTCCTCCTACCTATACGATTTTTAAACCGGTCATCAAGTTTTATAATATCACCTTTTCTATTAATCCTCATAATTCCCCCTCTCCCTCTACATCTCCCTCTACATACTCTCATCTCATAGAAAAACACCTCTGAAAATAACAAATAAATCAACCACACCTGCGATCAAAACGCAAACCCATTCCTCACCAACTCAGCATATCATAAAGACTCAAATCGACGTACATCACATCTATCTAGCTAGATATCTCACACTCTAACTCCATACCCCCATACACATATACACCTCTCTTGTCATATCAAGATACACTCTTACTACAGTACATTCTAATAATCTCATCTCATCTCATCTCATCATATCATATCAAAATTTCTAAAATTTGAATTCCTTCAAATATAATCCAATCATTCATTCGTTACCTAAATACCTAAATACCCATTTTCGATCCTTCAACTAACCGATACAGTCCAATTCAATGCTATTCAAACGGGCCTTCCACCCCAAAAAACTACACTTCTATTTTATTCTGACATCCACAATTATATAACATATCATATCATCAGTTTCACTTTCAATTCCAATTCCAATTAACTACAACCCATGCATGCATTTACTCAACGAGAATCGACTCCTGCTAATTCATCCATCATGTACATCTGACCGCTCATACGCATCCAAAGTATCACTCTCCCAAAAACTTCAGTTAAAAATCAAACTCTCCTCTAAAACTCTCCACATCCATACCCGCCACAACGCGTTCCGATAAATCTCTTCTCCCCATCTGACTAAAAACTCTTCTCAGCGTATCATACAAATTAGTGCTTTGATTTTGCGAGATCATTCTTTCAAGATCCGCGTCACTGACACTTCCACCACCCAGTACATCTCTTGCCTTTTCTTTACCTTCATTTTCCACAATTTTATGCATAGCTAATGCACCTAGAAGATGAGAAGCAGCTTCATCAAAACATCCGATATTGATGCAAGAAACACCAAGATTGTAGCGAGCTCGTACGAAGTTGATGCGGAGCGTGAGTGCTTTTTCGTAGGCTGCGATAGCTTCTTCGCTGCGGCCTGAATTTGCGAGGGTAGCGCCGAGACGATTCCATAAGAGATGAACTTGGTCTCTTTGATTCGAGGTTCCAGATTCGGTGGAGGCTAGGGCAGAGGTGAAACAATCAACTGCTTTGTCGTACTCTTCAGCACCGTAGAAAAGGACTCCGAGACCTACTTGTACATCTGGATCCATGTGTTCGCCATCTGGTGAAAGTTGAGCGGCGCGAATGAATAAATCTGTAACCTTTTCATGAAGTTGATGTCGGTCGGTGAAGCCGATGTCATTCTCAGAAGACAGGGCGCCTGGCTCAATGATAGATGGATATTTGATGGAGAGCCAACGCTCAAGTGTACGATAAGCGGTACTATCATAACCTTCGTTCGTGTAGGAAACTGCTAGGCCCATGAGGGCTGTAAGATTCATAGGATCAACTTTCAGAGCCTGTTCTAACGCTCGGATTGCTGGCGTTTCCTTTTCATTTTGGGCTTGTGCTGAACCTAATAATACCCATGCATCAACGTGCTGGGGATCTTTTTGTACCGCGGCCTCAAAAGCTAGTGCGGCGAGAGATAAGTTACCTCCCTCGTGCATTATCCGCACACCCTCATCGAATGGATTGGAGATATCTTTAAAAAGGTTCTCGTTCTCAAACATATAATCTCCGAGTTGTGGATCGCGGAATGGCGATTGATGTGTTCCTACAGCATCAAATCCGTCCCATTGATCGAATTCGCTTATGTTCATACCGTTTAGGCTTTGTTCGCCGGCCATTTCCCTAGCAGCAGCATTTTCAGCTTGTATGCCCTTCCAAATAGATTCAAAATCCCCAAATTCATTGGTTTCAGATTCAAGGACTGACCTATCCATTTCATTTAACTCTCCTTCCGCCGCCAAACTCTCTTCGAGCTCCTTTCCTTGCAAATCAATCTGCTTGAATTGCTCTTCCCAATTTTGATCATCGAGCTCAACCATCTTTCCCTTTCCTTTGTCTTGTTGTAAATCCTGCGCAGGTTGTTGATACTGTGGTTGATTCATCATATTCATGCCCATACCCATTCTGTTCATGCCCATCATTCCCATGTTCATACCCATACCCATACCCATTTGAGGACCTTGATATGAATAACCATTCGACATATTTTGCGCCATAGGACTCGCAGAACGCGCGGAGCTTGATTGGCCCATCTGTTGAAATCTAGCAAAATCCGCAGGACTGAATGCTGTACCTTTGGGAGCTTGGAACGCCGCCTCCATCATTGCCTGTTCTGACATTCCTGGCATCCCAGGATTGAACTCCTGAGCCCATCCTCCAACAGCTGGAGATTGAGTTCCATTTCTCATTTGTGCGTTTTGATGAAGATCATGTTGCATAGCGAAAGCTTCTGGTGGGAGTTGACCATTTTGTTGCATAAAATCGTTCATCATCTGCCAATTTGCGAATCAGTAAATAACATTCTCGAGATATACACTGCTTTGACAAAGGTGTACCATCCTGGGTTGCCTACATGATCTTGACTTCCGTTCATATTCATGCCGGAGCGCATGCCCTGCATACCGCCTCCAGGCGCTCTACCGACCAATCTATCTCTCTGTAAACTCTTGTCATCCTGAACATGTTTGGTGAATTGACTAAGAGGATTTCCTGCTGTCGAACATTCTGCACCGCCCATGAAAGACATAGCTGATTAAAGTCGATTTAATATCTTTTGTAACTCGTAATGGTAAATTCACCCTTTGCCGTTTGCGTCGTCACTTTATTTAGTGATCGTAATGCTTAAAATTTGGTCTGATATTCAAAAAGATAGCTTTTGATGGGAATGTATTAAGACAGGAATATATTATACAAGAAGGAATTAAGATTCTTTGTAATTATGATAGATCACCAGGTAGATGTTTAATAATTGTTTTTGTGACTGATATGGTCGAGTGGACGCAGGAGAATACTTATTAACATGCATGAGAACGTGGATGAACTGTGGGGTCGCGGCACATTAGAAATTCAATCGGACCACCTCGGTTGAACAACACAAACACCGATTAGAGTGCAGCTCTGTACTGCTGTAAGAGGGTCACGTGTTTTGTTTTTCGAATTATTTTCTCTCGAGATCTTTCTGTATACAAACGAAATGGAATGACTGAATAGGTGTTGGTGTATCAGATCAAAGTATCTTTGATCTTTGGAGTCGTATCGGAAACGATTATCACGTAGACAACATACAGCATTAGCAGATATCACATATTACATATCACGTATCAAGATATTAAGTGTTGGGGTATTTAGCAAGTGGCGAGAAGGATAAAAGTGTACATTTTGAATAAAAAGTAGTTCTGTAAGATGCACTGAGTGGAATTTTTTATGATTTCTTGCTGTGATTTAGATCTTGAAGTCGTTATGCCTGATCAAATCAAAGCCTTTGTATTACGACCGACTAAGCTTCTGGGGGTTATAATACAAGGTGAAAAAAACGGGAAGCGTCCATAAAAGTAGAGCTGCATAGAAGATTCAGCAACTTTTGAGACTTCCCATACACCTCTAATAGATGACTAACGCCTACCCAAATTCATCATACAAAGTACTCATTCGATCATTCGTTGATCGATTCGCCCGTTAGTCGACATGACACCTAAATATTCAGCTTTCTCCTTAGAATGATGCGCCTCTTCCATCACGGTCACCACCATATCCTCCACGATCTCCACGGTCACCACCATATCCTCCACGGTCTCCACGGTCACCACCATATCCTCCACGGTCTCTACGTCCACCACCGTATGATCCACGTCCACCGCGGTCGTTGTTTCCGAATCCACGGTCGTTGCGCTCACCGCCTCCAGCGCTTCTCTCACCAAGGCTGTAATCAACTCTGAGTCTTCGGTTGAAGACCTCCTTTCCTTGTAGTTGTTCCAGAGCCTTCATGGCACTATCAACATCAACAAAGTCTGCGTGGGCGAAACCTCTTGGCTGTCCAGTGCGTCTATCGATAGCAACACGAACATCAATGACATTTCTAACCTCGCGGAACAAGCTGTTCAAATCGGCATCAGACATCTCGAAGGCGAGGTTGCCGATAAAGAGGCACTTGGAAGGTGGGTTTTGATCTCTGATCTTTGGCGTCTTGTTGACGTAGTTGACAACAAGTCTGCGGCCCTCAAAGATAGTTTGGTTCTTGGCTTCAATGGCTGCAGTTGCGGACTGAACATCTGCGAAATCAATGTAGGCAAATCTGAAGTCTTTGTTAATTATAGTTTTAAAAAAAAATAGCAACATTTTGAATGCTTACCCCTTGCTCAAGCCTCTAGCATCTCTAGTGACTCTGACATCGGTAATGGTTCCGAAGTGCTCGAACTCCTTCTTAAGATCCTCTTCGGTAATGTCGAACAACAAGTTACCAATGTAGACGCCATTGTTAGGGTCAATGGAAGGACGCTCTACGTTTCTGTCCCTGCCAAAGCCAGCGTTTCTGGATCCAAACCCAGTTGCTTGAGCAACAGTCTCCTTGGCCTCTGAAGCATACTCTGAGACGGTCTCTGCGGCAGAATTGATAGCTGATCGAACGGCTCCTTCCTCTTGTGCATCTGCGTTCTCTTCTCTAGTATGGGCATCATCACTTGCAAATCTTCGGAATACTGCTGATGATATTCTCTCGTTTGAAGCTCTGACAACGAATGGGGAAGTGGTGTTGATGGTGCGAGGTTTAGAAACGAAAGAGGCGTTGGAAGCAGCTCTGAGAGCGGCACGACGGACGAAATGCCTTCAGCAATCATTAGTTTTGAGTTATCAACAGTGAAATTGCTACATGTGAACTTACATAGCTGCGGATTTGATAGAAGAAAATCGGGTTTATGAGAGATTCCTATTTGATGAGGGGCAAAAAATGAAGATTGTTGTGGTGATATTGAGATTGATGGCCAAAAATATTATTTCAATTTTTGTTTCTTCGAAAAACTTGTACCGAATTGGTTTAGCGTTACCCTGGCGATTTTTAGAGCTTAGTCCACCCCCGCATGATTTGAATTAATAAAATCTATGATACTCGACCACGATGACAATACTTACTTTAAAGGACGAAAATAATAATCAGTTTATCGACAGGAAGTAAGTGTTGTCTCTTTTGTCTCTTCTGTCTCTTTTGTCTAATTTCCTCTTCTATCGTATATCTCACATCTATCTAGAGGTTTCATCAATATCATCCGCTGTGTTATGTATCTTGAAGTCGAAGATAATACTGCGATGCATATCTCATATCTGCAACTGCAATCTGTTGTCGAGTACTTGATTCTTTTGAATAGCTCACCAGCCACCGTATCTTTCCAGAAATTGCTTGTACAATCGCGGGTTAAATGGGCAGCAGTTGCATGATCCATTTCCAGGTCCTGCACTGGGAAGCAAGTATCACTGTAAAGCCAGGCTGCTATTTCATTGCAGTAGATATATCTGATTGTGTCTAATACGATGGTTAGGTTGAGCTCTGGGTGATATATCGGCAAGGTCATTGCGACTCAAGAAAGTCCGTGAAGTACTTGGTTAGATGAGTTCATGTGCTGGCTAACGAACTGAACATGGCTTCCTTTATGTATATGTTTTGCATCTCAATCAGCTCTTGCTCTTTTAAAACTGCGCTGGGTTAACTCTGATGAGAAGATACCAACAGATATCAGTGTGATGCTGAAGGAAAGATAGTTGCCAAATCCTCAGTTGGTTCATTTCAAGGAAAGAATAAGGCAGGAATATTGAAGAATGCCTACATGATTCCCAAGCTATTGGCGGGGCTTTCTAAACTTCAACACTGCTTCTACCATTGGCTTTTTGCCGACTTTAAGAGCTCAAAATGCCTATCCAAGAAGTTGAAGTGAGGAATCTACAATGATTTCCAAAGTTGTAGTATTGTATATCACAGTCAACGAATCATTTGTTTTGTTATCTAAGCGATAAGGCAATAGGCAGTTGTGAACACAATTTATTCACATCACTTCGTTTCGGCATTTTCACTTCTTATGGCGTTGGCTGGTTAATTGAAGATCGATACGTTTGGTCTATCATGGTAAAAGAATAAAAATCGTCCATGGACGGTGGATCTGTTCAACGCCATGTCTTCAGGATTCTTGATGAGGAATTGGGTCTTTCTCTATGCAGTTGCGGGGTTTAGATCGGAAGCACCAAACCGTATCTAGACTAGATTGAAGGTCAATTCAAAATAGAGTCTGCCAGATTCCACCATCATTCAAAAGGCACATCCAAGTCCATCAAGAATCTTACTCCATAAAAAAAACACAATCCAGTCAAATGGACATCAACCATACGATAATTGGCACGGCAAAAGACCTGGGAAATGGCCTTTTCTCAACAGTCGATTTAAATTCTGGAGATTCTATCATTGTCATACAAAAACCCCTTTTATTGATTGCCGAGAATCAGGCACTGCATCGAGTGTGCGCCAATTGTTTTCTAGAAGCAGGAGAAGGAGTGGAGCTACAGCCCTGCTCAAGTTGCGGCGTTGTCAATTTTTGTTGTGTCGATTGCGAAAAGTTGTCACTGAGATCTGAGGGTTCCCACGGAGCAGAATGTGACCTTTTCAAATCAAGAAAGCCATTTGAACATTCTAGATCACAGATCAGCGCTCAACCCGTAACAAATACGGCTTTTGCTTATTCATATTGTCGGTCGAAAAAAGTAACCGTCTACTGTATTGGCTGCAAGGCAGTGAACTACTGCGGTAAAAAATGCGAAGATCTAGACCGCTCACATCATGAGATACAATGCAAGGCTGTCCAATCGCAAAGTCTTGGGAATTCGTTAAACAAGATGCTCCCTACAGCTGTGCGTGGCACTATCCAATTGGTTAGCAACCCGGCAGCACTGGCAAAAGATTCACCGTTAATTGAGCTTGCATCTCACGAGGATGACCTCAGAAACGTCCAACCAAAATGGGATGATATATCACTACAAGCCCATGCTGTTGTGAATCTTCTTCAACAGAAACCAGAATTTGTCAAATATGCTCTTGAGTCTCTCTGTCGGGTAAGAACAGGCCTCTATTTTTGATTTTATCCTTACTAAAACAGACCTGCAGCTCTCCACCAATGGGTTTCGTGTCGAATCTAACATTGGCAACGGTCCAATTGGACTATGTCTTGATCCCCTGTTGGCACGCGCCAACCATAGCTGTTATCAAAATGCAGCTATAACATTCGATGGAAAGCGTGCTACTCTCCGAGCTCTCTTCCCTATCGCAAAAGGAGAACAAATATTCATATCCTATATTGACGAAACACAGCGGCGAGAAGTTCGTCGAGAAGCCTTGGCGAAAACTTGGTTCTTTCAATGCCTTTGTTCTCGCTGCACAGTATTCCAAAGTATATATGGTGATCTCATAGATTATCCTATGGTTTTGACACCATCACTTGATAAGCTCGTCCCTTTCCAAGAAACCTACAAGTTTGCAAAGGCTAGAGTAGCAGACGAAGATCCAAAGACGATTACCAGATTCTTCTCCCTACTCCATGTATTACGACATATCGAGGTCATGATATCGAATGCTCATAAAACCTATCAGAATATTGACCGACGTCTCGAGTTTTTCAAGAAAGCTCTAGGAAATTTGAATGATTTTATCCTCTTACAACGTTACGCGCAACAACCTTTACCAACAGTTCTTAATGAAATCTATCTTATTTATCTAGAAAAATCGGACTACATCTCTGCGCTTGTCGTACTAATTTTCTTGATCATTCATGCTGATCCCATTAATTACCCAAGTCCATATCATCCGCAACGTGTTACTAGAATACTAGCATTACAACGATTGTGTAAATTTCTTGCAAGCTTGGATCCAGAGGAATTCGGGAAATGGGAGACAGAGAACCTGAATGGGGGAAAGCAAGGGGGGCTAAAGAATATCGATTGGATTAGTACGTGTCAGTTGGTTATGTATGGATTAAGAGAGACAGGAAATAGATGCTGGGGAAAACAGAGTGGGGTTGTGAGAGCGGTGGAAGTGGATATTACGGATGTGGAGAGTATTCAAGAGAAGAGGGGAGATGGAGAGGTAGGGAGGACGTTAAGAGATTGGGCTAGGGGGAAGGATGCTAGTGGATTGGGCGAGGTTTATGCGGAGAGGCTGGGGACGGGGCTGAGAGAGCTATCCAGCTTGGTGTGGGATATTGTGGGGGTTGTGAAGGAGGGGACGGAGGTCAATTGAGGTTGTGAATTTATGATAGGCGGAATTGGAGAAAAATAACCTTTGGGGGTTTATGCAGGAATGGTAGAATCGGGATGGGAGTCAGGACGGAACAAAAGGATCACATCACTAGCAGATTTGCAAAATGATAGCTATCTCAAATATTTGAGTCACGAGAGATTATTTGCAGGCTGGCTTAGATGCATACATGTAAGGTTTTAAGAGATGTGATATGGAATATGAAGTATGACACACAATGACTGCCCCAGAAAACACACCTTCTAACTGCGTCTTTCCAGACAAATTATGAAGCGTACATGGATTGCGATTCAGAAGATGATGTCTAAAGCATTCGACACTCTGAAAAATAGGAACTATAATCCTAACTTTAACTCCTCCGAATGATTCTCAGCTCATACTAACGAACACTAGACACCCTCCAAACCAACCCAAATACCCTGTCTAGAAACAACGAAGATGGGGTAAAAAAATAACTCCCGCATCAGTTTCACATGCCCACCTACTATGAGGTTACCAACCCAAGATTTCCCTCCATTTTGCTCACCCCTCACACCCCCCAGCCCTAAAACAAACGAAAAAGAACTGCATGTATGTGACAATATGTGATCTCCGCCCCATTCCAACATCACAGAAACAATATAAATATACTGACCCATTCCATATTGTGCTATCCCACAGAATAGCAGTAGAGTAACACGGATACTGTATTGTATTCGGTACACCTAAAATGCGAGATCGTATTGAAGACCGTCCTGCACATTCACTCGACTAAAAAAAATGAATGAACACGTTCCGTGAAGCGAGTTCGTATTATTAACATCATCCATTGAAAACACGGGATATATCTATTTTCCAATAAACCAACAACTGAGTTGAAACATCGCCCGAAAACCCAAGTGTGCCTAATCATTATAGAGCAGTTTGTAACTAACCTAGGCTCACGTTCCATAGTGAGGAATTTTCTTTCTGGGATTCTCTATTTAAATTCAGATTTGGGGATCAGAAATGCTGTGTACACTGACTGGTACATACATCTGTTAGCTGGTTCCAAAAGACCTCAAATATTGGGACTAGGGAGGAATATCACACTTTTCCAGTACTAGTATCACATACGCAATAAAGAATTGTGTATTTCGGATACTACTTCGGAAAAAATAGAACACATCCATTCCCAAGCTAAGAATTTCCGCTGCTATGATGGTTTTTAAAAGAAAAATACATGAAAGAAACGAGGTAATGTAGGTGTATATGTATACATCGCTTAATAATGTGAGGTTGATAATTACTGATCGGATCAAAAACAAGAGGCAGGCGAATCACCGATCTTCCTAGAAAGTACTGCAAGTTCCGACGCGCCTATTGCAGATAGAAAGGGTAATAGATATAGCTTTGGAGCATGTATTTTGTATTTGGGTTAATGCACTCACATACTAATCGATCTCCAAGTCCTGCTCATGATTAGGTATACGAGAATAACAAGTGCTCGGTCGTCTGGCGTTTCTGTGATGGGAGAATTAGGAAATTCTGATCAGGGACTGAGTCTCTCTAGATTCATAAGTGACTGTGAAGTGGTAGATGTTGGGTTGTGAGGTCATTGTCTCGGTATGATGGACTTGTGAAGGAATTTCTAGATGTGTCGGGAGAAAGGTCAGGCAACAGATCTTTAATTTCGAAATAAGTAATTTCCGATCGTGTCTTTGTAATGGGATAATTAGAAATAGCAGACGGAAAGTTAGAGGCCTGGTTTGTTAAGTAATCGCCTTGGGGTGATTTAATTCTGAATGTAGTGTCTTGCTAGGACCTTAAGTTTGCCGAAAAACAATGTGCATTGGCAAATGAGTTTGCAAATGTACAGGCTGATGGAGATTCTCTTAATGGTGGTGAGCCAAGCCGCGTGTAATTTTACTCTATACAATCTGTGGACTCCGATGAAAGGCGTTGAGAATATACAACTTCGAGCCCTTCAAAATGCGAGTTTGAAAGGTCGTTATCATCTGGCAAACTGATTTCATATGCAAGACTGTACATTTCACATGGATCGAGTTGTAGACTAGTGGATATCCAAGTCGAGCCCCGCTGTTATTCGCAATATCCTGACAACCAAATCCGAATCCGTTGGTTGATGGAGACACTTCATCAAAGTTCCTCAACTTCTGGGGTTGATCTCGAACCCGATCAAAATCTAAGAGTAAATTTTGATTAACTCCATCACGACTTTGAGGAGCGCCACATTAGAAAATAAGAGAAAAACCAACAATAGCACTAAAATTCCATGCCGATGGAACAAAAGTCAGGATGATCCAATGCGTGTTCGTAAATAACTAATCCCGCTTGGTGGCTCTTAGAATATTGAGAGTATCAACACACAGTTGGAAATAATCCCAATGTTTGGAGTGCGAATGTGGTATGGAGCAACGAAAAGGAGACTTGATCATTGAGATGGATTTCCATGCATACATGCTAGAAAACAACCTTCTATTGCCTGTACAAAGAAGGAGTCGCTTAACTCTTTTCTTCTCCCTGTGACGATATACTGTAGTGAGGAAACATTTTGAAAGTTGAGAATGCACTACTTCTCCTCGAAATAACTCGAAGCAACGGAGAATCGGAGCCGTGAAAAACAAGTGTCTGAGCAGAAAATTAACATTTCCATTACATATAGTTCTAAAGCTGTCACCCTGAGAGCTGAATGAAATCAACACCCGTCAACGGAAAGGTGTTCAAGAACGTGGTGGAAATACGAAGGAACTGTTTCAAAAAGTACTGGAGATGGTGTTGTTCATCGATCACGTTGGCGTTTTTAGAACACATAGCACAGGAAAGTAATTTGAATGTATTTGTATTCAGATTGGGTATCGCCTGCTAGCCTATTTGCATCTAGCAAATTACAGCCGCAGCTGGGTATGAAACTAATATTTATGCCAGTGTATCCTAGCCATTGACAAATCTTGTTACTCAAGATATGTGGATATGACGTCAAATGTCCCATTAGCAGTCGTTTGATATATGCAAATCGCTAATACATATCATAACTGAAGCGCGAGGTATGCAAACTATTTAAGATCGGTATATCTGATTAAATAATACCAGATCGTGCTTACTCTCTGTCGCTCTTTCCTCTCCATCCTCTGGTTGGGGTCTCTCCTTGTTTGGTTTGAGCATTGGACAAACTGGGCTTGACTCTGATCTTTCCACCCCATTTCTCAGACCAATCCAAATTGACAATAGCTCCATCAGCTTCTTGACTATCTTGTAATTCAACAAAGCAGAAATGGCTATTGCCGTCTCTGGGCTCTCTTGGGGAGCACAACTTGCTGACCCACTTAACAGTATACTCACTGAAAAGCTCTCTAATCTCTGCCTCGGTTGCTGCCTCGTCTCCGAAATCTGGTAAACCACCGACATAGATTCTTTGCTTCTCAACAACTTTTCCTGAGGCTCCTCCAGATGCACGACTGACTTTGAGACCCCACTCATTGCCATCGAACATCTTAACTGCATCATTGACTTGGGTATTGTTGGCAAGATCAACGAAACAGTAATAGTGGTTGCCACCTTCCTCAACCTTGGAAGGGTGTGGAGAGATCAACTTGCTAACAACTTCAACATCAAAACCTTCAAAGATTTCTCTGATCTTGCGGTTTGCTGTTTCTTGATCATCAATTCTTGGTAGTCCTCCAACGTAAAGTCTTCGACCATCCTGGGAAGAAGAGTCAACTTGACGTTCTGGACGCTGAGAAGTTTCTCTGTCAGAGCTCTTCCAGCGGTCGTTTGTGTAGAGAGGTATCTCTGATGAGCTTCCTTGTGGACGAGTGCTACCTGTGTTTTGTTAGTGATAGTTTTGAGGAGTTGCTGTATAAATTTGATGACAGGAAAAATTCCATGCTCAGAGATTCACTCACGGTCTGATCTTACACCAGGCTTGACTCTGAGTGTACGGTTCTTGAATTCTTGACCATCATAACGATTCAAAGCCTCCTCAGCCATATCCTTGGTGGTGAAAGTAACGAAACAGTAACCAGGGTTGCGCTTTGTGATGGAATCGATGGACATATGAACAGTTCGAGATTCACGTGGAACATCTTGGAAAATGGTTTCAATATCCTCTGGAGTGGTATCATAACTTAAGTTACCGACGTAAATGCGACGACCTTCCTCAATAGCCTTGTCCGACTCTGTGAGTTGTGAAGGTTTTCTTGGCGAGTCACCTGCCTCGTTTCGAGAAAATCTCCCCTGGCCTTGAGTTGGTCGATCACCACCATCCTTACCACCACCTCCACGATTTCTTGAAGAGGACCAAGGAGATACTCTCTCTTCGCCGCTTGGGCTTTGAGGAGTGTCTTGCTTAACACGCCAGTTGTTGGAGAACATTTTAAAGGTTGAAAATGTGGGGGTTGGAAATCGAAATTGTTGAATTTGGATTCCAAATTAAATTTTTTGGAGTTCGTATTTAAAGAGAGAAATACTCCACGGTCTATGAATATCAAAAATATCAAAAATCGAAGTTGAAGTTGAGGAAGTCTTCTTGAATAAATTTTCAAGATGAACAAAATTTTCCGCTCAAACACTAGAAAAGGGAATGAATCACGTGTCTCAATATCTTTTTCGCTTATCGATACCGCCCGGCAGTATTTTATTTTTTTCGATAATCTTTATCGCACACCCCGCCATGACAATTGCATTGCATTACACAGAGAATCGAGATTATAGACTTCAAAATGGCTACAAATACTACCAAACCTATACATAGTCTTATCATTGACGCAGGACCAATTATTAAGAATGACCCTTCAGTCTCTACGCTTCTTGGCCAAGCAGAGATCCTCTACACAATCCCCCTCGTTATCGACGAAATCAAAGATGCCGTTACAAGAGCCAGATTCGAGACCACATTATTACCTTTTCTCAAATTAAGAGCGCCCAGATCAGCTAGCATTAGAGTTATAACTGAATTCGCGCGGAAAACGGGTGATTTGGAAGTACTCAGCAGACAAGATATTCATTTGATGGCTTTAGCATATGAGCTTGAATGTGAACGAAATCATGGAGATTGGAGATTGCGAAGTGTACCAGGACAAAAGAGATTAAATGGAGCACCTCCCGCATCATTAAGTGGCGAAAGACCTGCCGATGCCATAGAGGCACCACAAACATCTACAGATGTCGCGGCGCAACCAGCAATCGAAACCAGAGGCGCATGGGGAACATCGATACCTCAAGCAACAGAAGAATCTAAAGTGGAAATACAGCCCATTGAGGAAGCATTAGAGGCTACCCATATATCAACAGTCTATGAGGCAAAGAGTGCAGAAGAGCTAGCAGAGGATGCAGTCACCGAAGAATCGACCAAAGATGAAGTCACAGAGGAACAAACTCAAGAACCAACTTCCCCAACAGAGCCCGAAACCATTCCAGAAACCATAGAAGAAGTTCCTGCCTCCGAATCCGACGCCGAATCCGACGGCGAAGGCTGG
Organism: Botrytis porri; assembly: GCF_014898465.1. Taxonomy (NCBI): domain Eukaryota; kingdom Fungi; phylum Ascomycota; class Leotiomycetes; order Helotiales; family Sclerotiniaceae; genus Botrytis; species Botrytis porri. The sequence continues at coordinate 2,499,451 of NW_024066075.1, read as the reverse complement.
ATCACCCCCTCCAACCTAAAAAAGCACCAACAAAAAGACACAAACTCCTCCTTCTCTCCCCAAGAAGAATCCAAAACCATCCAAGTAGCAACCATCACCACCGATTACGCCATGCAAAACGTCATGTTACGTATGAACCTCAATCTCCTCTCGCCCTCTCTCCAACGCATCCGTCAGCTCAAAACCTGGGTTCTAAGATGCCACGCCTGTTTCTCCATCACGCGAGAAATGACCCGGCAATTCTGTTCTCGCTGCGGCAAACCTACTCTCCTTCGTACCTCCTGCTCAACTGATAAAGATGGAGTGGTGAAAATCCACCTCAAGAAAAATATGCAGTGGAATAATAGAGGAAATGTATACAGTGTTCCCAAACCAGTTGCCGGGACAGCGAATGGAAAGAATATTAAAGGGGGTGGTAAAGGAGGATGGGGTAATGATTTGATATTGGCGGAGGATCAAAAAGAATACGTGAGAGAAATGGCGACGGAAAAGAGGAGAAAGGAAAAAGACCTTATGGATGAAGATTATCTACCTAGTATCTTGACGGGAGATCGCGGAAGAGCTGGTGGGAGACCAAAAGTTGGAGCGGGCAAGAATGTCAATTCAAGGAAACGACATTAGGTAGAATAGTATTAGTAACAGTAATCTCAAAAATTGATTCCCCCCAAAATCGATTCAAATACTTGCACCAAACACTTTTTTATAGACTCATCGCAAGCATGCTTTTGAAATTGTGAACTTCCTTGATTCAGTGCTAGAAAAACAATTTAATCTTAATAGCGAGAAAGAAGAGTATGGAATTGGAAGCAAACTGCAAATTGCAATCCCTTCGTCTTCAATTACCACCAACAGAAATCGAATTTTCTCTCTATTTCTCCTACACACGAAGAACCAACAGATAGATATAAGAATTCCTCGTCCAGAAACGCCAGTATACTCCGCACATTCCCTATCAACCACCCATTCCCTTTCAACCACTAGCCTGAGCTTCCTCGCAGCCAATTATTCAATTCAGCCTTGCCTTTCCTTTCCCTTCCTACACATTTTGACGATTGAACACAGGCGCGTGTTGTGCACATATTTGTCATTTTCTCCTTCTTTCCTCCGCTTCGCCTGCTAGTCATGTCTTGACAAGTAGCTCCCCAACTGTATCTCGAGAAGTGGTGAGATATTTATTGGCCCAAAACCTTGAGATCCTCTGGTTGCGCACGTGTTAGCAAGTACTTCTCTCATCCAATTTTGCTTCCAATTGCAATCCCATCCTCCTCCTTCTTCTATTCTCTTCCCCCATAAACCCCCTCCAGCCCCTCAAACTCTTCCCTTCCCCAATACCCCCCAAAAAGAAGAAGAAGAAAAAACCACTCACTCTGCTGCACCAAAAGCAATCCATATCTCTTCTTCAACGTAACTCTATGTCTCGAATACTTATCATCCGGGCTGAATCGCGCGGGATGCGCACTCTTGGTAACCTCGCCTCCAATCACCTTCTTCAAGGTGTACTTGCGCTTTCCAGCCGCGTCGAGGGTGTACATAAGATGCATTTTGATGAGGACTTTTTGAGTTGAGTGACGATAGTGAGTTTTGGGGGAGTGGAGGTGAAAATCTGATGATGAATTGTTAGCGCATGTGCGAAAGAAAATGAATTGCGCAAGAGAGATCAGTGGGGAAAAGAGCTAGAGTGATTAAAGCGATTCAGGGACATACATACGGAATTGAAACTTGGAGTCGTGTGGATTGTCGGTGGTTGAAGGTTGGAGGTCTAAAGCTTCTGTGGATTAAATTTCTTGACGAACTTTTTTTGGGGGTAGGATTGATCCGTTATACGGGTGGATTTAGCGGAACTATCACGTGACACACAACTCGGCTCGGCTCTCGCACTTTCACTCTGCTGTCTAGTGCTTTGACCCAAAGACAGGAGGGGCATGTTTTGATCGTGGACTGACAAGGAAACGCGGTCTAGCTATCGATTTAACAAACATACAATTAATTCAGAACTTCATGCATTATTCATTTGTGATTTAGACTAGGCTACACTAGGCTACTTCGATCATCAAAAAGTTGCTTCTAGGCACATCTCACACCATTGCCTTGAACAACTTAACCTGAAAACTATTGTAGGAGCTTCAGGTAATTGGAGAAAGAAACAGTCTCCAATAGATAACTCACCAGCCCTCGCTTATTTCTGCGTCACCCTCTATTGCAACACTCATGAAGTGTAGCAGTCTCGCTACTCAATGATAATACTTTTTTCGTGACGTAAAATTAACTATGCCACGAATATGAATAGGTCTCAAGGACAACGCTGGGCTGGTTGCTGTAGCCAGTACACACTTAAAACGCAAATGGAATATGACCTGAAGACAGCTTCCGCGTGTTGCCAATCTCTACAATGCGGAGAAAACGAAAAGCTAGTTGAATAGTTAGCAGATGCTATTAGGCAAATTGTGTATATACCACTCACATTGTTCGTTGCAGCAATGGCAATGCTGTCTTCGAAAGGATGCCAACTCATATGTAATATCTTTTTGTTGAAATCGATTTGGTCTGCGTCTGTTTCTTTCTTCATCCTTCCCCCTTGACCACCAACACCAGCAGCTGGACTACCTGCCCTCGAGTTGCCCTTTTTACCGTTTGCGGCGGTTGGGCTACCAGATGGGTTGATTGGTGTGGGAACACCGACCTTCTTAGCCTTAAAAGCCGATTTATCGGCTTGGAGAACCACCTCCACTTCCTTATCGGGATCTGATGGGTAAATCATAAAGTTATTGTTATAACTACCTGTCATGACATTCTTGGCATCACCAGAGAATACGACCTCAAACTTGTCAAAGATACTATCATTTTCGTAAGTATCGCAAAGACGTGGTCGAAGATGCTCGTGGATTGGAATAGTCTTGACAGGTTGTCTCTCCATGTTAACATCCCAGATTTTGACTGTGAGATAATCACGTGAAAGGATGTATCGACCATCATGAGAGAATCGGACGTCAGAAATGGATGATATGATCTCCGAGAAAAACGATCGAGCAGATGGATCTTCCTCCTGTTCAAATTCTAAAAATGGTGTAAGCTAAATTGAATTCAAAGAACAATGACACGGCACTTACGCTTTGCGTGTTGGTCGCAGAGAGCGCTCTCTCTCATATCTGCAAGCTTGATTGTTCCTTTTGAACTTGCATACATGAACCAGTTACAACTTTGGGGGTGGAACTCCGCAGCCGTGATGACTTCAGTAAGCTCCTCCATGTTGGCGGGCTTGATATCTACGATATTGAAGCTTTGGTCTTGAATATTCAAGTTCCATAAGTTTATTCGCAAATCATCACTGCTAATGAATGTTTCCCCGTCACTGTTCACTGAAATGCTGTTGATATGATATGCATGTGCATTTGCATATGTTCGACGTGGTACGGCGGCAACAACAGTGTCGTGATGAGTAAGGCGGGGTAACTTCAGGTCGTGAGCACTGTTGAAGTGAACGTTTGATATGGGTCGAACACCTCCACCACCTCCTGCGGGATTTCCAGGAGTCAAATCATGGGAAAGGTTGTTCTCTGCAACCACTTTCAGTGACTTCTCAAACACTTTCCATAACTTTATAGTCTTATCGTTCGTTGAGAGCAGGTAATGAGAGGCGTTTTGTCGTTTGCACCATTTGATCTTGTTGATCTTCTCTTCTATCTCTAATGACTTGAGGTAATCGAACTCGGGCTCGTGAGATTGAAACTCTGTGTGGAATTTGTACTCGCATGTTTTTTTCTATGATAGCGTCAGCATTTCGGCGGCTTGCACGGTCTAGACCAGAAATTGGAATTCGTACCGTCTCATTTCTTTCAAAAAGAACAACTCGTCCTCCTTTGTCTCCTGTAGCAAGATAATTTCCGGTGTGATCGAATTCGACTGTCGATATGATATCCGCTGTAATCCATCGTGTTAGTATATATAGAATGAGGTTTGCACTATCCGCAGAGAATGAAAAGCGCCATCAAGATATAGGACGATAAGTTGGCATACCTTCTGTTATATCTTCGACATCGCCTTTATCACCAAAGCATCTGATAACAATTTGTTAGCATTGGTTTCAAAGTGGTGATGCAATCAATCCACCAAACACATTGAGAACCCCTCATCCATGAATTCTCGAGTGGCAGATAGACAAGAGTATAATGGCAGGAGGATACTAACTGAGTGAACTTCCAAGTTGGAGAGTTCGGTTCCCCTTCTACCATCTTTTACGAGCTGTGCGGAGGAGATTATATCCTCTTCCTAATGCAGGCTATTCGGACAAGGCAGTCGATGTTGAAAGGATAACTCGATCGCGTCAAAATGTGTAAGTTTGACTTTACGGCCGATCTGTGATGCAAGGAAAGCTGCGGTATCCTGTACGTGCTAGGGTAGGTGATGGTGGTGGAGTTGTAAAAAGGTTGTAATCAAGTATTATCGACGGTGTGTGCGGTAAGACTACCCAAGGTACGAGATAAATCAAGCTATAGAAACCCTCGATAGGTGGCAAGATAAAGAAAGCGACAAGATTGAATATTTGGAAATCAATCTTGTTATTGGGCTTGGCTTGGCTTTATTTTATTTTTATTTTTAAGAAGGTTGTTTGTTGTTTCTCGTGTTGTGTTGGAGGGGGGGGAGGTCGAAGGGGTGGGTGGTATGGTATGGTATGGTATGGTAAGGGTTTTTGGGATTGAAGGTTGTAGGCTGAGTTGAGGTTGTACGTTTTATTTATCGAAATTCGTGGGGTTGAACCTTCGTTATGAGATTTTGATTATTGATTGATTACCTGGTCCAGTCCAGTACCTATGAGATGCAGCACAATCTTGAGGTGAGGCCCACGCTGCTGTTAAATCATGAGGGAAGAAAATTTAAGGTTTTCCTCCCAATCTGATGACAAAATTAAGGCTTTCAAAATCTATTTTCTTCAAGTCAACTCAGTTAATAACTTATTATTATACGATCGAGGATCATGGCCATAAATTGATAATTATGAAGACAATTCCCCAAAAGACTTATGTTCTAATTGTAAGTAAGAAGCTGGTGATCATCATCCTCATCGAGATCTAGGCACTCTTCTTTGAATAATATAGAGAACTTGGAAGTAGAAAAGTTCTTATAGTTCGTTCTTGAATCCTACTGACACGAGACATTCATTCATTCATTCATTCATTCATTCAATCGATGATGACCCAAATGCGGGCATGAAAGAACTTGGGCTGGGCTGTAGGTAAGCAACCAAACATATCTTGCTGCTTATATAATACTGCCATCACCTCTAGGTACGTGTGTCTAGTTTATCTTCTTTATTATACTGATTCAGCTTCGCCCCTCCATACCCCAACTATCCATGGATAAGAAAGGTATCATGCAAAAAGAAAATACGGAATATGCGAGCCCAATCAGTCTTGAAGCCTTGCTACCAGAAACTAAAAGCTAGATTTATTCCAACCATTTTACAAACATGTGGCAGCCTCTAGGTACTAGCTACCGAGTTGTGGACCTTTCCATTTGTAACTCCTCTTCTATAAGCTCAATGAAGAAGATACGATTGTAGTACGATCGATATATCTTTGCATCAATTCATCTCTCCTTTCTCCATTCGTCCATAAGTCAAAGCCCCAGCCTACTCATTCTTCGCCGTAACAAGTATCCACGAAAGCTCTCTTCATCTTGTCTTGTTGAATAGCTATTAAACATCCATATACCTGAATCTCCCAGTCTTCTATGGGGGCAAGCCCCCAAGCCCCCGTCCTCGCTACGCTCGATTTATCTGATCTATTATATCTTTTCTCCTTTCCTTTTCCATCATCCTCTAGAGCGAAGCGAAAAGGCCTAGCGGAGCGACATTACTTAAAGATCACAAGAGCTTCGAATACAGTGTCTTAACACATCTATACTTGCATAACAATAAAACTCGTGAATTAGTCCTCTTGAAAAGAACTTGAAATCAGGTGATTTGAGCACCTGGAAATACCGCGTGAGCAATGATTGAATAGATATAACAAAATGATTTCCTATCCTGAATGACCAGGCGGGCAGAAGTTGTATCTCACACGCGTGATGCATTATATAAATGAATTCAGGGGGGGTATAAATGGACAGGAAGTTTACCTACTGTCTGGAAATGAATCATCTTTTTCGTCCCGAACACACCGGGCCATTTAACATAGTATAAAATCAACCGTGTGACGAGTATGAAGATTTTATTTCTTCCTTTTCTTCTTTTCACTAAGAGTGCCCGACATGGGAGGTGGTAGAGTCGTGTGGGAGGATAATTAGAGTTCCGTTTCAAAGACACAATGAGAGAGCTGTGGATGCGTTAGGGCTACCTATTTTGTTTTATCACATTGATGATTTAGAACATCTAACCATGTGATACAGTTCAAGAGAAGGTATCAGGTTTGTCAGATACATTTGAGACAATGTATTTTTAGGGAGCAAACTCGCCTAATGAGTACTCTGTTGGTCATTCATTCGTTCTTTAAAAGCCCCTTGACTACAGATTGCTTGTCTTTTTGAATATCTTCAACATCAAACACGTCGGTCTATCAAACGACTCGACAATAAAAAGTGTCAGTGAAATGTTGGTACGATCTACGTGAAGCCCGATCAAGTCAGGTAACTCGATTGCTTGAAATGACAATGTGGTATCAGCTTATGCGACAGAGAACCCTCGAAATCATACAATTTCCTCCTTGGTATCAAGCGGCTGAGAAAACCTATCAAGACAGCCAACATACTAATTATTTGAAGCATTCTCGGCCCCCATCCTCGCTTCATAATTCTTAATAAACATTTCCTTTTCCTTTTCCGCCTCAGAATCATCTTCTGAGTCTGTACTTTCGCTTTCGGATCCCAATTCCGCATCGACTAATCCTTCGTCTTCGTTTTCCTCTGCTTCTTCATCGTCATCTTCTCTCTCAGCGTCGACTTCGATCTCATCGTCTTCTCCCTCTGCATCCATCATCTTAATAGTATCTTCCGTCGAGATATCTCCCTGTACATGCACAGCAGCAATATCCGGCGTAGCATCTGTATCCTTATCGGAAGGTCCAGTTGTCTTCTTCTGTTTCGGTTTCGCTGCCGTGGTCGAAGATTTAGGTTTTGATGTTGACGGTCCCTTCATCATTCCATATTGTTTCGCTCTCTTAGCTTTTATTGGCAACTTTCCGCCCTTTCTATATTGTTTCCTCTTTGTCCTTGAATCAAGATGTCTCACTCCCTTCCCACTCATTCCACTAATTATACCCTTTTCTCTCAATTTTTCAATTTCTTCTTCTGTTAATCGCATATCTGGTACTGGCACATGGACTTTCTTTCCATGTTTTCCCTCTACGAAATCTGGTATGCTGAGCGCTACGTCGAATGCATTTTCGGGGATTGTCTTTTTGCTGCGGATGGCAATCAACTTTGTTTTCATGATAGCTCGGATCTTGGCAAGAGTTCCGTTATTGTAGTAGCCGTCATGGTTGTTATCGTATTGCCTGGCCATCGGAGCATTTTGTATAAGAGGAGCAAGAAGGGGATCTGTGATATCGCAAATTTGCCACACTTTACCGTCGAGAGTTAAAGAAGTGCCATTGAACATATGCGAAGGACAATCCCCGGTGCCGAAAACTTGATGTCTTGTGTATTGACTCCGCATATCTTTCCATTGACCATCGGGAGCACGCTCATCTTCTTCGTATAACTTAAAGAAAATCGTTTGATAAATTCGACAAGATGGATCTTTGCGGGGATCAACTCCATATCTTATGAGAGCATCACGCCAAGGACCGCTTCGGAATTGGTAACCCACATATTGAAGTGCAGGTTTCATCAAATAATATCCTGGCTCGTTGGCGAGACGATTTTGCAATGCACGACGAGTCCAAATTGGACGTTCGTTCATGGCTAGTTGAAGTGCGGCTACGAAGTCTTTGAGGACAGGGTCATCTGGAACTTCACGGAATGGTTTTGTGGGGACGTCTTCGTCTTCGTCGCAATGTACATACTGCATCTCGAGCTTTGGCATTTTCGAACGGTTCACTATACTTGTTTCTCCTGTCTCTGCATCCACTTCGGTTGAGATTAAAGGATTTTGTCGGTATCCCCAGTTGAATGGTAATGGATGGTGAGTGAATGTGGGTGGAGGAACAATTTCTTCATTTGGTTTCCAGCCTTTGTCAGTACCGAGCTTGAATTCTCGCATCTTTCCCCCTGGTGAAAGTTAGCGACATTCTGGAAATATGACTTATATGAGGACTTACAATTGGCAGAGAATGCAGTTTCTTTGAAATGTGACATGAAAGTTGCATTAGATGTGGATTGATGATAATCGGAAAGTCCTGGATCTTGTTAATGTATTGCAAACATGAGGGAAGAAGGTCACCACTACCTCTATAGCGATGACTCTGTTCTATGGCTCCTGCAGCCTCGACAGTGTATTTACCAACATTGTCTCGAAGCTTTCTCAGTATACTATTGGGTTTGTCTTTTAAAGAGTGAGATTGATTTTCACCGAACGAATTCTTTTCATTGGTAGCCTGAGACGTTGAACGCCCATCGTCAGTATAAGGATCTTGAGACCCACGCTTGCGCTTTCTACCAGTACGTTTCGGCACGGTGATCTTGAGGAGAACGTTGTTGGTGATGCTATTGTAAGATAGAATTGGTTCGCATGTGGGATCCTTGATTCGAAGAAAAAGCGGAATGCATTCATCTTCAGTGCCCTCAAGAATCTGTTGAAGTTGTTAGCCCATAGTTAATATAAATATTATGATTTCACAGCTGTCATGAGACGAGATCTACTCGTCATGTAGATAGTAGAATATCGAGGCTATTCAGGGTATCAAATAGTTCCCACGTACCTTATTCCATTGTGGTTGACGTCCAAAAGTTTTGATACCATTTTCAAGATTCTTAACAATCAATGGATGCTCGACAGCGACGATTTCCCTTGGAGGGATTGTATACACTGGAGCAGATTGGTCTTCTTCTTCGTAGTCAAAATCTCCATCTTCCTCCTCGTCATTTTCCTCAATCACTTCCATGCCTTCTGCCTCTTCATATTCTTCACCATCCTCCCCTCCAACCTCAACCTCCTCCTCAAAATCCACATCATCCATATCTTCGTAGTCTTCCATATTTTTGTAAGTCGAGAAAAAGTTACCGGGATTATAAAGCAAAATGGGTCTTTTTTATTTTTGATCCTTGAACTGTTTTGATTCAATGCCGCTATTCGGCCATCCTGCTATTACCCTTCTCTTGGCCTTGTTGAATTGTTTATGCGAATCACCTGAACAAGCCAGTGACCCAGTACTAGAGAAATCTTTAGATCTTCTATCAAAACCCATGAATTTGGTAGATGACTTTTCTTCGGACCAACGAGGTTCTAGTACCTACTCAATATGGGGAATGTTTAAGTTTGGCTTGGACCAATCAATACCCAGACAGATATCCTATCTTCTCGTTTGGCCGTTGACGACTTTTAGATGATTTTTCCCTCCATGGAGCTTGGATGATGACTTAACCTTGAGCCGTAATTTAAGTCTTTCACGTCACCGGGGCGCGGACAGCAGCAAAGAAATTTCCGAACCTATGTAGTACCTTCCCTACCTAGGTAGTGAAAGCGTGAAAATGTGAAAGCCCCAAAGTCAATTATCTTTGATTTGATTGCCTTAATATTTAGGTTACCACTAACCTGCGCTAATTCAATCTACTGAGGGGACCACTCGCACTTGTTGATGCTGCTGCTGTGTTGTTTAAGACTCTTTGAAATGAAGGCCAAATAAATAAAACTCTCCTTATTAACCATTCTACTTGAAGGAGTTTAACAACTCATTCCAAGATCTTATCACCCGACCAATTATTATCCTTCTGCCAATTAATTTGCTGTCCATAGAAAGCGCCCAAACGCGTTGGCTTTCTTCAATAATTTGATAGCTTGTGCTTCGGCGTGGAGGAGTACCATATTCACCGCCGGGATTAGCCTCGACCTACTTCAACAGCCGCTGCCGCTGTACGATCGACCGTGTATGTCAATCGTCATTGTTGGCCTGTTTGTGTGTTTAAACCTATCCTACTCTCCCTATCTTCTCCCAACTCGCACTGACAGATATCGTTCTGGTAGAACTTGTTTACCTACACTTGCGCAACAAGTCAACAACCGCGGCCAGCCCCTCACGAACCTTTGGAATACAGAACTTCGGCAGACCAACCAGAAACCATTGGCAATTCCCATTATCTCTTATGAAAACCTGCCGACATCGCACTATCAATTTACAACTAAGGAATTAAAGCTACACCAGTAGGGTGCTACTGGAGGTTTTCATCTGCGTATCAACGAGTCGTTGCAGTTGAATATCCATTATTGTATTAGGTGCCATTCAGCGACAAACGGGAGTTAAACCACTGCTATCGAGTAATTTACCGCAGTCTTTATAGCCTCATCAAGAATAGGATCGGCACATTCACCACCACAATCTTAAGTGACGCGACCTTTTTACTTCGAAATTGAAATTGTTGGTGGATAAGAACAAGAGGTTTCGCAAACCGGCAAATTCCAAAGAGCATCAAATAATCGAGATTTTGTGTCTTTTACATCTTCTTGAGAGTAGTTGTCCAAGATGAAAGGCTTCAGACAGAGGGTTGTAAGTCATTTTGATGTTGAAGATTCCCCATACAGCAAGCGTATCATTTTGAAAGTGATCATCTGCTAACCCATTCAGCATGAGCAGCTTTCGCGCTCAAAAGATCCAAACAAAACAAAGTCTAAGAAGGGGGAATCATCAAAAGATGGCACATCTTCACCTTCGCAATCTAATTCACAGGGAGCGGGACAATCGCCTGCAGTAACACCCTCATCTTCGAGTACGACACTTAATGACTTGCGAAATAAACCACTGCCTCCTAATGATGGTACATCTTCAACTGGTGTAGTTGTGCAACCACCATTGAACCCGGCAGCTCTTGGTGCAATGTCTGCTCCGGATCGATTCAACACAGGAGGAGGTTCCCCCAGTCCTGGGACACCAAATCGTCATGGGGCACTTCCTCCTAGTGTCGTTATCAGTCCAAGTGCACCAGTAAGTTACGCCACACACTTGGATCCTCTTCTGTGTACTAATGTCTTTCTTTCAGCACATCCCTCCTCCAGGTGCCGCAGAAACAATGCCGCATGACCTCGCCCCCCCCAAGGCTGGTGCGAAGTCATCAATGTTCGACCGGTTACAAACAACTCCAAAGGATGTCCCAGAAGGCATCAGAACACCAAAGCGACAACACTCTTCGAGATTTGATATTTCTCCCCTCCGCGAATTGGAAAAGCTGCCAGGTTTCCACGAGGTACCTCCCAATCGCCGTCAAGATCTCTTTATGCAAAAGATTGATCAATGTAATGTCATATTTGATTTCAACGATGCAAGCGCGGATATGAAGTCCAAGGAAATCAAAAGACTAGCTCTTCATGAACTTCTTGATTACGTTGCCAACAATAGACAAGTCATCACTGAAGCTATGTATCCAAAGGTCGTTGAGATGTTCAGTAAAAATCTTTTCCGTCCCATACCACCCCCTATGAACCCTCAAGGTGAAGCGTTCGACCCCGAGGAAGACGAACCAGTTCTTGAAGTTGCTTGGCCGCATATTCAAGTTGTATATGAATTCTTCTTGAGATTTATCGAGAGTCAAGACTTTAACACCAATATTGCGAAGGCATTCATAGATCACAGTTTTGTATTACAGTTACTTGAACTCTTTGATTCTGAGGACCCCCGCGAGCGAGACTTCTTAAAGACAACCCTTCACAGGATATATGGAAAATTTCTCAACCTCCGGTCATACATTAGAAGATCTATCAACAACGTATTCTTTCAATTTGTTTATGAGACGGAACGTTTTAATGGTATTGCTGAGCTATTGGAGATTCTTGGGTCTATTATTAATGGTTTTGCTTTGCCATTAAAGGAAGAGCACAAACTGTTTTTGACGAGAGTCTTAATACCATTACATAAAGTCAAGAGTCTGAGCATGTATCATCCTCAACTTGCATACTGCATTGTTCAATTCCTGGAAAAGGATGCTGCTTTAACAGAAGAGGTATGTTAAGCACCATTATTTCAGATTCAATTTACTCACTATTTTAGGTTGTTTTGGGCTTGCTCCGCTATTGGCCTAAAGTCAACAGCACGAAAGAAGTTATGTTCCTTAATGAAGTGGAGGATATCTTCGAGGTAATGGATCCAGCAGAATTCGCTAAAGTTCAGGAGCCTCTTTTCCATCAACTGGCGAAATCAGTTGCAAGTCCACATTTTCAAGTTGCAGAACGTGCGTTATACTTCTGGAACAACGAATACTTTTGCAATCTTGTCAGCGACAATGTTGAGATAATCTTACCAATTATGTTCGCACCATTATATGAGAATTCCAAAGGACATTGGAACAGGTGAGAAACTTTCCGAATTTGTATGAAAAGCTCACTTAAGCTGATCCATTTAATCTAGAACGATCCACGGCATGGTTTACAACGCAATGAAGCTATTCATGGAGATCAACCCTCAACTCTTTGATGATTGCTCTCACGATTACACAGAGCACCAGAACAATGCTGAAGCTAGAGAACAAGCCAGAGGAAACAAATGGAAGGTTTTGGAGGAACAAGCAGGAAGGTCGAAGACTAATGGAGCCGCCTTACCTACAGGTCCAGCTTCTCCTTCAAGAACCAAAACAACCCCTTTACGAGCAGATGATGTGGACCCGATGACAGAGGACAATCAGAAGAGGCTAGACTCCTTGAAACTTCAAGATGGAGATCGTCGAGAGCGAAGACCTACTCACGATCGACAGAACTCGGTAGGATCTTCCAGAAGCCAGCGATGATTGTTGTTAGTACCATGCCGCTTTGTTTCTGTTTTCAAGGAGCCTTGCTGGGGGAGTGGGGAGTTGTCATTTGTCTTTATTAGAATTGTTGGCTCACGCGTACCTTGTCTTCATAATCTTCGTCCTCTTCGTCTTCCCGTCCGTTAATCCTCTCGCCTGCAAGCATATTTTCTCATCCCTATATCTACACATAGCTCTTTCTTGTTAAGTCTCGTTTGGTCTCGTTTGTTCAGAGTTCATTCGTTGACGAGATACATTTTCAGAGCAATTCCATGTCGGGTCTCGATTTCGGTTTCGATACGGATGCTAATCGTTCAGTGAGCGGCACCTCTACAACTGCGGTTGTCGGACTCGTTTCGTCATCGACCTCGACGGTACCGAAAAAGGAATTGGATGGTGATCCAGAAACGAGTGATCATTCTTTTATCGACGACCAGGCTAGTCTTCTCTCTTGAGGTCACGGATGGAAGAAAAATGGTCGGATTATGGAGATCAATTTTGCCAGGTTGGGATTGGTGTGGCTGAATTGGTGTGATATTTATGGATGGTTGATATTGGTTGTGGCTATGGGACAGGGAGAAAGGGGACTTGAAGCGGAAGATGAGTGTTATGGATGCACAGTGGTAGGACGGGGGGGTCTTGATAGGAAAATAAACAGGAAAATAAGCATGTATGTGTGTCTACATGCGTGCATGGAATGGGCTTGGGATTGCAAAACTTTTAGGAAGGAGTAGTGCATTGGTAGTGCAATTCATCAGTACTAGCATGAAAGTAAATCAATGAGAATGAGTTATAAATAAAAAGTAGATATGTATGGCTGATCTGCGCTCTTTGGGGGGGTTGATTTGGGTTTGCGGGAGAATAACAATATGGATGTGCATGTATATGTATATGTGTGTGATGGGTATGCTGACTTTTGGATCCGCTGTGGATATAGCTATGAATATGCAGGACATAAGAGCTCAGAGCTCAGAGCACCAGCAGCGAAAATGGAAGTGAAAGTATTAAAATAAGATCTCAACCAACCTCGATGTAGGGCACTTGATTGGATTTTCACTTTCTTTTGTTGGAGCGCAGGTTTTAGTACTGTATTTGTTCTCTTCTTCATCTTTGATCTCTCTATATATGCATACGCCCGTTTTGAGCTCCTAGAGCTTCTCAAGTTTCTGGAAAATTTTGAGTTTCTTGCTTGCTGCTCGCTCTCTAAGTTTCAGTTTATTACTCTCGTTTCCTTTCCTTGCCTTGCCTTTCCGTTCCGTCTTTCCTGCGCTGATCGATGCTGATCAGCTCGTGAGCTCCTTGTGTATTATACCTCTGTCTAACGCCTGAACTCCAATGCTTTTTCTGATTGCAGAAAGATAGACAGAAAATGGAAAATTAGATGGGATAATTTCAAATAAAGAAAAACTCCTCTCCCGCAACCTTCAACCTTGTTTCCGCCTGCCCTTCGCCTTCCCACCTTCTTCACAAAATAAGCACAAGCACCAACAACAAAATCAGCACGAAAATTAACACCCCGATGCAACAACTACTCAGTCCATCCTCGTTCTCTTTGACTAATTTATTCATCCTCTTCATTCCTCCTTGCAGTCTCCCGCTCACTCGATCGGTCACCGTTTCTACTTCTTGTAACATTCCCGTTTGTTCTTCTAATTCCCTGCCCATGTCGTCGGCTTGTTGACGGAGGTTCCCTACGGTATGAAATACACTGTCGAGTTGCTCATCTTGCTGCTTTAGCATTTGCATTTGTTGTTGGTGTTCGAATTCCGCGGCATAGTCATCGTCTAGAGGTGAGCCGGTATTGTCATCATTGTATGCATTCCCTCCAGCCATGGATGATGCGCCACCCATGGTTTTCTCAAGCTCTTCCCGCATGTCATCTACCTCACCTCCAATCTCCCCTATCATCCGTACCCGACGAGATACTTCTTCGATTTGTAAACCATATTTGTAGGGATCGGCTTGGATTGCGGATATGGAATCGCGAAGGTCCTGAAGGTCGTCGGTTAAGAGGGAGAGGGAGGTGGTTAGGTCGGAGCGGGCGGAGAGGAGTTCGGGAGTTGGATGTGGAGATTTGGTTAGAGAGTGGATACGCAGGTAGGAGGTAAAGAGGGGGCGTGTAAGGGAAAGTTGGTGGTGTACATCGCTGGAGAGTTGTGTTAGCCGATGGTGTGAGGGAGTTGTAATGAATTAGGCCGATTAGGAATATGTTGAATGGCAGAGTATGCGCCGGCCTGAAGCACATGCGGGGATTGAAGTATGCGCGTGAGTTCAGAAGATAATTTCACGCGAAACGATTGGAAAGTGAGGAGAGTAGAGGGCTGAATGTGTATGCATTGCATACCTATGGTCGCAGAGGAAGGTTGCAGGCCCAGGCCTCTTGCGCGAAGAGAGTGGGTGTGATGTTTGAGGGGTAAGGCAGACTGCGGAGAAACTCACAATCCCCAGAGGGCCCGGAGGGGTAAAGCTGCAGGGTAATAAGACCCAGAAGAAGGCTAGAGTGACTTACGCTTGTACTTGGAGGAAAGGATCGTCTTCATTTGTAGCGGACATCATCTTGAACGAGAGTTTTCTTAGAAAGTCTTGAGCAGCTCAAAGCCGCAGATGCCGTTCGCGTACTCCACGGGCAATGTTGTCTTTATGTAAACGAAATCTAAGACACTGATGTAACGATAGTCGGTTGAGCCGCAACTTGTTTATACGAGAAGCTCTCCACAATAGAGCTAGCTACAGTACCAGATTTATCGGCACAGAAGTGATATGCGAGCTTACAAATCGAGTCAATCGATAGGCTGGTATGTATGAGAGAAAGCGCTTAGTTAAGGTAGAATGATATGCATGAGTAGAGAACAGATAAGATGGATCATGCAGCGAGTGATATTGATATCCGGGATTGGACGTTTTTGATGACAAGGCTGACAGGTCAATGAGGTTTTGAAGGGCTGAGCACAATCCACAATTTGCTTACATGTGCACGGGGATTCATCAATATTTCGCCGTTAGCGGTAACAATGTCCGATATCTCGTGAGCTCGTACGTACTCTCAGTCGTTCAGTCAGGTCTTTACCTCCCTCGCTCCCTCATCATTCGTCGTATGTAGAATCTTCATAACGCAGAAACTCGAATTCCCTCCTACATACATCGTGTAGCCCGGGTAGGTAAAGGACCAATGGATTCTTCAGCCTATTATGATTAACCTGGGAGCCAATGAAGGTTTTATTTTTCAACCCTCCCATCATCTTCATCTCTCCAATCCCGTCATCATGTGAACATACCAAGTTTTCCAATGAGACACGAATAAGGCAAAGAGGTAAATGTATGTTTGCTTGCAGAAAACGGTGGGGAATACAAGCAGCAGCGACAACGAATCAAAAAGAGAAATGTTGCAGGACATGCCATGAGAATGCATTTAGAGTGGGTGGGAGTAATTCTGATTAGCTCTCCTAATTCTGTTCTTCCATCGATTCTTTGGTGCGGTAAACGGCATGTTCTGCACAATCACTACGAACCAACTTCACCAACTGCATTAAAGACAACCCAAGAAGCCATGGTCTAGCAGTTTTGATACTACCGACCTTTTTGGAAAGTCCAACGGTTGAGACATTGGAAATTAGTTCAATATTTTCAATAAGCTCGTATTCTCCAACCAAAGATATGCTGACAAGAGACTTCGACCAACTCCCAAGCATTTGGACCTGATGCGAACTTTTGCCATTGTAATGACTCTTGCGTGTAAATTTGTTCATACTTTGTATCTGCTATTGTCTTTTCATCCGGTCTATTTTTCCAGGACGACGTGGCCAGCGCCTCTTCATCTCCTTGCATATTCCACACCTTTGAGTCATTGCCACATATTTGACGTAACTCTCTTCAGCCTGGTTTTTGGGTCCAGCTACTCATACAGATGGTACAATTGCAACTGTTTTTGTCAGGCGGGTACCAGCGTCGGAATTCATCAAGCTAGTGCGGCAAATCACATGGGTTTGTTGTCTGTTCCTTTTTACACTCATCACATTTGTATCGGGTTCCTTATATCTCATTGGGGCCTAGAACAACTACCAGGTAGTCAGCAAGTTACTCCGCGCCTGTTGCCTACTGTTATGTCAGAACTCTCTCTTAAAGTTCCCCCATGCCCCACTAGTAACCTTTGAAAGTTAATCTCTACAAAAGGGATCGCTGTGGCCGCCCATTCGTTGCTTGGTATTCAAAGAGAAAGGTGCGGCTCTCGATTCCGTTGTCCTATTCGCAGATAGTTCCCAGACGATATCCCAGTGACATGGTACCGGTTGTCTTTAAAATTAAACTTACCATATTTCAAACACATCACACCCGTAGTATGGGCTCTATTTAAGCCAGTGAATCAGAAGAGGCAACTACACGCCATTACGCCGTTTGTACCGCGCCGCGTGGTCCCATTGTGGACACTACATATGCGCTCTTTCCTTCCGCTGAATTATTATTTGTGCTTTTTTAGAGTTTAACACAGAAACCATTGACCTTGTCTGTCAAATATTACACATACTTTACGCCCAACAAAGGCCCACCATACAATTTGCAGATCACTTCTATACAACACTCATCACTATTTCTTGAAGTGTTCACGTTCTTCATTCCCCTTCGCCATCCTGTTTCCTCAAACATCTTCTCCACTTGTTCGTTCAATCTATCATATCTCAGTCAACCAAAGAGAAGAGATAGAACGACATGGATCTCGATGCGGTTTTAGAAGTTCTGCACCAGAATTTATCTGTGTCGTCTAACACGACCACAACGGCAGCTTTGCTCGGCGGACTACTCCCAACTACCCTTCTCGAAAATCTCGTTCCCGGATATGGCTACATTCACAAGATTGTTCTACAAACCGTTGGTTTTGATATCACAGTCCTTGTCTCTCTATGGGCTGCTCTATGGCTAGGAAACAAGGCTTTCGATGCATTACATTCATGGGGATGGTCATTCGTGAGATCATACTGGATGTCTGATATCTCTATTAGTAGCAGAGATGAAATTCACGACCAAGTTATAGAATTTCTGGCACACAAGTACCAAATGAAACCTTCTCGCTCTCTTCAGGCAGAAACAGCACGACGGGGATATTGGGATCTAGATAATGAGGACTCAGTAACCTTGACACAGCTTGACGGAACCGGTATCATACAATGGCTCAATTTTGCTGATCAAGATTCCAAGACTAAGCCACAATTCACGCCGTCTATGGGAGCTAATCATACTTTTTGGCATAATGGTAGATACTTCAGGGTTAGAAGATCGGAAAAAATGGTCTTTGCGTCCTCTACGTATGGTGGTAACCCAGTATCTGACCAACAAGTGCTGCTCATCTCTTGTTATGGTCGTAGCACAATACCTATCAAGGAATTTCTTCAAGAAGCCAAAGATTTTTCAAACAGAAATCACAGTGCAAAGACTGTCATTCGTCGACCTGCAAACAAGGAGCGTCGAGCATGGGGAGGTCGAAGCTCTTGGATTGAGGTAGCGAGAAGACCTTGTCGACCAATGAGAACTGTTGTTTTGAATGAGGTTATGAAAACTAAAGTACTACGTGATATCAACGAATACTTGAACCCTTCAACTGCTCGTTGGTATGCCATTCGTGGTATACCTTATCGCAGAGGGTATCTCTTTCATGGACCCCCAGGAACTGGTAAAACCTCCTTGACATTTGCCCTTGCTGGCGTCTTTGGTTTGAATATTTACGTTGTTAGCTTGCTAGAGCCTACACTCACAGAAGAAGAACTCGGGAATCTCTTTACCAACTTGCCACCTAGGTGTATTGTACTATTGGAGGATATCGACACCGCAGGTCTAACGCGAGTCAATGAAGAAAAAGTTGAGTCGTCGGATGAACCTAGTTCTGAGAGCAGCAGCAGCAGCGAAGATGAAGACGAAGTTGTCACGAAAAAATCACGAAAAAAGGGCAAGAGCAAGAGCAAGAGTAGACGTAGCAAGGGTAAACGAAGCAAGAAAGGTAAGAAAGGTAAGAAAGATGATGATGAAAAGAAAGGAATCTCATTATCTGGTCTCTTGAATGTAAGCTCCCACAGCCCTTCACGCATTTAGAAGTCTGAGAATCTGACTAAATTTTTAGATCATCGATGGTGTGGCTTCACATGAAGGTCGTGTCTTAGTGATGACTACCAATCATCCCGAAAAGCTAGACGAAGCTCTTATCCGACCAGGCCGTGTAGATTGTCAAGTTGCATTCACAAATGCCACTCGTCATCAAATCAAGGAAATCTTTGAGAGAATGTACTCCAAAGACCCGCCACGGGAGAAACTTATCGCTACTACCTCACCAGCTACGGAGCCTATTGTCCCAAAAATACCAGTTCCTATCGAAAGAGACGAAGAAAAAGAAATTCCTCTTCTCGCCCCAACTTCCGATACCCCAACCCCAGTATCTGAGGAGACGTATGCAAATTTAATTTCGGATTCACTTTCGGGAAATCGTCCTCTTACACCACCAGATACTCCTATTGCTGCTGTAAGTGGAACTTGTGCTGGAACTAGAACTGAAAAAGAAGCTACCACTCCCACGGGAAAGAAGACCCTCACAATAGCTGATATTGAGAAGAGTGGCGAAGAAGAACTATTAAAAGAGGGGGAACTTAAGATGTTGGCAAAGCAGTTTTCGGAACATATTGAGGACTATATATTTAGTCCAGCTGAAGTTCAAGGATTTCTTTTAACGAGGAAAAAGGCCCCTAGAAAGGCTGTTGAAGAGATTGGAGCTTGGGTGCAGGTCACGAAGAAGACTAAGGTGGAGGGACAAAAGTTCACATAGGTGTCTGGGGTGGGATAAAGAGGTGGACTGATTGTGGAGTGAATCAGTATCGGTGTCTTTTACGCAGTGCATGAATGGGTGGTTGATCAGACTTCTCGAAAACTTGACGAGACATGAGACGCAGTGTACTATACCTACAAAGTGTGGACACAAGAAAGGAGGATTGATGGGAAGGAGGAAAACGAGAGAAAACAAAAAAACAAAAATTGAGACCAGTCAATGGCGGGAGACGATCTCAGCGATACGATACGCGACTTTTCTTAATCAAAATGGAGGAAATCTCGCTTTTTTGGTTCGCATACTTTGCTTTGCTTTGCATTTCTAATTTCATTTTATTCTATCATGGGGAGAGGCTGGTGTTCTTCATTAACATTTCCTCTCATTCTTAACGTCGGCGACACGCAGCATTTCCTATTTATTCAAGCTATTTATTCATTTACAAATGAAACAGTGGGGTGTTTCTGTTTCGTCTGCTATTGTATACCGACTTATTGGATATCCAAATCTGCAAAACATGAATTTTCATTCATCATTTTGATTTTCATCTTCGTCTCGCAAAAGGGGTTTGGGATAGGGAGGGATGGGATGGGGGGACTAATGAATGGAGTATTTTGCGGGTAGCGAGTAGTGAGTTCGTTGGCGAGAAATTTGCATTGAGGTATGGGCGAGTAGGGTCAAAATGGGAACGGGATGGAAAGGAAAAGAGAAATGAAAGGAGAGAAACGGAAAGGGAAGGGAAATGGGAAGGGAACAGAAAATGATAGGGAAGTGACTGCATCAAACGGAAGACGAAGCTAAGGTGCAGCCGGAACATGAGAATGCAGGGTGAAGCTCTCCTCTGGGCATATTAGATATGGGATACATTTTTTGAGGTATGAGGCGAGGCAGGAAAGGACTTTTATATGATGAATATTCGTAGGTAGCTTTTAGCATTCTAATTCGATGCGTTGCTTTTTATACGTGTGGTTTGGGGATTGTGAAATTTGAGTCTTGGTTTATTGTGTGCTGTATAATGAGTGACAGTTATCAATTTTCCTTGAGCTGTATCTTGATATATATGTGGAAAGAGAATTGAAGCTTCAATACTCGAGTAGAGTAGAGTGAAGGTTTTCGAGTACTGTAAAGCGGGGCGTGATGTGTTTTTTGAATGGGTTTATTATTTTGTGTGTAGGAGTAGGGGAAGTGGATGTGGGAAGTGGGAAGTGGGAATTGAGGGGAGTATATTTATCTATCTATCTATCCCATACAATGATTCAAATAATGCTTTGGAGAGAGTATTAGATTTTTGATTTGGGAAAGGTAGATATGAGGTAATTGTTGGAAAATCACATCGCGTGGCAATGGTTCAATTTTTTTTGGAGGCTTCAAGTAACAGATAGGTACATACAGTACAGTACATGTGTATTATCGAAGTTTCGGGATTGGAAATTGGAGATTGGAGATTGGAGATTGGAGAGGGAATACTAGGAGGTTGGGACTGAGTGGTAGGGATGGAATTGGATGGATTGGATGGATTGGATGGATTGGATGGATTGGATGGATTGGATGGATTGGATGGATTGGATGGATTGGATGGATTGGATGGATTGGATGGATTGGATGGATTGGATGGATTGGATGGATTGGATGGATTGGATGGATTTGCTGGATGGGATTGGAGAGCTGATTATTCTGGGGTTTTGTCGAGAAGTTTTTCCGAGAATCTGTTGGGACTTTGTTTGATATGATATGATATAATATGATAAATAGATTCTAATTATGAAATATCATTAGAAATGTGATAACCATCAGGAATTTCATCCCACCGCATCACACCAATTCCCATGCCCATCCTTAAATCTCCCTCCCAACCCCCTCAAATGCCCCAAAACAGCACCCAATCTCCTCAGCGCCTTCAAATTCCCCATTTCCTTTCCCTCTTCCCCCTCTCCATCTCCGTCCCTCTTCTCCCCTTCCCCTTCCCCTTCCCCTCCCAACTCCTCTCTCGCTTCTCTAACCAACGGTAACAATCCCCCCCAAACCTCATCCGTATACCCTCTAAGCACCCCCTCCCAATCACTTTTCCACTCCTCCTTTCTCTTTCCCTTCCCCTTTCCTTCCACCCCATTTCCCATCTCCCCATTTGTCCTTTTTTGTTTCCTCACTCTCCATTTTATACCCTGGAAATTTAATACCGAGCCTTCGAATTCATCATCCTCCTCCTCCTCCTCCTCTTCTCTTTCATCTTCTCTTTCCCTTTCCATCTCTCCCCCCCTATCCCCTCTCCATTTCCCCTCCCCCTCCCTCTCAAACCCCGGCACCAAATTCAACGAACTCTCCACATCAAATCCCTCATGCACCTCCTCCCCCATCCCCTCCGGAAACAAATCCCTCGTAACCCGTATAATCCTCTCCCGTTCCGCAGAACTCATACCCATCCATTCTTCCTCATAAGTTTTCATATCCTCACCCACCATCCACTCCTCACTCATCCCGTGATTCATCCCAATCTCCTCATCAAAAGACACCCCTCCAATTCTCGATAATAAATCGCGGACTTCATCTCCATCTCGACTTTCCTGTTCTGGTACGGATAGATTGTGATTGTAGGGATACATATTCCCGGCATCTGGATGAGAAATCGTATTCATACCTTCCCGACGATATTCCGTCTCTGCCACTTTCTCTAGATGAGAAGCTGGCAATGGCTCGAAATGGTAGAGAGTCGATTCTCGTATATTTCCAGCGCGAGGTACAGGATGAGCTTCATGCTGGTTAATAATTCCTTGTGCAGCTTGACTCCACGAATCTTCGAAAGCTTGTACCCCCATTGGATCCAAAGGAGCACCGGTAGGCGCAGGAAGAGCTCCATACTGCAAACCATCTCCCTGTCCCGCTTGCAAATCATTCCCAAGCACCCCATAACTAGGTCCCGAATACCCACCCCCCAAACCCGCATCCCCCGCAGGACTAAGCGAAGGAACAGCATCCAAAAATTCAGAAAATTCTTTCTCATTCTGCTGTATCCATCTCGCTTTT
The DNA here is from genome assembly GCF_014898465.1 of Botrytis porri. NCBI lineage: Eukaryota > Fungi > Ascomycota > Leotiomycetes > Helotiales > Sclerotiniaceae > Botrytis > Botrytis porri. The sequence goes on along the minus strand of NW_024066075.1, from coordinate 2,476,770 downwards.
TCATCCCCTCCCACTGCATGTCCATTGAATTCCCCGTTTCCTCCAGCTCCGTCTCCTTGAATACCACTAGTCCCCATATTCCCCGCGCTCCTCATACCAAAAGTATCCCTATCCCTAACCGTACCTCCCCTCCCCTCAGAAATCGAAGAAGGTCCATCAAATAATCCGGGATTCCCAGTGTGCATTTGCGCATTCCCATTTCCATTTCCATTTCCACTCATACTTCCACCTCCCTTTCCACCCCCCGCCGCTCTAAACACCCCCCTTGCATCGCTCCTCAATCCCTCTCCTCCACTCCCACCACCAGCACCCCCCACAAAAACATCTCGACCCAATCCCGCAGCCGAAGCACCGATACGGTTGAGAAGAGAGGGGGTAGGTTGTTCATCTTGGTGACTGGGCGTGTCGGTTGAGGAATATTGCGTTGGAGCTTGAAATGTCGAGGAAGTAGAAGAGGAAGATGGATTGGGAGATTTTCCTTTTCCTTTCCCTTTTGCTATGGGATCGCTTGAGGTCATGGTGTGATGTGATGTGATGGGTTCTGGTGTTGAGATGATAAGAGCGTGGTGTTTAGTTTGTTATCGATGTGAGTTTTGTTTGAACAAATGATGAGATGAGATATACAGTTAGATATCATCCGACAAAGCCCAATAAATCAAACCACGCACATAGATAAATATAAAGATCTTTCCGAAACTCTTCAAATAATCAATATCACAAAATCAAAAAATCAATCAATCGAAACAACAACATACAACCGTCATTAATACTCGAGACGATTAATCGATTGGCATGACTAAACCACAAAGTTAAGTCTAGTATTTAGCTCCCTTCCATATTATTGTAGTCTAGCCTAATCCATTACCGAACAATCCCGCAAGTCCGGAATTGCTCCCCCACCACATCTCCTCGGTTGAAACTCCTAACCTCGTCCATCATACGCCATCTGACATGTGACTGTACTCTTGGCTCTTGCTACAACAAAGGATCTGTCCATTGGAGAGGAAGTCACACACAAATGTCAAAGAAGCCATCACTCAACCCCTTAATAAATTACTGATAAACAAATAGGATGATGATCTAAAACATTGAACGATCAAGTACCTTGACCAGTAGTCATATCAAAATTCAAATAAAGATATTTTTATTCAACTGCCGCAACAACACCTATACGGGTACTACAACTTGGCACGCCAAAAACAGCAGACAACAACAACAACAGATATCATACTAATCCACTCCAATTCCCAACCGGCTATGCTACAATCCATGCTCCTTTCATGTCCAGCTCAAAGATTCATAGATCATTCCTGATCTTGGAGTCATATCCACTTTCATCTTTAATGATCTTCCCCTCTCCCGTCCTTTGCCTTTCCTTTTCTCGGTCGCTTGTCGTATGAGCACCCCTGTAACCCCTAGCCAGATCCTAAGCCATTACTCCATGTGCAAAATTTGAACATCTAGTAAACACGCTTGAAAGGTGGGACAGCCTTGCACTCATTCTCATCCAAGGTGTGGCCTACAACAGCTCTGTAGGTCAAATCGGTCTTTCCTTGTGGCTTCTTTTGGAAGGTCAAAGAATGCTTCATCCATTCCTTATCATCTCTCTCTGGGTAATCTTCACGGGCATGTGCTCCACGAGATTCCTTTCTAGCGGCAGCTGCCTCGGCAGTTTGAACACTATATAAAGTTAGTATATAATTCGGCAAGATTCGAAAATGTAAGCAGGGGAAATTTACGCGCAAGTCAACAAGTTTCTCAATTCTAGAGTCTCAACCAAATCCGAGTTCCAGATCATGCTTCTATCTTGAGTCTTGATATCCTTGAATGTTTGATCAACAGCGTTGATCTTTGCGACACCCTCATCCAAACTCTCTTGAGTTCTGAACACACTGACGTCTGTCTGCATAGTCTTTTGCATGGCAAGACGAACCTCGTGTGTGCTCTTGGTACCATCAGCGGTTCTGATTTGGTCAAGAACACTGATAGATTCGGCACCAGCGTCAGCGCTGATCTCCTTGTGTGGCATTCCTGGTTCGAAGTTATCGCGAATAGTGTGGGATACAGCACGACCGAAAACGATCAAATCAAGAAGTGAGTTGGCTCCGAGACGGTTGGCACCGTGTACGGAAACACAAGCAGCTTCACCACATGCGAAAAGACCTGGTACGACTTTATCCTTACCCTCAGCATCAACAGTGAGAACCTCACCGGTGTACTTGGTTGGGATACCACCCATGTTGTAATGGACTGTTGGAAGAACTGGGATAGGTTGCTTTGTAACATCGACACCGGAGAAAATGGATGCGGTTTCAGAGATACCTGGGAGACGTTCGTGGAGAACATCAGGAGGAAGATGACTCAATTGGAGATAGATGTGATCCTTTTCTGGGCCAACACCACGTCCCTCTCTAATTTCCATGGTCATTGATCTCGAAACAACGTCACGGGAAGCCAAGTCCTTGGCGGTTGGTGCGTAACGTTCCATAAATCTTTCGCCCTGAGAGTTAAGGAGATATCCACCCTCACCACGAGCACCCTCAGTAATCAAGCAACCAGCGCCATAAATACCAGTAGGATGGAATTGAACGAATTCAAGATCCTGGTTCGGTAATCCAGCACGAGCGACCATAGCCATTCCGTCACCAGTACAAGTGTGTGCGGATGTACAACTGAAGTAGGCACGTCCGTAACCACCGGTAGCCAAAACAGTGTTGTGCGCGCGGAATCTGTGAAGGGTACCATCTTCTTGGTTGTATGCAATAACACCTTTACATTCTCCATCCTCCATGATCAAATCGAGTGCGAAATATTCAATGAAGTAATTGGTGTTATGCCTTAAGGATTGACCGTATAGAGTGTGGAGAAGTGCATGTCCAGTTCTGTCAGCAGCTGCACAACATCTGTATGCTTGACCACCCTTTCCGAATTGTTGTGATTGACCACCGAAAGCACGTTGATAACTAGATAGACATTGTTAGTAAAATACCACAAATGATCTACCAGTTATTCTTACATCTTGCCGTCATCAGTTCTTGAGAATGGGCAGCCGTAGTTCTCCAACTCAATGACAGATGCTGGCGCTTCTCTTGTCATGTAATGAATAGCATCTTGATCTCCCAACCAATCTGAGCCCTTGACGGTATCGTACATGTGCCATCTCCAGTCGTCCTCGTGCATGTTTCCCAGAGCAGCATTGATACCTCCTTGCGCGGCTACCGTATGTGATCGAGTTGGGAAAAGCTTTGATATGCATGCAGTGTTGAAGCCAGCCTCGGCAAGACCGAATGCTGCTCTTAAACCTGCTCCTCCAGCACCGATGACAATAGCATCATATTCGTGGTCCTGCCCAAACAATCAGATACAAAGTTCCTCGCCTGTAGAGTCGAGATACGTACAACGACCGGGTATTTGTTGCTCACGAAAGGCGAAGCTTCCTTTGCTCTTAGTGGCGCATGTGTAATGATTCGAGCTGCAGATTAGATATTAGCCAATGGTCTGAATAGTCAAAGTTGTGGCAGATCTACCTGCAGGTCTTGTCGATGAGAAAGATCTAGTTTGATTCTTCAATGCCCTCGAGAACTACAATCGTGGCCAAACCGATTAGCATTGTTCTTCTTCGTCTTCGTCTTCTTCTTCTTCTTCTTCTTCTTCTTTTCTTTTTCTGACCTTACCACGAACGCGGGGCCCGAGGTCAGAGAATGGAACATACCGAAGGACCAGATGTGAATCTACGCATAGCAAATGAAGACATTGTGTAGAGTTATTATTATGGATAGAAAGAAGAGGGGAGAAGAGTGCGCAACACCCGAATTAATATCTTTCTCTATTATGGACCTTTTTAGAGAACGGCAATAGAGGCAACTCAGGTTAGTCCAAGGGCGTTTCCAAATCTTCAAATTCGGGATTAAACTATAACGATGATGGCTCGATGCTTACTTAGTCAGGATTTTGGGCCCATCGAGCCAATCAAAGAAATCTATTTCCAATTATTGTCATTGAACGATCCGACCATGAGTAGCCGAAACCCGGAAAAAAAACGTACGCCAGAATTACCAGTGTGCAATATTGTTAAGAAGTCCTTTGATTGGATCAATTACTATAATCTTGTTGATGATTCTATATCTTCAAGATGACCTCTATTGACATAGTAATAGCAAAGGAATCTCCTCAATTAATTTTTAGCCAAAAATATTGAATGGCTGAATTGTTATAAATTTCCATACAGGAGATTGATATGGTGCTGGCCTTTGTGTACGAAGTAAAGTAATTAGGTAGAATTCGTATTCGGGAATGGGGTAAGGAAAAACCGGCAAGACCCTCAGTTGAAGTGGAGAAGTTCCCCAAGGTAAGTCTTACATCACATCGTATCGTACACTCATCAGTTTCGCCTCTTATTATAAGTTACAATGGATCGTATAGTTACCACAAACATCACAACCTTAACTTTCTCTGGAGATTTGTAAGCTTCCGGATATCGACATCATGGTAGCCGGCATCTGGATCTGTCTGAAGCATCGAGCTGTAGTCGCCTTGTTGTTGTTGTTATTATTATTATTATATTGAGGAATTCCACCATATCATTCTCATACAATACTGTCGCAGCGTAGGTAAATGCTCAAATCAAAACGATATGCTCGTGACATCTTCCACTTATTCTGCCTCCACGGCAGTGGCTCCCGGAGGGCTAGCGGAGCGTCATTCCAATTGTTTGATTCTCTTCTATTTTTATATATATATATATATATATATATACATATTCTGCACAGTGCCTTATTCCCATGGATGCTCATTTGAAGTCTCATCTAGACGGTAAATCTGCACATTGCCATGATAGATATCTCATATGTGTGTGCCTCTGGGACCATTTACTTGGGATGATCTGAGTGCTACAAAATGTGATGGTTGTTTCATGCCCCAGTATTCGGCAACATGCAGTGTACCATACGGATAATTGGCTACTTTCTTGGCACGTTCATCTACTGCAATCCTTCTCTTCACTCGTGGCAATGGGGTTGACATTCCCTTGCAAATATCACAACTTATAAGATGTCAAGCCTCCTTCCCCACAGTTTTGCCGGCAGAGTACCTCGTGGTCATCTCAAAAGTATGTGATGAACAGGATGAATACCGGCAGAAAGTCTGTACGCTGCCGACTTATATCAAAATATATTGGGATTTAATGAAAATTCCATCCTTCATGTATCACGTTCTCCGGGAAGACCATCCGTATAATTTACAATAGGGAGAACTATTGCTCAAACGACCAAACGGATGATGGTCTGCCTATCCTCAAAACCTGGAGAAATCTTGGCTCCTTCCTTTTCTTCTCCAAAAATGCATACTCCTCTATTTTCCGCCGAATGGATTGGTTTAATTCATCCGTCACTTATCACGGCATTTTTGATGGCAATGCGCTTCTTGAACCTGTATATAGGTGGGATCGTCTGCCTATGTTATAATGCCTTCTCTGAGATCTCTCCCTATGTACATTTCCCGTAAAGTTTTGTGAAAAAGGTACCAATATGCGGCTCTCGGGTTTACTCTATGGCATTATCGCCATTGCTTCTTATGGTTCGTTGGATTCCCAAAAGTACAACACTCGCATACACATTCTAACAATTTCTAGCTGTTCGTGAGGTATCAAGTCAAGATTTCGCGGCGCATGGTTATTATACCGAGCCAAATACTGGCATTACATTCTATACCAGCACCGAAGTCAATGGCACGATCGTGGGTGATGGAGAGTTCTCTTTGGTTTCACAAGGGGGTTACACCTTTGGAATGGCATTGCCACCCAGCGCATTGACTACAGACTCCTATGATTACATTGGCTTGATTGTGAGTTCCATTCGTTGCTCCAGTGGTCCAACAGCTAATGAATTAAGATTGGATCACTTCCAAATGGTACAGGATGGAGTGGTGTTGTTCATGGTCAACAACTCAGTGCTGCAATGCCAGGGCATTTGCTGTTGATCGCTTGGCCTTATAATGGCCAAATAATTACTTCGTTTCGCTATGGGTAAGTCCTTTTCTGTACTTTTACATCCATAGCAGTCGCAGGCAATAAGCTAATAGTTCTCAAATAGTTCTTATGCCACACCCGTACTATACGGCGGATCTGCAAGCGTAACGCAGCTTTACACCTCAATAAATTCTACACACTGGGTTCTTGTTTACAAATGTACAAATTGCTTCAAGTTCGATGATCCAACTCAAACAGCATACAATGTTAGCACATCGGCAGGTGGCTTCGAGTACGGATGGGCTCAAAACATTGGCGCTCCAGATAACCCTTCCGATCCTGCTAATGCGGTTCTATATCGTAAGAATTTTGTTTCATCGGACATCTTTTGGATTCATTAACCATAAGTGTGTGCATTTCTGGCACATAAAATACAGTTCCTTTTGAGAGCTACTTTCGCTATACACTTACTAATAGTTGCAGAGCATAACAATGGCATGGGCGAGTTTTCCATCAAGGTGGCTTCTGCAACCCAGTCATCCTATTCAAACTGGGCTACGATGACCGCCACCATCACAGCAACCACCGGCACAGCCACTGCGACGGCCACTTATTCTACATCACCGATGCCGACTTCTACATCGTATGATTATATTGTCGTTGGCGGAGGGGTACGTATAGTTTCTTTTTCCAGTACTTTTTTGTCATTGAAGGAAGAAATCATAAGACCTGGTTTTCTTATGAGCTCTTGGACTACCTCTTATGCCATCCTTTTATTTACGCGAATATCTGAAATGTGCATACTGAAATTATTTGCTCTAGGCTGGAGGAGTACCGATGGCAGATAAACTTGCGCAAAGTGGAAAGTCCGTGCTCTTGATCGAAAAGGGGGTCGCTTCTTCAGCTAGATGGGGTGGGAGTAAGTACTGGAATAATCCCAAGATTTTAGCCGCTAATAATGCTTAGCAATTCGACCTGAAAGTGGTTGGCTTTCTGGAAGTAATCTTACATGGTTTGATATTCCGGGAGAATGCAATAGGATCTGGCACGGCGGAAGTGTTGGCGTCGCCTGTGAGGATATCGATCAAATGGCTGGGTGCGTTTTAGGTGGAGGTACTGCCGTCAATGCAGGATTATGGTGGAATCCAGATCCATCAGATTGGGATTACAACTTTCCGCCTGGATGGCAATCAAAAGATGTAGCAGCCGCCACCTCGAGAGTCTTCAGCACGATTCCCGGCACGGATCACCCTTCAATGGATGGCAAATTATATCTTCAGTCGGGATATAATATTGTCGCAGGTGGTCTCAAGAATGCTGGCTGGACAAATGTTACGGCGAACAGTGTACCGGTCCAGAAGAATCGAACATATGCATATGCACCATACATGTATATCAATGGAGAGCGTGGTGGTCCACTAGCTACCTATCTAGTGGATGCAAGCAAACGCTCAAACTTTCATATGTGGCTCAATACTAGTGTTAAGAGAATTGTTCGTGATGGAGGACATGCAACTGGTATAGAAGTGGAGGCCACAAATAATGGAGGCAGACAAGGAATAGTCAGCCTGACTCCAGTCACAGGTCGAGTCATAATATCAGCCGGTGCTTTCGGTACTCCCAAGCTCCTTTTCAGAAGTGGAATAGGTCCCACAGATCAGCTGAATGTAGTCCTTACCTCCACCGATGGACCGACAATGATTAACTCCAGCTACTGGTACAACCTGCCAGTCGGTTATAACCTCGACGATCATCTCAATACCGATACACAAATCTCACATCCGAATATCTCCTATTATGATTGGGTTGCAGCATGGAATACGCCCATAAGTGCAGACGCTACCTCCTACCTAACCAAACGCACCGGTCCTCTCGCTCAAGCAGCTCCTGACATTGGCCCCATATTCTGGGATCAAGTAACTCCCGGCGACGGCATTCCCCGCGCTATTCAATGGACTGCCCGCGTCGAAGGTGACGTTCCCACCGCTATGACTCTCTCCTCTTATCTTGGTCGTGGCCAGGTTGGTCCACGAGGACGCACCACAATCAGCAAGGGCCTCACAATGTCCGTCTCTACCATGCCCTGGGGCAATACACATGACCTCGCAGCAGTAGCCACAGCCATTGATCATCTAGTCGCAGCACTTTCAACAGTCACAAATCTCACTTTTATTTATCCGAAACCGGGAATGACGGGCGCACAGTACGTAGCGAGTATACCGCTTACATATGCGAATATCGGAGCGAGAAGAGCGAACCATTGGTTAGGAACTGCGAAGATGGGAACGGATTCGGGATTAGCAGGTGGTACTTCTGTGGTTGATCTCAATGCGCTGGTTTATGGCACTGATAATATTCATGTGGTTGGTATGTATCCTATTTCTCGATCTCTTCTATCTTATCAGCAGAGCAGAGCAAATCCCCAACTTTACTCACTAGTGATTACTAACTATTAAATCTAGATGCATCTATCTTCCCAGGCATGCCTTCCACAAATCCCTCCTCTCTCATCGTCATCGCAGCCGAACACGCAAGCCAGAAAATACTCGCATTACCGGCTCTCAAAGCGCTTCCGCGATACGCACAATGCGGAGGTTTGAGTTTTAATTATACGACGGGTGGTTCGTGTGCTGCGCCTTATAAGTGTATGGTTGGGAATTCGTATTATTGGCAGGTGAGTTTAGATTTCGAAGTTCATGCGTCGAATTGTGGGGAATGAGATGAGATGAGTTGATTTACTGACGAAACATAGTGTCTATGAATTCCTGGAAATAGATGAGGATTGCACGGGGAAGACCAGGAGAGATGGTGGGCAGATACGAAGTTCATGGTTTATGTTTACGCTTCTATCTATTCTATTGTATCTACTCATTCTATTGTACATACCTTTCCCATCTAAATTTAAATCTAAATCTTCATCTCCATCTCAACTTTCCCAAATCCCAATTTCCCAATCCCCATTCTTTTATTTATTTCCCCCCTCTTCTCCAGAATTCACTCCCCGCTACTAAACAGGTACCCCATGCAATGTAATGCATGCAAGAATGATAATGACATTCCACCCCATCCAGATCCCATTTAGCCTATGCACCCCAGATCACAATATCCTTATCATCTCCATACCATAACCACATATCACATATACCATATACCATATACCATATACCATATACCATATACCATATACCATATACTACATATCATATATACCCTCCTTCTTGTAGACTCGTACGAGATAAACTCCTGGGATGGATGTGGTGTGATGGATGTGTGTGGTATTTATCAACTCAACTCAACTCAACTCTTGGGAATCGGGATTCCGGACCGTTGGATTGGGGGGCATATTTCCTTTGATTTTTTTGATTTTTGATCTTGTGGAGATGGGAGATTATTTGTTTGTTTGGGGTGGTGTGATATGTTATTCGGGTAGGTTGGAACTTGGGAGGTGGACTTGGGAAGGATGGGAGGGGGGAAAAGGCATTTATTATTTAGTCGGATTTTAGCATAAGAATGAAATAGATTGTGGGGGTTGGATGGGGAGGGGAATTAGAAGGGGGGTGGGAATGTATTTGATGTATATAGAGGGTGGGAATTAGAAGTGAGTGATAGGGATGAGGTGTATTGTTTTATTGTATTGTGTTGTATTGTATTGTATTGTATTGTATTGTATCGTATTATATATAGAGATTTGTAGATATCTTTAGTTAAGTTGGATTTGTAGATTAGGAGAGGTGAGGAGAGGATTTTCTGGGGGTTTATATGAATTAGGTTGGTAGGTGGGTTGGTTGGGGTTTGTGGGGATGGGGAGGGGAAAGGGATAGCGAGGAGGAGAAGGGAGAGTGGAGAGGGAAGGGAAAGGGGGATAGGGGAAGGGGGGTGTTTGTTTGCGGAGTTGTGAATGGGATATAGGATATCAAGAGGGAGAAGGCAAAGGAAAAAAAAAGAGAAACAGGGAAGAAAGAAGGGAAAGGGGGATAAATTGGTGAGAGAGTATAAGAATAGAATGAAATGAATTCAGATTGTGAATGGTGAATTATATGAGAAAAGGAGGTGGATGATTCAGAGAGAAGTGCAAGGTACAACGAATAAGTATGATTGATAGATCTATTAACAATGAGTGTAAACGTATTTTATTGAATGAGTAGTTGTGCCAGAAACTTCAGTAGAGTTTCAAGAATGCAGTCTAGACACATACATACACTAACTATCAATCAAGACTTCTTCACAAAAACCTCGCATCCATCTCATATCTTCAATGTGATAGTGTCTTCGCTCAGTAGGTAGGTAGGTACTGACTGTTGAACTCTAGAGCGCTGGGTGTTTATGCAAGATCTAGATAGTAAATACATTGATACATTATCAAAATTGAGAACTGAGATGAGTGAGGTAGAGAATATCCGTGGTGGAGCGATACCACGATACAGAAAAACTTGGTTATATTGGACTGGGATATACCGGAAACTTGGATAACTTATACTAGACTTTTTTTCCATTTTTTTTAAATTTATATAGGAATATTGGAATTTTGATGAAAATTAGTATACTGAACTAAATTGATTAAATTCCGATATAAATTTTGGTGATCAATTTGACTAAATAAGTTATATTTTGGATGAGTAAACTTAAAAGGTTATTATTATATAATATTTTCTTGAAAATATTAGGGTTTAGAGTTAAAATCAAATATAAATTTTGATTAGAAAGCTTAAACCATTATTTTTTATATCGGAATCTTCTTTATACCGGATTTCATTGATCGAAAATTTCAGTTCAGTATAACCAAGTTCTTCTATAGCAACGGAATAGGCTTTTCTGATATTTAATATTGTTAATAACGTGGTCAGAAATCCATCCATACATTCTGATTCTTCTCACAGTAGTAACAGCATGGTGGTGAAACCTTCCACTGTTCTGTTGATCTTCCTGATACGTGTTTCCTCCATGGGCGTGGCGTCTGATTTGATACATCCGGGTTTGGGAATGGTTGATCGTATGAGATGGGAGAGTGAGTGAGTGTATCCCTTAATCTTCGCTAGAGGAAGAAAAAAAAAGAAAAGAATCTTCTTTCCCTGAGCTAGACATTAGGAAAATTTGGGGTTCATCACTTCATTGTATCTAGGCGATGCGAGGGTTTGATAGAGTAACTGTGATCTGAAAAGTGTCGAAACTACGTACTACATTAACGAATCAAAGCAGATGTATAGTTCGTGGCTTGCTGTGTCAGAGATTTGGAATAGCTATGGTACTCTTGAGATCGAACATCACTATTCGATGGACTAGATGTTATGGCGAACGTTTAATTCAGGAAGAGGTTTGATATTGTTCTTAATACTTCTTGCACATAGTCTCTCGAAGGGATATTGTATATTATATCCCTTCTCAGCCCACTCAATCCTCACTGTACAGAACCCCATCCCAGGATACCCTCGATAGCTAATCCTAATGATACAAAATTCTAGATGTCCTTGAAAAGTCCTTGAATCAAAAGTAGCTAGTCTGAAATCCCATCACATTATGCCGCTACTCATCCCGCCGTCCCATCTTCCTCATAACTTGCTGACAGTCTTCTCGTCGTTCTTCAATTCGCTTGCTATCCGACTCATAATATTCTCTTTATGACATTAACACATGCCATCAGCACTTCCAAGTCAAGAAACCCAGGTAGTCCTAACTTCAACCTCAACCTCAACCTCAACCTCAACCTCAACTTCAATCCCAATTACAAACCCCTACCTCTCAGTTCTCCTCCCCTATTCCAAAACCCCTCCCAACCCCTCCCAACCCCTCCCCAGAATTCCAAAATCTCAAATCCCATTTCCTCCAAACTCCCCAATTCACCTTTCCTCAAACTCTCCCCTTACATCGCCAAACAACCCCTCCCCCCTCTCATTATAAACCCCTACACTCCCCAAATCATCCAATCAACCCACTCAATCCTCACTATACACAAGCACCTACCCCCCGAAAGAAACCCCCCTAATCTCATACCAACAAGTCTCTCAATTCTTACTCATCACTCATCACTCACTCTGTGAGCCTCTGCTTACAAAAACATCCCGGTTTCTTACCCACCTATGTACCCACACATATTGAGACTATAGCATAAACAAGCCACATAAGATAGGGCTAAGATATTCCGCATCTATATACTAGGTAGGTGGGTAACCTTACGAGTAAGCTCCAGCTATTAGCTATTATCAGCGATTATCATGTAAGTTTTGGGGCTTATGAATTTGGAGTAAATAATGAGATAAATGAGATGGGTAAATGTTTTGAGCAACGCAAATGAGAAATCGAGTACTTATCATTCTTACCTAGAGAAGGGCACCAAAAAAGGAAGGGAGAAGGAAAGTGTTGAGGGGAGAATTGTGAATTGGTGAGCTCACTCTCAGTACTAGAGACTATTACCTTAACCCAGCACAATATATACCAAGTACTTGACTACCAACACTCAACCCTCCAGAAATATCCCCCGAGACTCCAAAAACACGTACTGACAATACCATAATACCCAACAACAAAATCCCACTCAAGAATCAAGCCTCGTCTCCCATCCATCCCCATCCCCATCCCCCAAAAAACCCTTTCCTTCCTCCCTCCAATCCCTCAAATAAGCGCCAAAACCCTAAACTTCCTCCTCCCAATCCCTCAAATAAGCGCCAAAACCCTAAACTTCCTCTCCTCCTACCACAATCCCCCCTCATACCTCGAAAAATTAAAATTAAAAGAAAGAAAAAACATCCACAACCACAGCAGTAGGATAACCAATCAACCAAACAATCAAACAACTAAACAAAAACAAATTGTCACCATCCTTTCAATCTCCCAGCGCGCTTATTTTCTCAATCATATACATTTCATTTACGACACCTCAGACCGGGGGAATGGTACGATTATATGACGACCGGCTTCTTGTGCTTCGTCTTGGCGGGTGATGTATTGATGTATTACGGGTTCGTGGGACGAGACGGGACGGGATGGATTGGCGAAGTATAGACGGTGAGATTTTTGGGCATGTAGGGATATTAGGTTCTGAGATGTTCTTGGCAGTAATCGTAGGGTTTGGAAAGGGTAGTGAGGGTGTGTAGTGAGATGTGTGGTAGATCCGGTCTCGAGGGTGATTTTTCAAATAAGCTGACTACTCACTATCTATGAAATCGTTCTAGTTAACTCCACCCCTTATTTATTCAGCCGAACACATTTCTGTAAGAGAATAAAAATCTTACGAGAAGATACACATAATGTCCTTCCTAAGAAATCTGATCATTATCTTATGAGTAAACATTATCCTCAGCTTCTGATGGTAATTCTAATCAGCCAGCCTGCTTTTTGTTCATGGAAACATCTGGCGATCCAAGACAAGAATATTGAAACTGGTATACAGGATGAAGACCTTGAAACGGAAATATATAGACTATCTCGAGACACCTACACTCCCTCCAGCAATCTCCTTCAAAAAACCACAACAATCAAAACCGTCATCACTAGATGACCAGCTTCGAACTAAACATAACAAACAAACGGCTCCCTACCTACACCATCGAAGCAATTGGCTTTCCTATTTCCTATCCCTCTACAAATTAAAAGAACACTTCAAAAAACCATACTCCAAAATGCCCCCTTTAATCCCCTGCGATCCATCACTAGTAATGGCCAACATAGTCAGTGACGAAGCTCTCCAAATCGTATCCCAAATCTCCGCCTTCCAAGCTCCCGTCGATGCCGCCCAAGAAGAACTCAACACCCTTCTAACCGCAAAACGCAGTCTCAAAATGACATGTATAGAACTCATGAATCTCGGCATTGGCACCAGCAAATTCAGCGACTCAATCGAGAAACTAGATTCCCGAATCGAAAGCGCCGCATGCGACTACGCCGAGGAGAAAATTAAATCCGAAGAGAAGATCCAACCGCGTCGCGCACAAATCAGAAGCGTTCATGTGAATATGGAAAGCCCAGTGGATTACGTCAAAACGCAAATTAAACGCATGCCACTGGCTTCCGATTCGTTAAATATGGATTTTTACCAATGGTACAAATTGTCAAGAGTCCAAATCGCTGGCGAGTAATGTATCTGGATACGCATCTGCCACGATGAAATGGCTTGGGAATGATGTCGCGGCGCACATGACTCGAGCTGCTGCACATCAGGTCAGCGATCAAATATCCAAACACAGTATCTCGGGTACTCTTGTGATTTCCGTTTCTTGTACGCATAAGAATGCATCCGTTTGAGCACCGTTCGCGCTCAATGTCGACAAAGCGATTAAAGTCTGGAATCGTTTTTTTTAAAGACGACAAGATTGTCCCGACTAGCACAAGCAATATATTGCAAATTGCTCAACAGGATGAATCCAATTCTCCTGATGCAAAGAAATTCAGCATCATTTCAGGAATTTCGTTTGGATCCAATTTCGTGGGTATGGTGCGTATCTTGAATATTACGAGCACAATGGCCAGTGACAAGATGAACAGCGTGGTGGAATCGCTTCAACAACAAATGGATCTTGCCACGTTCTACGAAGGTTCGGCTGGCGGATTTGGCGCAAACTCGTCTATGGCAGACAACGTCAAAAGTTTGCTCAATTCCCAGAATATAAATTCTCACGTCACGATGATCTGCATAGGTGCCATTCCCTGTATAGTATCCAACGGCGTCAAACTAGGTGTTGAAAAATCTGCCAAATTCGATCCTCAATCAAGTCTTGACGGACTAGCCGCCCTACAATACGCCACTCAAGCTGATCAAGGCACAGTTTCGCAGGCGGCAGAGGCAGCGCGCACAGGTGCCCAAATGATGTCCATGAAAGCCAGCGATGTTAAATCCTCCCTCTCGGCTCTGGTGGAGATAGATGACGGTTCGAATAAGGTTATCGATATTAATTCTACGATGACTGCCCTTGAAGGTAATCTCAAGAAAGCTGCAGAAGGTACTTCAGGTGTTCCGATCAATTACTACTTGAAAGATCTTTCAAAGAGTATGCTTGCAGAAATGTGGGTGGCTAAATAGTATCCTGGGAAATATATGGCTATTTCATATGATGATGTAGCTCCATCATCGGGACCTCCGGGTGCTTCAGCGACAGGAGGAAGCTTCGCTGAACAGACTGCTACTCTAGCGGTGTAGTAGGTTTATAATGATAGGATTTTTAGGTAGTAAAAATTTTGTTTCGGTGTTTCGGCATGAGATCAAAGATATGTGTATTGATTTAAGAACATAGAAGCGATAGAATTAGTTTAGCAATTCAATCCATCATCAAAGAAAATTATCAATGATTATAAGTATTGGTTTCCGTCATTCTTTTTATTTCTATGAATATCCACTCGAGAGCCATCCGTGATATTCTACAAGCCTAAATGACAAGTAATCTGAGTTCTAGAGTAGGAAAAGAAAAATATTTCGAAAGAATTTGGCAACCCTTCCTACATCTACGTTCCACCTTTAAGAATGGGAAGGCTCTCTCTTGATATCTACCTAGTAGTATTGCATTAGTATAGTATAATCAAAGTATCCACTTAGTGTCGATTCTGCTTGTTGATCAATGCTTGGGGAAATAAAAACAAAGTTGAGCTGACGATAAGAAGTGTTGAGAATGAAAGACCGTAATAATTTGCTTTCAGCTTGATTGGATCTGGTGGAATGGGCCCAGGCATGGGTAAGGGCTTGGAAAAAGGGCTTGCTTGATACAATTCTCTTGAGTACGGCTTTGAAAGTTATATCAGAGTGAGTAAAGAAAGGAAGAAAAAAAAGACAGTGTGTAATCGTCTAATTTTATGAACAAATAAGTTCATAATGTCATCTCGTCTGAAGATTTTTGTTGAAAGGTTACTACAGAGATTGACAATACATTACTAGCCGTCAACTAGAAAGCAAGATCGATCCCCTAGTAACTTACCAAGTCATTGATGGAGCTTCTTGAAAGCACAATCAAAAGATCCTTCAACAGCACAGCCTGAGGGAAAAGCTCAAATATCCAAGCAAACAATGCTTTGCTTCAGAAAAACGTCTTTAGTGTACATTCTTGGATGCAGCTTAGTTGATTTGGCAAAGACTCCCATTCAGACTTCAGCCAATTCTTGTTCTGCCCCATTGAGAAAAAAAGGCAACTTGCCTCATTATCAATGTTTCTGACCATAATCCGTAATTCAGAGACACTAATGTAGGTGATAATTAGCATGGTAATGATACGTCATCACTTGCTCAAGTAATGTCAATGAATGGACATGGAATCAATGGAACCATCTCTGCCCTATGATGTGTGGAACTTTTCACAGCTATCTGAAACATTGTGTGGTAATTGCTTGTGGAAAATCATAGTCCATGAAGTAGTATGAGGCTGCTCTGGCACATGATTGATGCTGGGTTATTGCAGGTGCCTACATTCTGGTTCAAGAGCCCGATAGACGGCTGGCTGCATGGACTAGATGGAGAAGTATTGTATGTCCAGATAAGACGAGTTGTACAAGTGATGGGCGATCATCGGAGGGCTGAGAAACAGATGTTGAGAGGGCAGATATTTGTGTGAGCCCTATGGTGGAAGTACAAACACACAAGGTGGGTTCGTTTGATATGTAGTGGATTTTCTGCTTGAGTTCCTACAGCATATAAGCGTGGCCACAGAGAGGAGGATTTGCTGTTGTACCAGCAGACAAAATGAAAAGTAGTAGTGAAAGAAGAGCAAAGAACGAAACGGCTACTTTGAGAGAAACATGGCACTGAAACAATTCTTGATTAAAGCAAGCTGTTGATTCGGTGACCTCCGAAATAGTGTCGAGTAAAACTTTTCTCGGAAGATTTTTTAATCTTGAACAACACAACGTCCGTTCCGTTCCATGGAATACTCGAGACCAGAATGTAGATTATGCACCAATTGATATTGTACAGTATCCGGCGCAAGGCGACATGACTGATGCTAATGAGAGCGGCAAGGATGCATTTATCAATTCAGAAAGAATGTACGAGCCAGACAGTGCAGCCCTCCAAAACCCACATATTGAAATCTTCTGTAATTTTGATGATAGTCAAAATGTGAGACGTCAAACTGCCATGAGACATGGATACATATTAGGAAACGATTGATAACCTTGGGCTGATTGAACGGACAGAAAAATGTCCACACAAATCAAATCAATAGAGAGCTGATAACGCAGGAAAGAGCGAACGAATGAATCCAATCCAACGGACGGCATACATATGGATGATAGCATTCCTAAGAGACGTTGTACAGAAGGAGCGGTGGAAGCTGGACGTTGAGGTGATTTTTAAGAGGCACATTATCGTAATATGGAGGGTGCAGATCCAACCATGCCAAGACATCATTCTGTACCACCTTTCACACCTTCATGGATCATTTTTGGCCCTTTCAGCTGTCATTATAATCGGATGTAATTATGGTGGATCCATTGACGATTTATGGAAAGGCTCCATTAATAAATGGATTTCATTGGTTTTGGACTATTAAAAAATGATAATTAAAGTTAGAACTAATTAACTAATTAACTAATTGTCTAATTGTCTAATTGTCAAATTAAGCACGCTCGACGCTTGACGCACGGTAATTAAAACGACCTAATCTACTGTGCCTAGGTGTTAAACATCTATCTATGTGATAACCTGTCACCGAATCTAATCTTCTCGCCTTGTCATCACTCTCATCAGCAATGACCTACCTGGGTAGGTAGAGGAAAGCTCATACCCAAGTCAAGCGTACCAGGTATCTTGAGACAAATCAATAGTAGGTAGTCCGAGCTACAATTTGTGTATAGATATGGATGGTATATGGTATGGGGTTGGCGGAGAATGATCCGCGAGGCAAGGGATACAAAGAGAGGATGCACTCAACTCCAGTCTCACTATGTGATCAGTGACCGGCAAACATCCCTCCCAACGAAGTCATCTCTTCCTTATATACCTATAGGGACTAAAAATACTCTCAATCGTATTGATAGAAAAAGCTTGAATCAGGGAAATGGCGACGAAACAATAGTTGATCGGAGCACCATGAAATTTAAGGTTTTATGCCGATTCTAATCTGATGCTGACGCTGACGCTGGTGCTGATGCTGATGCTGATGCTAATGATATATTGCCGTCTCGACTCCCAAATGAAGAAGTCACGATGATATGGGATCCTTCCTTTTATCGACCAGAAGAACTGCAAGGTAAACAAAAACCAAGTCTTTGCATTCATATAGCCTAGTATTCTCGGCGTTATTCATGAAATGCATGCAGAAAGAAAGAAGTCTTACTTGCTCGAAAGTTCTTAATCATCCATCGTATGCATATCGCTCTTGTGCTCGTTTGCTTCTTCCCTTCATCAACTTTTCATCAACTCTTCGTACCATCGAAATTCTAGACTTTTCTACTTTCACACCTTTGTTTCAATATCCAGAATTTCTCCATTTACATTGAATCCCATCAAGAAGAACATCATCGCTGTACTCGATACTTTAATACTTCGAGACTTTGACGTTCAATTCAACTCCATATCCATCGCTTCATAAAATTCCCTTCGAATCCACTTATGAGTACTTGTACCATCTTGTATGCACAACATTTCCATAACCCCACGTTACTCAGAATCACCCCTCAGAGTTCTTCCCACATTACACTGCTGGTACTAAATACATTATGCAGCAATAAATAGCAGCCGGCAAACTCTCTAAGAACCCAAGTAGCACTGCAGTCAGATTCTCGAGTTAGGAAACAAACGGCGTTACATAAGATTTGACTCTTTGAACTTCCAAATAAGCATCATATTGTTCCATTTTGCTTATTCCAAGATAAGGATTAGGGACTCGCATTTCCCCTGCACCCAACTCAGCAACATTGGAATAGGATCTGGTCGACATTTGATTTCCATCTCTTGTCTAGATACTTGAAGCATCACGATTCACGATTCTTACTCGGAGCCTTATCAGAGCTGTTGGAGCCCTTTTCCATTTCCTAAACCGATATTGGGGAGATATAAACCTTCATTCTTTACAGGCAATTGTATCAATTAGTTGGATTGAGTTGGCTGGTGGTCCAAGAAATCTGGCGTATCTAAAAGTCTTTGCTCTCTTCCTCATAGGGTGACTGAGGGAGGTTGTAAATCGGAATTTGAAACTTCAACACAATCAACTGGATCGATTGGGTGCTTTATTAAGTGAAGGTTGAATCATTCGTTAACACAATTGTTAACAAAATTGTCAACAAGCTCGGCCTTGAAGATTCTCCGAGCCGAGTTGTTCTCCTACTCTTCAGACGAGAACACTAGTACAGCAACCCTGCTTGTTGTTTGCTTCAACTTGAAGATTTCACAAAAAAACATCTCGCAAAGAAACTATGGTATGAAAGATCGTTGATAACGTATTCTTTGGGATTCTACGTCCACTCGCAGTAAGTATTTCTTGAAGTGTTCATACTCCTCCCTACCATACAAATGAGTTTGGATATCCCACCGTCTTGATTATTATCCCTTCTATGAATTGTTCGAGGAATAGCCAAAGGAGCGTTCCCGTGATTCCATTTTTCTGTCCCTGGGCAATAACATCCTATTAGAAAATGTCCAAAGTTGTTGCTAATGTAGTTTTAGACTTTTGTTCCTTATTAACTCGGTCACCAAACCTTTCAACCAGCTCGCACCATCAGTAATTCACTGTTGAGGAGCTGATCTTGGCAAACAGAAAATTGAGTAAAAGGTAAGCCATCCATCAAATATTCCAATAGGGACATTCCGAGATTCACTTTCTCTCCCTGCTATCCACCTTAGCGTCGAACTCCTCCCCTTTAAGAATTTGAATTTTCTCAATTTCAGACTTCGATCTTCCTCTCTTCAACTCACAAATATTTTACAACTTATAAGAATCGATTGTTAATTCGATCAGAACTTCAGCAATAGCATGGAATGATTCTATAAGTTCATGTATTACAATATTACACCATAATTTTGTACCATTCTTTCAAAGTTGTCAAGTCAAAGCTGATCAAGCGTCCCTCAAGTTGCGCCTTGTTTTCAGAAGTTAAGACTGTGAGTTACATTCTATTATAACTGTAGTAATCCTTCTAGAAGATAACAAGCTTGAATGAGAAGTATTCTTGATACTAATATCTTTGATTTACTTTGGCAGACCTACTACAATCTACGACCCTCAACACAGTCAAGTTACCAAAAATCCCAAAAATTTCCTACAAACTCCTACCAAAACAATAGAATCTAGAAACACTGTGAGTCTGCATACTAAATGGAACATGCTCTTACCCCTCCGTGTCTGCAGCATATCTGTTGTCACTTGACAAGATAGCTAACACTCTGCTGATTCACCACTCGTAGCAAAAGTTACTTTGAAAATCTGCCATGATGTTAGGAGTTGGACCAATGACATGTAAGTTTGTTTTCTCATAATATTATGTTTCTATAGTCACTTGATATCTGGCTCTGCTTGGCGCCTAGTCACAATGTTGCTTCTCTTTTCACAATTTCGGTCACAATTCCCTGAGCACCACAATACCCTCAAATTACATCCTCTCAAGTTCCATCCTCGAGCAAAACCTCACCATGAAACTGTCAATCTTCTCTTATCAAAATCATTTGATTTTTCTCACTTTCTCATTCTCTCACTGGTCTCCGATATTATTCCCTAAAAGCATTCCCTGAGGTGTTCAAATTTTAACTCCAGCAGACCAAGCAACACCAAAACCAAAGAAGCAGAAGTCTCATGCAAGAGGTGCAACAATACCAGGGGCTTCAACACAAGGTTCTATACCTACCCCGTCGACACCCGGCTCCTCATCAAGTGTATTCAGTGGATATGTCAATGCACAAGTTCACCATCCTTCTCAGACTCCTCCACAAGTATCGACCCCATCATTGCAAACAACAGGCTCATTTGACAGTAGCAACTTCCAGACTGGCCTCAGCGATATTTCCACCAGTACAAAGAAATCTGGTGGTTTCTTTCGTCTTTTTAAAAAAGACTCAAGATCTGATGGTACAAGAAGTATTGAGGATCTTCCCAGTCGAGGAAAGGCCTTGTATAGTCGCAGTGAAGATCGTTCTCCACCACCAGAGTCTACCGAGCCAATCGATCCAATTGATGCAATGGGTGTCTTGCCAACACCAGATTTTATTCGTCCTCTGCCAGGTCAAAAACTCATTCCTCGTAGAGAGCCGAATGCACTTTATAAAGTGACATCGAGCCCACTTGCAAATACACAAATTGGAAGAGCCAGGGCTAGGGCTGCAGCTAGATTGACTGAGTCTATTTCTGAGGTATCAGAGTCTGATTGGCAAACTACTAATGCTGGCGATGAGGAGGAGTCAGCGATAGCTGATTCATCGTCGTTCTACGACGAAACTTCTCGTGACTTCAATGTGATGAACAACCTTGAAGAGCAATATGAATATGTTGCCATAGCATCAGCACCGACTGGTGATGCTGCTGCTATTGCTGAATGGATCAACTACATCAAGTCATACTCTAACGTAAGTAATCACTTTCACTTACCTGGCTTGTTAATCATTGAGGGCTGCACTTCAAACCTTATTTGGATTGAGCTAACCTATTTTTAGGGTTCTTTCAATATCTCAAAGCCTCCAGCTCCACCCCCACGTAACGCCAAATTTGATTTTCTGCCAGCCATATATCCACATGACGAAGAAATGAGAATTGCAAAGCACTATGTCATAAATGTGCCCTGGACTCCGGAGTTAGGTGGAAAGACTATTGCTCTGATGGAAGCGGCAGCAAAACGATTTCGCCTCAACAATGCTTCTGTCAGTATTTTTGATGAACGTCATGAGATATTGAAAGTCGAAGTTGGCTACAATCTCATGATGCTGGAGCGCACCACAAGCATTTCAGCCCATGCTCTCTATTCAGAGGATGTCTTCGTCATCTTGGACACACATCAGGTTTGCTCCTCTGCTTGCTGTTACACATAAACCCCAAGGCTAACAATGGTTTAGGATTGGCGTTTTGCGAGAAGTCCATGGGTTACTGGTCCACCTCACATCCGATTTTTTGCCGGAGCACCTTTAATCTCGGATTCTGGTGAAATCATTGGGGTATTTTCGATTTTCAGCAAAACCCCTAGAAGTGAGTTTGCTCGAGGGGACCGAAGAGAGCTAGCTGAATTTGCAGCTCTTTCTGTCAAGGATATATGTCTACATAGTGAACGTATGGCTGACCCAGATTTGCGTCGTTCTCCCGTTGCATCATCAAGGAGGGACACAAAGATTAATTTGCTTCCAAATCCACTTCAACTCCAGAAGCAACTGTCTCCTCTGATCACTCAGCCTGCTTACTTTCCTACGGGTCTTGAGTTTCAAAAACCAAATCCTTTGGCGAAGCAGATAGATTCTTTAAGAGAGGGTGAGGATGTTTCTGGTAATGTCTCTTGTGAATCCTCAATTCGTGATTCTGAAATACTTTATATGGCCGCTCCAGGACATTACCGAAGCATTTCTGCCGAGTCCGCATTTCCTACTCAGACTTCGCCAGAGGCTCTCGGCCAGTATCTGACCCCTACCCGACCCCAGAATTTCCCAGGTCCGGAGGTCCCTGAAAGCCGTCCTTATTCAACAAGCGATCTAACATCAATGGATTTGCCCCGAAACAACACGCCAAATGATACTTTGAATGACACTTCAAATGATACTTTCTATTCCGAAGACAGTTACAGCCACCAGTTTGATCTTGAAGGACCAGCAACTCCCAAACAACCGAAGTTCGTCTTCCCAAATACAATCTATCGTAACCTTGGTCCATCAACCAGCGGAATCTCCTTGAATAATAGCTTTGGTCGGTTGTATATGGAAGGTGATAGCATGGTAGGAAGTTCTTATCAACAGGAGCCTTCGGAACCGGAGGTTGCAACGCCAAGTACCTTGCTCTCCAGACCATTCTCATCGTTGAGTTCAACTTCAATTGGAACCACTCTTTCCAGCAGGATTGGTGGACCTAATCAAGGCGATGAGGTTGCTCCTCCCAACGCTCCTTGGTCAAATATGGCAGAAGCAGCTTTCTCATGCTCTTTCAGTGGCAGACAATTTGGTTTTGATCAAGTATATGCTGTTCAAGTCGATTGTCCGTACCCTGGTATATCGGATAGAGACCTCTTGGGACCGAATGGTCTCAAATTGAAAATCTTGGCATCTTATGGTCTACCTTATGGCTATGAGTCTGAGCTTAACAATAATTTGTCTTTGAAGGCAGCTTTCTTGAAAGGCTTGCGCACCAATGAGTTGCGCTATACCTGGACTCAAAGCGAGACACCACAAACTCAAGAAGAGGAAGCTCAGTTAAAGTTCGGCATTTTAATGCGGCTTTGCCCCGTCCACCAGACAAGATCGCGTGACCATGGTATTGTGTACGCCATGTTTAGGAAGGCGAATTCGTCGTCACATAACAACCTTCAGCCGACTGAGGTGGACACACATGGATTAGACCGTGCAGCAACTTCAATGACGGTGCTCCTCTTTAATCTTGATATTACAGATGTTGAAACCCAATTGCTTGCAAAGGAGAAGGCGCCAAGAGAGGGTACTCCAACAATCATTGGTGCTACTGAAGTTGGACAAATCTACTATAGCAGACGCTCAACTTCAAATTACAGCAAGCATTCCTCTTTTTGATCTGGTTAACCTTTTGAGAAACACTTCCGGCAATAAAAGAAACTTGTGTACATTGGATCTGATCTTCATTGATTGGCCACTCGGTGTTTACAATGTTCAAAGCATTGTTGGTTCACTTTCTCAGCCGGTTTTACGATGAAAAGTTGCTCACGTTTCGACTTCACATTTTTCAAATGGACATCACATATACGGTCTTTATTGCAAATGCATACAGTTTCTTTTACTAATTTCCTTTGTTAAAAAGGCTGCTATTGAGTTATGAGGATCCACGACGGCGTTGTTGTTTTTTCCATGGAAGGATAGGCAATTCTGAGGAAAAGGACATATTGATGATTTGATTAGCAACCAAATCGAATCTTACGACCTCGGAACAAAGTCAACTCTCAGTAGAGTGAAGATGAAAGGGTAGATATGATCCGAAAAGATACCAAGGTCGGCGTTGTGGGAAGCGAATGAAGGAGTGGATGGGAATTTAAATATGGTACCTATGGCAGGCTTCTAGGCAAATAATGTGGCGGTAATTACAGGTATGGAGGAACTTGACAAAAAGCAGCTACAAAGGTCTCGAAAATGGTTGGCAATCTCTGTAGAGGATTCCAGATTTGCTGATCTCTTTACTTTATTTTACATCTCCATTGCTTGCTATGGATTGATGCATGCATGAAATCTCGCAATCGGATCGCTCGTCTGCTCTTGTCGCTTACTGCGCATGTTCTTCGTGTTGAAGCTGATGAATGGCAGTCATTGGTAGATGTGCGTTGCATGTGGTTGGGCATGACATGCTGATGCTGGATGAGAGAGCGATTTGCCAGTTATTAGGTAGATAAAAGAGAATTGCGGAAATAAAAAGTTGATTTATCTAAAATGAATGCATGCATCAATGAATGGATGACTGGGAACTTCGATATTCTGTGCTACATGTACTGTAGAATGAGATTTGTACGATGTGTTCTCTTTGCTTTCATCTTTGAGAATGGTCTTCTCCTGCGTTGCCCTGCGCTGCCATGTCATGCCCTGTTATGTACCCCCCCCCCCCCCCCCCTTTTGATTCTTTCCCTTTAACCCTTTCTGTTCCTTTTACCCTTCTCCCATTAGCCCCCCCCCTTTTCTCACTTTTTATTTCTTCCCTCCCTTCCTGCATAACTAGGTATCTTTACACTCACACTACTCTATCCACATATCCACAGCACAAAGAGAAAGAGAAAGAGAAGGGAGAAGAACAAGAAAATGAAAGCAACATAGACTCTAACCATCTCGGCCTCGGTCTCAGTACGACGTAGACTTTATTCAACAAAGTAAAAGAGGAAAGAATTGTAGTCAAGCAATGCAATACAACAATACAATACAAATTTCATATTCCTCGTTTTTGTTTTTCATTCCTTTCCTTTCGTGCGTGCGTTCGTTCGTGCGTTCGCGCTCATAATATACAGACTTTTCCTTCCTGACTCCCTTTTTCTTTCTTTTAGCTACCATTCGTCCGTCTCCATTCTTCTCCTCTCCTTGCACATTTCATATGAATTCCAATCGTCTAAAATACCCAATTCCAATTCCTATTC
The DNA here is from genome assembly GCF_014898465.1 of Botrytis porri. Taxonomy (NCBI): domain Eukaryota; kingdom Fungi; phylum Ascomycota; class Leotiomycetes; order Helotiales; family Sclerotiniaceae; genus Botrytis; species Botrytis porri. Next base: position 2,451,632 of record NW_024066075.1, on the reverse strand, counting down.
CTACTCCTATGCCTATACCTATATCTAACTCATACAATTCCTTTTCTCCCCCTTCCCTCCATGCGCTATTTGCCCTTGCTTCCTTCACACTTCCCATCTTACAACGCTAACAATACTACCCTTCGATTCTCCCCTCCCTTTTCTTCCTCACACATCTTTTCAGAGACTAAACCTCCTCATCGCTATCCTCTCCAAGCAACCCTCCCTCATCCTCATCCACAACCGCATAATCTCCTCTGCCTCTCGCGAAGCTGTCTCTAGTCGTGAATCTCCTATTCGGCACATTTCTCCCTAATGCCCCTGAAGCTGAGCGCCATAGTGACGATACAAGAAGTGGGATTGCTTGGGCGACTGCTACTGCTGCTGCTACGGCCATGACTGGGTATTTGATATATGGAGCTTCGTCATTGAATGATGCTGTGAGGTGTGTTAGTGGCGTATTCTCAGTGGAATTGGGGAAGAGGGATGAGAAAAGTAAGGGGGATATGGTGAAGGAGAGAGAGAAAAACATACCTTGTTCACCCAACCTAATCTGGCCGAATTTACCAGTCCAGTTTCTCCAAACCCAAGTACCAACCGCAGCCGCAATACCAAAAGGTATAATAACCGCAAAGAAAATGGCCCAGCCTGAAGCTGCATGTTTCCTATTGAATTCGTCTTCATGACCCGCGCAAGAATGTGCTTCATTACTGACATCCAATTCTCTACCACCTTGACATGTTGTGAGGGGAAGACGACGGTATCCTGTAGGTCTAAAGTATTCCACGACGTTTTCATCAATGCGACAGATTGCGGAATGGTCTGGTGGTGAGTAACCTTTGACGAGTATACATGATCCATCGCCTTGGCGCTCATAGTTAAGATCACTGATTTTGTGTTAGTTTTTGTAAATTTGATATCAGAAAATAGAACTTACCACTCAAAATCTCGCCTAGTACAGCTGCAATTCCTGGCGATATTATGAAGTGAAGGAATTAACCTTCCATTATAACATTCGGCATCAAGTCTCTTTCGATGATATTGCGAGACATGTCCAAAGAGACAGTCATCATCTTGCAGAGGATGTTTTGGCTGCCAAAGATAATAATCTCCACCTTCGACGTCGTTTTCGTCAAGATCACACTGTCTATCTCTCAAACCCGAGAAATCAAGATTGATAGCTGTGAGAGTACCATCGACCGTACCCCAAAGAATGAAATTTCGAGCGTTGTCACTTGGAACCGTAGTGAGATCCTCAACCTTCATTTCCGCATCGGAGAATTTGTATGGAATCCAAGTATCTCCCTCATCTAGAGAATAGTGAACTTCATTAACCGATGCATGTTCTTTCACTATGACGATGATTGAGCCTTGATCTCCAAACTTCCACATGTAAGCTCCCTTTTTGACCCACTTCCAGTTTATGCCAGCATCCGTGGTAATGAAAGTGTCGGCATCTTTGTAATCTGTGAGGAATTCGCCAACATTTCCAACGCCCATCATCAAACCAATTGCCGATTGAGAAGAGTATGTATGACTTTTATCAGCTCTCTCGGTATAACCATGAATATTCAATGAGCATTTTTCCTCTGAGCCACTGCATCCCCACTTCTTTCCATCTGCACCTTGTGCAGGAGGCTTTATTGGAGCCCATTCTGCACCGTCATTGTGGGTAATCATAGTCTTGAGCTTCTTATTCTCCTTCTTGTAGTTCTTCGATTCTGCATTCGCAACAACGTTGACCACGGCAACTCCTTCAATTCCAAACATCTTCTCGAAGTCCACATAACCAGCGCTGTCTCTATCCACAGCATTCAAACTTAAAACGTATGAAGTACCGTTAGAATTACTTTTAATGATGGTTCCAAATTCCTTACCCTTCTCGTTGTTCGTTGTAACATGAAGAAAAACAGAATGAGTAGAGCTATCAAGCACAGTGTAACCAACTTGATGATCAATCTCAAAACCATGAGGAAACTTGGCATCGGCAAAGTTGACACCATCAAAACTTGCATCGACTTTCAAAGTTTGATGCTCATTATCTTTTGTCGCAACAACAATGAACTCGGACATTGTAGCGAAATCAACTACATTAGTGAAATGCACTGTAGCCGGCTCACTAAAGAAGTCCGTACTCGAGACAAGCTGGTACGGATTGTTGGCGTCGTTGTTTTCGCGTTCTTTGACTTCGCAATAAATCAATTTATCATCACGTTGTTGATTTGCGGCTTCTTTGATGAACTCGCACTTTCGGACATATCGCTGGAGCGTTTTCCAAGTGCTGTCTCCTCGGTCTTGCGTGAGTGAAGCTACGGTATGACAATTACCAGGACCATCGCACTTCTCACCCATCCATATGAACCAATCCTTGTTCCTAGGGTGGAAGTTCATTGCGAGAGCTTCACGGCTTGGTGGATGGGGAGCTTTAAAGCTTCTAATATTCTCTCCACGGTCGACAGAGTAAAAAACAGTCTCACCCTTTGTCAAGAAAAATATAACATCATTAAAGTACTGATTGGCGTAAATTCTAACGATTTTCTCATCCTTCAAAATTTGTTTCCACGTTTTTCCATGATCGTGGGTGAGCCAGACGGTTTCTTGGTCGGTTTGTAACACGATTGTTTCGTCCACTTGGGTGCTAACGCCAGTTCTCTCAAGGTATTGTTTATCCAGGAATGCTTGGCCCTTGAATGTAAATTCTGTCGAGTTTCCTTTACCGGAAGCAGGAGGCGCTGCAGAAGTCGAGCATTTATGTTCGACTAAATCGTCCTTCTGCTTGCCACTGTCTCGCTTACAAGTATTTCCTGGAATTAGACGCCATCCGGAAGATCCTTTGAATGTATCATCAGGACCAAATGCTTTGCATTGGCCTTCCGGAACGATCAAAGCACCTTTCTGTATGCATTCCTTGAGATCATCACTTCTGACAAAGTTGTAGTCGCACTCGAAATCGGCGTCTGTACAAGGGCAATCGTCTGTTTGAACAACTGGGTCTTTGAATTCTTGTTTCATGAAACAATCTGCGTCGGCTTTGCGGCGCATATAATATTGGGTGTGGCCCATAAGACAAGCTGGGTTTCCGTCATCATCCAGCCTCGCGTACCACTTCTCCAAATCATCATCCTTTTTGCACTGTCTTTCATGCATCTCGTCGAAGTTAAGTGCAATCATGTAGAAAGTCTGCTTCTTGTCCGACTCATCCACCCCAATCATGAGGAATTTCAGACTTGTTGAATCGGAAGTTGTGACCAATTGAAGCGGGCGGATTTTACCCTTGAGTTCGAGCTCCTTCCAATCTTTGCCGTGGTTTAATGAGTACTTAACTACCTTTGTATTACCATCATGTACAGCCACAAGAATAGATCCCTGATCTCCAAATTCGTACTTGTGTGGTCCGTCGAGGGCATGGTGCCAGGTAGCTCCCGCATCATCAGATACATAAAGGTTAGATTTATCCCACTCCCCCAAGTAGTCTCCTGTATTACCATTTCCCATTACCAAACCTGGAGCCGGACTAGAGAAGACCCGACCAGAATTGTCCAACTCTGTAACGGAATGAAGATGTAGATCTTTGTCTTTGACCTTGAGAGGTTGCCAAGTTCGTCCATCATCAAAACTGATTTTGGACTTCTTCTTCTTCACTTCCATGAAACTTTTCTCGACTTTTTCAAAGTTATCAACCACGTTGACCATCACAATTCCTTGCACTCCAGCCATCTTCTCAAAGTCGACCAAGCCACCCATATCTCGATTTGTGTGCTCGATGTTCCGGGTAAAATACGTTCCGTTCGAGTTACTGGTGAACATGACTCCCATGGCATTAAGAGGGCGTGTATTTAAAACATCGATTTGGATGCTGTAATTGGTTCCTTCCAAGATGGTATATGCCTCTTGAGTCAATTTATGGTCGTGTGGAAACTCTGCTCGGTGCCATTTAATAGCATCATCGGACACGTATAGTGCCATCTCGTCGGTGCGAGCAGCACCCGCAGCTGTGATCAAGAACTTTTTCTGGGGTGCGATTTCCACAATTCCCTTGACCGTTCGACCTGGCTCCAGTTCTGGCTCAAATTCTTGTATATCTTTGCCGTCTGAAGCGAAGAAATCATCAGAGACAGCAAGTCGGTAGTCTGACCTCCATACAGAATATCTGCCTTTAGCCACACAGAGAATCCTGTCTTTGTCAAGGTCTTTCTGACCAGTTGTAAACTCCGGTGACGAGACTGCCCAGCGGCAGCCCGCAGTATCAGAACGTAGGAACTTAGTAGTTTCGTCAAATCCGTTGGTAGTGTACATAGCCTGTTGTGAAAATAATTAGCATTTGCATCGCACAGCGGGAATTACCACTCCTCTTACCAACTCTTCGCAGAAAATCCCCGTGCAATCCATTGCATTGAAGATAATCCTATTGGGATCTTTTGCATGATAACTCAGCGCCGGTCTGAATACACTAGCTTGATTATCCGTAGAGAATTCCTCCCAGTGCTCTCCTCTATCATTGGTTGCCCAATGACTCTTCCCCGACGTTATGATATATGCCCTTTTCGAATCAAATGGGTGCATCGAAACCTCTAACATTTTGCCTTCAGGAACGGCGGTGATCTTCTTCCACGTCTCTCCTGCATCCACTGATCTGTAAACAACCGCATCGTCTCTATCTTCATACAGTAACACATCGGAATCGTCGAAGTACTGCAGATTGTGTGGGATATTTTCTAACTTGGCATAACTAACTCCAGGCGCATCTTTCTTTGCCCACGCGCTAGTATAGAGAAGCGTTGACAATAGGAGGCACCGCCATCCTTTCTCTGAGCTCCGTAGCCTCATCTTCGCGGGTTGGTTGTGATACCGGAGCGCATGAAGCTTCGATAAGGATCACCAAGTGGCGACTCGATGATGGTAGTGATAGTTTAGATGTTGTTACTTTTGTCAGAATCGATAATGGAGAGGGTCTGAATAACTAAAGATTGTGAATGGATTGCGTGTCTTTTGGAAACAATGATGATGACAGTGCAGGTGAGCCTACCTATACAGCTCCAGCTACTCGTTTCAGGGCACTTTTGCGCCACACCTGTGCCTCACAACTCGGACCTATCAATGATAATAAAGCAAGCAAGAGCACTCAGATCCCACGCCAAACCCAGCACCTTCCGCGCTTGAATGTTGGATTGGTTATTGGTTGGGGGTTAAAATCTATTTCTGGTATGATGAATTTACTTCTGTGGAGATGGAGATGAAGATGGAGAAGGAGGGAGAACGGAGGATAGGGAACAGAGAACATTCATTGATTCTTGAATTCAGGTTTGTGCATTGATAATTCCTCTCAGCACTTATTATTATTCACAGCGTCAATATCAGGCAGCTTTCTTACATTCACTTAACTAATCTGGCGTCGACCATCACTCAGGAATACGAATGGAATGATGACGGTCATCAATACGGTAGGAAGGAATGTTCTTTGTCAAGCATGAAACTAACCAACCATCAATCACATCACAGCAACGGCTAACACTATTGATTCCTTCCTTGCCTCTTTGCCGCTATGACGGTATGATCGATGATGGTATTTAAATTGTTTACTTTCTCCCATAAGTCATAGCACAATTCGGTTTTCATCAGCGAATGGATCCTTGCTGCACCTATTCCGAACATTATGTCGACTTCAAACTTGACCGACGATTCAACCGGTTGGTGAAGTAAAGAAGGGCGGCGAACTGTATGGCACATACACAAACATTCACACCATTTCGAACAATACAATCTTACAATTCAGGACTTTGATTCTAACTTATTGTTTCAAAATCACTGGTATCCATTCAATCGCTATGCAAAACCAGCCTGCCATGCATGCGAGCCTCCAACAAAAGAGAGGTAAATACAAAGCAAACGCTTCTTTAAAGATACAAGCTCGCCTGCTAAATAATTCCATCTGCAAAGATTCCCTTTTCTTCTGTTCTAGGTACCCTATCACGAAGTCTTTCGCTGACTCTTCACTCTCTTCCAAAACCTTTTTACCACCCCAGTTTCCTTCTCGACCGGTGGCCCCCAGCCATCCGCTCCACCCATAGGTCCCCGCGGATACCTATGATTTTCTAGATCCTCCATTAGAAGCGGCTCCTTCAATTGCCATCCATATATTTCGCTCTCATCTCTCAGGTCCTGCCGTGTAAGCGTCATTCTTAACGTAGGTTCTCGATTTCCTGCCATGACTTGTGTATAAGGGTCTTGTTGTTTGCTAGGGAGTTTGTTGGGCCCGGATTGAAAATCTGCAAGAGGTTTGCCAGTATAATAAAATGGAGATCGTTGTAGTGGATATCCGCTTTCATATTCCAGGGGTGTTATGGGTGCGTCAGAGTCAGCCATCGATTTATCGTCTTCGAATAGTGAAGCAGTATCGTCATTGAAGAATGAATGTTCAAATGCTGGACTCGAAGCCTTCCTCCTCAACATATCTCTCGACGAACGTTTCGATATTAATCTTGATGGTTTATTTTCCTTCTCTGATGCACCCATCGCTGCATCCATGGATGGAAATCCAAACTCGATTATCTCATCGAATTTTTGCGGTGAAGCTAAGTATACTCTTAGCTTTAGTCGAGCTTCCGGATCTTGGTAATAGGTGGCATTGGGGTCTATCGACGAGAGGGATGAATTAACTTTGTGTTTTGCGGCATGCCTTGGGCCTGTTATTGAAGTAGCCGAACGGGAATGTATGCTGAAGGTCGGTGATGTGGGGTTTGAAGATTTAGGTGTGATAGAAGATATCGAGCTTCGCCCGAAAGGAAGCTTTGAAATCGACATTTGTCGTCGAAAAGATGGCTTCCGGTCGCTTTTTAGAGAAGGAAATATCGAAGCATGATAATCATCCAAATGAAGATCTAACTTAGGCTCATCGTCGATCCATTGGAAACTGTCAAGAAACGTATCTGCCATACTAGACATCGAGGCTCTCCTTCGAGTCCCGCTAGCTTTCCCATTGAAAACAGAACCTCTAACACTTGGAGATAAAACCGGTGGATCTGACGCCATGCGACGAGATCTTCTTCGTATTATGAGATTTTCGTCCGCCGCATCCAATATAACTGCTTCACGTATCCTACTTGCTAATAATGCTTGTTCTTCGCTCGAAAATTGTTTTCTTTTGATTGTCTCCGGAAATGTTTCGTAATTGCTCAAAAACCAGGATTTATCATTACTATTGGATATTGAATGTTCCCTCTTCTTTTTTAATCGTCTCGAAGGTCTGCGTCGGGGCTCGAGCTCTGAAATCTTCAAGCCACGTCGGTCGGCAATAGAAGTTCTACGGGTATTCGGTGTGGGAAGATCATTGAGGGCATTTGACCTCGAGCTTTGTGCGAATCGAAGACGCTCCAGAGTTGAGAAGTACTGCGAAAGGGCCCGGTTAGCACCCATCTTTTAACAATAATACCGTCGACAACCGCGTGAGAAGAATTGCAAAACCACCGTCTCTTGTACCTGCATATAAATGTGTTCATAGCGTTTGCTGATCCCGCCGCCAGTATGAATTGGAAAGATCTAGCGTGGATTCGAGCGGGAAAGACACCACTAAATGTACTAATGAGAGACCTAACTTTCGACGGCGTCTCGTTGGCACGGGCTAAACTACATCTCTTTACTTTTTTCAATAGTTCAACCCTGAAATACGAAATGAAACCCCCAAGCTTGTTTTTTAAATTGTGATGACCGTGGTAAAGTATAACAGCGAAAGTGATATATATACCTTTCGTTTTAGAGCGGGTGGAAGGGCATGAAACTCTTCATTTGTTGTAAAGTACTCCCCGCACAATGCCATTTCCTTGTGATTCCTGCGATATAAACTTGACGATAGAAGAGCCGGTGAAGATTCGGGACGAATATCGAAAGACGGTTTCGAAAGAGCAGTCGGTGAGAAGATATTCGAAGTCGAATTGTGTGATGGAGCTGGGAGAGAGTAGATGGGAGTGATGTTCGACTTTTGTTCCCTCATATTGGACGCCATGACTGAATATCACGTCCAGAAGGATTCAGAAGATGGTAAGACTGGAGTGGCTCTTTCAGATTTGTTGTCTCCAACTAATGCATCATGCAACACGATCCGAACGAATCTCCTTACGACGGGACTTCAGATATAAAGGTTATTGGGTTCTTGCCGCGTATGGTGTGTGTGACCCCGGACCTGAATCGACCAGGTATCTCAAAAGTCTGGTACGGTCTGGGTATGGTTCTATGGATCTTATGGTTCGATATGGGCATCGAAAAGTAAGGTAACTCGATTTCGTTATGACTTACTTGGCATATGAGATGACGAACAGTCGAATAGTCGAATCGAACAAATTGTATTGCACAATTAAGAGCAATTCAAAAGACTGGAGAAAGCGGTTCAGTGAACATGTGGAGAGAAAGCAGAGGGATTGGAAAGACCCAAGAGGTTCATCTGATGATTCTGATCAATGATATTGAGACCCGTTGCTTTCGCTGATCACAGTAACCGCCGGCCCTGGGTCCCTCTCTTTCGCTGTCTCTCTTTGTCCAATTTTCCTCCATTGAGGCAAGGTACGGTTGTTAACTCGTTATGTATTTTTTAATCGTCATGAATCAAAATTATCAATATTGATTCTTGATTTGCCTAGAGATCTCCACGTCCATTCTGGAAGCACAAGGGTTTTGATTCAAGGGTCTTAATATTGCTGGTATGCAGGCACGAGCTCTCACCAATAAATCGACCTTGTTTGCGATATCCATGGAAGATCCTTACTTGATCTAGTGTACGAAAAGACCACAAGAAGAGGATTCTAAGGGACATAGACCAGGTCTTGATCATAGCAATATAGCAAACAAATGGCTGCTCACCGGATTTGCAAAGAACCACCACACATACAGGCATTTATATTGTTGAGCAAGAAAGGGAAAATCCTTGGCGAGTTCTTTGGACATTCCATTTTTTAATTGTTCATGTTCAAATCCGAGATGGTTGTTTCTCCTTGTACTTCGTACTTCGTACTCTATCATAGTCTCCATGTATGTATGTCTTTCGTCTCCTCTTTTATTCCAATGTTAGACAAGACATATTGTACATATATCCAGTACATATTGTGCACAGCATATTGCTCTCACGGATAACGGACATAAACCCGTTATACAACAGTTATTCTGTAACATTGAATGCTTGTGATATGATTGCAATTTGTACATATGTACGTATATGCAAACAGGTCTTTTATTCAGGCCATGGTCGTTGAGGTGGCCCAAGTCTGTACTGACCCAACTGTACCCGCCGCGCCGCACCCAACTTGTAATGCGCCTCTATTTATGTGACACAGCAAACACATGCCGTCAAAGCGATGTCAGCCTCGTGGGTTGTGATCCCAAAGCAACCGCGAGGCGTGCAGCAGCAAGGATAGGCCGGTTGGACGAATATAAGATTTTCCCCTCTATCGAAGCTGAAAATAAATATCTCCTTGCATCCGATTGAGTTCGTGGAAATTATGGAAAGTATCCAGATTCGCGCAAGCAGGCACTTATCATCCGATCTGTCGAAGATAGGTTCGTACGCTGTAAATAGAAATCTTTCACGTAAGGTCGTGTACGAACAGGATTGTCCTTGCTGTCGGTGTGGAATCGTTGATGTACAGGAGAGGGGCGTTGTGTGGAACGATCCAGCCTCCAGCGGCGAGGAGAGGAGCGGTCAGATCCTTCCGCCCGCTTGCTTCCCCATGGCTAGCGATAGAGACTCTGATAATCGACTATCAGACGCGGGAACTTCACGAAATCAAGTGACTATGGCCTCAATGCTCAAGCTGGATTCCTTGCTGAATTGGGGCGTCCAAACGTCAAGAAGAAATATGGGCGTTTTAAATTTCCGAATGGTATTGGTAAAAAGATTTCCGAAGCGAAAGAAGAAAAGAGCAGCATACAACGAGCGCAGCTAAACTTCATAGATTGTGCAGAATGAACATTCTCAGTGTAATTCAAAGAGCGATCCCTCGGATTACCAGGTCCACCCCCTCATCGAAAGTCTTATTCCATACCCTAAGATATCTGACCAAGCTCATCACCGCCAATTTACAAGTCCACGAATATCTACCCCTTCATTTCGCTCGCTTTACTCGATCCAGCCGAACCTTCTTGTCTCACACCAAATCTTCCTAAAAATCTTCTGATCTTTATCTTTTATCCCAGCACCGCTCCTCGAATTAGCCGTGACAACCGCATCATCTCATTTCTGGAAATTATACTGTGCACTATCGTGGCTGTACAATGTAGAGTGCTCACTATACATGAAGTAAGTGCATCATAATCGATCGTCGGTATATATTGTAGTCTCAGACAACAATATCTGCAAAGTTCAAACGCGTACCATGGAATGAATCGTAGAAACGTGAGATAGCAGACAAACAAATAAACAAACAAACAAACAAAATAAGGTGCTCGAGCCTCGGTCATCGCCGTCACTGGTTCCATAACTTCCTTCCATTGCCAGATGTTCTCTCTCGTGTTAGGTCCAAGTTCCAAGCCCTCTCTCTTTCCGGATTTTCCACAAAGTTCAACATTTAACTCTTAGTTCTGACTATTCCAACTGTTAGATATAAATTACCATGCAAAGTAAAAAATCCGCTCAAAATCTTGGTACTGTACAGACACGTCGCGAAGGATTCTCTCGGGTTCCTTCCCGTGGAATTTCGAACTACGCTGTACTTGCTAGGTATCTGTAGTGCACCCAGTTCCTCGGTATATGTTTTGTCTCGTGATTGATTGATTTGGTTCCTTGAACCTTCCCGTCGCTATATTGACCAATGCCAATGGCCATTTCCTGGGGCTTGATCATGAGTAGATGCGTGAAAGGGTGGGAAAGATATATTTAGTAAAATATAAACCATCCATGAAAGTTGCAACCAACAGTTGAATGGCGTGAACTCGTCGGAAGATTGAGAGGTAGTGACTAGTTAGATATGAACGTTGATACTTTAAATCAAAAACCGAAGAACTCCGCCCATTCCAAGCATTCAATCCAACATGCTGTCGTGTAACAAACAAGGAACTCCCTCCAAAATAATACTCATATCCATCTGACATCTTGGCAATGCTTAACCAAAGCCTATCAACATAATCACATCCAAATCTCCAGATGTGCTTTCCTTTCCTCCGCTGTCGAGACCTCTAACACACACACACACACACACACACACAAAACTTTACACATACTTCATCGAGCAAAAGTACTGTACACATGATGTCCTGCAAACCCGCAAAGCTGCAAATCATGCACCGTAAATCAATATGTACGTGCCGAAACCTTATCACTGCATTCATAACGATATCAGTTGCGTCTCGCCGATGAAACCCTCCATACTCTCCCCAAAATGGTGATTGCGACCCTATCTTACACTCTTCCGTAGCGCTTTTGTATCATTCAGTATGCACGCCAGAAATCTTACACTACGGCATTTGAGGTCAGTAGTAATGAATGTGTAGCAAATCGCTTTCTTGCAGATATATGTATATCCAAATTGATTCGAAGTTGTAGCTCAAGATGGCTCGAGCAGGACGGAAAAACTGGGACAATGTACTCTTTTCAATATTCGATATTAACTCAGATAATCATGATTCTAATACAAAAGTTGAACACATGTATCGATTAGCTGTTATGTAATGTATGCTTCTAACCATTTAGATTTCAACATAAAAAGATAGCATGGGGAAAAAACAGCAATATAAGTGTTTTCAATGGATCTATTTGGGTAATTGGGTGTACTGCTTTTTTCGTCCATTTGAAGGGTGGATACCGTAAGCGCGCATATTGAATTTCCAAGATGCTCTCAACCACTCAAATCATATCTACAAAACTCCATAACTTCAATGCTGTTGGCACTAACCCACCAATAACCCCTCTCCAGAAAAGATAAAGCGTCATGCTCGGCATCATATGTCAATGACATCCCCTCCGCAAAATGCAATGATACGGAATCGGACACATCTCAGACGTCTGAATCCACTTCACCCACTAAATTCTCATTCTCCAAGATATATTCCGTACAATATTGTGGATTTCAACATATTATCCAACCCGAAGTAGTAATCCCGCAGACTGCGGCTCGCGAAATATTAATAAATATTACTCCGTTTTGCCATTCCCGTCTGAGATATTGGGGTCCCCAAATATTGACAAGAGCAGCACGCGAGACGAGAATGGGAATGCGAAACGGCCATCCTTATAACGTAATCTTACAGTAAGTCGACGCGCCTAGATCCCGATGGATGGGTCATCGGGTCTTTAGAAATGCAGTCTGAGACTTCACATTTGAGCCTCGATGGAGGGAGGTAAGCGGAAAAGTGAATAAGGGCGCAAGAGGCGCCAAGGAATTTTTAATTCTTTTCAAAGATGTATTGTGTCATTCGTCCGATGTGATGTTGAGATCTAGCGATTACGAATATCGATTATAGGGTAAATGAGGTTGGCGAAACTTGGCATGTATGCATGGTGTATGGTGGGTGTACAGCTGGCACGGCCGGCTAATAACACAGCCAGTACATCGGAGGAGACTCCAGATTCGACATTCGATGATGCTGCCGCTTCGAGTATACGCTAGCAGGTAGGTTCAGATCACACAGCGTAGTACAAGATAGCTTCGTAATCACCGTAAGATATTGGAAGAAATGATAACTTTTGATTCTCATTCAAACGAGTAGTAGGTAAGGTAACTAATGACCAGATATTTACTTCCCCTTTCATCAATTCCTCTCAAGCGAAAGTCTCCACCCATGTGAACCATTAAAGATAGAGTCAGGAGAAACCACAAAGTGACTCAGTATCAATTCCTTGGCCTATTCGAACTGGTATCGATGTCTTTCCCTCCCTCTCTTCCAACCACTCTTGTATCATCCACAATCCAAACCCCATGAAACCAAGCCTAATTTATAACTTAGAATTCGTGCACAAGCAAAAGCAAACCAATTCAGCATTCAAGAAAGAAGCAGGTACTGTGAAGTTGCCATATGTCCCAAAAGTATCAAACGTGCCACCACAAAACAAACATAACAGAGAACAACATCAAAAATAGAACCAGTATCTAGACTCGCGCGTTCATATAATAACAAATCGGGATAAAATCCAGATACAGAAATTTTTGGACCGTAAAGCATGCGCTCGCGAAGAACTCGAAAACTCGGTATATGTACCAAGTACCAACGAGCGAAAGGATAACTCCGTAGGTGCCACCAAAGCAAATAACTATCTATCTACCAGCCATTATCTTACTTGATGAAATTGGGTTATTCTCTAAGAGGATGAGGTTAATTTTGGAAGAGAGTGTAATGGATCCCAGTATTCGTAGACTCTGTTCTCCTTGTTTTTACCGGTGACTGCAGGTGCAGTAAAGGTTGAGCGCCCAGTAATGGGATCGTAGGTATCATATGATGCGGCAAGACGTTTACCGCCACCACCAGGAAGATCGACGACGAAGTTGGGTGTTACGAAACCACCAATGGACCCGCGGATGTGACGTTCGAGTTGAAGAATTGTGGAGAGTGGTGTCCGGAGATCTTCCACGTATTGTACCATATCGGCTTGGTAGACATAGTACTAGGTAATGTTAGCATGTGCCCCGGCTTGGAAAAAACGAACTACGTAAGATATACGTACGGGAATGACGTTGTTGTCAGCCACAATTTTGATGAGGCTACTCATGGTGGCCACATCATCGTTAACACCCTTGAGTAGGACAGTTTGGTTTCTCACGGTAACATTATTCTCGTGTAATTTTTGGAGTGCCATTTTTGAAACCCAGGTCATCTCCCGAGGATGATTGAAATGTGTATGGATAGCCATACTCTTTCCTGCCTTCTTAGCCACTGCTGAGAGTCTAATCATCTCAGCTGCCCAGTCATCGCTATCGTCAAGGATGCGCGCAGGAGAAACAGCAAGACCCTTCGTGGCAAATCTAAACCTTTTGATATGAGGAATAGAAATAAGTCGTTCGCCAATTAGACGAAGGTTATCAGCGGTTAAAATATAGCAATCTCCGCCAGAAACTACGATGTCTTGAAGTTGAGGGGTATCTTCGATGTAAGTGAAAATATCTTCCCATCGTTTTCGTTGAGGCTTGAATGTGGTTTTCTTGACGTTTTGCATATCAGGCCCAATAGACCATGAACGAGTACAAAAACGACAGTATAGAGGGCATGTTGATGTTGCTAGTGAAAAGTCAGTGTCACATGAAATACCATGAAATTGAGGAGGACTTACCTAAGAATAAAGCTTTGTCATAGTACCTATGAACGAAACCTTCCACCGGAGAGTCATCAGACTCGTGCAATGAGTCCAACTCAACTTTGGGGTGATCTTCGAGTTTACTTGACTTCATAGGTATAAACTGGCGACGAATGGGATCTTCGAACGGATTTTCCCAGTCGATTATACTAAGGACGTGAGGTGGCAAGCGAATCGACATAGGTGCCAACTTGATCCCTTCCTTGACGTCCTCGATGAAGTCCTCACGAGTGACAATGCCGGGAAAATCGGGGTGTCTTCGAAGGACTGGGGGCAAAACTTCCAACATGAAAATTTCTAACTGCATTATAGTGGATATGGTATGGATTGTCTGGAGAAATATATCAGTATTAGCAACCCCTACATAGCCATAGGGCTGAGGTACTTACATGAAACTTATATTTTAAGAATTGAGCTTCTGTGACATTAGCCCAGCGAGGAATTTTTTGCCAGTATGCGGCCCTGTCAGAAAGGGAAGCATCGTAGACTGGTAATCCAGGTACTTTTGCTGTAGTTGGAGGTTCGTATGGTGCTGGGACAGGTCCATCATGGAACATAGGAAGATCGGTTACTGCTGCTCGACCTGACGCATTTGATCGAAATTGCCTTGTTGAGATAAGAGGTACTTTAGGCTTCGAAGATAAGTTTCGTGCAGCGACGTGAAAGCATTTCCGAGGTACTGCAGCACTATTCACCCCTGTTGATCTTGTGAAAATAAAGGGGCAGCTTTTGGCCGCTGGGGCAAATTTTGTCAGTGATATCCCTCCAAGCATTTTGAAATGTGATTTCCAAGTCAGAGAAGTGCTTGTGAAAGTTTATTGAGTTCTGTAATCGATCAGTGTTTGCGAGGATAGACTTGAAAGTGGCGGTCTTTATAGAGAGCAGTTAAGCCAACTGAAGGAATCTGTTGGGGGTGAATCACACGGAGGCAAACATCCACCAAGGTTGTACAGCGTATGAAAGTTGGTGAATACTTACAAGCTCGTATTTTTCTAATTCGAGACAATATTGTTATCTCGATGTAAAAGATAATCCACGCACACAAAGGTGAATCAAATTATGGACTGATTGCAAAGTCAGGTGACAAGGCAAAATGTTGGAAGCAAGCAATTATATTAAATGCAGGTCTCTCTCCCTAAAAGCTGTGCTGCTATGCTGTACTCAAACATATAACTACCCAAGGGAGGTATTTATGCTCGGAGCCTCGAACGACCAGCTGACCCAATCGAACTGGAAGACTGGCTCTAAAGAGGAGCACGTTGGACAGTTTATGAGTATGTGACGTGAGACGCCCTTGATTGGTGAATTACTCAGGAGAGTAGAAGATTTCTGGAGCTCAGGACCCACTACAGTGTTGCCTATCGAATTGTGCATGCGTCTATTCGTAAGTGTGTATATGTGACTGATGCAAGAGATGTCGTTGGTCGTACAGTCTAGCAGACTCTTCGAGGTCAGTCGATATAAAATTCGTGCCTCGACTTTCCAATACGTGCAAAGATATCTTCCCAGCAGTTTGGGCCTCCGGCCGGGGAAGTTGTGATGCGTGCGGAGGTAAAGCCCGGCTGCAGTGAGCTATGTTGTCTGTTAGATAATTAGGACGACCCAATTGGACAAATCGACATTGGCGATTCTAGAAAAAAAAGGTGTGTGTTGAATGCAATGCTGTACAACCTTTGCAAGCGCGAATCATGCCCTGGTAGCAAATGAGGAGCGTCCCGACACCTGCAACTGCATAAAAACACGCAAACAAGGGCGATCATTGACAACTTCCATCAGAACAAGATTTCCAAGAGGATATTGCTCAACTTTAATACCAACATTTGCACTAAACAATATTACCGCCTACCAAAGCCACCACACTGTTGCTTTCTCCCACCTCGTAATGAGATGAACATGGTTATTGCACTTCTAGCCTTCGGAACTATAATCGCGTTCAATTACATGGTAGTAACTAACAGAAGGAACAAGCTTCCATCCTCAATTGGGAACGGCGGAGGCAGGATCAGCTTCAAGCCTCCAATTTTTACCGATTACTTTATGTGGATGAGGCGGCATGGCGACGAGGTACTGCACCTGTTTCGACAGGATAGCTGCATGTGCTACTACATTGGGTAGTCTCTCATGTCACTAAAATGACAGAATTTCAAAGGCGTCAGCACTTAAATTTTCGACGTTGAAGGGCTTCTAAACGTTTATCGGCGATATTGAAAGATCCGCCACTTTTCAACAACACACTTACGATAATTTGGGATGGGTCATGGTATTCGCATGATACTTCGCATAATGCTTGTACTTAAGCAAGCCCCGAATAGTACAGAAAATAATCTTAATAGGAAGTATAAATTAAAGAATATTAGAATACGGTATATGCATGGAAAGGATTGATTCATCTTATCTCATCATTTTTCTTGGACAATTGACGAGATACATGTGCTTTGTGGAGTAGAACCAATGAAAAATAAATTCGACATTGTACCTGCCTTCAAATGGTAAAATAGAACATGCCAATCGCCCCCAATTAGGTGGTTCCGAAGTATTGACAACTGCTTTTGTGAATAAGCTCCAGTTGAGGCTTGATGGACCATATTGTTGGAAAGCAGAAGAGGGTCAGATAGGTAGATTTGAATGTCTCCATGGGTGCAATCTTCATCCGATTCTGCACCTTGGCAACAGCCACGGCCCGCTTGGTCCTCGTTTTGTGGAAGCTGTACGAAGCAGTTACATGTGCGATGACAGCAGCAATAGTGCAGAAAGCAGAAAGTAGTTTTCCACCCCTTGCTATCTTGCTACCTATCAGACGTTCATCAGATGACCCCAGATGATCCCTCCGAGGCCAGGGGATCTAAAAGTTTCATGAATTCATGAAAAGTGTGATTTTTCGAGAATTAAATGAAGAAAAAGTTGATAAATGTTAGTATTCGGGTCCGTTTGAGAATGTTTCAAAGTCTGATGTACGAAATAATCAAGGGGGGGGGTTTGATATACGGTAGTACCAAAAAAGGAGAGGTTCTTGATATCTGTACGGGTAGTAGCATGATGAATGTATATGTATATGTGGGTAAGTAGGTATGAAGAAAGAGTCTGAAAAGAGATGATGGATGTACTGGTACAAGTAGTACACTTGTCTTGTGGGTACTCTGATACTTGGGCTGACGGATACTTTCTGCTACTTGAGTAGGTTGGTACTTGGATACTTGGATACTTGGGTACTTGTGTACTTGAGTACTTGAATACTTGGGGTAGGTCACCACTCTTTTGGGCAGATAAGAGTTCGAACTCACTGCCCTAGACCCTATCCCATCCAGTCAGTACATGTAAGGAAGTTGGTTGGTTGACTGGGTGGTTGATATCGATGTCAGCATTTTGACATATCCTCTTACCAAAGCTCCATTACTCCATTATTATTCACTCACCACTCACCACTCACCCACGAGCCCACGCTCCCACGGTTTCTCCCGACACCGAAATAACACGGATGGTGGGTTGGTGGGCATGACAGAGAATAACCACGTGATTTTTCGCGCTAGTTCAGTTTTCCTGATCGTTTGAGAGTAGTCCGTATAATCTCCAATTTCCTCCAGCAAGGTCTTGATACCACCCACTCTACCTCCACCATTTTAAATCTCCTCTCCATCAGTTGCACATTTGTAGCAATTGATTTTCCTTAATACCCTTTGACATATAGACGTTGGTCAAGATGTTCAGAAACGCTCTCAAGCAGTCCAGCAGGACGGTGGGCGCAATTTCTGCTTCCGGCAGAATTGCCACGGTACGTCAACAAAACAAAATTTCTCACGTCACTATGTCACTATTATACTTCGCCGTTATCAATATATATCTATTTAGATATATTCATAATGTCAATTGACGTTGCGATGCCATGGTGTTGAGGCTTTAGAGCTTCAAGGAAGCTTTAACAGCTTTGTTGACGAGGATTTTTCGGACTTCGGCTAACGTAAACGTTTTTTGCACCACAGCGAACTGCTGTTCCAGCAACTTTCAACGCAGCATCAAGATCAGTTCGAAGCTACGCATCTGATGCTAAGGCATCCCCCACCGAAGTCTCTTCTATTCTTGAGCAAAGAATTAGAGGTGTTCAAGAGGAGTCCGGTCTCGCCGAGACTGGACGTGTTTTGTCCGTTGGGTAGGTTTCCCCAACAATATTCTTATACTCGGGTCCAAAATGCTGCGGTCATATTACCTCGATGTGGATATTCGGAATTATGGGTTATTTGGGCGCAGTGCTGATTTATGTTTTGACAGTGATGGTATCGCTCGTGTACATGGTATGAGCAATGTCCAAGCCGAGGAACTTGTCGAGTAAGTCTGAAATTCGACAATCACTATCTGGGGTACTGATGGAGAAAAAGGTTCGCATCCGGTGTCAAGGGCATGTGCATGAACTTGGAAGCTGGCCAAGTCGGTGTTGTGCTTTTCGGTTCTGATCGTTTGGTCAAGGAGGGCGAGACCGTCAAGCGTACTGGAGAGATTGTTAGTTGATCAACTTCAAAGTATGTTTCGAAATACTAACATGAGGTATAGGTCGATGTTCCCGTCGGAATGGAGATGCTCGGCCGGGTCATTGATGCTCTCGGAAACCCAATCGATGGTAAGGGACCTATCAAGACTACTGAGAAGCGCCGTGCGCAACTCAAGGCTCCTGGTATTCTCCCACGTCAATCCGTCAACCAGCCAGTCCAAACCGGTCTTAAATCTGTCGACGCAATGGTACCTATCGGACGTGGTCAACGTGAGTTGATCATTGGTGATCGTCAAACCGGAAAGACTGCCGTTGCTCTCGATGCTATGCTCAATCAAAAGCGTTGGAACGATGGAAACGATGAGACCAAGAAGCTTTACTGTGTCTATGTCGCCGTCGGACAAAAGAGATCTACTGTTGCCCAATTGGTCAAAACCCTCGAGGAGAACGACGCCATGAAGTATTGTATTGTTGTTGCAGCTACTGCTTCTGAAGCTGCTCCCCTTCAATACATTGCTCCCTTCACTGGTACCTCAATTGGTGAATACTTCAGAGACAACGGAAAGCATGCTATGATCGTCTTTGATGATCTCTCCAAGCAGGCTGTTGCATATCGTCAAATGTCTTTGCTCTTGCGTAGACCTCCAGGACGTGAAGCTTTCCCCGGCGATGTTTTCTATTTACAGGAGGTTTCCCAATAAGTCCCATGATGATATAGAAAAAAAGCTAATGAAATGAATAGTTCCCGACTCCTTGAGCGTGCTGCTAAGATGAACGACAAGCTTGGTGGTGGATCCTTGACAGCTCTTCCGATCATTGAAACTCAAGGTGGTGATGTATCAGCTTATATCCCAACTAACGTTATTTCTATTACCGATGGACAAATTTTCTTGGAGGCCGAACTTTTCTACAAGGGTATTCGTCCAGCCATTAACGTCGGTCTTTCTGTCTCCCGTGTCGGATCTGCTGCCCAACTTAAGGCAATGAAGCAAGTCGCTGGTTCCTTGAAGCTTTTCTTGGCTCAATACCGTGAAGTCGCTGCTTTCGCACAATTCGGTTCCGATTTGGATGCTGCTACCAAGCAAACTCTTAACCGTGGTGAAAGAGTAAGTTTCCCATTCGCAGTTCCAATTACATTCCGATACTCGCCATTGTTTGCCATATTGTCGTACATCGATCTACTCATGATTGTTCGACTCATGGTTGTACTTTGGTTTACTGATTATTGTTTGATTTATTTTGAACAATTATTTACTTATAATTGTTCAACTTGTTCTAAACAATTATTTAATTATACTTGTTCAACTTATTCTGAATAACTATTTACTTATAATTGTTTAACTTGTTTTAAATAATTATAAGTAAATAATTGTTTGACTTATTCTTGAACATTGATTCATCTATCATTGTTTGATTTGTTTTCGAACATTTGTTTTCCGTTTTTCATACATGAACAAATTTATACAAAGTACAAACGCTAACAATTTCTTTTTAATAGTTGACTGAGCTCCTCAAGCAAAAGCAATACTCTCCCATGGCCGTTAACGAAATGGTTCCTCTCATCTACGCCGGTGTCAACGGTCATCTTGACTCCGTCCCAGTCAACAAGATTCTCCAATGGGAGGCTGACTTCATCTCACATCTCAAGACCAACGAGTCAGACTTGTTGGCAACAATTGATAAGGAGGGTGCTCTCAGCAAGGACCTCGAGGCTAAGTTGAAGGACGTCATCACCTCTTTCACCAAGAGCTTCGTCTAAATCAATTGCTAAAATAAATCATGGTCATTCCCCCTTATTCTTTTGTCCTTAGCATGTGGGCCTGGGCGAGCTGTATTTTGAACGTTGTGATGAGGAAAGGAAAAAACTTAGTTATGGTGGTATGGAAGGCAGGATGAGTGATGAATGATCGGCGGAAGATTTGATAGATCAAAATCAAAGCTGTAAAATAGACCGTCAATTTTTCCGCGTGTTTTATGATTACATGATTCAATGTGTCAATTCATGTTTGTAAAATTGATGTTACTAATAGTGACTCGCGACTAGGAGAAGCAGAATACTAAAATCGAGTTTTCAAGTACTTTGCTACATTTCCCTACATTTTCTCGCTCTAGTGCAATTCACCGTTCGAATGAATTTCAACCCCCAAATTCGATCCAACAATCAGATGCTCACAGTGTCCATGTGCAACTCCAACAAGCAAAATGTCCTTTAGATTTTGTGTTTTCGAGAATTTCCCAGTTGCGAGTGCAGAAACCTGCCTTAT